>NC_081238.1:4046403-4721420 GCF_902713425.1 Acipenser ruthenus
GGCTCTTTTGTTGAGGCTCTTCGGTTGGCTGGCGCTTCGTGCTGGCGCTAAAATAAGCTGCTTGAATAAATGTTGTTACCCCTGCTTGGCAAAAGAACCAACTAAACTGTGTGGAAACCAATCAAATAGCAAAATCAACTGCTAATCAATTTAGCCACTCACCTGGTACTAATCACACACAAACTCAGCCAATTCAAACACCACCTTACAATGTCACCAAATGTAGTAGTTACAATTACAAAAAGCAGGAACTTATCTATCTGCCTCTCTCCCTGGTTCCCTGAAGACTGAACTAATTACCAGATGCCCACTCTTAAATAACTCCCTTCACTTAGCAAGGGAACTAGCTGCTAACTACTCTGGAGACAATAGTTTCACACACTTTGATGGGATCACACAACTGCAGGAGCTGTGTGGAGACCAATTCAAATGCAAACTGCTCTAATCAAGTTAACCCACCCTGATTCAAATTTACAAATTACAAATTAAGTACTCAAAATAAGCACACTGCCTGGGATAAAATCACACACTCCTCCCCAATTAGAAACACCAGGTAATACTATATAGTTAATGGAAAAATTACTAGGAGCAGGATCAAATACCTATCTTGCTTCAAATGCTGGTTACCTGGTTACCTGGTTACCTGTCGACTCCCACAGCTAGACTCCCGGCTCTTTTGTTGAGGCTCTTCGGTTGGCTGGCGCTTCGTGCTGGCGCTAAAATAAGCTGCTTGAATAAATGTTGTTACCCCCTGCTTGGCAAAAGAACCAACTAAACTGTGTGGAAACCAATCAAATAGCAAAATCAACTGCTAATCAATTTAGCCACTCACCTGGTACTAATCACACACAAACTCAGCCAATTCAAACACCACCTTACAATGTCACCAAATGTAGTAGTTACAATTACAAAAAGCAGGAACTTATCTATCTGCCTCTCTCCCTGGTTCCCTGAAGACTGAACTAATTACCAGATGCCCACTCTTAAATAACTCCCTTCACTTAGCAAGGGAACTAGCTGCTAACTACTCTGGAGACAATAGTTTCACACACTTTGATGGGATCACACAACTGCAGGAGCTGTGTGGAGACCAATTCAAATGCAAACTGCTCTAATCAAGTTAACCCACCCTGATTCAAATTTACAAATTACAAATTAAGTACTCAAAATAAGCACACTGCCTGGGATAAAATCACACACTCCTCCCCAATTAGAAACACCAGGTAATACTATATAGTTAATGGAAAAATTACTAGGAGCAGGATCAAATACCTATCTTGCTTCAAATGCTGGTTACCTGGTTACCTGGTTACCTGTCGACTCCCACAGCTAGACTCCCGGCTCTTTTGTTGAGGCTCTTCGGTTGGCTGGCGCTTCGTGCTGGCGCTAAAATAAGCTGCTTGAATAAATGTTGTTACCCCTGCTTGGCAAAAGAACCAACTAAACTGTGTGGAAACCAATCAAATAGCAAAATCAACTGCTAATCAATTTAGCCACTCACCTGGTACTAATCACACACAAACTCAGCCAATTCAAACACCACCTTACAATGTCACCAAATGTAGTAGTTACAATTACAAAAAGCAGGAACTTATCTATCTGCCTCTCTCCCTGGTTCCCTGAAGACTGAACTAATTACCAGATGCCCACTCTTAAATAACTCCCTTCACTTAGCAAGGGAACTAGCTGCTAACTACTCTGGAGACAATAGTTTCACACACTTTGATGGGATCACACAACTGCAGGAGCTGTGTGGAGACCAATTCAAATGCAAACTGCTCTAATCAAGTTAACCCACCCTGATTCAAATTTACAAATTACAAATTAAGTACTCAAAATAAGCACACTGCCTGGGATAAAATCACACACTCCTCCCCAATTAGAAACACCAGGTAATACTATATAGTTAATGGAAAAATTACTAGGAGCAGGATCAAATACCTATCTTGCTTCAAATGCTGGTTACCTGGTTACCTGGTTACCTGTCGACTCCCACAGCTAGACTCCCGGCTCTTTTGTTGAGGCTCTTCGGTTGGCTGGCGCTTCGTGCTGGCGCTAAAATAAGCTGCTTGAATAAATGTTGTTACCCCTGCTTGGCAAAAGAACCAACTAAACTGTGTGGAAACCAATCAAATAGCAAAATCAACTGCTAATCAATTTAGCCACTCACCTGGTACTAATCACACACAAACTCAGCCAATTCAAACACCACCTTACAATGTCACCAAATGTAGTAGTTACAATTACAAAAAGCAGGAACTTATCTATCTGCCTCTCTCCCTGGTTCCCTGAAGACTGAACTAATTACCAGATGCCCACTCTTAAATAACTCCCTTCACTTAGCAAGGGAACTAGCTGCTAACTACTCTGGAGACAATAGTTTCACACACTTTGATGGGATCACACAACTGCAGGAGCTGTGTGGAGACCAATTCAAATGCAAACTGCTCTAATCAAGTTAACCCACCCTGATTCAAATTTACAAATTACAAATTAAGTACTCAAAATAAGCACACTGCCTGGGATAAAATCACACACTCCTCCCCAATTAGAAACACCAGGTAATACTATATAGTTAATGGAAAAATTACTAGGAGCAGGATCAAATACCTATCTTGCTTCAAATGCTGGTTACCTGGTTACCTGGTTACCTGTCGACTCCCACAGCTAGACTCCCGGCTCTTTTGTTGAGGCTCTTCGGTTGGCTGGCGCTTCGTGCTGGCGCTAAAATAAGCTGCTTGAATAAATGTTGTTACCCCTGCTTGGCAAAAGAACCAACTAAACTGTGTGGAAACCAATCAAATAGCAAAATCAACTGCTAATCAATTTAGCCACTCACCTGGTACTAATCACACACAAACTCAGCCAATTCAAACACCACCTTACAATGTCACCAAATGTAGTAGTTACAATTACAAAAAGCAGGAACTTATCTATCTGCCTCTCTCCCTGGTTCCCTGAAGACTGAACTAATTACCAGATGCCCACTCTTAAATAACTCCCTTCACTTAGCAAGGGAACTAGCTGCTAACTACTCTGGAGACAATAGTTTCACACACTTTGATGGGATCACACAACTGCAGGAGCTGTGTGGAGACCAATTCAAATGCAAACTGCTCTAATCAAGTTAACCCACCCTGATTCAAATTTACAAATTACAAATTAAGTACTCAAAATAAGCACACTGCCTGGGATAAAATCACACACTCCTCCCCAATTAGAAACACCAGGTAATACTATATAGTTAATGGAAAAATTACTAGGAGCAGGATCAAATACCTATCTTGCTTCAAATGCTGGTTACCTGGTTACCTGGTTACCTGTCGACTCCCACAGCTAGACTCCCGGCTCTTTTGTTGAGGCTCTTCGGTTGGCTGGCGCTTCGTGCTGGCGCTAAAATAAGCTGCTTGAATAAATGTTGTTACCCCTGCTTGGCAAAAGAACCAACTAAACTGTGTGGAAACCAATCAAATAGCAAAATCAACTGCTAATCAATTTAGCCACTCACCTGGTACTAATCACACACAAACTCAGCCAATTCAAACACCACCTTACAATGTCACCAAATGTAGTAGTTACAATTACAAAAAGCAGGAACTTATCTATCTGCCTCTCTCCCTGGTTCCCTGAAGACTGAACTAATTACCAGATGCCCACTCTTAAATAACTCCCTTCACTTAGCAAGGGAACTAGCTGCTAACTACTCTGGAGACAATAGTTTCACACACTTTGATGGGATCACACAACTGCAGGAGCTGTGTGGAGACCAATTCAAATGCAAACTGCTCTAATCAAGTTAACCCACCCTGATTCAAATTTACAAATTACAAATTAAGTACTCAAAATAAGCACACTGCCTGGGATAAAATCACACACTCCTCCCCAATTAGAAACACCAGGTAATACTATATAGTTAATGGAAAAATTACTAGGAGCAGGATCAAATACCTATCTTGCTTCAAATGCTGGTTACCTGGTTACCTGGTTACCTGTCGACTCCCACAGCTAGACTCCCGGCTCTTTTGTTGAGGCTCTTCGGTTGGCTGGCGCTTCGTGCTGGCGCTAAAATAAGCTGCTTGAATAAATGTTGTTACCCCTGCTTGGCAAAAGAACCAACTAAACTGTGTGGAAACCAATCAAATAGCAAAATCAACTGCTAATCAATTTAGCCACTCACCTGGTACTAATCACACACAAACTCAGCCAATTCAAACACCACCTTACAATGTCACCAAATGTAGTAGTTACAATTACAAAAAGCAGGAACTTATCTATCTGCCTCTCTCCCTGGTTCCCTGAAGACTGAACTAATTACCAGATGCCCACTCTTAAATAACTCCCTTCACTTAGCAAGGGAACTAGCTGCTAACTACTCTGGAGACAATAGTTTCACACACTTTGATGGGATCACACAACTGCAGGAGCTGT
The DNA here is from genome assembly GCF_902713425.1 of Acipenser ruthenus. Lineage (NCBI taxonomy): Eukaryota > Metazoa > Chordata > Actinopteri > Acipenseriformes > Acipenseridae > Acipenser > Acipenser ruthenus. Next base: position 4,050,832 of record NC_081238.1, read on the forward strand.
GTGGAGACCAATTCAAATGCAAACTGCTCTAATCAAGTTAACCCACCCTGATTCAAATTTACAAATTACAAATTAAGTACTCAAAATAAGCACACTGCCTGGGATAAAATCACACACTCCTCCCCAATTAGAAACACCAGGTAATACTATATAGTTAATGGAAAAATTACTAGGAGCAGGATCAAATACCTATCTTGCTTCAAATGCTGGTTACCTGGTTACCTGGTTACCTGTCGACTCCCACAGCTAGACTCCCGGCTCTTTTGTTGAGGCTCTTCGGTTGGCTGGCGCTTCGTGCTGGCGCTAAAATAAGCTGCTTGAATAAATGTTGTTACCCCTGCTTGGCAAAAGAACCAACTAAACTGTGTGGAAACCAATCAAATAGCAAAATCAACTGCTAATCAATTTAGCCACTCACCTGGTACTAATCACACACAAACTCAGCCAATTCAAACACCACCTTACAATGTCACCAAATGTAGTAGTTACAATTACAAAAAGCAGGAACTTATCTATCTGCCTCTCTCCCTGGTTCCCTGAAGACTGAACTAATTACCAGATGCCCACTCTTAAATAACTCCCTTCACTTAGCAAGGGAACTAGCTGCTAACTACTCTGGAGACAATAGTTTCACACACTTTGATGGGATCACACAACTGCAGGAGCTGTGTGGAGACCAATTCAAATGCAAACTGCTCTAATCAAGTTAACCCACCCTGATTCAAATTTACAAATTACAAATTAAGTACTCAAAATAAGCACACTGCCTGGGATAAAATCACACACTCCTCCCCAATTAGAAACACCAGGTAATACTATATAGTTAATGGAAAAATTACTAGGAGCAGGATCAAATACCTATCTTGCTTCAAATGCTGGTTACCTGGTTACCTGGTTACCTGTCGACTCCCACAGCTAGACTCCCGGCTCTTTTGTTGAGGCTCTTCGGTTGGCTGGCGCTTCGTGCTGGCGCTAAAATAAGCTGCTTGAATAAATGTTGTTACCCCTGCTTGGCAAAAGAACCAACTAAACTGTGTGGAAACCAATCAAATAGCAAAATCAACTGCTAATCAATTTAGCCACTCACCTGGTACTAATCACACACAAACTCAGCCAATTCAAACACCACCTTACAATGTCACCAAATGTAGTAGTTACAATTACAAAAAGCAGGAACTTATCTATCTGCCTCTCTCCCTGGTTCCCTGAAGACTGAACTAATTACCAGATGCCCACTCTTAAATAACTCCCTTCACTTAGCAAGGGAACTAGCTGCTAACTACTCTGGAGACAATAGTTTCACACACTTTGATGGGATCACACAACTGCAGGAGCTGTGTGGAGACCAATTCAAATGCAAACTGCTCTAATCAAGTTAACCCACCCTGATTCAAATTTACAAATTACAAATTAAGTACTCAAAATAAGCACACTGCCTGGGATAAAATCACACACTCCTCCCCAATTAGAAACACCAGGTAATACTATATAGTTAATGGAAAAATTACTAGGAGCAGGATCAAATACCTATCTTGCTTCAAATGCTGGTTACCTGGTTACCTGGTTACCTGTCGACTCCCACAGCTAGACTCCCGGCTCTTTTGTTGAGGCTCTTCGGTTGGCTGGCGCTTCGTGCTGGCGCTAAAATAAGCTGCTTGAATAAATGTTGTTACCCCTGCTTGGCAAAAGAACCAACTAAACTGTGTGGAAACCAATCAAATAGCAAAATCAACTGCTAATCAATTTAGCCACTCACCTGGTACTAATCACACACAAACTCAGCCAATTCAAACACCACCTTACAATGTCACCAAATGTAGTAGTTACAATTACAAAAAGCAGGAACTTATCTATCTGCCTCTCTCCCTGGTTCCCTGAAGACTGAACTAATTACCAGATGCCCACTCTTAAATAACTCCCTTCACTTAGCAAGGGAACTAGCTGCTAACTACTCTGGAGACAATAGTTTCACACACTTTGATGGGATCACACAACTGCAGGAGCTGTGTGGAGACCAATTCAAATGCAAACTGCTCTAATCAAGTTAACCCACCCTGATTCAAATTTACAAATTACAAATTAAGTACTCAAAATAAGCACACTGCCTGGGATAAAATCACACACTCCTCCCCAATTAGAAACACCAGGTAATACTATATAGTTAATGGAAAAATTACTAGGAGCAGGATCAAATACCTATCTTGCTTCAAATGCTGGTTACCTGGTTACCTGGTTACCTGTCGACTCCCACAGCTAGACTCCCGGCTCTTTTGTTGAGGCTCTTCGGTTGGCTGGCGCTTCGTGCTGGCGCTAAAATAAGCTGCTTGAATAAATGTTGTTACCCCTGCTTGGCAAAAGAACCAACTAAACTGTGTGGAAACCAATCAAATAGCAAAATCAACTGCTAATCAATTTAGCCACTCACCTGGTACTAATCACACACAAACTCAGCCAATTCAAACACCACCTTACAATGTCACCAAATGTAGTAGTTACAATTACAAAAAGCAGGAACTTATCTATCTGCCTCTCTCCCTGGTTCCCTGAAGACTGAACTAATTACCAGATGCCCACTCTTAAATAACTCCCTTCACTTAGCAAGGGAACTAGCTGCTAACTACTCTGGAGACAATAGTTTCACACACTTTGATGGGATCACACAACTGCAGGAGCTGTGTGGAGACCAATTCAAATGCAAACTGCTCTAATCAAGTTAACCCACCCTGATTCAAATTTACAAATTACAAATTAAGTACTCAAAATAAGCACACTGCCTGGGATAAAATCACACACTCCTCCCCAATTAGAAACACCAGGTAATACTATATAGTTAATGGAAAAATTACTAGGAGCAGGATCAAATACCTATCTTGCTTCAAATGCTGGTTACCTGGTTACCTGGTTACCTGTCGACTCCCACAGCTAGACTCCCGGCTCTTTTGTTGAGGCTCTTCGGTTGGCTGGCGCTTCGTGCTGGCGCTAAAATAAGCTGCTTGAATAAATGTTGTTACCCCTGCTTGGCAAAAGAACCAACTAAACTGTGTGGAAACCAATCAAATAGCAAAATCAACTGCTAATCAATTTAGCCACTCACCTGGTACTAATCACACACAAACTCAGCCAATTCAAACACCACCTTACAATGTCACCAAATGTAGTAGTTACAATTACAAAAAGCAGGAACTTATCTATCTGCCTCTCTCCCTGGTTCCCTGAAGACTGAACTAATTACCAGATGCCCACTCTTAAATAACTCCCTTCACTTAGCAAGGGAACTAGCTGCTAACTACTCTGGAGACAATAGTTTCACACACTTTGATGGGATCACACAACTGCAGGAGCTGTGTGGAGACCAATTCAAATGCAAACTGCTCTAATCAAGTTAACCCACCCTGATTCAAATTTACAAATTACAAATTAAGTACTCAAAATAAGCACACTGCCTGGGATAAAATCACACACTCCTCCCCAATTAGAAACACCAGGTAATACTATATAGTTAATGGAAAAATTACTAGGAGCAGGATCAAATACCTATCTTGCTTCAAATGCTGGTTACCTGGTTACCTGGTTACCTGTCGACTCCCACAGCTAGACTCCCGGCTCTTTTGTTGAGGCTCTTCGGTTGGCTGGCGCTTCGTGCTGGCGCTAAAATAAGCTGCTTGAATAAATGTTGTTACCCCTGCTTGGCAAAAGAACCAACTAAACTGTGTGGAAACCAATCAAATAGCAAAATCAACTGCTAATCAATTTAGCCACTCACCTGGTACTAATCACACACAAACTCAGCCAATTCAAACACCACCTTACAATGTCACCAAATGTAGTAGTTACAATTACAAAAAGCAGGAACTTATCTATCTGCCTCTCTCCCTGGTTCCCTGAAGACTGAACTAATTACCAGATGCCCACTCTTAAATAACTCCCTTCACTTAGCAAGGGAACTAGCTGCTAACTACTCTGGAGACAATAGTTTCACACACTTTGATGGGATCACACAACTGCAGGAGCTGTGTGGAGACCAATTCAAATGCAAACTGCTCTAATCAAGTTAACCCACCCTGATTCAAATTTACAAATTACAAATTAAGTACTCAAAATAAGCACACTGCCTGGGATAAAATCACACACTCCTCCCCAATTAGAAACACCAGGTAATACTATATAGTTAATGGAAAAATTACTAGGAGCAGGATCAAATACCTATCTTGCTTCAAATGCTGGTTACCTGGTTACCTGGTTACCTGTCGACTCCCACAGCTAGACTCCCGGCTCTTTTGTTGAGGCTCTTCGGTTGGCTGGCGCTTCGTGCTGGCGCTAAAATAAGCTGCTTGAATAAATGTTGTTACCCCTGCTTGGCAAAAGAACCAACTAAACTGTGTGGAAACCAATCAAATAGCAAAATCAACTGCTAATCAATTTAGCCACTCACCTGGTACTAATCACACACAAACTCAGCCAATTCAAACACCACCTTACAATGTCACCAAATGTAGTAGTTACAATTACAAAAAGCAGGAACTTATCTATCTGCCTCTCTCCCTGGTTCCCTGAAGACTGAACTAATTACCAGATGCCCACTCTTAAATAACTCCCTTCACTTAGCAAGGGAACTAGCTGCTAACTACTCTGGAGACAATAGTTTCACACACTTTGATGGGATCACACAACTGCAGGAGCTGTGTGGAGACCAATTCAAATGCAAACTGCTCTAATCAAGTTAACCCACCCTGATTCAAATTTACAAATTACAAATTAAGTACTCAAAATAAGCACACTGCCTGGGATAAAATCACACACTCCTCCCCAATTAGAAACACCAGGTAATACTATATAGTTAATGGAAAAATTACTAGGAGCAGGATCAAATACCTATCTTGCTTCAAATGCTGGTTACCTGGTTACCTGGTTACCTGTCGACTCCCACAGCTAGACTCCCGGCTCTTTTGTTGAGGCTCTTCGGTTGGCTGGCGCTTCGTGCTGGCGCTAAAATAAGCTGCTTGAATAAATGTTGTTACCCCTGCTTGGCAAAAGAACCAACTAAACTGTGTGGAAACCAATCAAATAGCAAAATCAACTGCTAATCAATTTAGCCACTCACCTGGTACTAATCACACACAAACTCAGCCAATTCAAACACCACCTTACAATGTCACCAAATGTAGTAGTTACAATTACAAAAAGCAGGAACTTATCTATCTGCCTCTCTCCCTGGTTCCCTGAAGACTGAACTAATTACCAGATGCCCACTCTTAAATAACTCCCTTCACTTAGCAAGGGAACTAGCTGCTAACTACTCTGGAGACAATAGTTTCACACACTTTGATGGGATCACACAACTGCAGGAGCTGTGTGGAGACCAATTCAAATGCAAACTGCTCTAATCAAGTTAACCCACCCTGATTCAAATTTACAAATTACAAATTAAGTACTCAAAATAAGCACACTGCCTGGGATAAAATCACACACTCCTCCCCAATTAGAAACACCAGGTAATACTATATAGTTAATGGAAAAATTACTAGGAGCAGGATCAAATACCTATCTTGCTTCAAATGCTGGTTACCTGGTTACCTGGTTACCTGTCGACTCCCACAGCTAGACTCCCGGCTCTTTTGTTGAGGCTCTTCGGTTGGCTGGCGCTTCGTGCTGGCGCTAAAATAAGCTGCTTGAATAAATGTTGTTACCCCTGCTTGGCAAAAGAACCAACTAAACTGTGTGGAAACCAATCAAATAGCAAAATCAACTGCTAATCAATTTAGCCACTCACCTGGTACTAATCACACACAAACTCAGCCAATTCAAACACCACCTTACAATGTCACCAAATGTAGTAGTTACAATTACAAAAAGCAGGAACTTATCTATCTGCCTCTCTCCCTGGTTCCCTGAAGACTGAACTAATTACCAGATGCCCACTCTTAAATAACTCCCTTCACTTAGCAAGGGAACTAGCTGCTAACTACTCTGGAGACAATAGTTTCACACACTTTGATGGGATCACACAACTGCAGGAGCTGTGTGGAGACCAATTCAAATGCAAACTGCTCTAATCAAGTTAACCCACCCTGATTCAAATTTACAAATTACAAATTAAGTACTCAAAATAAGCACACTGCCTGGGATAAAATCACACACTCCTCCCCAATTAGAAACACCAGGTAATACTATATAGTTAATGGAAAAATTACTAGGAGCAGGATCAAATACCTATCTTGCTTCAAATGCTGGTTACCTGGTTACCTGGTTACCTGTCGACTCCCACAGCTAGACTCCCGGCTCTTTTGTTGAGGCTCTTCGGTTGGCTGGCGCTTCGTGCTGGCGCTAAAATAAGCTGCTTGAATAAATGTTGTTACCCCTGCTTGGCAAAAGAACCAACTAAACTGTGTGGAAACCAATCAAATAGCAAAATCAACTGCTAATCAATTTAGCCACTCACCTGGTACTAATCACACACAAACTCAGCCAATTCAAACACCACCTTACAATGTCACCAAATGTAGTAGTTACAATTACAAAAAGCAGGAACTTATCTATCTGCCTCTCTCCCTGGTTCCCTGAAGACTGAACTAATTACCAGATGCCCACTCTTAAATAACTCCCTTCACTTAGCAAGGGAACTAGCTGCTAACTACTCTGGAGACAATAGTTTCACACACTTTGATGGGATCACACAACTGCAGGAGCTGTGTGGAGACCAATTCAAATGCAAACTGCTCTAATCAAGTTAACCCACCCTGATTCAAATTTACAAATTACAAATTAAGTACTCAAAATAAGCACACTGCCTGGGATAAAATCACACACTCCTCCCCAATTAGAAACACCAGGTAATACTATATAGTTAATGGAAAAATTACTAGGAGCAGGATCAAATACCTATCTTGCTTCAAATGCTGGTTACCTGGTTACCTGGTTACCTGTCGACTCCCACAGCTAGACTCCCGGCTCTTTTGTTGAGGCTCTTCGGTTGGCTGGCGCTTCGTGCTGGCGCTAAAATAAGCTGCTTGAATAAATGTTGTTACCCCTGCTTGGCAAAAGAACCAACTAAACTGTGTGGAAACCAATCAAATAGCAAAATCAACTGCTAATCAATTTAGCCACTCACCTGGTACTAATCACACACAAACTCAGCCAATTCAAACACCACCTTACAATGTCACCAAATGTAGTAGTTACAATTACAAAAAGCAGGAACTTATCTATCTGCCTCTCTCCCTGGTTCCCTGAAGACTGAACTAATTACCAGATGCCCACTCTTAAATAACTCCCTTCACTTAGCAAGGGAACTAGCTGCTAACTACTCTGGAGACAATAGTTTCACACACTTTGATGGGATCACACAACTGCAGGAGCTGTGTGGAGACCAATTCAAATGCAAACTGCTCTAATCAAGTTAACCCACCCTGATTCAAATTTACAAATTACAAATTAAGTACTCAAAATAAGCACACTGCCTGGGATAAAATCACACACTCCTCCCCAATTAGAAACACCAGGTAATACTATATAGTTAATGGAAAAATTACTAGGAGCAGGATCAAATACCTATCTTGCTTCAAATGCTGGTTACCTGGTTACCTGGTTACCTGTCGACTCCCACAGCTAGACTCCCGGCTCTTTTGTTGAGGCTCTTCGGTTGGCTGGCGCTTCGTGCTGGCGCTAAAATAAGCTGCTTGAATAAATGTTGTTACCCCTGCTTGGCAAAAGAACCAACTAAACTGTGTGGAAACCAATCAAATAGCAAAATCAACTGCTAATCAATTTAGCCACTCACCTGGTACTAATCACACACAAACTCAGCCAATTCAAACACCACCTTACAATGTCACCAAATGTAGTAGTTACAATTACAAAAAGCAGGAACTTATCTATCTGCCTCTCTCCCTGGTTCCCTGAAGACTGAACTAATTACCAGATGCCCACTCTTAAATAACTCCCTTCACTTAGCAAGGGAACTAGCTGCTAACTACTCTGGAGACAATAGTTTCACACACTTTGATGGGATCACACAACTGCAGGAGCTGTGTGGAGACCAATTCAAATGCAAACTGCTCTAATCAAGTTAACCCACCCTGATTCAAATTTACAAATTACAAATTAAGTACTCAAAATAAGCACACTGCCTGGGATAAAATCACACACTCCTCCCCAATTAGAAACACCAGGTAATACTATATAGTTAATGGAAAAATTACTAGGAGCAGGATCAAATACCTATCTTGCTTCAAATGCTGGTTACCTGGTTACCTGGTTACCTGTCGACTCCCACAGCTAGACTCCCGGCTCTTTTGTTGAGGCTCTTCGGTTGGCTGGCGCTTCGTGCTGGCGCTAAAATAAGCTGCTTGAATAAATGTTGTTACCCCTGCTTGGCAAAAGAACCAACTAAACTGTGTGGAAACCAATCAAATAGCAAAATCAACTGCTAATCAATTTAGCCACTCACCTGGTACTAATCACACACAAACTCAGCCAATTCAAACACCACCTTACAATGTCACCAAATGTAGTAGTTACAATTACAAAAAGCAGGAACTTATCTATCTGCCTCTCTCCCTGGTTCCCTGAAGACTGATGGTCCCTGACACCTTCAGGGAACCAGGGAGAGAGGCAGATAGATAAGTTCCTGCTTTTTGTAATTGTAACTACTACATTTGGTGACATTGTAAGGTGGTGTTTGAATTGGCTGAGTTTGTGTGTGATTAGTACCAGGTGAGTACTAATGGTCCCTGACACCTCCCCAGCACGCGCTCGGGCCAAAGCGAATTCGCGTGGGGTTCCAGCGGCCCGCCATACGGTCCCTGACACCTCCCCAGCGATCGCACGAGCCGCAACAACTGTGCGCAGGGTCCCAGAGGCTTTCCAAATGGTCCCTGGCACATCCCTAGCACGCACACGGGCCCCAGCGACTTCGTGTGGGGTCCCAGCGGCTCGTCAAATGGTCCCTGGCCCCTCTCCAGAGCGCGCACTGGGACCAGCGACTTCGTACGGGGTCAAAGCGGCTCACGAAATGATCCCTGGAACCTCCCCAGTGCGAGTATGGGGCCAAGCGACCCCGCGCGGGGTCCGAGCATCTCGCCAGATGGTCCCGTGCACCTCAACAGGACGCACACGGGACCCAGCGACATCGCGCGTGGTCCCAACGGCCCGCAAATGGTCCCTGGCACATCCACAGCACAAGCACGAGCCCCAATGACATCGCGAGAGGTCAAAGAGGCTCGCTAAATGGTCCCTGGCACCTCCCCAGCGCACGCATGTGCCCCACCGACTTCGTGTGGGGTAAGAGCGTCTCACCAGATGGTCACTGGCACCTCAACAGCACGCACACAGGTCCCAGCGACTTCATGTGGTTTCCCAGCGGCTCACCAAATGGTCCCTGGCCCATCTCCAGCGCGCGCACTGGGACCAGCGACCCAGCACGGGGTGCCAGAGACTCGCCAAATGATCCCTGGCACCTAACCAGCGCGTGCACGGGGCCCAGAAACCCCGCGCGGGGACCGAGAGGCTGGCAAAATGGTCCCTCGCACCTCCCCAGCGTGCACACGGGCCCCAGCGACATCGCGCGGGGTCCCAACTGCTCGCAACTGGTCCATGGCACATCCCCAGCGCCCGCAACGGGCCCCAGCGACTTCGCAAATGGTCACTGACACATCCCTAGGTATCGAACGAGCCGCAGCGACCTCGCGCAGCGTCCCAGAGGATCGCCAAATGGTCCCTGAAACATCCCCAGCATGCACACGGGCCCCAGCGACATCACACGCGGTCTCAACTACTCACAAATGGTCCCTGACACCTCCCCAGCACGCGCACGGGCCATAGCGACTTTGCGTGCGGTTCCAGCGGTCCACCAAACGGTCCCTGACACATCCCCAGTGATCGCACGAGCCGCAGCAACTGCGCGCAGGGTCCCAGAGGCTCTCCAATTGGTCTCTGACACATCCCCAGCACGCACACAAGCCCCAGCGACTTCGTTTGGGGTACCAGCGACTCGCCAAATGGTCCCTGGCCCCTCTCTGGAGACGCACTGGGACCAGTGGCCAGAGAAGGGTGCCAACGGCTCGGCAAATGATCCCTGGCACCTCCCCAGCGCGTGCATGGGCACCAGAGACCCAGCGGGTGATCCAAGCAGCTCGCCAAATGGTCCCTGGCACATCCACAGCGCGGGCACGGGTAACAGCGACTTCACGCGGGGTCCCAGCAGCTCGCAAATGGTCCCTGGCACATCCCCAGCACGCACACGGGCCCCTGAAACCCCGCGTGGGGTCCAAGCGGCTCGCCAAATGCTCCTTGGCACCTCCCCAGCACGCACATGGACCACAGAGACCCTGCGCGGAGTCCCTGCGGCTTGCCAAAAAGTCCCTGGCACCTCCCCAGTACACACACGGGCCCCAGAGACACAGCGCGGGATCCAAGCGGCTCGCCAAATTGTCCCTGGCGCATCCACAGCGCGGGCACGGGCCACAGCTACTTCACATGTGGTCCCAGCAACTCGCAAATGGTCCCTGCCACATCCCCAGAACGTGCACCGACCCCACCGACCAGGCGCGGAGTGCACGGGCCACAGGTACCTCCGCAGCGCACGCACTGGGCCCAGCGACCCCACGTGGGGTCCAAGCGGCTCGCAAATGGTCCCTGGCTCTTCCCCAGCGCACACACGGGACCCAGCGACACAGCGTGGGGTTCCAGCGGCGTACCAAATGGTCCCTGGCTCCTACTCAGCGCGTGTACAGGGCACAGCAACCACGCGCGGGGTACCAGAGGCTCGCAAATGGTCCCTGACACAACCCCAGCACGCGCACGGGGCCCAGTGACTTTGTGCGGGGTCCTAGCGGCTCACCAAATGGTCCCTGGCCTCTCCTTAGCGCACAAGGGGCCCAGTGACTTCGCGCTGGGTCCTAGCGGCTCACCAAATAGTCCCTTGCACATCCCCAGCACGCGAACGAAGCCCCAGCGACTTCGTGTGGGGTTCCAGCGGCTCGCCAAACTGTCCCTGGCCCCTCCCTAGCATGCGCACGGGGCCCAGTGACTTCGCACGGGGTCCCAACGCCTCACCAAATGGTCCCTGGCCCCTCCCTAGCGCGCATGGGGCCCAGTGACCTCACGCAGGGTCTCAGAGGCTCGCCAAATGGTCCCTAGCACATCCCAAGCACACGCACGGGCCCCAACGACTTCTCACAGGGCCGCAGCGGCTCGTCAAATGGTCCCTGGTACCTCCGCAGCGCACGCACTGGGCCCAGCGAACCCACGTGGGGCCCCAGCGGCTCGCAAATGGTCCCTGGCTCTTCCACAGCGCACACACGGGACCCAGCGACACAGCGTGGGGTTCCAGCGGCGTACCAAATGGTCCCTGGCTCCTACTCAGCGTGTGCACAGGGCACAGCAACCACGCGCGGGGTACCAGAGGCTCGCAAATGGTCCCTGACACATACCCAGCATGCGCAAGGGACACAGTGACCTTGCGCGGGGTCCCAGCGGCTCGAAAATTGTCCCTGACACAACCCCAGCACGCGCACGGGCCCCAGCGACGTCGCACGTGGTCCCAGCGGCTTGCCAAATACTCCCTGGCCCCTCCCTACCGCGCACCGATCCCAGTGACTTTGCGTGGTTTCCCAGCGGCTCACCAAATGGTCCCTGGACCCTCCCCAGCACGTGCACAGGGCCCAACAACCACGCGCGGGATCCTAGCGGCTCGCCAAATGTTACCTGGCACCTCCCCAGCGCATGCACTGGGCCCCGCGACCCCGCGCGGGGTTCCAGCAGCTCGCGAAATGGTCCCTGGCTCCTACCCAGCTTGCACACAAGGCCCAGCAATCAAGCGCGGGGTCCTAGCAGCTCGCAAATGGTCCCTGACACATCCCCATCGCGAGTACGGAACACAGCGACTTCGCGCGGGGTCCCAGCGGCTCGCAAATAGTTCCTGGCACAATCCCAGCAAGCGCAAGGGCCCCAGCGACTTCGCACGGGGTCCCAGCGGCTCACCAAATGGTCCCTGGACCCTCCCCAGCACACGCACAGGGCCAAGCAACCAAGCGTGGGGTCTCAGCGGCTCGCCAAATAGTCCCTGGCACATCCCCAGCGCGCGCACAAGGCCCAGCTATCTGGCGCAGGGTCCCAGAGGCTTGAAAAATAATCCCTGGCACCTCCCCAGCACGCACATGGGCCCCAACGACTTAGTGTGGGGTTCCAGGATCTCGCCAAACAGTCCCTGGCACCTCCCCAACGATCGCACGGGCCCCAGCGACCTCGCGCAGGGTCTCAGAGGCTCGCGAAATGGTCCCTGGCTCCTACCCAGCTTGCACACAAGGCCCAGCAACCAAGTACGGGGTCCTAGCAGCTCGCAAATGGTCCCTGACACATCCCCATCGCGAGTACGGGACACATCCCAGCAAGCGCAAGGGCCCCAGCGACTTCGCACCGGGTCCCAGCGGCTCACCAAATGGTCTCTGGACCCTCCCCAGCACACGCACAGGGCCAAGCAACCAAGCGTGGGATCTCAGCGGCTCGCTAAATAGTCCCTGGCACATCCCCAGCGAGCGCACAAGGCCCAGCAACCTGGCGCAGGGTCCCAGCGGCTTGAAAAATAATCCCTGGCACCTCCCCAGCACGCACATGGGCCCCAACGACTTCGTGTGGGGTTCCAGCGTCTCGCCAAACAGTCCCTGGCACCTCCCCAACGATCGCACGGGCCCCAGCGACCTCGCGCAGGGTCTCAGAGGCTCGCCAAATGGTCCCTACCACATCCCCAGCACAAGCACGGGCCCCAACGACTTCTCACATGGCCGCAGCGGTTCGTCAAATGGTCCTTGGCCCCTCCCTAGCACGCGCACGGGGCCCAGTGACTTTGCGTGGGGTCCTAGCGGCTCACCAAATGGTCCCTGGCCCCTCCCTAGTGCGCACGGGGCCCAGTGACTTCGCACTTGGTCCTAGCGGCTCGCCAAATAGTCATTGGCACATCCCCAGCGCGCGCACGAGGCCCATCTACCTGGCGCAGGGTCCCAGCGGCTTGAAAACACTGGCACCACAGCAGCACGCGCACGGGCGCCAACGACTTCATGTGGGGTTCCAGCGGCTCGCCAAACGGTCCCTGGATCCTCCCTAGCACGCGCACGGGGCCCATTGACTTCGCGTGGGGTCCCACCGGCTCGCCAAACGGTCCCTGGCCCCTCCCTAGCACGCGCACAGGGCCCAATGACTTCGAGCGGGGTCCCAGCGGCTCACCAAATGGTCCCTGGCCCCTCCCTAGCGCGCACAGGGCCCAGCTACCTGGCGCATGGTCCCAGCGGCTCGCCAAATGGTCCCTGGACCCTCCCCAGCACGCGCACAAGGCCCAGCTACCTGGCGCAGGGTCCCAGCGGCTTGAAAAATAATCACTGGCACCTCCCCAGCACGCGCATGGGCCCAAACGACTTCGTGTGGGGTTCCAGCGTCTCGCCAAACAGTCCCTGGCACCTCCCCAGCGATCGCACGGGCCCCAGCGACCTCGCGCAGGGTCTCAGAGGCTCGCCAAATGGTCCCTACCACATCCCCAACACGCGCATGGGCCCCAACGACTTCTCACATGGCCGCAGCGGTTCGTCAAATGGTCCCTGGTACCTCCGCAGCGCACGCACTGGGCCCAGCGAACCCACGTGGGGTCCCAGCGGATCGCAAATGGTCCCTGGTTCTTCCCCAGCGCCCGCACGGGCCACAGTGTCTTCGCACGGGGTCCCAGCGGCTCGCCAAATGATCCCTGGCAAATCAAGAGCACGCACACGGGCGCCAGAGACCTCGCGTGGGGTCCGAGTGGCTCGTCAAATGGTCCCTGGCACCTCCCTAGCGCGAATGGGGCCCTGCCACGCCGAGCGGGTTCCCAACAGCTCATCAAATGGTCCCTGGCACCTCACCAGCTCATGCACGGGCCCAACGACCTCGAGCGGTGTCCCAACGGCTCTCAAATGGTCCCTGGCTCCTACCCAGCGCACGCACAGGGCCGAGCAACCATGCGCGGGGTCCCAGGTGCTTGCCAAATGGTCTCTGGCACCTCTCCAGCGTGCGTATGAGGCCAAGCGACCACGTGCGGGGTCCGAGTATCTCACCAGATGGTCCCTTGCACCTCAACAGCACGCACACGGGACCCAGCGACATCGCGTGGTCCCAGCGGCCCGCAAATGGTCCCTGGCACATCCCCAGCGCAATCACGGGCCCCAACGACTTTGCGACAGGTCAAAGCGGCTAGCCAAATGGTCCCTGGCACCTCCCCAACGCACGCATGTGCCCCAGCGACTTCGTGTGGGGACAGAGCATCTCACCAGATGGTCACTGGCACCTCAACAGCATGCACACGTGCCCCAGCGACTTCATGTGGGGTCACAGCGGCTTGCCAAATGGTCCCTGGCCCATCTCCAGCGTGCGCACTGGGACCGGCGACTCACCAAATGATCCCTGGCACCTACCCAGCGCATGCACGGGGCCCAGAAACCCCGCGCGGGGACCGAGAGGCTGGCAAAATGGTCCCTCACACCTCCACAGCACGCGCACGGGCCCCAGCGACATCGCGCAGGGTCCCAACTGCTTGCCAAATGGTCCCTGGCACATCCCCAGCGCCCGCAACGGGCCCCAGCGACTTCGCAAATGGTCCCTGACACATCCCCAGCGATCGAACGAGCCTCAGCGACATCGCGCAGAGTCCCAGAGGCTCGCCAAATGGTCCCTAGCACATCCCAAGCACACGCACGGGCCCCAACGACTTCTCACAGGGCCGCAGCGGCTCGTCAAATGGTCCCTGGTACCTCCGCAGCGCACGCACTGGGCCCAGCGAACCCACGTGGGGCCCCAGCGGCTCGCAAATGGTCCCTGGCTCTTCCACAGCGCACACACGGGACCCAGCGACACAGCGTGGGGTTCCAGCGGCGTACCAAATGGTCCCTGGCTCCTACTCAGCGTGTGCACAGGGCACAGCAACCACGCGCGGGGTACCAGAGGCTCGCAAATGGTCCCTGACACATACCCAGCATGCGCAAGGGACACAGTGACCTTGCGCGGGGTCCCAGCGGCTCGAAAATTGTCCCTGACACAACCCCAGCACGCGCACGGGCCCCAGCGACGTCGCACGTGGTCCCAGCGGCTTGCCAAATACTCCCTGGCCCCTCCCTACCGCGCACCGATCCCAGTGACTTTGCGTGGTTTCCCAGCGGCTCACCAAATGGTCCCTGGACCCTCCCCAGCACGTGCACAGGGCCCAACAACCACGCGCGGGATCCTAGCGGCTCGCCAAATGTTACCTGGCACCTCCCCAGCGCATGCACTGGGCCCCGCGACCCCGCGCGGGGTTCCAGCAGCTCGCGAAATGGTCCCTGGCTCCTACCCAGCTTGCACACAAGGCCCAGCAATCAAGCGCGGGGTCCTAGCAGCTCGCAAATGGTCCCTGACACATCCCCATCGCGAGTACGGAACACAGCGACTTCGCGCGGGGTCCCAGCGGCTCGCAAATAGTTCCTGGCACAATCCCAGCAAGCGCAAGGGCCCCAGCGACTTCGCACGGGGTCCCAGCGGCTCACCAAATGGTCCCTGGACCCTCCCCAGCACACGCACAGGGCCAAGCAACCAAGCGTGGGGTCTCAGCGGCTCGCCAAATAGTCCCTGGCACATCCCCAGCGCGCGCACAAGGCCCAGCTATCTGGCGCAGGGTCCCAGAGGCTTGAAAAATAATCCCTGGCACCTCCCCAGCACGCACATGGGCCCCAACGACTTAGTGTGGGGTTCCAGGATCTCGCCAAACAGTCCCTGGCACCTCCCCAACGATCGCACGGGCCCCAGCGACCTCGCGCAGGGTCTCAGAGGCTCGCGAAATGGTCCCTGGCTCCTACCCAGCTTGCACACAAGGCCCAGCAACCAAGTACGGGGTCCTAGCAGCTCGCAAATGGTCCCTGACACATCCCCATCGCGAGTACGGGACACATCCCAGCAAGCGCAAGGGCCCCAGCGACTTCGCACCGGGTCCCAGCGGCTCACCAAATGGTCTCTGGACCCTCCCCAGCACACGCACAGGGCCAAGCAACCAAGCGTGGGATCTCAGCGGCTCGCTAAATAGTCCCTGGCACATCCCCAGCGAGCGCACAAGGCCCAGCAACCTGGCGCAGGGTCCCAGCGGCTTGAAAAATAATCCCTGGCACCTCCCCAGCACGCACATGGGCCCCAACGACTTCGTGTGGGGTTCCAGCGTCTCGCCAAACAGTCCCTGGCACCTCCCCAACGATCGCACGGGCCCCAGCGACCTCGCGCAGGGTCTCAGAGGCTCGCCAAATGGTCCCTACCACATCCCCAGCACAAGCACGGGCCCCAACGACTTCTCACATGGCCGCAGCGGTTCGTCAAATGGTCCTTGGCCCCTCCCTAGCACGCGCACGGGGCCCAGTGACTTTGCGTGGGGTCCTAGCGGCTCACCAAATGGTCCCTGGCCCCTCCCTAGTGCGCACGGGGCCCAGTGACTTCGCACTTGGTCCTAGCGGCTCGCCAAATAGTCATTGGCACATCCCCAGCGCGCGCACGAGGCCCATCTACCTGGCGCAGGGTCCCAGCGGCTTGAAAACACTGGCACCACAGCAGCACGCGCACGGGCGCCAACGACTTCATGTGGGGTTCCAGCGGCTCGCCAAACGGTCCCTGGATCCTCCCTAGCACGCGCACGGGGCCCATTGACTTCGCGTGGGGTCCCACCGGCTCGCCAAACGGTCCCTGGCCCCTCCCTAGCACGCGCACAGGGCCCAATGACTTCGAGCGGGGTCCCAGCGGCTCACCAAATGGTCCCTGGCCCCTCCCTAGCGCGCACAGGGCCCAGCTACCTGGCGCATGGTCCCAGCGGCTCGCCAAATGGTCCCTGGACCCTCCCCAGCACGCGCACAAGGCCCAGCTACCTGGCGCAGGGTCCCAGCGGCTTGAAAAATAATCACTGGCACCTCCCCAGCACGCGCATGGGCCCAAACGACTTCGTGTGGGGTTCCAGCGTCTCGCCAAACAGTCCCTGGCACCTCCCCAGCGATCGCACGGGCCCCAGCGACCTCGCGCAGGGTCTCAGAGGCTCGCCAAATGGTCCCTACCACATCCCCAACACGCGCATGGGCCCCAACGACTTCTCACATGGCCGCAGCGGTTCGTCAAATGGTCCCTGGTACCTCCGCAGCGCACGCACTGGGCCCAGCGAACCCACGTGGGGTCCCAGCGGATCGCAAATGGTCCCTGGTTCTTCCCCAGCGCCCGCACGGGCCACAGTGTCTTCGCACGGGGTCCCAGCGGCTCGCCAAATGATCCCTGGCAAATCAAGAGCACGCACACGGGCGCCAGAGACCTCGCGTGGGGTCCGAGTGGCTCGTCAAATGGTCCCTGGCACCTCCCTAGCGCGAATGGGGCCCTGCCACGCCGAGCGGGTTCCCAACAGCTCATCAAATGGTCCCTGGCACCTCACCAGCTCATGCACGGGCCCAACGACCTCGAGCGGTGTCCCAACGGCTCTCAAATGGTCCCTGGCTCCTACCCAGCGCACGCACAGGGCCGAGCAACCATGCGCGGGGTCCCAGGTGCTTGCCAAATGGTCTCTGGCACCTCTCCAGCGTGCGTATGAGGCCAAGCGACCACGTGCGGGGTCCGAGTATCTCACCAGATGGTCCCTTGCACCTCAACAGCACGCACACGGGACCCAGCGACATCGCGTGGTCCCAGCGGCCCGCAAATGGTCCCTGGCACATCCCCAGCGCAATCACGGGCCCCAACGACTTTGCGACAGGTCAAAGCGGCTAGCCAAATGGTCCCTGGCACCTCCCCAACGCACGCATGTGCCCCAGCGACTTCGTGTGGGGACAGAGCATCTCACCAGATGGTCACTGGCACCTCAACAGCATGCACACGTGCCCCAGCGACTTCATGTGGGGTCACAGCGGCTTGCCAAATGGTCCCTGGCCCATCTCCAGCGTGCGCACTGGGACCGGCGACTCACCAAATGATCCCTGGCACCTACCCAGCGCATGCACGGGGCCCAGAAACCCCGCGCGGGGACCGAGAGGCTGGCAAAATGGTCCCTCACACCTCCACAGCACGCGCACGGGCCCCAGCGACATCGCGCAGGGTCCCAACTGCTTGCCAAATGGTCCCTGGCACATCCCCAGCGCCCGCAACGGGCCCCAGCGACTTCGCAAATGGTCCCTGACACATCCCCAGCGATCGAACGAGCCTCAGCGACATCGCGCAGAGTCCCAGAGGATCGCCAAATTGTCCCTGGAACATCCCCAGCATGCACACGGGCCCCAGCGACATCGCGCACGGTCTCAACTGCTCACAAATGGTCCCTGACACCTCCCCAGCACGCGCACGAGCCAAACCGACTTCGCGTGGGGTTCCAGCGGCCCGCCAAACAGTCCCTGGCACATCCACTGCGCGGGCACGGGCCAAGCGACTTCATGCGGGGTCCGAGCATCTCGCCAGATGGTCCCTTGCACCTCAACAGCACGCACACGGGACCCAGCGACATCGCGTGGTCCCAGCGGCCCGCAAATGGTCCCTGGCACATCCCCAGCGCAATCACGGGCCCCAACGACTTTGCGACAGGTCAAAGCGGCTAGCCAAATGGTCCCTGGCACCTCCCCAACGCACGCATGTGCCCCAGCGACTTCGTGTGGGGTCAGAGCATCTCACCAGATGGTCACTGGCACCTCAACAGCATGCACACGTGCCCCAGCGACTTCATGTGGGGTCACAGCGGCTTGCCAAATGGTCCCTGGCCCATCTCCAGCGTGCGCACTGGGACCGGCGACTCACCAAATGATCCCTGGCACCTACCCAGCGCATGCACGGGGCCCAGAAACACCGCGCGGGGACCGAGAGGCTGGCAAAATGGTCCCTCACACCTCCACAGCACGCGCACGGGCCCCAGCGACATCGCGCAGGGTCCCAACTGCTTGCCAAATGGTCCCTGGCACATCCCCAGCGCCCGCAACGGGCCCCAGCGACTTCGCAAATGGTCCCTGACACATCCCCAGCGATCGAACGAGCCTCAGCGACATCGCGCAGAGTCCCAGAGGATCGCCAAATTGTCCCTGGAACATCCCCAGCATGCACACGGGCCCCAGCGACATCGCGCACGGTCTCAACTGCTCACAAATGGTCCCTGACACCTCCCCAGCACGCGCACGAGCCAAACCGACTTCGCGTGGGGTTCCAGCGGCCCGCCAAACAGTCCCTGGCACATCCACTGCGCGGGCACGGGCCAAGCGACTTCATGCGGGGTCCGAGCATCTCGCCAGATGGTCCCTTGCACCTCAACAGCACGCACACGGGACCCAGTGACATCACGTGGTCCCAACGGCCCGCAAATGGTCCCTGGCACATCCCCAGCGCAATCACGGGCCCCAACGACTGCGAGAGGTCAAAGCGGCTCGCTAAATGGTCCCTGGCACCTCCCCAACGCACGCATGTGCCCCAGGGACTTCGTGTGGGGTCAGAGCATCTCACCAGATGGTCACTGGTACCTCAACAGCACGCACACGGGCCCCAGCGACTTCATGTGGGGTCCCAGCGGCTCGCCAAATGGTCCCTGGCCCAACTCCAGCGCGCGCACTGGGACCGGCGAATTGCCAAATGATCCCTGGCTCCAGCGCGTGCACGGGGCCCAGAAACCATGCACGGGGACCAAATTGTCCCTGGAACATCCCCAGCATGCACACGGGCCCCAGCGACATCGTGCACGGTCTCAACTGCTCACAAATTTTCCCTGACACCTCCCCAGCGATCGCACGAGCCGCAGCAACCGCGCGCAGGGTCCAAGAGGCTCTCCAAATGGTCCCTGGCAGATCCCCAGCACGCACATGGGCCCCAGCGACTTCGTGTGGGGTCCCAGCGGCTCGCCAAATGGTCCCTGGCCCCTCTCCAGAGCGCGCACTAGGACCAGCGACAAGAGCGGTCTGCCAGCGGCTCGGCAAATGATCCCTGGCACCTCCCCAGTGCGTGCACGGGGCCCAGAGACCCCGCGCGGGGCAAGAGCGACTCGCGAAATGGTCCCTGGCACCTCCCCAGCACACACATGGGCCCCAGAGACCCCGCGCGGGATCCAAGGGCTCGCCAAATGGTCGCTGGCACATCCCCAGCGCCCGCACGGACCGCAGATCCCCAGCGCGGGCACAGGCCCCAGCGACCCAGTGCGGGTCCCAGTGGCTCGCCAATAGTCCCTGTCTCCTACACAGCACGCTCACAGGGCCCAGAAACCACGTGTGGGGTCCCAGCAGCTCGCGAATGGCCCTGGCACATCCCCAGCGTGCGCACAGACCCCAGCGACGAGGCGTGGAGTCAAAGCAACTTGCAAATGGTTCCTGACACATCCCCAGCGCACGCACGGGCCCCAGCGGCTTGCCAAATGGTCCCTGGCACCTCCCCAGCACACACACAGGCCACAGAGACCCCGCGTGGGGTCCAAGCGGCCCGCCACATGGTCCCTGGCACATCCCCAGCGTGCGCACTGGGCCCAACTACCCCGCGCAGGGTCCCAGCGACACACCAAATGGTCCCTGGCACCTCCCCAGTGCGCACACAAACCCCAGCGACATCGTGCATTGTCCAAGCGGTTTGCCAAACTGTCCTTGGCACCACACCAGCGAGCGCAGGGGCCCCAGCAACATCGCGTGGTGTTCCAGCGAATAGCAAATGGTCCCTGGCACCTCCCCAGCACGCACACGGGCCCCAGAGACCCCATGCGGGGCAAGAGCGGCTCGCGAAATGGTCCCTGACACCTCCCCAGCGCGCGCATGGGGCCCAGTGACTTCATGTGGGGTTCCAGCGGATCGCCAAACTGTCCCTGGCACCACACCAGCGTGCGCACGGACCCCAGCGACCCCGCGTGGAGCCCCAGCGGCTCGCCAAAAGGTCCCTGGAACCTACCCAAAGTGTGTACGGGCACCAGCGACCCCATGCGGGGTCCCAGCGTCACACCAAATGGTTCCTAACACATCCCCAGCACGCGCACAGACCCCAGAGACTTTGTGCGGGGTCCCAGCGGCTTGCCAAATGGTCCCTGGCACTTCCCAGCATACACACAGGCCCCAGAGACCCCGCGCGGGGTACAAGCGGCTTGCCAAATGTCCCTGGCACATCCACAGCATGCGCACGGGCCACAGCAACTTTGCGCTAGGTCCCAGTGTCTCGCAAATGGTCCCTGACAGATCCACAGCGGTCGAACGAGCTGCGGCGACCTCGCGCAGGGTCCCAGAGGATCGCCAAATGATCCCTGGAACATCCCCAGCATGCACACGGGCCCCAGTGACTTTGCGCTGGGCAAGAGCGGCTCGCGAAATGGGCCCTGGCACCTCCCCAGAACTCGCACGGGCCCCAGCGACTTCTTGTGGGGTTACAGCAGCTCGCCAAACAGTCCCTGACACCTCCCCAGCGATCGCACAAGCCCCAGCGACTTCGTGCGGGGTCAAAGTGGCTCGCGAAATGGACCCTGGAACCTCAACAGCACGCACACGGGACCCAGCAACATCACGCGTGGTCCCAACAGCCCGCAAATGGTCCCTGGCACATCCCCAGAGCAAGCACGGGCCCCAACGACTTCGCGAGAGGTCAAAGCGGCTCGCCAAATAGTCCCTGGCACCTCCCCAGCGCATGCATGTGCCCCAGCGACTTCGTGTGGGGTCAGAGCGTCTCACCAGATGGTCACTGGCACTTCAACAGCACGCACACAGGCCAGAGCGACTTCGTGTGGGGTCCCAGCGGTTCGCCAAATGGTCCCTGGCCCATCTCCAGCGCGCGCACTGGGACCAGCAACCCAGCGCGGGCTGCCAGCGACTCGCCAAATGATCCCTGGAACCTAACCAGTGCGTGCACGGGGCCCAGAAACCCCACGCGGGGACCGAGAGGCTGGCAAAATCATCCCTCGCACCCCCCCAACGCGCGCACGGGCCCCAGCGACATCGCGCGGGGTCCCAACTGCTCGCAAATGGTCCCTGGCACATCCCCAGCGACCGCAACGGGCCCCAGCGACTTCGCAAATGGTCCCTGACACATCCCCAGGTATCGAACGAGCCGCAGTGACCTCGCGCAGGGTCCCAGAGGATCGCCGAATGATCCCTGGAACATCCCCAGCATGCACACGGGCCCCAGTGACTTTGCGCACGGTCTCAACTGCTCACAAACGATCCCTGGCACATCCCCAGCACAATCACGGGCCCCAACGACTTTGCGAGAGGTCAAAGCGGCTCGCCAAATGGTCCCTGGCACCTCCCCAACGCACGCATGTGCCCCAGCGACTTCGTGTGGGGTCAGAGCATCTCACCAGATGGTCACTGGTACCTCAACAGCACGCACACGGGCCCCAGCGACTTCGTGTGGGGTCCCAGCGGCTCGCCAAATGGTCCCTGGAACCTACCCAAAGTGTGCACGGGCACCAGCGACTCCATGAGGGGTCCCAGCGTCACACCAAATGGTTCCTAACACATCCCCAGCACGCGCACAGACCCCAGAGACTTTGTGCGGGGTCCCAGCGGCTTGCCAAATGGTCCCTGGCACATCCACAGCATGCGCACGGGCCCCAGCAACTTTGCGCTAGGTCCCAGTGTCTCGCAAATGGTCCCTGACAGATCCACAGCGGTCGAACGAGCCGCAGCGACCTCACGCAGGGTCCCAGAGGATCGCCGAATGATCCCTGGAACATCCCCAGCATGCACACGGGCCCCAGTGACTTTGCGCACGGTCTCAACTGCTCACAAATGATCCCTGGCACCTTCCCACCGCATGCACGGGGCCCAGAGACTTTGCGCTGGGCAAGAGCGGCTCGCGAAATGGTCCCTGGCACCTCCCCAGAACTCGCACGGGCCCCAGCGACTTCTTGTGGGGTTACAATGGCTCGCCAAACAGTCCCTGACACTTCCCCAGCGATCGCACAAGCCCCAACGACCTTGCGCAGGGTCCCATAGGCTCGCCAAATGGTCCCTGGCACCTCCCCAACGCACGCATGTGCCCCAGCGACTTCATGTGGGGTCAGAGCATCTCACCAGATGGTCACTGGTACCTCAACAGCACGCACACGGGCCCCAGCGACTTCATGTGGGGTCCCAGCGGCTCGCCAAATGGTCCCTGCCCCAACTCCAGCGCGCGCACTGGGACCGGCGACTCGCCAAATGATCCCTGGCACCTACCCAGCGCGTGCACGGGGCCCAGAAACCGTGCACGGGGACCGAGAGGCTGGCAAAATGGTCCCCCGCACCTCCCCAACACGCGCACGGGCCCCAGCGACATCGCGCGGGGTTCCAACTGCTCGCAAATGGTCCCTGGCACATCCCCAGCGCCCGCAACGGGCCCCAGCGACTTCGCAAATGGTCCTCGACACATCCCCAGCGATCGAACGAGCCTCAGCGACCTCGCGCAGGGTCCCACAGGATCGCCAAATTGTCCCTGGAACATCCCCAGCATGCACACGGGCCCCAGCGACATCGTGCACGGTCTCAACTGCTCACAAATGTTCCCTGACACCTCCCCAGCACGCGCACGGGCCAAACCGACTTCGTGTGGGGTTCCAGCGGCCCGCCAAACAGTCCCTGACACCTCCCCAGCGATCGCACGAGCAACAGCAACCGCGCGCAGGGTCCAAGAGGCTCTCCAAGTGGTCCCTGGCAGATCCCCAGCACGCACATGGGCCCCAGCGACTTCGTATGGGGTCCCAGTGGCTCGCCAAATGGTCCCTGGCCCCTCTCCAGAGCGCGCACTGGGACCAGCGACTTCGCGTGGGGTTCCAGCGGCCCGCCAAACGATCCCTGGCATCTCCCCAGCGTGTGCACGGGGCCCAGAGACCTCGCGTGAGGCAAGAGTGGCTCGCGAAATAGTCCCTGGCACCTCCCCAGCACGCGCACAGGCCCCAGCAACTTATGTGGGGTTACAGCGGCTCGCCAAACAGTCCCTGACACCTCCCCAGCGCGCGCACGAGCCGCAGCAACTTCGTGCGGGGTCCGAGAATCTCGCCAGATGGTCCCTTGCACCTCAACAGCACGCACACGGGAGCCAGCGACATCACGCGTGGTCCCAACGGCCCGCAAATGTTCCCTGGCACATCCCCAGAGCAAGCACGGGCCCCAACGACTTCGCGAGAGGTCAAAGCGGCTCGCCAAATAGTCCCTGGCACCTCCCCAGCGCATGCATGTGCCCCAGCGACTTCGTGTGGGGTCAGAGCGTCTCACCAGATGGTCACTGGCACTTCAACAGCACGCACACAGGCCAGAGCGACTTCATGTGGGGTCCCAGCGGTTCGCCAAATGGTCCCTGGCCCATCTCCAGCGCGCGAACTGGGACCAGCAACCCAGCGCGGGGTGCCAGCGACTCGCCAAATGATCCCTGGCACCTAACCAGTGCGTGCACGGGGCCCAGAAACCCCACGCGGGGACCGAGAGGCTGGCAAAATCATCCCTCGCACCCCCCCAACGCGCGCACGGGCCCCAGCGATATCGCGCGGGGTCCCAACTGCTCGCAAATGGTCCCTGGCACATCCCCAGCGACCGCAACGGGCCCCAGCGACTTCGCAAATGGTCCCTGACACATCCCCAGGTATCGAACGAGCCGCAGTGACCTCGCGCAGGGTCCCAGAGGATCGCCGAATGGTAACTGGAACATCCCCAGCATGCACACGGGCCCCAGCGACTTCGCGCACGGTCTCAACTGCTCAAAAATGGTCCCTAACACCTCAGCAGCACGCGCACGGGCCCGAGCGACTTCGTGTGGGGTTCCAGCGGCACACCAAACGATCCCTGGCATCTCCCCAGCGCGTGCACGGGGCCCAGAGACCTCGCGTGGGGCAAGAGTGGCGCGCGAAATTGTCCCAGGCACCTCCCCTGCACGCGCACAGGCCCCAGCGACTTCTTGTGGGGTTACAGCGGCTCGCCAAACAGTCCCTGACACCTCCCCAGCACGCGCACAAGCCGCAGCAACTGCACGCAGGCTCCCAGAGGCTCGCCAAATGGTCCCTGGCACATCCCCAGCACACGCAAGGGCCCCAGCGACTTCGTGCGGGGTCCGAGCATCTCGCCAGATGGTCCCTTGCACCTCAACAGCACGCACACGGGACCCAGCGACATCACGTGGTCCCAACGGCCCGCAAATGGTCCCTGGCACATCCCCAGCGCAATCACGGGCCCCAACGACTTTGCGAGAGGTCAAAGCGGCTCGCCAAATGGTCCCGGGCACCTCCCCAACGCACGCATGTGCCCCAGCGACTTCGTGTGGGGTCAGAGCATCTCACCACATGGTCACTGGTACCTCAACAGCACGCACACGGGCCCCAGCGACTTCATGTGGGGTCCCAGCGGCTCGCCAAATGGTCCCTGGCCCAACTCCAGCGCGCGCACTGGGACCGGCGACTCGCCAAATGATCCCTGGCACCTACCCAGCGCGTGCACGGGGCCCAGAAACCGTGCACGGGGACCGAGAGGCTGGCAAAATGGTCCCTCGCACCTTCCCAACACGCGCAAGGGCCCCAGCGACATCGCGCGGGTTCCTAACTGCTCGCAAATGGTCCCTGGCACATCCCCAGCGCCCGCAACGGGCCCCAGCGACTTCGCAAATGGTCCCTGACACATCCCCAGCGATCGAACGAGCTTCAGCGACCTCGCGCAGGGTCCCACATGATCGCCACATTGTCCCTGGAACATCCCCAGCATGCACACGGGCCCCAGCGACATAGTGCACAGTCTCAACTGCTCACAAATGTTCCCTGACACCTCCCCAGCACGCGCACGGGCCAAACCGACTTCGCGTGGGGTTCCAGCGGCCCGCCAAAGGATCCCTGGCATCTCCCCAGCGCGTGCACGGGGCCCAGAGACCTCGCGTGGGGCAAGAGTGGCTCGCGAAATTGTCCCAGGCACCTCCCCTGCACGCGCACAGGCCCCAGCGACTTCTTGTGGGGTTACAGCGGCTCGCCAAACAGTCCCTGACACCTCCCCAGCGCGCGCACGAGCCGCAGCAACTGCGCGCAGGGTCCCAGAGGCTCGCCAAGTGGTCCCTGGCACATCCCCAGCACACGCAAGGGCCCCAGCGACTTCGTGCGGGGTCCGAGCATCTCGCCAGATGGTCCCTTGCACCTCAACAGCACGCACACGGGACCCAGCGACATCACGTGGTCCCAACGGCCCGCAAATTGTCCCTGGCACATCCCCAGCGCAATCACGGGCCCCAACGACTTTGCGAGAGGTCAAAGCGGCTCGCCAAATGGTCCCTGGCACCTCCCCAACGCACGCATGTGCCCCAGCGACTTCGTGTGGGGTCAGAGCATCTCACCAGATGGTCACTGGTACCTCAACAGCACGCACACGGGACCCAGCGACATCACGTGGTCCCAACGGCCCGCAAATTGTCCCTGGCACATCCCCAGCGCAATCACGGGCCCCAACGACTTTGCGAGAGGTCAAAGCGGCTCGCCAAATGGTCCCTGGCACCTCCCCAACGCACGCATGTGCCCCAGCGACTTCGTGTGGGGTCAGAGCATCTCACCAGATGGTCACTGGTACCTCAACAGCACGCACACGGGCCCCAGCGACTTCGTGTGGGGTCCCAGCGGCTCGCCAAATGGTCTCAGGAACCTACCCAAAGTGTGCACGGGCACCAGCGACTCCATGCGGGGTCCCTGCGTCACACCAAATGGTTCCTAACACATCCCCAGCACGCGCACAGACCCCAGAGACTTTGTGCGGGGTCCCAGCGGCTTGCCAAATGGTCCCTGGCACATCCACAGCATGCGCACGGGCCCCAGCAACTTTGCGCTAGGTCCCAGTGTCTCGCAAATGGTCCCTGACAGATCCACAGCGGTCAAACGAGCCGCAGCGACCTCACGCAGGGTCCCAGAGGATCGCCGAATGATCCCTGGAACATCCCCAGCATGCACACGGGCCCCAGTGACTTTGCGCACGGTCTCAACTGCTCACAAATGATCCCTGGCACCTTCCCAGCGCATGCACGGGGCCCAGAGACTTTGCGCTGGGCAAGAGCGGCTCGCGAAATGGTCCCTGGCACCTCCCCAGAACTTGCACGGGCCCCAGCGACTTCTTGTGGGGTTACAATGGCTCGCCAAACAGTCCCTGACACTTCCCCAGCGATCGCAAAAGCCCCAACGACCTTGCGCAGGGTCCCAGAGGCTCGCCAAATGGTCCCTGGCACCTCCCCAATGCACGCATGTGCCCCAGCGACTTCGTGTGGGGT
Source organism: Acipenser ruthenus (assembly GCF_902713425.1). Taxonomy (NCBI): domain Eukaryota; kingdom Metazoa; phylum Chordata; class Actinopteri; order Acipenseriformes; family Acipenseridae; genus Acipenser; species Acipenser ruthenus. The sequence goes on from NC_081238.1 coordinate 4,078,027, forward strand.
CAGAGCATCTCACCACATGGTCACTGGTACCTCAACAGCACGCACACGGGCCCCAGCGACTTCATGTGGGGTCCCAGCGGCTCGCCAAATGGTCCCTGGCCCAACTCCAGCACGTGCACTGGGACCGGCGACTCGCCAAATGATCCCTGGCACCTACCCAGCGCGTGCACGGGGCCCAGAAACCATGCACGGGGACCGAGAGGCTGGCAAAATGGTCCCCCGCACCTCCCCAACACGCGCACGGGCCCCAGCGACATCGCGCGGGGTCCCAACTGCTCGCAAATGGTCCCTGGCACATCCCCAGCGCCCGCAACGGGCCCCAGCGACTTCGCAAATGGTCCTCGACACATCCCCAGCGATCGAACGAGCCTCAGCGACCTCGCGCAGGGTCCCACAGGATCGCCAAATTATCCCTGGAACATCCCCAGCACGCACATGGGCCCCAGCGACTTCGTGTGGGGTCCCAGGGGCTCGCCAAATGGTCCCTGGCCCCTCTCCAGAGCGTGCACTGGCACCAGCGACAAGAGCGGTGTGCCAGCGGCTCGGCAAATGATCCCTGGCACCTCCCCAGTGCGTGCACGGGGCCCAGAGACCCCGTGCGGGGCAAGAGCGACTCGCGAAATGGTCCCTGGCACCTCCCCAGCACACACACGGGCCCCAGAGACCCCGCGCGGGATTCAAGGGCTCGCCAAATGGTCCCGGGCACATCCCCAGCGCCCGCACGGACCGCAGACACACGGGCCCAAGCGGCTCGCCAAATGGTCCCTGGCACATCCCCAGCGCGGGCACGGGCCCCAGCGACCCCTTGCGGGGTCCAAGCGGCTTGCCAAACTCTCCCTGGCACCACACCAGACAGCGCAGGGGCCCCAGCAACATCGCGTGGTGTTCCAGCGAATAGCAAATGGTCCCTGGCACCTCCCCAGCACACACACGGGCCCCAGAGACCCCGTCCGGGGTCCAAGCTACTCACCAACTGGTCTCTGTCACATCCCCAGCACGTGCACGGACCCCAGCGAGTTAGCGCGTGGCCCTAGCAACTTGCCAAATGGTCCATAGCACCTCCCTAGCACACACACGGGCACCAGAGACCCCGCGCGGAGTCCCTGGGGCTTTCCAAATAGTCCCTGGCACCTCCCCAGCACACACACGGGCCCCAGAGACCCAGCGCGGGATCCAAGCGGCTCGCCAAATGGTCCCTGGCACATCCACAGCGCGAGCACAGGCCACAGCGACTTCACGCGGGGTCCCAGCAGTTCGCAAATGGTCCCAGGCACATCCGCAGCACACACACGTGCCCCAGAGACCCCACGCGGGGCAGGAGCGGCACGCGAAATGGTCCCTGACACCTCCCCAGCGCGCGCATGGGGCCCAGTGACTTCGTGTGGGGTCCCAGCGGTTCACCAAATGGTCCCTGGCCCCTCTCCAGAGAGCACACTGGCCCCAGCGACTTTGTGCGGGGTCAAAGCGGCTCGCGAAATGGCCCCTGGAACCTCCCCAGCGTGTATGCGGCAAAGCGACCACGCACGGGGTCCAAGCATCACGCCAGATGGTCCCTTGCACCTCAACAACACGCACACGGGACCCAGCGAGATCGCGCCTGGTCCAAACGGCCCGCAAATGGTCCCTGGCACATCCCCAGTTCAAGCACGGGCCCCAACGACTTCGCGAGAGGTCAAAGCGGCTCACCAAATGGTCCCTGGCACCTCCCCAGCGCACGCATGTGCCCCAGCAACTTTGTGTGGGGTCAGAGCGTCTCACCAGATGGTCACTGGCACCTCAACAGCACGCACACGTGCCCCAGCGACTTTATGTGGGGTCCCAGCAGCTCACCAAATGGTCCCTGGCCCATCTCCAGTGCGTGCACGGGGACCAGCGACCCAGCACGGTGTGCCAGCGACTCGCCAAATGATCCCTGGCACCTACCCAGTGCGTGCAAGGAGGCCCAGAAACCACGAGCGGGGACCGAGATGCTGGCAAAATGGTCCCTCGCACCTCCCCAGCACGCGCATGGGCCCCATCGACATCGCGCGGGGTTCCAACTGCTCGCAAATGGTCCCTGACACCTCTCCAGCACACGCACGGGCCAAAGCGACTTCGTGTGGGGTTCCAGCGGACCACCAAACGGTCCCTGACACCTCTCCAGAGAGCGCACTGGGACCAGCGACTTCGTACGGGGTCAAAGCGGCTCACGAAATGATCCCTGGAACCTCCCCAGTGAGCGTATGGGGCCAAGCGACCCCGCGCGGGGTCCGAGCATCTCGCCAGATGGTCCCTTGCACCTCAACAGCACGCACACGGGACCCAGCGACATCGCGCGTGGTCCCAACGGCCCGCAAATGGTCCCTGGCACATCCACAGCACAAGCACGAGCCCCAATGACATCGTGAGAGGTCAAAGCGGCTCGCCAAATGGTCCCTGGCACCTCCCCAGCGCACGCATGTGCCCCAGTGACTTCGTGTGGGGTAAGAGCGTCTCACCAGATGGTCACTGGCACCTCAACAGCACGCACACAGGTCCCAGCGACTTCATGTGGTTTCCCAGCGGCTCACCAAATGGTCCCTGGCCCATCTCCAGTGCGCGCACTGGCACCAGCGACAAGAGCGGTGTGCCAGCGGCTCGGCAAATGATCCCTGGCACCTCCCCAGTGCGTGCACGGGGCCCAGAGACCCCGTGCGGGGCAAGAGCGACTCGCGAAATGGTCCCTGGCACCTCCCCAGCACACACACGGGCCCCAGAGACCCCGCGCGGGATTCAAGGGCTCGCCAAATGGTCCCGGGCACATCCCCAGCGCCCGCACGGACCGCAGACACACGGGCCCAAGCGGCTCGCCAAATGGTCCCTGGCACATCCCCAGCGCGGGCACGGGCCCCAGCGACCCCTTGCGGGGTCCAAGCGGCTTGCCAAACTCTCCCTGGCACCACACCAGACAGCGCAGGGGCCCCAGCAACATCGCGTGGTGTTCCAGCGAATAGCAAATGGTCCCTGGCACCTCCCCAGCACACACACGGGCCCCAGAGACCCCGTCCGGGGTCCAAGCTACTCACCAACTGGTCTCTGTCACATCCCCAGCACGTGCACGGACCCCAGCGAGTTAGCGCGTGGCCCTAGCAACTTGCCAAATGGTCCATAGCACCTCCCTAGCACACACACGGGCACCAGAGACCCCGCGCGGAGTCCCTGGGGCTTTCCAAATAGTCCCTGGCACCTCCCCAGCACACACACGGGCCCCAGAGACCCAGCGCGGGATCCAAGCGGCTCGCCAAATGGTCCCTGGCACATCCACAGCGCGAGCACAGGCCACAGCGACTTCACGCGGGGTCCCAGCAGTTCGCAAATGGTCCCAGGCACATCCGCAGCACACACACGTGCCCCAGAGACCCCACGCGGGGCAGGAGCGGCACGCGAAATGGTCCCTGACACCTCCCCAGCGCGCGCATGGGGCCCAGTGACTTCGTGTGGGGTCCCAGCGGTTCACCAAATGGTCCCTGGCCCCTCTCCAGAGAGCACACTGGCCCCAGCGACTTTGTGCGGGGTCAAAGCGGCTCGCGAAATGGCCCCTGGAACCTCCCCAGCGTGTATGCGGCAAAGCGACCACGCACGGGGTCCAAGCATCACGCCAGATGGTCCCTTGCACCTCAACAACACGCACACGGGACCCAGCGAGATCGCGCCTGGTCCAAACGGCCCGCAAATGGTCCCTGGCACATCCCCAGTTCAAGCACGGGCCCCAACGACTTCGCGAGAGGTCAAAGCGGCTCACCAAATGGTCCCTGGCACCTCCCCAGCGCACGCATGTGCCCCAGCAACTTTGTGTGGGGTCAGAGCGTCTCACCAGATGGTCACTGGCACCTCAACAGCACGCACACGTGCCCCAGCGACTTTATGTGGGGTCCCAGCAGCTCACCAAATGGTCCCTGGCCCATCTCCAGTGCGTGCACGGGGACCAGCGACCCAGCACGGTGTGCCAGCGACTCGCCAAATGATCCCTGGCACCTACCCAGTGCGTGCAAGGAGGCCCAGAAACCACGAGCGGGGACCGAGATGCTGGCAAAATGGTCCCTCGCACCTCCCCAGCACGCGCATGGGCCCCATCGACATCGCGCGGGGTTCCAACTGCTCGCAAATGGTCCCTGACACCTCTCCAGCACACGCACGGGCCAAAGCGACTTCGTGTGGGGTTCCAGCGGACCACCAAACGGTCCCTGACACCTCTCCAGAGAGCGCACTGGGACCAGCGACTTCGTACGGGGTCAAAGCGGCTCACGAAATGATCCCTGGAACCTCCCCAGTGAGCGTATGGGGCCAAGCGACCCCGCGCGGGGTCCGAGCATCTCGCCAGATGGTCCCTTGCACCTCAACAGCACGCACACGGGACCCAGCGACATCGCGCGTGGTCCCAACGGCCCGCAAATGGTCCCTGGCACATCCACAGCACAAGCACGAGCCCCAATGACATCGTGAGAGGTCAAAGCGGCTCGCCAAATGGTCCCTGGCACCTCCCCAGCGCACGCATGTGCCCCAGTGACTTCGTGTGGGGTAAGAGCGTCTCACCAGATGGTCACTGGCACCTCAACAGCACGCACACAGGTCCCAGCGACTTCATGTGGTTTCCCAGCGGCTCACCAAATGGTCCCTGGCCCATCTCCAGTGCGCGCACTGGGACCACCGACCCAGCGCGGGGTGCCGGCGACTCGCCAAATGGTCCATGGCACATCCCCAGTGCCCACAACAGGCCCCAGCGACTTCGCAAATGGTCCCTGACACATCCCTAGGTATCGAACGAGCTGCTCCGACCTCGCGCAGGGTTCCAGAGGATCGCCAAATGGTCCCTGAAACATCCCCAGCATGCACATGGGCCCCAGCGACATCACACGCGGTCTCAACTACTCACAAATGGTCCCTGGCACCTCCCCAAAGCACGCATGTGCCCCAGCGACTTCGTGTGGGGTCAGAGCATCTCACCAGATGGTCACTGGTACCTCAACAGCACGCACACGGGCCCCAGCGACTTCGTGTGGGGTCCCAGCGCCTTGCCAAATGGTCCCTGGCACATCCACAGCATGCGCACGGGCCCCAGCAACTTTGCGCTAGGTCCCAGTGTCTCGCAAATGGTTCCTAACAGATCCACAGCGGTCGAACGAGCCGCAGCGACCTCACGCAGGGTCCCAGAGGATCGCCGAATGATCCCTGGAACATCCCCAGCATGCACACGGGCCCCAGTGACTTCGCGCATGGTCTCAACTGCTCACAAATGGTCCCTGGCGACCTCTCCAGAGCGCGCACTAGGACCAGAGACCAGAGCGGGGTGCCAGAGGATCGCCAAATGATCCCTGGCACCTTCCCAGCGCATGCACGGGGCCCAGAGACTTTGCGCTGGGCAAGAGCGGCTCGCGAAATGGTCCCTGGCACCTCCCCAGAACTCGCACGGGCCCCAGCGACTTCTTGTGGGGTTACAATGGCTCGCCAAACAGTCCCTGACACCTCCCCAGCGATCGCACAAGCCCCAACGACCTTGCGCAGGGTCCCAGAGGCTCGCCAAATGGTCCCTGGCACCTCTCCAACGCACGCATGTGCCCCAGCGACTTCGTGTGGGGTCAGAGCATCTCACCAGATTGTCACTGGTACCTCAACAGCACGCACACGGGCCCCAGCGACTTCATGTGGGGTCCCAGCGGCTCACCAAATGCTCCCTGGCCCATCTCCAGTGCGTGCACTGGGACCAGCGACCCAGCGCGGGGTGCCGGCAACTCGCCAAATGATCCCTGGCACCTAACCAGCGCGCGCACGGGCCCCAGCGATATCGCGCGGGGTCCCAACTGCTCGCAAATGGTCCATGGCACATCCCCAGTGCCCACAACAGGCCCCAGCGACTTCGCAAATGGTCCCTGACACATCCCTAGGTATCGAACGAGCCGCGCCGACCTCGCGCAGGGTTCCAGAGGATAGCCAAATGGTCCCTGAAACATCCCCAGCATGCACAGGGGCCCCAGCGACATCACGCACGGTCTCAACTACTCACAAATGGTCCCTGACACCTCCCCAGCACGCGCACGGGCCAAAGCGACTTTGCGTGCGGTTCCAGCGGCCCGCCAAACGGTCCCTGACACATCCCAAGCGATCGCACGAGCCGCAGCAACAGCGCGCAGGGTCCCAGAGGCTCTCCATATGGTCTCTGGCACATCCCCAGCACGCACACAAGACCCAGCGACTTCGTTTGGGGTACCAGCGACTCGCTAAATGGTCCCTGGCCCCTCTCTGAAGCGCGCACTGAGACCAGTGACCAGAGCAGGGTGCCAACGGCTCGGCTATTGATCCCTGGCACCTCCCCAGCGCGTGCATGGGCACCAGAGACCCCGCGCGGAGTCCCTGCGGCTTGCCAAATAGTCCCTGGCACCTCCCCAGCACACACACGGGCCCCAGAGACCCAGCGCATGATCCAAGCGGCTCGCCAAATGGTCCCTGGCACATCCACAGCGCGGGCGCGGGTAACAGCGACTTCACGCGGGGTCCCAGCAGCTCGCAAATGGTCCCTGGCACATCACCAGCACGCACACGGGCCCCTGAGACCCCGCGTGGGGTCCGAGTGGCTTGCCAAATGCTCCTTGGCACCTCCCCAGCACGCACACGTGCCCCAGCGACTTCATGTGGGGTTCCAGCGGCTCGCCAAACTGTCCCTGGCACTTCCCCAGCACGCACATGGGGCCCAGCGACCCCGCGCAGGGAGCCAGGGGTACACGAAATGGTCCCTGGCACCTCCCCAGCACACACACGGGCCCCAGAGACCCCACGCGGGATCCAAGCGGCTCACCAAATGGTCTCTGTCACATCCACAGCATGTGCACGGGCCCCAGCGAGTTAGCGCGTGGTCCTAGCAACTTGCCAAATGGTCCCTAGCACCTCCCTAGCACACACACGGGCCCCAGAGACGCTGCGCGGAGTCCCTGCGGCTTGCCAAAAAGTCCCTGGCACCTCCCCAGTACACTCACGGGCCCCAGAGACACAGCGCGGGATCCAAGCGGCTCGCCAAATGGTCCCTGGCGCATCCACAGCGCGGGCACGGGCCACAGCTACTACACATGTGGTCCCAGCAGCTCGCAAATGGTCCCTGCCACATCCACAGGACGCGCACCGACCCCACCGACCAGGCATGGAGTCCCAGAGGCTCGCCAAAAGGTCCCTGGCACCTCACCAGTGTGCGTACGGACCCCAGCGACCCCGCGTGGAGTCCCAGCAGCTCGCCAAATGTTCCCTAGCACCTCCCCAGCACGCACACGGGCCCCAGTGAATTCATGTGGGGTTCCAGCGGCTCGCCAAACTGTCCCTTGCACTTCCCCAGCGCGCACACGGGCCCCAGAGACCCCGCGCGGGATCCCAGCGGTTTGCGAAATGGTCCCTGTCACACCCCCAGCGCGTGTTCAGGCCCCAGCGAGTTAGCGCGTGGTCCTAGCAACTTCCCAAATGGTCCCTAGCACCTCCCTAGCACACACACGGGCCCCAGAGACCCAGTGCGGGATCCAAGCGGCTCTCCAAATGGTCTCTGGCACATCCCCAGCACGCACACGAGCCCCAGCGACTTCGTTTGGAGTACCAGCGGCTCGCCAAATGGTCCCTGGCCCCTCTCTGGAGCGCGCACTGGGACCAGCGACCAGAGCGGGGTGCCAGCGGCTCGGCAAATTATCCCTGGCACCTCCCCAGCGCGTGCACGGGGCCCAGCGACCCCGCGCGGAGTCCCTGCGGCTTGCCAAATAGTCCCTGGCACCTCCCCACCACACACACGGGCCCCAGAGACCCAGTACAGGATCCAAGCGGCTCGCCAAATGGCCCCTGGCACATCCACAGCGCGGGCACGGGCCACAGCGACTTCACGCGGGGTCCCAGCAACTCGCAAATGGTCCCTGCCACATCCCCAGCGCGCACACGCACCCCAGCGACCAGGCGTGGAGTCCCAGCGGCTCGCCAAAAGGTCCCTGGAACCTACCCAAAGTGTGCACGGGCACCAGTCACCCCATGCGGGGTCCCAGCGTCACACCAAATGGTTCCTGACACATCCCCTGCACGCGCACGGGCCCCAGTGATAACGCGCGGGGTCCCAACTGCTCGCAAATGGTCCCTGGCACTTCCCCAGCGCGCACATGGGGCCCAGCGACCCTGCACGGGGACCGAGCGGCTCGCAAAATGGTCCCTGGCACCTCCCCAGCGATTGCAGGAACCCCAGCGAACTTGCGCAGGGTCCCAGAGGCTCGCCAAATGGTCCCTGGAACATCCCCAGCACACACAGGGGCCTCAGCAACATCGTGCTCGGTCCCAACTGCTCGCAAATGGTTCCTGACACATCCCCAGCGATCGCACAAGCCCCAACAACCTCGCGCAGGGTTCCAGAGGCTCGCCAAATGGTCCCATGCACATCCCCAGAGATCGCACGAGCCCCAACAAACTAGCGCAGGGTACCAGATGCTCACCAAATGGTCCCTGGTCCCTCTCCAGTGCAACCACTAGGCCCCAGCGACATCACTGTTGGTGTCCCAACAGCTTGCAAATGGTCCCTTTCACATCCGCAGCGCACGCACGGGCACCAGCAACATCGCGCAGGGTCAAAGCGGCTTGCCAAATGGTCCCTGGCACCTCCACAGCGCGTGCACGGTACACAGCGACCCCGCGCAGGGTCTCAGCGGCTCGCCAAATAGTCCCTGCCACCTCCCCAGCATGCGCGTGGGGCCCAGCTACTCCGCTCTGGGTCCGGGTGGCTCGCCAAATGGTCCCTGGCTCCTCACCAGCACGCAGACGGGTCCCAGCGACTTCGTGTGCTGTTCCAGTGGCTCGCCAAACTGTACCTGGCACTTCCCCAGTCCACGCACGGGACCCAGCGACCCCACGCGGGGTCCAAGTGGTTCGCCAAATGCTCCCTGGCACCTCCCCAGCCCGCACACGGGCTCCAGCGACTTGGTGTGGGGTTCCAGCGGCTCGTCAAACTGTCCCTGGCACTTCCCCAGCGCGCACATGGGGCCCAAGGACCCCGCCCGGGGTCCGAGCAGCTCGCCAAATGCTCCCTGGCACCTCCCAGGCACGCACACGGGCCACAGCGACTTCACGCGCGGTCCCAGCAGCTCACCAAATGGTCCCAGGCACCTCCCCAGCGCACGCAAGGGGCCCAGCGACCCGGTGCGGGGTCCCGGCGGCTCGACAAATGATCCCTAGCACATCCCCAGCCCGGACACGGGCCCCAAGGGCCTCACGCGGAGTCCCAGTGGCTCGCCAAGTGGTCCCTGGCACATCCCCAGCACGCACACGGGCCCCAGAGACCCCGTGTGGGACAAGAGCGGTTCACGAAATGGTCCCTGGCACCTCACCAGCACGCGCACGGGCCCCAGTGACTTCACGTGGGGTTCCAGCGGCCCGCCAAATGGTCTCTGACACCCCCCCAGCGATCACACGAGCCCCAAGGACCTTGCATAGGGTCCCAGAGGCTCGCCAAATGGTCCCTGGTAAATCCCCAGCGCGTGCATGGGGCCCAGCGACCCCGCGCGGGGTCCAAGCGGCTTGGCAAACGGTCCGTGTAAAATCACCTGGATTCACACGGGTACCTGGCACCTACCCAGCGCGTGCACGGGGCACAGAAACCCCGCGCGGGGACCGAGAGGCTGGCAAAATGGTCCCTCGCACCTCCCCAGCGCGCGCACAAGCCGCAGCAACCGTGCGCAGGGTCCCAGAGGCTATCCAAATGGTCCCTGTCACATCCCCAGCACGCCTACGGGCCACAGCGACTTCGTTTGGGGTACCAGCGGCTCGCCAAATGGTCCCTGGCCCCTCTCCAGTGCGCACACTGGCCCCAGCGACTTCGTGCGGGGTCAAAGCGGCTCGCGAAATGGTCCCTGGAACCTCCCCAAGCGCGTATGGGTCCAAGCGACCCAGTGCGTGGTCCGAGCATCTCGCCAGATGGTCCCTTGCACTTCAACAGCACGCACACGGGACCCAGCGACATCGCGTGTGGTCCCAATGGCCCGCAAATGATCCCTGGCACATCCCCAGTGCAAGCACGGGCCCCAGCGACTTCGTGTGGGGTAAGAGCGTCTCACCAGATGGTCACTGGCACCTCAACAGCACGCACACGTGTCCCAGCGACTTCATGTGGGGTCCCAGCGGCTCACCAAATGGTCCCTGGCCCATCTCCAGTGTGTGCACTGGGACCAGCGACCCAGCGCGGGGTGCCAGCGACTCACCAAATGATCCCTGGCACCTACCCAGTGCGTGCACGGGGCGACCAGAGCGGGGTGCCAGCGGCTCGGCAAATGATCCCTGGCACCTCCCCAGCGCGTGCACGGGGCCCAGCGACCCCGTGCGGAGTCCCTGCGGCTTGCCAAATAGTCCCTGGCACCTCCCCACCACACACACGGGCCCCAGAGACACAGTACAGGATCCAAGCGGCTCGCCAAATGGCCCCTGGCACATCCACAGCGCGGGCACGGGCCACAGCGACTTCACGCGGGGTCCCAGCAACTCGCAAATGGTCCCTGCCACATCTCCAGCGCGCACACGCACCCCAGCGACCAGGCGTGGAGTCCCAGCGGCTCGCCAAAAGGTCCCTGGAACCTACCCAAAGTGTGCACGGGCACCAGTCACCCCATGCGGGGTCCCAGCATCACACCAAATGGTTCCTGACACATCCCCTGCACGCACACGGGCCCCAGTGATAACGCGCGGGGTCCCAACTGCTCGCAAATGGTCCCTGGCACTTCCCCAGCGCGCACATGGGGCCCAGCGACCCTGCACGGGGACCGAGCGGCTCGCAAAATGGTCCCTGGCACCTCCCCAGCGATTGCAGGAACCCCAGCGAACTTGCGCAGGGTCCCAGAGGCTCGCCAAATGGTCCCTGGAACATCCCCAGCACATACAGGGGCCTCAGCAACATCGTGCTCGGTCCCAACTGCTCGCAAATGGTTCCTGACACATCCCCAGCGATCGCACAAGCCCCAACAACCTCGCGCAGGGTTCCAGAGGCTCGCCAAATGGTCCCATGCACATCCCCAGAGATCGCACGAGCCCCAACAAACTAGCGCAGGGTACCAGATGCTCACCAAATGGTCCCTGGTCCCTCTCCAGTGCAACCACTAGGCCCCAGCGACATCACTGTTGGTGTCCCAACAGCTTGCAAATGGTCCCTTTCACATCCGCAGCGCACGCACGGGCACCAGCAACATCGCGCAGGGTCAAAGCGGCTTGCCAAATGGTCCCTGGCACCTCCACAGCGCGTGCACGGTACACAGCGACCCCGCGCAGGGTCTCAGCGGCTCGCCAAATAGTCCCTGCCACCTCCCCAGCATGCGCGTGGGGCCCAGCTACTCCGCTCTGGGTCCGGGTGGCTCGCCAAATGGTCCCTGGCTCCTCACCAGCACGCAGACGGGTCCCAGCGACTTCGTGTGCTGTTCCAGTGGCTCACCAAACTGTACCTGGCACTTCCCCAGTCCACGCACGGGACCCAGCGACCCCACGCGGGGTCCAAGTGGTTCGCCAAATGCTCCCTGGCACCTCCCCAGCCCGCACACGGGCTCCAGCGACTTGGTGTGGGGTTCCAGCGGCTCGTCAAACTGTCCCTGGCACTTCCCCAGCGCGCACATGGGGCCCAAGGACCCCGCCCGGGGTCCGAGCAGCTCGCCAAATGCTCCCTGGCACCTCCCAGGCACGCACACGGGCCACAGCGACTTCACGCGCGGTCCCAGCAGCTCACCAAATGGTCCCAGGCACCTCCCCAGCGCACGCAAGGGGCCCAGCGACCCGGTGCGGGGTCCCGGCGGCTCGACAAATGATCCCTAGCACATCCCCAGCCCGGACACGGGCCCCAAGGGCCTCACGCGGAGTCCCAGTGGCTCGCCAAGTGGTCCCTGGCACATCCCCAGCACGCACACGGGCCCCAGAGACCCCGTGTGGGACAAGAGCGGTTCACGAAATGGTCCCTGGCACCTCACCAGCACGCGCACGGGCCCCAGTGACTTCACGTGGGGTTCCAGCGGCCCGCCAAATGGTCTCTGACACCCCCCCAGCGATCACACGAGCCCCAAGGACCTTGCATAGGGTCCCAGAGGCTCGCCAAATGGTCCCTGGTAAATCCCCAGCGCGTGCATGGGGCCCAGCGACCCCGCGCGGGGTCCAAGCGGCTTGGCAAACGGTCCGTGTAAACTCACCTGGATGCACACGGGTACCTGGCACCTACCCAGCGCGTGCACGGGGCACAGAAACCCCGCGCGGGGACCGAGAGGCTGGCAAAATGGTCCCTCGCACCTCCCCAGCGCGCGCACAAGCCGCAGCAACCGTGCGCAGGGTCCCAGAGGCTATCCAAATGGTCCCTGTCACATCCCCAGCACGCCTACGGGCCACAGCGACTTCGTTTGGGGTACCAGCGGCTCGCCAAATGGTCCCTGGCCCCTCTCCAGTGCGCACACTGGCCCCAGCGACTTCGTGCGGGGTCAAAGCGGCTCGCAAAATGGTCCCTGGAACCTCCCCAAGCGCGTATGGGTCCAAGCGACCCAGTGCGTGGTCCGAGCATCTCGCCAGATGGTCCCTTGCACTTCAACAGCACGCACACGGGACCCAGCGACATCGCGTGTGGTCCCAATGGCCCGCAAATGATCCCTGGCACATCCCCAGTGCAAGCACGGGCCCCAGCGACTTCGTGTGGGGTAAGAGCGTCTCACCAGATGGTCACTGGCACCTCAACAGCACGCACACGTGTCCCAGCGACTTCATGTGGGGTCCCAGCGGCTCACCAAATGGTCCCTGGCCCATCTCCAGTGTGTGCACTGGGACCAGCGACCCAGCGCGGGGTGCCAGCGACTCACCAAATGATCCCTGGCACCTACCCAGTGCGTGCACGGGGCCCAGAAACCCCGCGCGGGGACCGAGAGGCTGGCAAAATGGTCCCTCGCACCTCCCCAGCGCGCGCACAGGCCCCAGCGACATCGCGTGGGGTCCCAACTGCTCGCAAATGGTCCCTGACACATCCCCAGCGCCCGCAACGGGCCCCAGCGACTTCGCAAATGGTCCCTGACACATCCCCAGGTATCGAACGAGCCACAGCAACCTCGCGCAGGGTCCCAGAGGATCGCCAAATGGTCCCTGGCACATCCCCAGTGCCCGCATGGGCCCCAGCGACTTCGTGTGGAGTTCCAGCGGCCCGCCAAACGGACCCAGACACTTCCCCAGCGACCGCACGAGCCCCAGCAACCACGCGCAGGGTCCAAGAGGCTCGCAAATGATCCCTAGTACAGTCCCAGCACACACACGAGCCCAAGCGACATCGCGCGGTGTCCTAACAGCTTGCAAATGGTCCCTTTCACATCTGCAGCGCACGCACGGGCACAGGCGACATCGTGCAGGGTCAAAGCGGCGCACACTGGGACCAGCGACCCAGCGCGGGGTAAGAGCGGCTCGCAAATGGTTCCTGACACATCCCCAAAGCGCGGACGGGCCCCAGCGACTTCGCGCGGGGTCCCAGCGTCTTGCCAAATGGTCCCTGGCACCTTACCAGCATGTGCACAGGCCCCAGCGACCTCGAGTGGGGTCCCAACGGCTCATCAAATGGTCCCTGGCTCCTGCCCAGCACAAGCACTGGGCCTAGCAAACACACGCGGTGTCCCAACGGCTCGCAAATGTTCACTGGCACTTCCCCAGCGAGCGCACGGGCCCAGTGAATTCACGTCGGGTCCCAGCAGCTTACCAAATGGTATATGGCCCCTCCCCAGCGCGCACACTGGGATTAGCGACCCAGCGCGGGATAACAGCGGATCGCCAAATGATCCCTGGCACCTCCCCAGTGCGAGCACGGGGCTGAGTGACCCCACGCGGTGTTCCAGCGGTTCGTCAAATGATACCTGGCATATCCACAGCACGCACACGGGCCACAGCGACTTCACGCGGGGTCCCAGCAGCTCGCAAATGGTCCCTGACACATCCCCAGGGCCCGCACATACCCCAGCGACCAGGCGTGGAGTCCCAGCAGCTCGTCAAATGATCCCTGGTACCTCACCAGAACGCGCACAGACCCCAGCGACCCCGAGTGGAGTCCCATAGGCTCGCCAAATGGTCCCTGGCATCTCCCAAGTGCACACACGAACCCCAGCGACATCGCGCATTGTCCAAGTGGCTTGCCAAACTGTCCGTGGCACCGCACCAGCACGCGCACGGGCCTCAGCGACATCGCGTAGTTTTCCGGCGGCTCGCAAATGGTCCCTGGCACCTCCCCAGCACACACACGGGCCCCAGAGAACCCGTGCTAGGTCCAAGTGGCTCACCAAATGGTCCCTGGCACATCCCCAGCGCGTGCACTGGCCAGAGCGACTTCGCGCGGGGTCCCAGCGGACTCGGCAAATCGTCCCTGACACATCCTCAACGCGCGGACGGGCCACAGCGACTTCGCGCGGGGTACGAGCGGCTTGCCAAATGGTCCCTGGCACCTCACCAATATGTGCACAGTCCCCAGCAACCTCGAGCGGGGTCCCAATGGCTCATCAAATGGTCCCTGGCTCCTACCCAGCACACGCACAGGGCCTAGCAACCACGCGCAGTGTCCCAGCAGCTCTCAAATGTTCACTGGCACATCCACAGCGAGGGCACGGGCCCAGCGAATTCGCGCCGGGTCCCAGTGGCTTCCCAAATGGCCTATGGCCCCTCCCAAGCGTGCGCAGGGGGCACAGCGACTTCGCACGGGGTCCCAGAGGATCGCCAAATAATACCTGCCACCTCCCCAGCGCGTGCACGGGGCCCAGCAACACCGCGTGGGTTCCCAGCGACACACCAAATGGTCCCTGGCACCTCACCAATGCGCACACGAAACCCAGTGACATCGTGCGTTGTCCAAGCGGCTTGCCAAACTGTCCCTAGCAGCTCACTAGCACGCGCAGGGACCCCAGCGACATCGCGTAGTGTTCCGGCGGCTCACAATTGCTCCCTGGCACCTCCCCAGCGCACACACGGGCACCAGAGACCCCGTGCAGGGTCCATGGGGCTCAACAAATGGTCCCTGGGGCCCATGCACATCCCCAGCGCGTGCATGGGCCCCAACAGGTTCGCGCGTTGGGTTCCAGCGGCCCGCCAAACGGTCCCTGACACCTCCCCAGTGATCGTACGAGCCCCAACGACCACGCACAGGGTCCCAGAGGCTCGCCAAATGGTCCCTGGCACATCCCCAGCGACCCCACGCTGAGTCTGAGCGGCACGCCAAATGGTCCCTGGCACCTCGCTAGCACACACACGGGCCCCAGAGACCAAGCGCGGGATCCAAGCGGCTCGCCAAACGATCCCTGACACCTCCCCAGCAATCGCACAGGCCACAGTGACTTCGAGCGGGGTGAAAGCGGCTTGCCAAACTGTCCCTGGCACTGCACCAGCACGCGCACGGGCCTCAGCGACATCGCGTAGTTTTCCGGCGGCTCGCAAATGGTCCCTGGCACCTCCCCAGCACACACGGGCCCCAGAGAACCCGTGCTAGGTCCAAGTGGCTCACCAAATGGTCCCTGACACATCCTCAACGCGCGGACGGGCCACAGCGACTTCGCGCGGGGTACGAGCGGCTTGCCAAATGGTCCCTGGCACCTCACCAATATGTGCACAGTCCCCAGCAACCTCGAGCGGGGTCCCAATGGCTCATCAAATGGTCCCTGGCTCCTACCCAGCACACGCACAGGGCCTAGCAATCACGCGCAGTGTCCCAGCAGCTCTCAAATGTTCACTGGCACATCCACAGCGAGGGCACGGGCCCAGCGAATTCGCGCCGGGTCCCAGTGGCTTCCCAAATGGCCTATGGCTCCTCCCAAGCGTGCGCACGGGGCACAGCGACTTCGCACGGGGTCCCAGAGGATCGCCAAATAATACCTGCCACCTCCCCAGCGCGTGCACGGGGCCCAGCAACACTGCGTGGGTTCCCAGCGACACACCAAATGGTCCCTGGCACCTCACCAATGCGCACACGAAACCCAGTGACATCGCGTGTTGTCCAAGCGGCTTGCCAAACTGTCCCTAGCAGCTCACTAGCACGCGCAGGGACCCCAGCGACATCGCGTAGTGTTCCGGCGGCTCACAATTGCTCCCTGGCACCTCCCCAGCGCACACACGGGCACCAGAGACCCCGTGCAGGGTCCATGCGGCTCAACAAATGGTCCCTGGGGCCCATGCACATCCCCAGCGCGTGCATGGGCCCCAACAGGTTCACGCGTTGGGTTCCAGCGGCCCGCCAAACGGTCCCTGACACCTCCTCAGTGATCGTACGAGCCCCAACGACCACGCACAGGGTCCCAGAGGCTCGCCAAATGGTCCCTGGCACATCCCCAGCGACCCCGCGCTGAGTCTGAGTGGCACGCCAAATGGTCCCTGGCACCTCGCTAGCACACACACGGGCCCCAGAGACCACGCGCGGGATCCAAGCGGCTCGCCAAACGATCCCTGACACCTCCCCAGCAATCGCACAGGCCACAGTGACTTCGAGCGGGGTGAAAGCGGCTTGCCAAATGGTCCCTGGCACCTCCCCAGCGTGCGCATGGGGCCCAGCGACCCCGCTCGGGGTCCCAGCAGCTTGCCAAACTGTCCCTGGCACTTCCCCAGCATGCGCACAGGCCCCAGCGACCTCGAGCGCGGTCCCAACGGCTCATCAAATGGTCCCTGGCACATCCCCAGCGAGCGCACGGGCCCAGCAAATTCGCGCCGGGGGCCCAGCAAATTCGCGCCGGGGTCCCAGCGGATCGTCAAATAATTCCTGCCAGCTCCCCAGCGCGTGCACGGGGCCCAGCAACACCGCGCGGGGTAACAGTGGCTGGCCAAATGGTCCCTGGCCCCTCCCCAGCGCGCACACTGGGACCAGCGACCCAGCACGGGGTAACAGCGGCTCGCCAAATGATCCCTGGCACCTCCCCAGAGCACGCACAGGGCCGAGAGATCACGCGCGGTGTCGCAGCGGCTCGCCAAATGATACCTGGCACATCCCCAGCACGCACACGGGCCCCAGAGACCCTGCACTGGGTCTGGGCGACTTTGCGCAGGGTCCCAGCGGCTTGCCAAATGGTCCCTTGCACTTCCCCAGCACACACACAGGCGCCAGAGACCCCACGCGGGGTCCAAGGGGCTCGCCAAATGGTCCCTGGCACATCCCCAGCGTGCTCACTGGGCCCAACGACCCCGCGCGGAGTTCCTGCGACACACCAAATGGTCCCTGGCACCTCTACAGTGTGAACACGAACCCCAGCGACATTGGGCATTGTCAAAGCGGCTTGCCAAACTGTCCCTGGCACCTCACCAGAAAGCGCAGGGGCCACAGCAAATTCGCGCGGGGTAAAAGCGGCTTGCCAAATGGTCCCTGGCACCTCCCCAGCATACGCACAGGGCCCAGCGACCCGGCACAGGGTCCCAACTGCTCGCAAATGGTCCCTGATACATCCCCAGCGCACTTCTTGCGGGGTCAAAGCGGCTTACTAAATGGTCCCTGGCACCTCCCCAGCACGCACATGGTACCCAGCGACTTCGCGTGGCGTTCCACCGGCTTGCAAAACGGTCCCTGACACCTCCCCAGCGATCGCAGAGCCCAGGCGACCTTGCGCAGTGTCCCAGCGGCTCGCCAAAACGGTCCCTGACACCTCCCCACGGTAACCAGCGACTTCGCGTGGGGTTCCACCGGCTTGCAAAACGGTCCCTGACACCTCCCCAGCGATCGCAGAGCCCAGGCGACCTTGCGCAGTGTCCCAGCGGCACGCCAAACAGTCCCTGACATCTCCCCAGCATGCGCACGGGCCCCAGAGACTTTGCGTGGGGTTCCAGCGGCCCGACAAATGGTCCCTGACACCTCCCCAGTGATCGCATGAACCGCAGCGACTGCGCTCAGGGTCCCAGAGGCTCGACAAATGGTCCCTGGAACATCCCCAGCACACACACGGGCCCCAGTGATAACGCGCGGGGTCCCAACTGCTCGCAAATGGTCGCTGGCACATCCCCAGTGACTTTGTGTGGGGTACCAATGGCTCGCCAAACTGTCCATGGCACTTCCCCAGCGCGCACATGGGGCACAGCGAAACTGCGCAGGGACCGAGCGGCTCGCAAATGGTTCCTGACACCTCCCCAGCGCATGCACGTACCCCAGCGACTTCGTGCGGGTCAAAGCGTCTCGCGAAATGGTCCCTGGAACCTCCCCAGCGCATGCATGGGCCCCAGCGACTTCACGAGAGGTCAAAGCGGCTCGCCAAATGTTCCCTGGCACCTCAACAGCACGCACACGGGCCCGATTGACTTCGTGTGGGGTCCCAGCGGCTGGCCAAATGGTCCTTGGTCCATGTCCAGCGCACGCACTCGGAACAGCGACCAAGCGCGGGGTGCCAGCGACTCGCCAAATGATCCCTGACACCTCCCCAGCGAACGCAAGGGCCCCAGCGACATCGCGCGGGGTCCCAACTGCTCGCAAATGGTCCCTGGCACATCCCCAGCGCCCGCAACGGGCCCCAGCGACTTCGCAAATGGTCCCTGACACATCCCCAGTGATCGAACGAGCCTCAGCGACCTCGCGCAGGGTCCCACAGGATCGCCAAATTGTCCCTGGAACATCCCCAGCATGCACACGGGCCCCAGCGACATCGTGCACGGTCTCAACTGCTCACAAATTTTCCCTGACACCTCCCCAGCACGCGCACGGGCCAAACCGACTTCGCGTGGGGTTCCAGCGGCCCGCCAAACAGTCCCTGACACCTCCCCAGCGATCGCACGAGCCGCAGCAACTGCGCGCAGGGTCCAAGAGGCTCTCCAAATGGTCCCTGGCAGATCCCCAGCACGCACATGGGCCCCAGCGACTTCGTGTGGGGTCCCAGCGGCTCGCCAAATGGTCCCTGGCCCCTCTCCAGAGCGCGCACTGGGACCAGCGACAAGAGCGGTCTGCCAGCGGCTCGGCAAATGATCCCTGGCACCTCCCCAGTGCGTGCACGGGGCCCAGAGACCCCGCGCGGGGCAAGAGCGACTCGCGAAATGGTCCCTGGCACCTCCCCAGCACACACACAGGCCCCAGAGACCCCGTGCGGGATCCAAGGGCTCGCCAAATGGTCGCTGGCACATCCCCAGCGCCCGCACGGACCGCAGATACACAGGCCCAAGCGGCTCGCCAAATGGTCCCTGGCACATCCCCAGCGCGGGCACGGGCCCCAGCGACCCCGTGCGGGTCCCAGCGGCTCGCCAATAGTCCCTGTCTCCTACACAGCACGCTCACAGGGCCCAGAAACCACGTGTGGGGTCCCAGCAGCTCGCGAATGGCCCTGGCACATCCCCAGCGTGCGCACAGACCCCAGCGACGAGGCGTGGAGTCAAAGCAACTTGCAAATGGTTCCTGACACATCCCCAGCGCACGCACGGGCCCCAGCGGCTTGCCAAATGGTCCCTGGCACCTCCCCAGCACACACACAGGCCACAGAGACCCCGCATGGGGTCCAAGCAGCCCGCCACATGGTCCCTGGCACATCCCCAGCGTGCGCACTGGGCCCAACTACCCCGCGCAGGGTCCCAGCGACACACCAAATGGTCCCTGGCACCTCCCCAGTGCGCACACAAACCCCAGCGACATCGCGCATTGTCCAAGCGGTTTGCCAAACTGTCCTTGGCACCACACCAGCGAGCGCAGGGGCCCCAGCAACATCGCGTGGTGTTCCAGCGAATAGCAAATGGTCCCTGGCACCTCCCCAGCATGCACACGGGCCCCAAAGACCCCATGCAGGGCAAGAGCGGCTCGCGAAATGGTCCCTGACACCTCCACAGCGCAGTGACTTCATGTGGGGTTCCAGCGGATCGCCAAACTGTCCCTGGCACCACACCAGCGTGCGCACGGACCCCAGCGACCCTGCGTGGAGCCCCAGCGGCTCGCCAAAAGGTCCCTGGAACTTACCCAAAGTGTGCACGGGCACCAGCGACCCCATGCGGGGTCCCAGTGTCACACCAAATGGTTCCTAACACATCCCCAGAACGCGCACAGACCCCAGAGACTTCGTGCGGGGTCCCAGCGGCTTGCCAAATGGTCCCTGCCACTTCCCAGCATACACACAGGCCCCAGAGACCCCGCGCGGGGTACAAGCGGCTTGCCAAATGGTCCCTGGCACATCCACAGCATGCGCACGGGCCCCAGCAACTTTGCGCTAGGTCCCAGTGTCTCGCAAATGGTCCCTGACAGATCCACAGCGGTCGAACGAGCTGCGGCGACCTCGCGCAGGGTCCCAGAGGATCGCCAAATGGTAAATGGAACATCCCCAGCATGCACATGGGCCCCAGCAACTTCGCGCACGGTCTCAACTACTCAAAAATGGTCCCTGGCACCTCCCCGGCACGCGCACAGGCCCCAGCGACTTCTTGTGGGGTTACAGTGGCTCGCCAAACAGTCCCTGACACCTCCCCAGCGATCGCACAAGCCCCAGCGACTTCGTGCAGGGTCAAAGAGGCTCGCGAAATGGTCCCTGGAACCTCACCAGCGCGCGCACGGTGTGCAAACTAGCAAACTATGAAGGTATGAAACAGAGACTAACAGAAGTAGATTGGAGTAAAATAGAGAAAACATCCACAGAAAAAGGGTGGCTGTTTTTTAAAAAAGTAGTACTAGAGGCACAAAACAATTACATCTAAATCTAAAACAAAATGGCCAAAATGGTTTAATAGATCAATTAAAAAAAATATTCAGCGAAAAAAGGCACTTACAGAGCGTTTAAAAGGGACCAAAAACAAAGCACACAGAAAGAGTACTTGGAACTGCAAACACAAGTCAAAAAGGAAGTTAGAAAGGCCAAGAGAGAGATAGAAATCAATATTGCTAAGGGGGCTAAAACCAATTCCAAAATGTTTTTCCAATATTATAACAGCAAGAGAACATTCAAAGAGGAGGTTAAATGTCTAAGAGACACAAATGGCAAAATCATAGATCAAGAAAAAAAAATAGCAAATATATTAAATGATTACTTTTCACAGGTTTTTACAAAGGAGGACACGGACAACATGCCCCACATGTCGACCTGTTCCTATCCAGTTTTAAATAACTTTAGCATAACAGAGGCAGAAGTGTTAAAGGGACTAGGAGCTCTTAAAATAAACAAATCCCCTGGGCCGGATGAGATCCTCCCAATAGTACTCAAAGAAATGAAAGAAGTTATTTACAAGCCGCTAACCAAGATCATGCAACAGTCTCTTGACACAGGGGTTGTACCGACAGACTGGAAAATAGCAAACGTAATACCGATCCACAAAAAGGGAGACAAAACTGAACCAGGTAACTACAGACCAATAAGCCTGACTTCTATTATATGTAAACTTATGGAAACTATAATAAGATCCAAAATGGAAAATTACCTATATGGTAACAATACTCTGGGAGACAGCCAGCATGGTTTTAGGAAAGGGAGATCATGTCTAACTAACCTACTTGACTTTTTTGAGGATGCAACATTGAAAATGGACAACTGCAAAGCATACGACATGGTCTATTTAGATTTCCAGAAAGCTTTTGACAAAGTCCCGCATAAAAGATTAATTCTCAAACTGAACGCAGTAGGGATTCAAGGAAATGCATGCACATGGATTAGGGAGTGGTTAACATGTAGAAAACAGAAAGTACTGATTAGAGGAGAAACCTCGAAATGGAGTGAGGTAACCAGTGGTGTACCACAGGGATCAGTATTAGGTCCTCTGCTATTCCTAATCTACATTAATGATTTAGACTCTGATATAGTAAGCAAACTCGTTAAATTTGCAGATTACACAAAAATAGGAGGAGTGGCAGACACTGTTGAAGCAGCAAAGGTCATTCAAAATGATCTAGACCGCATTCAAAATTGGGCAGACACATGGCAAATGAAATTTAATAGAGAAAAGTGTAAAGTATTGCATGCGGGCAATAAAAATGTGCATTATAAATATCATATGGGAGATAGTGAAATTGAAGAAGGGAACTATGAAAAAGACCTAGGAGTTTATGTTGACTCAGAAATGTCTTCATCTAGACAATGTGGGGAAGCTATAAAAAAGGCTAACAAGATGCTTGGATATATTGTGAGAAGTGTTGAATTTAAATCAAGGGAAGTAATGTTAAAACTCTACAATGCATTAGTAAGACCTCACCTAGAATATTGTGTTCAGTTCTGGTCACCTCGTTACAAAAAGGATATTGCTGCTCTAGAAAGAGTGCAAAGAAGAGCAACCAGAATTATCCCGGGTTTAAAAGGCATGTCGTATGCAGACAGGCTAAAAGAATTGAATCTATTCAGTCTTGAACAAAGAAGACTACGCGGCGATCTGATTCAAACATTCAAAATCCTAAAAGGTATAGACAATGTCAACCCGGGGGACTTCTTTGACTTGAAAAAAGAAAAAAGGACCAGGGGTCATAAATGGAGATTAGATAAAGGGGCATTCAGAACAGAAAATAGGAGGCACTTTTTTACACAGAGAATTGTGAGGGTCTGGAACCAACTCCCCAGTGATGTTGTTGAAGCTGACACCCTGGGATCCTTCAAGAAGCTGCTTGATGAGATTCTGGGATCAATAAGCTACTAACAATCAAACGAGCAAGATGGGCTGAATGGCCTCCTCTCGTTTGTAAACTTTCTTATGTTCTTATGTTCTTATGTCCCAATGGCCCGCAAATGGTCCCTGGCACATCCCTAGAGCATGCATGTGCTCCAGCGACTTCGTGTGGGGTCAGAGCGTCTCACCAGATGGTCACTGGCACTTCAACAGCACGCACACAGGCCCCAGCGACTTCGTGTGGGGTCCCAGCGGTTCGCCAAATGGTCCCTGGCCCATCTCCAGTGCGCGCACTGGGACCAGCAACCCAGCGCGGGGTGCCAGCGACTTGCCAAATGATCCCTGGCACCTAACCAGCGTGTGCACGGGGCACAGAAACCCCGCGCGGGGACCGAGAGGCTGGCAAAATGGACCCTCGCACCTCCCCAGCGCGCGCACAAGCCGCAGCAACCGTGCGCAGGGTCCCAGAGGCTATCCAAATGGTCCCTGTCACAACCCCAGCACGCACACGGGCCACAGCGACTTCGTTTGGGGTACCAGCGGCTCGCCAAATGGTCCCTGGCCCCTCTCCAGTGCGCACACTGGCCCCAGCGACTTCGTGCGGGGTCAAAGCGGCTCGCGAAATGGTCCCTGGAACCTCCCCAAGCGCGTATGGGTCCAAGCGACCCAGTGCGTGGTCCGAGCATCTCGCCAGATGGTCCCTTGCACTTCAACAGCACGCACACGGGACCCAGCGACATCGCGTGTGGTCCCAATGGCCCGCAAATGATCCCTGGCACATCCCCAGTGCAAGCACGGGCCCCAGCGACTTCGTGTGGGGTAAGAGCGTCTCACCAGATGGTCACTGGCACCTCAACAGCACGCACACGTGTCCCAGCGACTTCATGTGGGGTCCCAGCGGCTCACCAAATGGTCCCTGGCCCATCTCCAGTGTGTGCACTGGGACCAGCGACCCAGCGCGGGGTGCCAGCGACTCACCAAATGATCCCTGGCACCTACCCAGTGCGTGCACGGGGCCCAGAAACCCCGCGCGGGGACCGAGAGGCTGGCAAAATGGTCCCTCGCACCTCCCCAGCGCGCGCACGGGCCCCAGCGACATCGCGTGGGGTCCCAACTGCTCGCAAATGGTCCCTGACACATCCCCAGCGCCCGCAACGGGCCCCAGCGACTTCGCAAATGGTCCCTGACACATCTCCAGGTATCGAACGAGCCACAGCAACCTCGCGCAGGGTCCCAGAGGATCGCCAAATGGTCCGTGGAACATCCCCAGCATGCACACGGGCCCTAGCGACATCGCGCGCGGTCTCAACTACTCACAAATGGTCCCTGACACCTCCCCAGCACGCGCTCGGGCAAAAGCAACTTCGTGTAGGGTCCCAGCAGCTGGCCAAAGGGTCCCTGGTCCCTCTCCAGAGCGCGCACTTGGACCAGCGACTTCGTGCGGAGTCAAAGCGGCTCGCGAAATGGTCACTGGAACCTCCCCAGCGTGCGTATGAGGCCAAGCGACCACGCGCGGGGTCCTAGTATCTCGCCAGATGGTCCCTTGCACCTCAACAGCAAGCACACGGGACCCAGCGACATCGCACGTGGTCCCAACGCCCCGCAAATGGTCCCTGGCACATCCACAGCACAAGCACGAGCCCCAATGACATCGCGAGAGGTCAAAGCGGCTCGCCAAATGGTCCCTGGCACCTCCCCAGCGCACGCATGTGCACCAGCGACTTCGTGTGGGGTCAGAGCGTCTCACCAGATGGTCACTGGCACCTCAACAGCATGCACACGGGCCCCAGCGACTTCATATGGTTTCCCAGCGCCCATCTCCAGTGCGTGCACTGGGACCAGCGACCCAGCGCGGGGTGCCGGCGACTCACCAAATGATCCCTGGCACCTACCCAGCGCGTGCACGGGGCCCAGAAACCCCGCGTGGGGACCGAGAGGCTGGCAAAATG
Source organism: Acipenser ruthenus (assembly GCF_902713425.1). Taxonomy (NCBI): domain Eukaryota; kingdom Metazoa; phylum Chordata; class Actinopteri; order Acipenseriformes; family Acipenseridae; genus Acipenser; species Acipenser ruthenus. The sequence continues at coordinate 4,102,485 of NC_081238.1, forward strand.
GTCCCTCGCACCTCCCCAGCGTGCGCACAGGCCCAAGCGACATCGCGCAGGGTCCCAACGGCTCGCAAATGGTCCCTGGCACATCCCCAGTGCCCGCATGGGCCCCAGTGACTTCGTGTGGAGTTCCAGCGGCCCGCCAAACGGACCCAGACACTTCCCCAGCGACCGCACGAGCCCCAGCAACCACACACAGGGTCCAAGAGGCTCGCAAATGATCCCTAGTACAGTCCCAGCATGCACACGAGCCCAAGCGACATCGCGCGGTGTCCTAACAGCTTGCAAATGGTCCCTTTCACATCCGCAGCGCACGCACGGGCACAGGCGACATCGTGCAGGGTCAAAGCGGCGCACACTGGGACCAGCGACCCAGCGCAGGGTAAGAGCGGCTCGCAAATGGTTCCTGACACATCCCCAAAGCGCGGACGGGCCCCAGCGACTTCGCGTGGGGTCCCAGCGTCTTGCCAAATGGTCCCTGGCACCTTACCAGCATGTGCACAGGCCCCAGCGACCTCGAGTGGGGTCCCAACGGCTCATCAAATGGTCCCTGGCTCCTACCCAGCACACGCACTGGGCCTAGCAAACACGCGCGGTGTCCTAACGGCTCGCAAATGTTCACGGGCACTTCCCCAGCGAGCGCACAGGCCCAGTGAATTCACGTCGGGTCCCTGCACCTTACCAAATGGTATATGGCCCCTCCCCAGCGCGCACACTGGGATTAGCGACCCAGCGCGGGATAACAGCGGATCGCCAAATGATCCCTGGCACCTCCCCAGTGCGAGCACGGGGCTGAGTGACCCCACGCGGTGTTCCAGCGGTTCGTCAAATGATACCTGGCATATCCACAGCACGCACACGGGCCACAGCGACTGCACGCGGGGTCCCAGCAGCTCGCAAATGGTCCCTGACACATCCCCAGGGCCCGCACATACCCCAGCGACCAGGCGTGGAGTCCCAGCAGCTCGTCAAATGATCCCTGGTACCTCACCAGAACGCGCACAGACCCCAGCGACCCCGAGTGGAGTCCCATAGGCTCACCAAATGGTCCCTGGCATCTCCCAAGTGCACACACGAACCCCAGCGACATCGCGCGTTGTCCAAGTGGCTTGCCAAACTGTCCCTGGCACCGCACCAGCACGTGCACGGGCCCCAGAGAACCCGTGCTAGGTCCAAGTGGCTCACCAAATGGTCCCTGGCACATCCCCAGCGCGTGCACTGGCCAGAGCGACTTCGCGCGGGGTCAAAGTGGCTTGCCAAATTCCCTGGCACCTCCCCAGCATGCGCACGGGGTCCAGCGACCAGGCACGGGGTCCGAGTGGCTCGCCAAATGGTCCTTGGCACCACCCCAGCGCGCGCACGGGGCCCAGCAACCCCGCGCAGGGTCCCAGCGGACTCGGCAAATCGTCCCTGACACATCCTCAACGCGCGGACGGGCCACAGCGACTTCGCGCGGGGTACGAGCGGCTTGCCAAATGGTCCCTGGCACCTCACCAATATGTGCACAGTCCCCAGCAACCTCGAGCGGGGTCCCAATGGCTCATCAAATGGTCCCTGGCTCTTACCCAGCACACGCACAGGGCCTAGCAACCACGCGCAGTGTCCCAGCAGCTCTCAAATGTTCACTGGCACATCCACAGCGAGGGCACGGGCCCAGCGAATTCGTGCCGGGTCCCAGTGGCTTCCCAAATGGCCTATGGCCCCTCCCAAGCGTGCGCACGGGGCACAGCGACTTCGCACGGGGTCCCAGAGGATCGCCAAATAATACCTGCCACCTCCCCAGCGCGTGCACGGGGCCCAGCAACACCGCGTGGGTTCCCAGCGACACACCAAATGGTCCCTGGCACCTCACCAATGCGCACACGAAACCCAGTGACATCGCGCGTTGTCCAAGCGGCTTGCCAAACTGTCCCTAGCAGCTCACTAGCACGCGCAGGGACCCCAGCGACATCGCGTAGTGTTCCGGCGGCTCACAATTGCTCCCTGGCACCTCCCCAGCGCACACACGGGCACTAGAGACCCCGTGCAGGGTCCATGCGGCTCAACAAATGGTCCCTGGGGCCCATGCACATCCCCAGCGCGTGCATGGGCCCCAACAGGTTCGCGCGTTGGGTTCCAGCGGCCCGCCAAACGGTCCCTGGCACATCCCCAGCGACCCCATGCTGAGTCTGAGCGGCACGCCAAATGGTCCCTGGCACCTCGCTAGCACACACACGGGCCCCAGAGACAACGCGCGGGATTCAAGCGGCTCGCCAAACGATCCCTGACACCTCCCCAGCAATCGCACAGGCCACAGTGACTTCGAGCGGGGTGAAAGCGGCTTGCCAAATGGTCCCTGGCACCTCCCCAGCGTGCGCATGGGGCCCAGCGACCCCGCTCGGGGTCCCAGCAGCTTGCCAAACTGTCCCTGGCACTTCCCCAGCATGCGCACAGGCCCCAGCGACCTCGAGCGCGGTCCCAACGGCTCATCAAATGGTCCCTGGCACATCCCCAGCGAGCGCACGGGCCCAGCAAATTCGCGCCGGGGGCCCAGCAAATTCGCGCCGGGGTCCCAGCGGATCGTCAAATAATTCCTGCCAGCTCCCCAGCGCGTGCACGGGGCCCAGCAACACCGCGCGGGGTAACAGTGGCTGGCCAAATGGTCCCTGGCCCCTCCCCAGCGCGCACACTGGGACCAGCGACCCAGCACGGGGTAACAGCGGCTCGCCAAATGATCCCTGGCACCTCCCCAGAGCACGCACAGGGCCGAGAGATCACGCGCGGTGTCGCAGCGGCTCGCCAAATGATACCTGGCACATCCCCAGCACGCACACGGGCCCCAGAGACCCTGCACTGGGTCTGGGCGACTTTGCGCAGGGTCCCAGCGGCTTGCCAAATGGTCCCTTGCACTTCCCCAGCACACACACAGGCGCCAGAGACCCCGCACGGGGTCCAAGGGGCTCGCCAAATGGTCCCTGGCACATCCCCAGCGTGCTCACTGGGCCCAACGACCCCGCGCGGAGTTCCTGCGACACACCAAATGGTCCCTGGCACCTCTCCAGTGTGAACACGAACCCCAGCGACATTGGACATTGTCAAAGCGGCTTGCCAAACTGTCCCTGTCACCTCACCAGAAAACGCAGGGGCCACAGCAACTTCGCGCGGGGCAAAAGCAGCTTGCCAAATGGTCCCTGGCACCTCCCCAGCATACGCACGGGGCCCAGCGACCCGGCACAGGGTCCCAGAGGCTCGCCAAATGGTCCCTGGCACCACCCCAGCAAGCTCACAGGCACCAGCGACTTCGCATGGGGTTCCAACGGCCCGCCAAACGGTCCCTGGCACCTCCCCAGCGCATGCACGTACCCCAGCGACTTCGTGCGGGTCAAAGCGTCTCGCGAAATGGTCCCTGGAACCTCCCCAGCGTGTGCATGGGCCTCAGCGACTTCACGAGAGGTCAAAGCGGCTCGCCAAATGTTCCCTGGCACCTCAACAGCACGCACACGGGCCCGATCGACTTCGTGTGGGGTCCCAGCGGCTGGCCAAATGGTCCTTGGTCCATGTCCAGCGCACGCACTCAGAACAGCGACCAAGCGCGGGGTGCCAGCGACTCGCCAAATGATCCCTGACACCTCCCCAGCGAACGCAAGGGCCCCAGCGACATCGCGCGGGGTCCCAACTGCTCGCAGATGGTCCCTGATACATCCCCAGCGCACTTCTTGCGGGGTCAAAGCGGCTTACTAAATGGTCCCTGGCACCTCCCCAGCACGCACATGGTACCCAGCAACTTCGCGTGGGGTTCCACCGGCTTGCAAAATGGTCCCTGACACCTCCCCAGCGATCGCAGAGCCCAGGCGACCTTGCGCAGTGTCCCAGCGGCACGCCAAAACGGTCCCTAACACCTCCCCACGGTACCCAGCGACTTCGCGTGAGGTTCCACCGGCTTGCAAAACGGTCCCTGACACCTCCCCAGCGATCGCAGAGCCCAGGCGACCTTGCGCAGTGTCCCAGCGGCACGCCAAACAGTCCCTGACATCTCCCCAGCATGCGCACGGGCCCCAGAGACTTTGCGTGGGGTTCCAGCAGCCCGACAAATGGTCCCTGACACCTCCCCAGTGATCGCATGAACCGCAGCGACTGCGCTCAGGGTCCCAGAGGCTCGACAAATGGTCCCTGGAACATCCCCAGCACACACACGGGCCCCAGTGATAACGCGCGGGGTCCCAACTGCTCGCAAATGGTCGCTGGCACATCCCCAGTGACTTTGTGTGGGGTACCAATGGCTCGCCAAACTGTCCATGGCACTTCCCCAGCGCGCACATGGGGCACAGCGAAACTGCGCAGGGACCGAGCGGCTCGCAAAATGGTCCCTGGCACCTCCCCAGCACGCACACGGGCCCCAGCGACTTCGGTGCGGTTCCAGTGGCCCGCCAAACTGTCCTTGACACCTCCCCAGCCATCGCACGAACCACAGCGAACTCGCGCAGGGCCCCAGAGGCTCGCCAAATGGTCCCTGGAACATCCCCAGCACACACAGGGGCCTCAGCAGCATCGTGCTCAGTCCCAACTACTCGCAAATGGTCCCTGACACCTCCCCAGCATGCGCACGGGACCCAGCGACCCCGCGCGGGGTCCGAACGGCTCGCCAAATGGTCCCTGGCACCTCCCAAGCACGCACACTGGCCCCAGCGACTTCGTGTGCAGTTCCAGTGGCTCGCCAAACTGTCCCTGGCACTTCCCCAGTCCACGCACGGTGCCCAGCTACCCCGCGCGGGATCAAAGCGGCTCGCCAACTGTTCACTGGCACCTCCCCAGCGATCGCACGAACCCCAGCGACCTTGCGCAGGGTCCCAGATGCTCGCCAAATGGTCCCTGGCATATCCCCAGCACACACACGGGCCCCGGCGACTTCGCACGGGGTCCCAGCGGCTCAGCAAAGTGCCAGGTCCATGGCACCTCCCCAGCATGCGCACGGGGCCCAGCAACCCCATGCGGAGTCCCAGCGGCTTGCCAAATGGTCCTTGGAACCTCCCCAGTGCTCGCATAGGGCCCAGCTACCCCGCTCGGGGTCCGAGTGGCTCGCCAAACTGTCCCTGGCACTTCCTAAACGCGCACACGGGCCACAGCGACTTCAAGCGGGGTCCCAGCGGCTTCCCAAATGGTCCCTGGCCCCTCCCCAGCGCGCACACTGGGACCAGCGACCCAGCATGGGGTAACAGCAGCTCGCCAAATGATCCCTGGCACCTCCCCAGAGCGCACACGGGCCCCAGAGACCCCGCACTGGGTCCGAGCGACTTCGCGCTGGGTCAAAGCAGCTTGCCAAACGGTCCCTGACACCTCCCCAGCGATTGCAGAGCCCAAGCGACCTTGCGCAGTGTCCAAGCGGCTCGCCAAATGGTCCCTAGCACCTCCCCAGCGCACGCACGGGCCCGAGCGACTTTGCGTGGGTTTCCAGCGGACCGCAAAATGGTCCCTGACACCTCCCCAGTGATCGCACGACCCGTAACGACCTCACGCAGGGTCCCAGAGGCTCGCCAAATGGTCCCTTGCACATCCCCCAGCATGTGAACGGGCCGGAGCGACCATGCACAGGGTCCGATTGGTTGGGCAGATTGTAACTGGCACATCCCCAGCGCGCGCACGGGCCCCAGTGAATTTGCGCAGTGTACCGGCAGCTTCCCAAATGATCCCGGGCACCTCCCCAGCACGCGCACGGGCCCTAGAGACTTTGCGTGGGTTTCCAGCGGCTTGCCAAACTGTCCCTGACATCTCCCCAGCGATCGCAAGAGCCCCAGCTACCTCACGGTCCCTAACACCTCCCCACGGTACCCAGCGACTTCGCGTGAGGTTCCACCGGCTTGCAAAACGGTCCCCGACACCTCCCCAGCGATCGCAGAGCCCAGGCGACCTTGCGCAGTGTCCCAGCGGCACGCCAAACAGTCCCTGACATCTCCCCAGCATGCGCACGGGCCCCAGAGACTTTGCGTGGGGTTCCAGCAGCCCGACAAATGGTCCCTGACACCTCCCCAGTGATCGCATGAACCGCAGCGACTGCGCTCAGGGTCCCAGAGGCTCGACAAATGGTCCCTGGAACATCCCCAGCACACACACGGGCCCCAGTGATAACGCGCGGGGTCCCAACTGCTCGCAAATGGTCGCTGGCACATCCCCAGTGACTTTGTGTGGGGTACCAATGGCTCGCCAAACTGTCCATGGCACTTCCCCAGCGCGCACATGGGGCACAGCGAAACTGCGCAGGGACCGAGCGGCTCGCAAAATGGTCCCTGGCACCTCCCCAGCACGCACACGGGCCCCAGCGACTTCGGTGCGGTTCCAGTGGCCCGCCAAACTGTCCTTGACACCTCCCCAGCCATCGCACGAACCACAGCGAACTCGCGCAGGGCCCCAGAGGCTCGCCAAATGGTCCCTGGAACATCCCCAGCACACACAGGGGCCTCAGCAACATCGTGCTCAGTCCCAACTACTCGCAAATGGTCCCTGACACCTCCCCAGCATGCGCACGGGACCCAGCGACCCCGCGCGGGGTCCGAACGGCTCGCCAAATGGTCCCTGGCACCTCCCAAGCACGCACACTGGCCCCAGCGACTTCGTGTGCAGTTCCAGTGGCTCGCCAAACTGTCCCTGGCACTTCCCCAGTCCACGCACGGTGCCCAGCTACCCCGCGCGGGATCAAAGCGGCTCGCCAACTGTTCACTGGCACCTCCCCAGCGATCGCACGAACCCCAGCGACCTTGCGCAGGGTCCCAGATGCTCGCCAAATGGTCCCTGGCATATCCCCAGCACACACACGGGCCCCGGCGACTTCGCACGGGGTCCCAGCGGCTCAGCAAAGTGCCAGGTCCATGGCACCTCCCCAGCATGCGCACGGGGCCCAGCAACCCCATGCGGAGTCCCAGCGGCTTGCCAAATGGTCCTTGGAACCTCCCCAGTGCTCGCATAGGGCCCAGCTACCCCGCTCGGGGTCCGAGTGGCTCGCCAAACTGTCCCTGGCACTTCCTAAACGCGCACACGGGCCACAGCGACTTCAAGCGGGGTCCCAGCGGCTTCCCAAATGGTCCCTGGCCCCTCCCCAGCGCGCACACTGGGACCAGCGACCCAGCATGGGGTAACAGCAGCTCGCCAAATGATCCCTGGCACCTCCCCAGAGCGCACACGGGCCCCAGAGACCCCGCACTGGGTCCGAGCGACTTTGCGCGGGGTCCCAGCGGCTTGCCAAATGGTCCCTGGCACTTCCCCAGCACATGCACGGGCCCCAGCGACTTCGCACGGGGTCCCAGCGGCTCAGCAAAGTGCCAGGTCCATGGCACCTCCCCAGCATGCGCACGGGGCCCAGCAACCCCATGCGGAGTCCCAGCGGCTTGCCAAATGGTCCTTGGAACCTCCCCAGTGCTCGCATAGGGCCCAGCTACCCCGCTCGGGGTCCGAGTGGCTCGCCAAACTGTCCCTGGCACTTCCTAAACGCGCACACGGGCCACAGCGACTTCAAGCGGGGTCCCAGCGGCTTCCCAAATGGTCCCTGGCCCCTCCCCAGCGCGCACACTGGGACCAGCGACCCAGCATGGGGTAACAGCAGCTCGCCAAATGATCCCTGGCACCTCCCCAGAGCGCACACGGGCCCCAGAGACCCCGCACTGGGTCCGAGCGACTTCGCGCTGGGTCAAAGCAGCTTGCCAAACGGTCCCTGACACCTCCCCAGCGATTGCAGAGCCCAAGCGACCTTGCGCAGTGTCCAAGCGGCTCGCCAAATGGTCCCTAGCACCTCCCCAGCGCACGCACGGGCCCGAGCGACTTTGCGTGGGTTTCCAGCGGACCGCAAAATGGTCCCTGACACCTCCCCAGTGATCGCACGACCCGTAACGACCTCACGCAGGGTCCCAGAGGCTCGCCAAATGGTCCCTTGCACATCCCCCAGCATGTGAACGGGCCGGAGCGACCATGCGCGGGGTCCGATTGGTTGGCCAGATTGTAACTGGCACATCCCCAGCGCGCGCACGGGCCCCAGTGAATTTGCGCAGTGTACCAGCAGCTTCCCAAATGATCCCGGGCACCTCCCCAGCACGCGCACGGGCCCTAGAGACTTTGCATGGGTTTCCAGCGGCTTGCCAAACTGTCCCTGACATCTCCCCAGCGATCGCAAGAGCCCCAGCTACCTCACGCAGTGTCAAAGCGGCTCGCCAAATGGTCCCTGACACCTCCCCAACGCACGCATGGGCCCCAGAAACCCCGCGCAGTGTCCGAGCGGCTCGCCAAATGATCCCTGGCACCTCCCCAGCACGTGCACGGGCCCTAGAGACTTTGCGTGGGTTTCCAGCGGCTCGCAAAACTGTCCCTTGCACTTCCCCAGCGCTCGCATGGGGCCCAGCAACCCCACGCCGGGTCCCAGCAGCTCGCCAAATAATCCCTGGCACATCCCCAGCACACACACGGCCCCAGAGACCCCGCGCGGGGTCCAAGCGCGCGCACGGGCCCCAGCGACTTCGCGTGTGGTTCCAGCGGCCCGCCAAACGGTCCCTGACACCTCCCCAGCAATCGTACGAGCCCCAGCGACCTCGCGCAGCATCCCAGAGGCTCGCCAAATAACAACATAAGAACATAAGAAAGTTTACAAACGAGAGGAGGAAATTCAGCCCATCTTGCTCGTTTGGTTGTTAGCAGCTTATTGATCCCAGAATCTCATCAAGCAGCTTCTTGAAGGTGGTCCCTGGCACATCCCCAGCACGCACATAGGGCCCAGCGACCCCGCGCGGAGTCCCAGCTGCTCGCCAAATGTTCCCTGGAACCACCTCAGCACGCGCATGGGTCCCAGCGACCCCTCTCTGGGTCCGAGTGGCTCGCCAAATGGTCGCTTGCTCCTCCACAGCACGCACACGGGCCCCAGTGACTTCGTGTGGGGTTCCAGCGGCACGCCAAACGGTCCCTGACACATCCCCAGGGATCGCACAAGCCCCAACGACCTCGCGCAATATCCCAGAGGCTCGCCAAATGGTCCCTAGTCCCTCCCCAGCGCAAGCACTGGGCCCCAGCAACATCGCGCGTGGTCCCAACTGCTCGCAAACGGTCCCTAGCAAATCCCCTGTGCACGCAAGGGCCCCAGTGACTTCTCGCAGGGTCAAAGCGGCTTGCCAAATGGACCCTGGCACCTCCCCAGCGTGTGCACGGGCCCCAGCGACTTCGCACGGTGTCCCAACTGCTTGCAAATGGTCCCTGACACATTCCCAGCGCGCTCATGGGGCCCAGCGACTCCGCTCTGGGTCCAAGTGGCTCGTCAAACAGTCCCATGCTCCTACCCAGCACGCACACAGGCCCCAGTGACTTTGTATGGGGTTCCAGCGGCTCTGCAAAATGTCCCTGGCACTTCACCAGCACGCGCACAGGGCCCAGCGACCCAGCGCGGGGTGCCAGCAGCTCACCAAATAATCCCTGGCACATCCCCAGCACGCACACGGGCCCCAAAGACACCGTGCGGAGCAAGATCGGTGCGCGAAATGGTCCCTGGCACCTCCCCAGCACGCGCACGGGACCCAGCGACTTCGCGTGGGGTTCCAGCGGCCTGCCAAACGGTCCCTGACACCTCCCCAGCAAACGCACGAGCACCAACGTCCTCGCGCAGGGTCCCCGAGGCTCGCCAAATGGTCCCTGGAACATCCCCAGCACACACACGGGCCCCAGCGGTATCGCACGCGGTCCCAACTGCTCGCAAATGGTCCCTGACACCTACCCAGCGGGCGCACGGGCCCCAGTGACTTCGCATGTGGTTCCAGCGGCCCGCCAAACGGTCCCTGACACCTCCCCAGCGATCGCACGAGCCCCAGCGACCTCGCACAGGGTCCCAGAGGCTCGCCAAATGGTCCCTGGCACATCCCCAGCACGCACACGGGACCCAGCGACTTTGCGCGGGGTCTCAGAGGCTCGCCAAATGGTCCCTCGAACATCCCCAGCACACACACGGGCCCCAGCGGTATCGTGCGCGGTCCCAACTGCTCGCAAATGGTCCCTGACACCTACCCAGCGGGCGCATGGGGCTCAGCAACTTCGTGTGCGGTTCCAGCGGCTAGCCAAACTGTCCCTGGCACCTCCCCAGCGATCGCACGAGCCCCAGCGACCACGCGCAGTTGTCCCAGAGACTCGCCAAATGGTCCCCAGAACATCCCCAGCAAGCACATTGGCCCCAGCGGCATTGCGCGTGGTCCCAACTGCTCGCAAATGGTCCCTGACACCTACCCAGCGGGCGCATGGGGCTCAGCAACTTCGTGTGCGGTTCCAGCGGCTCGCCAAACTGTCCCTGGCACCTCCCCAGCGATCGCACGAGCCCCAGCGACCACGCGCAGTTGTCCCAGAGACTCGCCAAATGGTCCCCAGAACATCCCCAGCAAGCACATTGGCCCCAGCGGCATCGCGCGTGGTCCCAACTGCTCGCCAAACTGTCCCTGGCATTTCCCCAGTGCGCACATGGGACCCTGCGGCCCCGCGCGGGGTCCCAGAGGCTCACCAAATGGTACCTGGCACATACCCAGCACGCGCACGGGCCCCAGCAACTTCGCCTGGGGTTCCAGTGGCCCGCCAAACAGTCCCTGACACCTCCCCAGCGATCACACAAGCCCCAACGACCTCGCGCAGGGTCCCAGAGGCTCGCCAAATGGTCCCTGGTCCTTCCCCAGCGCAAGCACTGGGCCCCAGAGACATCGCGGGGGGTCCCAACTGCTCGGAAATGGTCCCTGACACAACCCCAGCGCGTGCATGGGCCCCAGCGACTCCGCGCGGGGTCCGATTGGTTGGCCAGATTGTAACTGGCACATCCCCAGCGCGCGCATGGGCCCCAGTGAATTTGAGTCCCGGCAGCTTCCCAAATGTTCCCTGGCCCCTCCCCAGTGCGCGCAGGGGTCCAATGGACTTCACACTGGGTTGCAGCGGCTCGCCAAATGATCCCTGGCAACTCCCCAGCGCGTACACGGGGCCCAGCGACCCCGCGTGGGGTCCCAGCGGCTCGCAAAGATCCCTCGCACCTCCCCTGCGAGCGAATGGAGCCTAGCGACCAAGCGTGAGGTGCCAGCGGCTTGCCAAATGGTCCCTGGCACATCCCCAGCGCACTCATGGGGCCCAGTGACATCGCTCTGGGTCCAAGTGGCTCGCCAAACAGTCCCTTGCTCCTCCCCAGCATGCACACGGTCTCCAGTGACTTTGTGTGGGGTTCCAGCGGCTCACCAAACTGTCCCTGGCACCTCACCAGCACGCGCATGGGGCCCAGCGACCCAGCGCGGAGTGCCAGCAGATCGCCAAATAATCCCTGGAACATCCCCAGCACACACACGGGCCCCAGAGACCCCGTGCGGGGCATGAGCGGTGTGCGAAATGGTCCCTGGCACCTCCACAGCACGCGCACGGGACCCAGCGACTTTGCGCTGGGTCAAAGCGGCTTGCTAAATGGTCCCTGTCACCTCCCCAGCGAGCATGGGGCCCAGCAACTTCGTGTGCGGTTCCAGCGACTCGCCAAACTGTCCCTGGAACCTCCCCAGCGATCGCACGAGTCCCAGCGACTTTGCGCTGGGTCCCAGAGACTCGCCAAATGGTCCCTGGAACAACCCCAGCACGCACATTGGATCCAGCAGCATCGCGCACGGTCCCAACAGCTCGCAAATGGTCCCTGACACCTACCCAGCGCGCGCACGGGCCCCAGCGACTTCGCGTGTGGTTCCAGCGGCTCGCCAAACTATCCCTGGCACTTCCGCAGCGCACGCACAGGGCCCAGCGACACCGCGCAGGGTCCCAGAGGCTCGCCAAATGATCCCTGGCACATCCCCAGCAAGTACACGGGCCCCAGCGACTTCACGCGTGGTCAAAGCGGCTTACCAAATGGTCCCTGGCACCTATCCAGCGCTCTGGGTCCGAGTGGCTTTCCAAATGGTCCTTGGCTCCTCCCCTTCACGCACACGGGCCCCAGCGACATTGGGTGGCTTTCAGCGGCTCGTCAAACTGTCTCTGGCACATCCCCAGCGCACACAAGGGGGCCCAGCGACCACGCTCTGGATCCGACTGGCTCGCCAAATGGTACCTGGCTCCTCCCCAGCATGTACACGGGCCCCAGTGACAAGATATGCGGTTCCAGAGGCTCGCCAAACTGTCCCTGGCACTTCCCCAGCGCAAGCACGGGGCCCAGCGACACCGTGCAGGGTCCCAGAGGCTCACTAAATGATCCTTGGCACATCCCCAGCAAGCACACGGGCCCCAGCGGCATCGCGCGTGGTCCCAACAGCTTGCAAATGGTCCCTGACACCTCCCCAGCACGTGCACGGGGCACAGCGACCCCGCACAGGGTCCCAGTGGCTCGCCAAGATCCCTCGCAACTCCCCAGCACGCACACGGGACCCAGCAACTTCGCGTGGGGTTCCACCGACTTGACACCTCCCCAGTGATCGCAGAGCCCAAGCGACCTCGCACAGTGTCCCAGCGGCTCGCCAAATGGTCCCTGGCACGCCCTCAGCGCGGGTATGGGGTCCAGAGACCTCACGCAGCTTCCCAGAGGCTCGCCAAATGGTCCCTGGCACATCCCCAGCATGTGCACAGGCCCCATCGACTTTGCGCAGTGTCCCAGCGGCCCGCCAAATGGTCCCTAACACCTCCCCAGCAATCGCACGGGCCGCAGCGACCTCGCGCAGGGTCCCAGAGGCTCGCCAAATGGTCCCTGGTCCCTCTCCAGCGCAAGCACTGGGCCCCAGCAACAACGCGCGGGATCCCAACTGCTCGCAAATGTTCCCTGGCACCTCACCAGCATGCTCACGGGCCCCAGCGACCCCATGCAGGGTACCTGCAGCACACAAAATGGTCCCTAGCTCCTACCCAGCACACACACAGGGCCCCACAACCACGCGCAGGGTCCCAGTGGTTCGCCAAATGATCTCTGGCACCTACCCAGCGCATACACGGGGCCCAGTGACCCCACGCGGGGTCCCAGCGGATCGTCAAATGATCCCTGGCACAGCAAGAGCACGCACACGGGCCTTAGAGACCTCATGCATGGTCCGAGCACCTCACCAAAAGGTCCCTGGCACATCCCCAGAGCGCAAATGGGGCCCTGCCACGCCGAGCGGGGTCCCAACAGCTCATCAAATGGTCCCTGGCACCTCACCAGCACGCGCACGGGCCCCAGCGACCTTGAGCAGGCACCCAACGGCTCATCAAATGGTCCCTGGCTCCTACCCAGCGCACACGCAGGGCCTAGCAACAACGTGCGGTGTCCCAGCAGCTCGCAAATGGTCCCTGGTACATCTCCAGCGAGCGCACAGGCCCAGTGAATTCGCGCGGGGACCCAGAGGCTTGCCAAATCGTCCCTAGCACATCCACAGGGCGCACACGGGACCCAGCAACTTTGCGTGGGGTCCTACTGGCTCGCATATGGTCCCAGAGACATCACCAGCGCACACATGGGGCCCAGCGACCCCACACATGGTAACAGCAGCCCGCAAAATGATCCCTGGCACATCCCCAGCACGGACGCGGGCCTTAGTGACCCTGCGCAGGGTCCCAGAGGCTCGCCAAATGGTCCCTGGCACATTCCCAGCACACACACGGGCCCCAGTGACCTTGCGCGGGGTCCCAGCGGCCCGCCAAACGGTCCCTGACACCTCCCCAGCAATAACGCACGGGCCGCAGCGACCTCGCGCAGGGTCCCAGAGGCTCGCCAAATGTTCCCTGGCACCTCACCAGCATGCTCACGGGCCCCAGCGACCCCATGCAGGGTACCAGCAGCAGGCAAAATGGTCCCTAGCTCCTACCCAGCACACACACAGGGCCCCACAACCACGCGCGGGGACCCAGTGGTTCGCCAAATGATCTCTGGCACCTACCCAGCGCATACACGGGGCCCAGTGATCCCACGCGGGGTCCCAGCGGATCGTCAAATGATCCCTGGAACCTACTCAGCACGCACATGGGTCCCAGCGACCCCGAGTGGGGTGCCAGCAGCTCGCAAAATGATCCCTGGCACATCAAGAGCACGCACACGGGCCCCAGAGACCTTGCGCAGGGTCCGAGCGCCTCACCAAATGGTCCCTGGCACATCCCCAGAGCGCGAATGGGGCCCAGCCACGCCGAGCGGTGTCCCAGCGAATTCGCGCGGGGACCCAGAGGCTTGCCAAATCGTCTGTAGCACATCCACAGGGCGCGCACGGGCCCCAGCAACTTTGCGCAGGGTCCTACTGGCTCGCATATGAACCCTGAGACATCCCCAGTGCCAGCACGGGCCCCAGTGACTTCAAGGGGGTCCCAGCGGCTTGCCAAATGATCCCTGGCACATCAAGAGCATGCACACGGGCGCCAGAAACCTCACGCGGGGTCCGAGCGGCTTGCCAAATGGTCCCTGACACCTCCCCAGTGCACGAATGGGCCCCAGCGACCCCGTGCAGGGTGTTCTGGCGGCTCGCCAATAGTCACTGGCAAATCCCCAGCGCGCGCACAGACACCAGCGACGAGGCGTGGAGTCCCAGCAACTTGCAAATGGTTCCTGACACATCCCCAGCGCATGCACAGGCCCCAGCGACTTTGCATGGGGCCCAAGCGGCTTGCCAAATGGTCCCTGGCACCTCCCCAGCACACACACGGGCCCCAGAGACCCCGCGCGGGGTCCAAGCGGCTCGCCAAATGGTCCCTGGCACATCCCCAGCGTGCGCACTGGGCCAAACGACCCTGCGCGAGGTCCCAGCGACACAGCAAATGGTCCCTGGCACCTCCCCAGTGCGCACACGAACCCCAGCGACATCACGCATTGTCCAAGCGGCTTGCCAAACTGTCCCTGGCACCTCACCAGCAAGCGCAGGGGCCCTAGCGACATCGCGTGGTGTTCCGGCAGCTCGCAAATGGTCCCTGGCACCTCCCTAGCACACACACGGGCCCCAGAGACCCCGCGCAGGGCCCAAGCGGCTAGCCAAATGGTCCCTGGCACATCCCCAGCGTGCGCACGGGCCCCAGCGACTTTGCGCGGAGTCCCAGCGGCCTGCCAAATGGGTCCCAGCGGATCGTCAAATGATCCCTGGCACCTACTCAGCATGCACACGGACCCCAGCGACCTCGAGCGGGGACACAACGGCTCATCAAATGGTCCCTGGCTTCTACCCAGCGCACACAACCACGCACGGTGTCCCAGCAGCTCGCCAAATGATCCCTGGCACCTCCCCAGCGCGCGCACAGGGCCGAGCGACCCCGCGCGGTGTCACAGCGGTTCACCAAATGATACCTGGCATATCCCCATCACACACACACGGGCCCCAGAGACCCCGAGTTGGGTCCGAGCGGCTCGCCAAATGGTCCCTGGCACCTCCCCAGCACGCGCACGGGCCCCAGCGACTTCTTGTGAGGTTACAGCGGATCGCCATACAGTCCCTGACACCTACCCAGCGATCGCACAAGCCCAAACGACCTCGCGCAGGGTCCCAGAGGCTCGCCAAATGGTCCCTGGCACATCCCCAGCACGCACACTGGACCCAGTGACAACGTGCGGGGTCCCAGTGTCTCGCAAATGGTCCCTGGCACCTCCCTAGCAATCGTTTGGGTCCCAGAGACCTCTAGCAGGGTCCTAGAGGCTCGCCAAATGGTCCCTGGCACCTCCCCAGCACACATACGGGCACCAGTGACTTCGCATGGGGTTCCAGCGGCCCGCCAAACGGTCCCTGGCACATCCCCAGCGCAAGCACGTACCCCAGCGACTTCGCACAGGGTCAAAGCGGCTGGCCAAATGGTCCCTGGCCCATCTCCAGCACACGCACTGGGACCAGCGACCCAGAGCGGGGTGCCAGCGACTCGCCAAATGATCCCTGGCACCTCCCCAGCGAGTGCACGGGGCCCAGAGACCCCGCGCGGGGACCGAGAGGCTCGCAAAATGGTCCCTGGCACATCCCCAGAGCACTTCGTGCGGGGTCAAAGTGGCTTACCAAATGGTACCTGGCACCTCCCCTGCGCGCGCATGTGCACCAAACACCCCGCATGGGGTCCGAGCGGCTCGCCAAATTTTCCCTAGCACCTCCCCAGCACGCACACGGGACACAGCTACTTCGCGAGGGGTTCCAGTGGCCAGCGAAATGGTCCCTGACACCTCCACAGCGATCGCACAACCCCCAATAACCTCGCGCAGGGGCCCAGTGGCTCGCCAAGTGGTCCCTGGCACCTCTCCAGCGCACGCACGGGTCCCAGCGACTTCGCATGGGTTTCCAGCGGCCCGCGAAATGGACCCTGACACTTCCCCATTGATCGCACGACCCGCAACGACCTCGCGCAGGGTGTCAGAGGCTTGCCAAATGGTCCCTGACACATCCCCAGCACGCGCACGGGCCAGTGCCCACGGAGCCAGCGCAGGGTGCCAGCGGCTCGCTAAATGATCCCTGGCACCACCCCAGCAGGCACACAGGCCCCAGCAACTTCGCGAGGGGTTCCAGCGGCCAGCGAAATGGTTCCTGACACCTCCACAGCGATCGCACGACCCCCAATGACCTCGCACGGGGTCAAAGCGGCTTGCCAAATGGTCCCTGGAACCTCCCCAGCGCGTGCACGGGGACCAGCGACTTCGCGCGGGATCCCAGAGGCTCGCCAAATGGTCCCTGGCACATCCCCAGCACGCGCACGGGCACCGGCGACTTCGCACGGGGTCAAAGCGGCTTGCCAAATGGTCCCTGGCACCTCCCCATCGTGCGCACATGGGCCCAGCGACCCCGCGCGGTGTCCCAGATTGTCGCCAAATGGTCCCTGACACCTCCCCAGCACGCACACGGGCCCCAGTCAATTCGTGTGGGGTTACAGCGGCTCGCCAAATAGTCCCTGGCTCCATCCCCAGCACGCGCACGGTGCCCAGGGAGCCAGCACAGGGTGCCAGCGGCTCGCTAAATGATCCCTGGCACATCCCCAGCAGGCACACAGGCATCAGCAACTTCGTGAGGGGTTCCAGCGGCCAGCGAAATGGCTCCTGACACCTCCACAGCGATCGCACGACCCCCAATGACCTCGCGCAGGGGCCTAGTGGCTCACCAAGTGGTCCCTGGTACCTGCCCAGCGCCCGCACACTACCCAGGGACCTAGCGCGGGGTGCCAGCGGCTCGCCAAAAGATCCCTGGCACCACCCCAGCACGCGCACTGGCACCAGCGACTTCGCATTGGGTTCCAGCGGCCCGCCAAACGGTCCCTGGCACCTCCCCAGCGCATGCAGGGGCCACCGCGACTTCGTGCTGGGTCAAAGCGGCTTGCCAAATACTCCCTGCCACCTCTGTAGTGCGCCTGACCTCGCGCGGGGTGCCAGCGGCTCGCCAAAAGATCCCTGGCACCACCCCAGCACGCGCATGGGCACCGGAGACTTCGCATTGGATTCCAGCGGTCCGCCAAACGGTCCCTGGCACCTCCCCAGCATGCACAAGGGCCCCAGTGACTTCTCGCGGGAACCCAGAGGCTCACCAAATGGTCCCTGGCACATCCCCAGCGCACGTATGGCAACCAGCAACTTCGTGCTGGGTAAAAGCGGCTTGCCAAACGGTCCCTGACACCTCTCCAGCGATCGCAGAGCCCAAGCGACCTCGCGCAGTGTCCCGGCGGCTCGCCAAATGGTCCCTGGCACCTCCCCAGCGCGCGCTCGGGGCCCAGGGACCGTCGCGGTTTGCCAGCGGCGTGCAAAATGATCCTTGGCACATCCCCAACACGCACCCAGATACCAGAGACCTCACGCAGGGTCCCAGAGGCCCACCAAATGGTCCATAGCACCTCCCCAGCACGCGCACAGGCTCCAGCGACATTGCGCAGGGTCCAAACTGCTAGCAAATGGTCCCTGGCACATCCCCAGCGCATGCAGGGGCCACAGCGACTTCGCGTTGGGTCAAAGCGGCTTGCCAAATACTCCCTGACACCTCTGTAGTGCGCCCGACCTCGCGCGGGGTGCCAGCGGCTCGCCAAAAGATCCCTGGCACCACCCCAGCAAGCGCACGGGCAACGGCGACTTCGCATTGGGTTCCAGCGGCCCGCCAAACGGTCCCTAGCAGCTCCCCAGCATGCACAAGGGCCCCAGCGACTTCTCACGGCATCCCAGAGGCTGGCCAAATGGTCCCTGGCACATCCCCAGCGCACGCACAGTTACCAGCGACTTCGTGCTGGGTAAAAGCGGCTTGCCAAACGGTCCCTGACACCTCCCCAGCGATCGCAGAGCCCAAGCGACCTCGCGCGGGTGTGACAGCGGCTCGCCAAATGGTCCCTGGCACCTCCACAGCGTGCACACAGCGCCCATGGACCCCGTGCAGGGTGGCAGCGGCTCGCCAAATGGTCCCTGGCACCTCCACAGTGCAAGCACGGGCCCCAGCCACTTCGCGCGGGGTCAGAACAACTCGCAAAATGGTCCCTGGCACCTCCCCAGCGCGCGCATGGGGTCCGAGCGTCTCACCAGATGGTCCCTGGCATCTCAACAGCATGCACACTGGCCACAGCGACCTCGTCTGGGGTCCGAGCGTCTCACCAGATGGTCCCTGCCACCTCAACAGCACGCACACGGGCCCCAGCGACTTCATGTGGGGTGCCAGCTACTCGCCAAATGATCCCTGGCACCTCCCCAGGGCATGCACAATGCCCAGAGACCCCGCGCGGGGACCGAGCGCCTCGCAAAATAGTCCCTGACACCACAGCAGCATGCACACGGGCCCCAGCAACATCGCTCTTGGTCCCAACGGCCCACAAATGGTCCCTGGCACCTCCCCAGCGCACGAACGGGCCCCAGCGACATCGCACTGGGTCAAAGCGGCTTGCCAAATGGTCCCTGGAACCTCCCCAGCACACGAACGGGCCCCAGCGACATCGCACGGGGTCAAAGCAGCTTGCCAAACGGTCCCTGGCACCTCCCCAGCGCACGAACGGGCCCCAGCGACATCGCACAGGGTCAAAGCGGCTTGCCAAATGGTCCCTGGAACCTCTCCAGCGCGCGCACGGGGCCCAGCGACTTCGCGCGGGATCCCAGAGGCTCGTCAAATGGTCCCTGGCACATCCCCAGCGCACGCACGGTAACCAGCGACTACGCGCTAGGTCAAAGAGGCTTGCCAAACGGTCCCTGACACCTCCCCAGCGATCGCAGAGCCCAAGCGACCTCGCGCAGTGTCCCAGCGGCTTGCCAAATGGTCCCTGGCACCTCCCGAGTGAGCACGGGGCCCAAGCGACCTCGCGCAGTGTCCCGGTGGCTCGCCAAATGGTCCCTGGCACCTCCCCAGCTCTCGCTCGGGGCCCAGGGACCGGCGCGGTTTGCCAGCGGTGCGCCAAATGATCCTTGGCACATCCCCAGCACGCACCCGGATACCAGAGACCTCACGCAGGGTCCCAGAGGCTCACCAAATGGTCCATGGCACCTCCCCAGCAGACGCACGGGCCCCAGCGACATCGCGCAAGGTCCCAACTGCTAGCAAATGGTCCCTGGCACATTCCCTGCGCTCTTCATGCGGGGTCAAAGCGGCTCGCCACATGGTCCCTGGCAACTCCCCAGCACGCACACGGGACCCAGCAACTTCGCGTGGGGTTCCACCGACTTGACACCTCCCCAGTGATCGCAGAGCCCAAGCAACCTCGCGCAGTGTCCCAGCGGCTCGCCAAATGGTCCCTGGCACGCCCTCA
Organism: Acipenser ruthenus; assembly: GCF_902713425.1. Taxonomy (NCBI): domain Eukaryota; kingdom Metazoa; phylum Chordata; class Actinopteri; order Acipenseriformes; family Acipenseridae; genus Acipenser; species Acipenser ruthenus. The sequence goes on from NC_081238.1 coordinate 4,122,087, forward strand.
GCGCGGGTACGGGGTCCAGAGACCTCACGCAGCTTCCCAGAGGCTCGCCAAATGGTCCATGGCACATCCCCAGCAGGCACACAGGCCCCAGTGGCATCACGCGCGGTCCCAACGGCTCGCAAATGGTCCCTTGCACATCCCCAGCGCAAACACAGGCCCCAGCGACCTCGCGTGGGGTCAAAGCGGCTTGCCAAATGGTCCCTGGCACCTCCCCATCGTGCGCACATGGGCCCAGCGACCCTGCGCGGTGTCCCAGCTTCTCGCCAAATGGTCCCTGGCACCTCCCCAGCACGCACACGGGCCCCAGTCACTTCGTGTGGGGTTACAGCGGCTCGCCAAATAGTCCCTGGCTCCATCCCCAGCGCGCGCACGGGCCACAGTGGCCAGTGGCCAGCGAAATGGTCCCTTGCACCTCCCCAGCGATCGCACGACCCCCAATGACCTCGCGCAGGGGTCCAGTGGCTCGCCAAGTGGTCCCTGGCACCTCCCCAGCGCACGCATGGTACCCAGGGAGCCAGCACAGGGTGCCAGCGGCGCGCTAAATGATCCCTGGCACATCCCCAGCAGGCACACAGGCCTCAGCAACTTCGTGAGGGGTTCCAGCGGCCAGCGAAATGGTTCCTGACACCTCCACAGCGATCGCACGACCCCCAATGACCTCGCACGGGGTCAAAGCGGCTTGCCAAATGGTCCCTAACACCTCCCCAGCGATCGCAGAGCCCAAGCGACCTCACGCAGTGTCCCAGCGGCTCGCCAAATAGTCCCTGGCACCTCCCGAGTGAGCACGGGGCCCAAGCGACCTCGCGCAGTGTCCCGGCGGCTCGCCAAATGGTCCCTGGCACCTCCCCAGCGCTCGCTCGGGGCCCAGGGACCATTTGGCGCGGTTTGCCAGCGGCGCGCCAAATGATCCTTGACACATCCCCAGCACGCACCCGGATACCAGAGATCTCACGCAGGGTCCCAGAGGCTCACCAAATGGTCCATGGCACCTCCCCAGCACACGCACGGGCCCCAGCGACATCGCGCAGGGTCCCAACTGCTAGCAAATGGTCCCTGGCACATTCCCTGCGCTCTTCATGCGGGGTCAAAGCGGTTCGCCAAATGGTCCATGGCACATCCCCAGCAGGCACACGGGCCCCAGTGGCATCACGCGCGGTCCCAACGGCTCGCAAATGGTCCCTTGCAGATCCCCAGCGCAAACACGGGCCCCAGCGACCTCGCGCGGGGTCAAAGCGGCTTGCCAAATGGTCCCTGGCACCTCTCCAGCGCACGCACGGGTCCCGGCGACTTCACGTGGGTTTCCAGCGGCCCGCGAAATGGACCCTGACACGTCCCCATTGATCGCACGACCCGCAACGCTCTCGCACAGGGTCCCAGAGGCTCGCCAAATGGTCCCTGACACATCCCCAGCACGCGAACGGGCCCCAGCAACTTCGCGTAGGGTCCCAGTGGCTCGCCAAGTGGTCCCTGGTACCTCCCCAGCGCGCGCACGGTGCCCAGGGAGCCAGCGCGAAGTGCCAGTGGCTCGCTAAATGATCGCTAGCACATCACCATAGCAGGCACGGGCCCCAGCGACTTCGCATGGGGTCAAATAGGCTTACCAAACAGTCCCTGACACCTCCCCAGCGATCGCAGAGCCCAAGAGACTCAGCGCGGGGTGCCAGCGGCTCGCCAGATAGTCCCTGGCACATCCCCAGCACGCACACGAGCCCCAGCGACATCGCGCGGGGTCCCAACTACTCACAAATGCTCCCTGGCACCTCCCCAGCGCATGCAGGGGCCACAGCGACTTCGCGTTAGGTCAAAGCAGCTTGCCAAATACTCCCTGACACCTCTGTAGTGCGCCCGACCTCGCGCGGGGTGCCAGCGGCTCGCCAAATGGTCCCTGGCACCTCCACAGCGCACGCACGGGCCCCAACGACTTCGCGCGGGGTCAGAACGGCTCGCGAAATGGCCCCTGCGCCGCCCCAGCGCGCGCATGGGGCCCAGCTACCCTGCTCGGGGTCCCTGCGCCGCCCCAGCAGGCACACGGGCCCCAGTGGCATCACGCGCGGTCCCAACTGCTCGCAAATGGTCCCTTGCAGATCCCCAGCGCAAACACGGGCCCCAGCAACCTCGCGCGGGGTCAAAGCGGCTTGCCAAATGGTCCCTGGCACCTCTCCAGCGCACGCACGGGTCCCGGCGACTTCACGTGGGTTTCCAGCGGCCCGCGAAATGGACCCTGACACGTCCCCATTGATCGCACGACCCGCAACGCTCTCGCACAGGGTCCCAGAGGCTCGCCAAATGGTCCCTGACACATCCCCAGCACGCGAACGGGCCCCAGCAACTTCGCGTAGGGTCCCAGTGGCTCGCCAAGTGGTCCCTGACACATCCCCAGCACGCGAACGGGCCCCAGCGCGCGCACGGTGCCCAGGGAGCCAGCGCGGAGTGCCAGTGGCTCGCTAAATGATCGCTAGCACATCACCATAGCAGGCACGGGCCCCAGCGACTTCGCATGGGGTCAAATAGGCTTACCAAACAATCCCTGACACCTCCCCAGCGATCGCAGAGCCCAAGAGACTCAGCGCGGGGTGCCAGCGGCTCGCCAGATAGTCCCTGGCACATCCCCAGCACGCACACGAGCCCCAGCGACATCGCGCGGGGTCCCAACTACTCACAAATGCTCCCTGGCACCTCCCCAGCGCATGCAGGGGCCACAGCGACTTCGCGTTGGGTCAAAGCAGCTTGCCAAATACTCCCTGACACCTCTGTAGTGCGCCCGACCTCGCGCGGGGTGCCAGCGGCTTGCCAAATGGTCCCTGGCACCTCCACAGCGCACGCACGGGCCCCAGCGACATCGCGCAGGGTCCCAACTGCTAGCAAATGGTCCCTGGCACATTCCCTGCGCTCTTCATGCGGGGTCAAAGCGGCTCGCCACATGGTCCCTGGCACCTCCCCAGCACGCACACGGGACCCAGCAACTTCGCGTGGGGTTCCACCGACTTGCCAAACGGACCCTGACACCTCCCCAGTGATCGCAGAGCCCAAGCGACCTCGCGCAGTGTCCCAGCGGCTCGCCAAATGGTCTCTGGCACGCCCTCAGCGCGGGTATGGGGTCCAGAGACCTCACGCAGCTTCCCAGAGGCTCGCCAAATGGTCCATGGCACATCCCCAGCAGGCACACGGGCCCCAGTGGCATCACGCGCGGTCCCAACTGCTCGCAAATGGTCCCTTGCAGATCCCCAGCGCAAACACGGGCCCCAGCAACCTCGCGCGGGGTCAAAGCGGCTTGCCAAATGGTCCCTGGCACCTCTCCAGCGCACGCACGGGTCCCGGCGACTTCACGTGGGTTTCCAGTGGCCCGCGAAATGGACCCTGACACGTCCCCATTGATCGCACGACCCGCAACGCTCTCGCACAGGGTCCCAGAGGCTCGCCAAATGGTCCCTGACACATCCCCAGCACGCGAACGGGCCCCAGCAACTTCGCGTAGGGTCCCAGTGGCTCGCCAAGTGGTCCCTGGTACCTCCCCAGCGCGCGCACGGTGCCCAGGGAGCCAGCGCGGAGTGCCAGTGGCTCGCTAAATGATCGCAAGCACATCACCATAGCAGGCACGGGCCCCAGCGACTTCGCATGGGGTCAAATAGGCTTACCAAACAGTCCCTGACACCTCCCCAGCGATCGCAGAGCCCAAGAGACTCAGCGCGGGGTCCGAGCGTCTCACCAGGTGGTCCCTGGCATCGCAACAGCATGCACACTGGCCACAGCGACCTCGTCTGGGGTCCGAGCGTCTCACCAGATGGTCCCTGCCACCTCAAAAGCAAGCACACGGGCCCCAGTGACTTCTTATGGGGTGCCAGCACCTCGCCAAATGATCCCTGGCACCTCCCCAGCCAGGCCCAGAGACCCCGCGCGGGGACCGAGGGGCTCGCAAAATAGTCCCTGACACCACAACAGCATGCACACGGGCCCCAGTGACATCGCTCTTGGTCCCAACAGCCCACAAATAGTACCCTGGCACCTCCCCAGCGCACGAACAGGCCCCAGCGACATCGCACGGGGTCAAAGCGGCTTGCCAATTGGTCCCTGGCACTACCCCAGCATGCGCACGGGGACCAGCGACTTCGCGCGGAATCCCAGAGGCTCGCCAAATGGTCCCTGGCACATCCCCAGCGCACGCACGGTAACCAGCGACTTCGCGCTGGATCAAAGCGGCTTGCCAAACGGTCCCTGACACCTCCCCAGCGATCGCAGAGCCCAAGCGACCTCACGCAGTGTCCCAGCGGCTCGCCAAATAGTCCCTGGCACCTCCCGAGTGAGCACGGGGCCCAAGCAACCTCGCGCAGTGTCCCGGCGGCTCGCCAAATGGTCCCTGGCACCTCCCCAGCTCTCGCTCGGGGCCCAGGGACCGGCGCGGTTTGCCAGCGGTGCGCCAAATGATCCTTGGCACATCCCCAGCACGCACCCGGATACCAGAGACCTCACGCAGGGTCCCAGAGGCTCACCAAATGGTCCATGGCACCTCCCCAGCACACGCACGGGCCCCAGCGACATCGCGCAGGGTCCCAACTGCTAGCAAATGGTCCCTGGCACATTCCCTGCGCTCTTCATGCGGGGTCAAAGCGGCTCGCCACATGGTCCCTGGCACCTCCCCAGCACGCACACGGGCCCCAGCGACTTCTCGCGGGGTCCCAACTACTCACAAATGCTCCCTGGCACCTCCCCAGCGCATGCAGGGGCCACAGCGACTTCGCGTTGGGTCAAAGCAGCTTGCCAAATACTCCCTGACACCTCTGTAGTTCGGCCGACCTCGCGCGGGGTGCCAGCGGCTCGCCAAATGGTCCCTGGCACCTCCACAGCGCACGCACGGGCCCCAACGACTTCGCGCGGGGTCAGAACGGCTCGCGAAATGGTCCCTGGCGCCTCCCCAGCGCGCGCATGGGGCCCAGCTACCCTGCTCGGGGTCCGAGCGTCTCACCAGGTGGTCCCTGGCATCTCAACAGCATGCACACTGGCCACAGCGACCTCGTCTGGGGTCCGAGCGTCTCACCAGATGGTCCCTGCCACCTCAAAAGCAAGCACACGGGCCCCAGTGACTTCTTGTGGGGTGCCAGCTACTCGCCAAATGATCCCTGGCACCTCCCCAGCGCATGCACAGGGCCCAGAGACCCCGCGCGGGGACCGAGCGGCTCGCAAAATAGTCCCTGACACCACAACAGCATGCACACGGGCCCCAGTGACATCGCTCTTGGTCCCAACAGCCCACAAATAGTACCCTGGCACCTCCCCAGCGCACGAACGGGCCCCAGCGACATCGCACAGGGTCAAAGCGGCTTGCCAATTGGTCCCTGGCACTACCCCAGCATGCGCACGGGGACCAGTGACTTCGCGCGGAATCCCAGAGGCTCGCCAAATGGTCCCTGGCACATCCCCAGCGCACGTACGGTAACCAGCGACTTCGCGCTGGATCAAAGCGGCTTGCCAAACGGTCCCTGACACCTCCCCAGCGATCGCAGAGCCCAAGCGACCTCACGCAGTGTCCCAGCGGCTCGGCAAATAGTCCCTGGCACCTCCCGAGTGAGCACGGGGCCCAAGCGACCTCGCGCAGTGTCCCGGCGGCTCGCCAAATGGTCCCTGGCACCTCCCCAGCGCTCGCTCGGGGCCCAGGGACCGGCGCGGTTTGCCAGCGGCGCGCCAAATGATCCTTGGCACATCCCCAGCACGCACCCGGATACCAGAGACCTCACGCAGGGTCCCAGAGGCTCACCAAATGGTCCATGGCACCTCCCCAGCACACGCACGGGCCCCAGCGACATCGCGCAGGGTCCCAACTGCTAGCAAATGGTCCCTGGCACATTCCCTGCGCTCTTCATGCGGGGTCAAAGCGGCTCGCCACATGGTCCCTGGCAACTCCCCAGCACGCACACGGGACCCAGCAACTTCGCGTGGGGTACCACCGAATTGCCAAACGGACCCTGACACCTCCCCAATGATCGCAGAGCCCAAGCGACCTCGCGCAGTGTCCCAGCGGCTCGCCAAATGGTCCCTGGCACGCCCTCAGCGCGGGTATGGGGTCCAGAGACCTCACGCAGCTTCCCAGAGGCTCGCCAAATGGTCCATGGCACATCCCCAGCAGGCACACGGGCCCCAGTGGCATCACGCGCGGTCCCAACGGCTCGCAAATGGTCCCTTGCAGATCCCCAGCGCAAACACGGGCCCCAGCGACCACGCGCGGGGTCAAAGCGGCTCGCCAAATGGTCCCTGGCACCTCTCCAGCGCACGCACGGGTCCCAGCGACTTCACGTGGGTTTCCAGCGGCCCGCGAAATGGACCCTGACACGTCCCCATTGATCGCACGACCCGCAACGCTCTCGCACAGGGTCCCAGAGGCTCGCCAAATGGTCCCTGACACATCCCCAGCACGCGAACGGGCCCCAGCAACTTCGCGTAGGGTCCCAGTGGCTCGCCAAATGATCCCTGGCACCTCCCCAGCACGCACACGGGCCCCAGTCACTTCGTGTGGGGTTACAGCGGCTCGCCAAATAGTCCCTGGCTCCATCCCCAGCGCGCGCACGGGCCACAGCGACCCCGCGCGGGGTCCCATCAGCTCGCCAAATGGTCCCTTGCACCTCCCCTGTGCGCGCACTGGCCCCACCTACCAGGCATGGAGTCCCAGCGGCTCCCAAAAATGTCCCTGGCACCTCCCCAGCAAGCGCACGGGGCAGCGACTTCGTGCGGGATCCCAGAGGCTCGCCAAATGGTCCCTGGCACATCCCCAGCGCACGCACGGTAACCAGCGACTTCGCGCTAGGACAAAGCGGCTTGCAAAACGGTCCCTGACACCTCCCCAGCGATCGCAGAGCCCAAGCAACCTCGCGCAGTGTCCCAGCGGCTTGCCAAATGGTCCCTGGCACCTCCCGAGTGAGCACGGGGCCCAAGCGACCTCGCGCGGGATCCCAGAGGCTAGCCAAATGGTCCCTGGCACCTCCCGAGTGAGCACGGGGCCCAAGCGACCTCACGCAGTGTCCCAGCGGCTCGCCAAATGGTCCCTGGCACATCCCCAGCACGCGCACGGGCACCGGCGACTTCGCACGGGGTCAAAGCGGCTTGCCAAATGGTCCCTGGCACCTCCCCATCGTGCGCACATGGGCCCAGCGACCCCGCGCGGTGTCCCAGCTTCTCGCCAAATGGTCCCTGGCACCTCCCCAGCACGCACACGGGCCCCAGTCACTTCGTGTGGGGTTACAGCGGCTCGCCAAATAGTCCCTGGCTCCATCCCCAGCGTGTGCACGGGCCACAGCGACCTCGCGCGGGGTCCCAGCGGCCAGCGAAATGGTCCCTGACACCTCCACAGCGATCACACGACCCCCAATGACCTCGCGCAGGGGCCCAGTGGCTCGCCAAGTGGTCCTTGGCATCTCCCCAGCGCATGCACGGGCCCCAGCGACTTTCCGTGGGTTTCCAGCGGCCAGCGAAATGGTCCCTGACACCTCCACAGCGATCGCACGACCCCCAATGACCTCGCGCGGGGTCCCAGAGGCTCGCCAAATGGTCCCTGACACATCCCCAGCACGCGCACGGTGCCCAGGGAGCCAGCACAGGGTGCCAGCGGCTCGCTAAATGATCCCTGGCACATCCCCAGCAGGCACACAGGCCTCAGCAACTTCGTGAGGGGTTCCAGCGGCCAGCGAAATGGCTCCTGGCACCTCCACAGCGATCGCACGACCCCCAATGACCTCGCGCAGGGGCCCAGTGGCTCGCCAAGTGGTCCCTGGTAACTGCCCAGCGCCCGCACACTACCCAGGGACCTAGCGCGGGGTGCCAGCGGCTCGCCAAAAGATCCCTGGCACCACCCCAGCATGCGCACTGGCACCAGCGACTTCGCATTGGGTTCCAGCGGCCCACCAAACGGTCCCTGGCACCTCCCCAGCGCATGCAGGGGCCACCGCGACTTCGTGCTGGGTCAAAGCGGCTTGCCAAATACTCCCTGACACCTCTGTAGTGCGCCCGACCTCGCGCGGGGTGCCAGCGGCTCGCCAAAAGATCCCTGGCACCACCCCAGCACGCGCACGGGCACCGGCGACTTCGCATTGGATTCCAGCGGTCCGCCAAACGGTCCCTGGCACCTCCCCAGCATGCACAAGGGCCCCAGTGACTTCTCGCGGGATCCCAGAGGCTCACCAAATGGTCCCTGGCACATCCCCAGCGCACGTATGGCAACCAGCAACTTCGTGCTGGGTAAAAGCGGCTTGCCAAACGGTCCCTGACACCTCTCCAGCGATCGCAGAGCCCAAGCGACCTCGCGCAGTGTCCCGGCGGCTCGCCAAATGGTCCCTGGCACCTCCCCAGCGCGCGCTCGGGGCCCAGGGACCGTCGCGGGTTGCCAGCGGTGTGCCAAATGATCCTTGGCACATCCCCAGCACGCACCCAGATACCAGAGACCTCACGCAGGGTCCCAGAGGCCCACCAAATGGTCCATAGCACCTCCCCAGCACGCGCACGGGCCCCAGCGACATTGCGCAGAGTCAAAACTGCTAGCAAATGGTCCCTGGCACATTCCCAGCGCGCGCACTGTGACCAGAGACTCAGCGCGGGGTGCCAGCGGCTCGCCAGATAGTCCCTGGCACATCCCCAGCACGCACACGAGCCCCAGCGACATAGCGCGGGGTCCCAACTACTCACAAATGCTCCCTGGCACATCCCCAGCGCATGCAGGGGCCACAGCGACGTCGCGCTGGGTCAAAGCGGCTTGCCAAATACTCCCTGACACCTCTGTAGTGCGCCCGACCTCGCGCGAGGTGCCAGCGGCTCGCCAAAAGATCCCTGGCACCACCCCAGCACGCGCAAGGGCACCGGCGACTTCGCATTGGGTTCCAGCGGCCCACCAAACGGTCCCTGGCACCTTCCCAGCACGCACAAAGGCCCCAGCGACTTCCCGCGGGATCCCAGAAGCTCACCAAATGGTCCCTGGCACATCCCCAGCGCACGCACAGTAACCAGCGACTTCGTGCTGGGTAAAAGCGGCTTGCCAAACGGTCCCTGACACCTCCCCAGCGATCGCAGAGCCCAAGCGACCTCGCGCGGGTGTGACAGCAGCTCGCCAAATGGTCCCTGGCACCTCCACAGCGTGCACACAGCGCCCATGGACCCCGTGCGGGGTGCCAGCGGCTCGCCAAATGGTCCCTGGCACCTCCACAGCGCAAGCACGGTCCCCAGCGACTTCGCGCGGGGTCAGAATGGCTCGCGAAATGGTCCCTGGCACCTCCCCAGCGCGCGCATGGGGCCCAGCGACCCTGCTCGGGGTCCGAGCGTCTCACCAGATGGTCCCTGGCGTCTCAACAGCATGCACACTGGCCACAGCGACCTCGTCTGGGGTCCGAGCGTCTCACCAGATGGTCCCTGCCACCTCAACAGCACGCACACGGGCCCCAGCGACTTCATGTGGGGTGCCAGCTACTCGCCAAATGATCCCTGGCACCTCCTCAGGGCATGCACAATGCCCAGAGACCCCGCGCGGGGACCGAGCGCCTCGCAAAATAGTCCCTGACACCACAGCAGCACGCACACGGGCCCCAGTCACTTCGTGTGGGGTTACAGCGGCTCGCCAAATAGTCCCTGGCTCCATCCCCAGCGCGCGCACGGGCCACAGCGACCTCGCGCGGGGTCCCAGTGGCCAGCGAAATGGTCCCTTGCACCTCCACAGCGATCGCACGACCCCCAATGACCTCGCGCAGGGGCCCAGTGGCTCGCCAAGTGGTCCCTGGCACCTCCCCAGCGCACGCACGGTGCCCAGGGAGCCAGCACAGGGTGCCAGCGGCTCGCTAAATGATCCCTGGCACATCCCCAGCAGGCACACAGGCCTCAGCAACTTCGTGAGGGGTTCCAGCGGCCAGCGAAATGGTTCCTGACACCTCCACAGCGATCGCACGACCCCCAATGACCTCGCGCAGGGGCCCAGTGGCTCGCCAAGTGGTCCCTGGTACCTCCCCAGCGCCCGCACACTACCCAGGGACCTAGCGCGGGGTGCCAGCGGCTCGCCAAAAGATCCCTGGCACCACCCCAGCACGCGCACAGGCTCCAGCGACTTCGCATTGGGTTCCAGCGGCCCGCCAAATGGTCCCTGGCACCTCCCCAGCGCATGCAGGGGCCACAGCGACTTCGTGCTGGGTCAAAGCGGCTTGCCAAATACTCCCTGACACCTCTGCAGTGCGCCCGACCTCGCACGGGGTGCCAGCGGCTCGCCAAAAGATCCCTGGCACCACCCCAGCACGCGCACGGGCACCGGCGACTTCGCATTGGGTTCCAGCGGTCCGCCAAACGGTCCCTGGCACCTCCCCAGCATGCACAAGGGCCCCAGTGACTTCTCGCGGGATCCCAGAGGCTCACCAAATGGTCCCTGGCACATCCCCAGCGCACGTACGGCAACCAGCAACTTCGTGCTGGGTAAAAGCGGCTTGCCAAACGGTCCCTGACACCTCTCCAGCAATCGCAGAGCCCAAGCGACCTCGCGCAGTGTCCCGGCGGCTCACCAAATGGTCCCTGGCACCTCCCCAGCGCTCGCTCGGGGCCCAGGGACCGGCGCGGGTTGCCAGCGGCGTGCCAAATGATCCTTGGCACATCCCCAGCACGCACCCAGATACCAGAGACCTCACGCAGGGTCCCAGAGGCCAACCAAATGGTCCATGGCACCTCCCCAGCACGCGCACGGGCTCCAGCGACATCGCGCAGGGTCCAAACTGCTAGCAAATGCTCCCTGGCACATTCCCTGCGCTCTTCATGCGGGGTCAAAGCGGCTCGCCAAATGGTCCCTGGCAAATCCCCAGCACGCACACGGGACCCAGCAACTTCGCGTGGGGTTCCACCGACTTGCCAAACGGACCCTGACACCTCCCCAGTGATCGCAGAGCCCAAGCGACCTCGCGCAGTGTCCCAGCGGCTCGCCAAATGGTCCCTGGCACGCCCTCAGCGCGGGTACGGGGTCCAGAGACCTCACGCAGGTTCCCAGAGGCTCGCCAAATGGTCCATGGCACACCCCCAGCAGGCACACGGGCCCCAGTGACATCACGCGCGGTCCCAACAGCTCGCAAATGGTCCCTTGCACATCCCCAGCGCAAACACGGGCCCCAGCGACCTCGCGCGGGGTCAAAGCGGCTTTCCAAATGGTCCCTGGCACCTCCCCATCGTGCGCACACGGGCCCAGCGACCCCGCGCAGTGTCCCAGCTTCTCGCCAAATGGTCCCTGGCACCTCCACAGCGCAGGCACGGGCCCCAGTGACTTCGCACGGGGTCCGAGCGTCTCACCAGATGATCCCTGCCACCTCAACAGCACGCACACGGGCCCCAGCGACTTTGTGTGGGGTGCCAGCTACTCGCCAAATGATCCCTGGCACCTCCCCAGCGCATGCACAGGGCCCAGAGACCCCGCGCGGGGACCGAGCGGCTCGCAAAATAGTCCCTGGCACCTCCCCAGCACGCGCACGGGCACCAGTGACTTCGCGTGGGGTTACAGCGGCTTGCCAAATAGTCCCTGGCTCCATCCCCAGCGCGCGCACGGGCCACAGAGACCTCGTGCGGGGTCCCATCAGCTCGCCAAATGGTCCCTTGCACCTCCCCTGTGCGTGCACTGGCCCCACCTACCAGGCATGTAGTCCCAGCGGCACACCAAAATGTCCCTGGCACCTCCCCAACAAGCGCACGGGGCAGCGATTTCGCGCGGGGTCCCACCGGCTCGCCAAATGGTCCCTGCCACCTCAACAGCACGCACACGGGCCCCAGCGACTTTGTGTGGGGTGCCAGCTACTCGCCAAATGATCCCTGGCACATCCCCAGCGCACGCACGGTAACCAGCGCCTTCGCGCTAGGTCAAAGCGGCTTGCAAAACGGTCCCTGACACCTCCCCAGCGATCGCAGAGCCCAAGCAACCTCGTGCAGTGTCCCAGCGGCTTGCCAAATGGTCCCTGGCACCTCCCGAGTGAGCACGGGGCCCAAGCGACCTCGCGCGGGATCCCAGAGGCTAGCCAAATGGTCCCTGGCACATCCCCAGCGCATGCACGGTAACCAGCGACTTCGCGCTGGATCAAAGCGGCTTGCCAAATGGTCCCTGACACCTCCCCAGCGATCGCAGAGCACGAGCGACCTCACGCAGTGTCCCAGCAGCTCGCCAAATGGTCCCTGGCACCACCCCAGCGCACGAACGGGCCCCAGCGACATCGCACGGGGTCAAAGCGGCTTGCCAAATGGTCCCTGGCACCACCCCAGCACACGAACGGGCCCCAGCGACATCGCACAGGGTCAAAGCGGCTTGCCAAATGGTCCCTGGAACCTCTCCAGCACGCGCACGGGGCCCAGCGACTTCGCGCGGGATCCCAGAGGCTCGTCAAATGGTCCCTGGCACATCCCCAGCGCACGCACGGTAACCAGCGACTACGCGCTAGGTCAAAGAGGCTTGCCAAACGGTCCCTGACACCTCCCCAGCGATCGCAGAGCCCAAGCGACCTCGCGCAGTGTCCCAGCGGCTTGCCAAATGGTCCCTGGCACCTCCCGAGTGAGCACGGGGCCCAAGCGACCTCGCGCAGTGTCCCGGCGGCTCACCAAATGGTCCCTGGCACCTCCCCAGCGCGCGCTCGGGGCCCAAGGACCGGCGCGGGTTGCCAGCGGCGTGCCAAATGACCCTTGGCACATCCCCAGCACGCACCAGGATACCAGAGACCTCACGCAGGGTCCCAGAGGCTCACCAAATGGTCCATGGCACCTCCCCAGCACACGCACGGGCCCCAGCGACATCGCGCAGGGTCCCAACTGCTAGCAAATGGTCCCTGGCACATTCCCTGCGCTCTTCATGCGGGGTCAAAGCGGCTCGCCACATGGTCCCTGGAAATTCCCCTGCACGCACACGGGACCCAGCAACTTCGCGTGGGGTTCCACCGACTTGCCAAACGGACCCTGACACCTCCCCAGTGATCGCAGAGCCCAAGCGACCTCGCGCAGTGTCCCAGCGGCTCGCCAAATGGTCCCTGGCACGCCCTCAGCGCGGGTACGGGGTCCAGAGACCTCACGCAGGTTCCCAGAGGCTCGCCAAATGGTCCATGGCACACCCCCAGCAGGCACACGGGCCCCAGTGACATCACGCGCGGTCCCAACAGCTCGCAAATGGTCCCTTGCACATCCCCAGCGCAAACACGGGCCCCAGCGACCTCGCGCGGGGTCAAAGCGGCTTTCCAAATGATCCCTGGCACCTCCCCATCGTGCGCACACGGGCCCAGCGACCCCGCGCAGTGTCCCAGCTTCTCGCCAAATGGTCCCTGGCACCTCCACAGCGCAGGCACGGGCCCCAGTGACTTCGCACGGGGTCCGAGCGTCTCACCAGATGATCCCTGCCACCTCAACAGCACGCACACGGGCCCCAGCGACTTTGTGTGGGGTGCCAGCTACTCGCCAAATGATCCCTGGCACCTCCCCAGCGCATGCACAGGGCCCAGAGACCCCGCGCGGGGACCGAGCGGCTCGCAAAATAGTCCCTGGCTCCATCCCCAGCGCGCGCACGGGCCACAGAGACCTCGCGCGGGGTCCCATCAGCTCGCCAAATGGTCCCTTGCACCTCCCCTGTGCGTGCACTGGCCCCACCTACCAGGCATGTAGTCCCAGCGGCACACCAAAATGTCCCTGGCACCTCCCCAACAAGCGCACGGGGCAGCGATTTCGCGCGGGGTCCCACCGGCTCGCCAAATGGTCCCTGCCACCTCAACAGCACGCACACGGGCCCCAGCGACTTTGTGTGGGGTGCCAGCTACTCGCCAAATGATCCCTGGCACATCCCCAGCGCACGCACGGTAACCAGCGCCTTCGCGCTAGGTCAAAGCGGCTTGCAAAACGGTCCCTGACACCTCCCCGGCGATCGCAGAGCCCAAGCAACCTCGTGCAGTGTCCCAGCGGCTTGCCAAATGGTCCCTGGCACCTCCCGAGTGAGCACGGGGCCCAAGCGACCTCGCGCGGGATCCCAGAGGCTAGCCAAATGGTCCCTGGCACATCCCCAGCGCATGCACGGTAACCAGCGACTTCGCGCTGGATCAAAGCGGCTTGCCAAATGGTCCCTGACACCTCCCCAGCAATCGCAGAGCACGAGCGACCTCACGCAGTGTCCCAGCAGCTCGCCAAATGGTCCCTGGCACCACCCCAGCGCACGAACGGGCCCCAGCGACATCGCACGGGGTCAAAGCGGCTTGCCAAATGGTCCCTGGCACCACCCCAGCACACGAACGGGCCCCAGCGACATCGCACGGGGTCAAAGCGGCTTGCCAAATGGCCGCTGGCACCACCCCAGCATGCGCACGGGGCCCAGTGACTTCGCGCGGAATACCAGAGGCTAGCCAAATGGTCCCTGGCACATCCCCAGCGCACGCACAGTAACCAGCGACTTCGCGCTGGATCAAAGCGGCTCACCAAATGGTCCCTTGCACCTCCCCAGCGCGCGCACTGGGACCAGAGACTCAGCGCGGGGTGCCAGCGGCTCGCCAGATAGTCCCTGGCACATCCCCAGCACGCACACGAGCCCCAGCGACATCGCGTGGGGTCCCAACTACTCACAAATGGTCCCTGGCACATCCCCAGCGCATGCAGGGGCCACAGCGACTTCGCGCTGGGTCAAAGCGGCTTGCCAAATACTCCCTGACACCTCTGTAGTGCGCCCGACCTCGCGCGGGGTGCCAGCGGCTCGCCAAAAGATCCCTGGCACCACCCCAGCACGCGTACGGGCACCGGCGACTTCGCATTGGGTTCCAGCGGCCCGCCAAACGGTCCCTGGCACCTCCCCAGCATGCACAAGGGCCCCAGCGACTTCTCGCGGGATCCCAGAGGCTGGCCAAATGGTCCCTGGCACATCCCCAGCGCACGCACAGTAACCAGCGACTTCGTGCTGGGTAAAAGCGGCTTGCCAAACGGTCCCTGACACCTCCCCAGCGATCGCAGAGCCCAAGCGACCTCGCGCGGGTGTGACAGCGGCTTGCCAAATGGTCCCTGGCACCTCCACAGCGCAAGCACGGGCCCCAGCGACTTCGCGCGGGGTCAGAACAACTCGTGAAATGGTCCCTGTCACCTCCCCAGCGCGCGCATGGGGCCCAGCGACCCTGCTCGGGGTCCGAGCGTCTCACCAGATGGTCCCTGGCATCTCAACAGCATGCACACTGGCCACAGCGACCTCGTCTGGGGTCCGAGCGTCTCACCAGATGGTCCCTGCCACCTCAACAGCACGCACACAGGCCCCAGCGACTTCATGTGGGGTGCCAGCTACTCGCCAAATGATCCCTGGCACCTCCCCAGCGCATGCACAGGGCCCAGAGACCCCGCGCGGGGACCGAGCGCCTCACAAAATAGTCCCTGACACCACAACAGCATGCACACGGGCCCCAGCAACATCGCTCTTGGTCCCAACGGCCCACAAATGGTCCCTGGCACCTCCCCAGCGCACGAACGGGCCCCAGCGACATCGCACTGGGTCAAAGCGGCTTGCCAAATGGTCCCTGGAACCTCCCCAGCACACGAACGGGCCCCAGCGACATCGCACGGGGTCAAAGCAGCTTGCCAAACGGTCCCTGGCACCTCCCCAGCGCACGAACGGACCCCAGCGACATCGCACAGGGTCAAAGCGGCTTGCCAAATGGTCCCTGGAACCTCTCCAGCGCGCGCACGGGGCCCAGCGACATCGCGCGGGATCCCAGAGGCTCGCCAAATGGTCCCTGGCACATCCCCAGCGCATGCACGGTAACCAGCGACTAAGCGCTAGGTCAAAGCGGCTTGCCAAACGGTCCCTGACACCTCCCCAGCGATCGCAGAGCCCAAGCGACCTCGCGCAGTGTCCCAGCGGCTTGCCAAATGGTCCCTGGCACCTCCCGAATGAGCACGGGGCCCAAGCGACCTCGCGCAGTGTCCCGGTGGCTCGCCAAACGGTCCCTGGCACCTCCCCAGCGCGCGCTCGGGGACCAGCGACCCAGCACGGCGTGCCAGCGACTCGCCAAATGATCCCTGGCACCTACCCAGTGCGTGCAAGGAGGCCCAGAAACCCCGCGCGGGGACAGAGATGCTGGCAAAATGGTCCCTCGCACCTCTCCAGCACGCGCACGGGCCAAAGCGACTTCGCGTGGGGTTCCAAACGGTCCCTGACACCTCTCCAGAGAGCGCACTGGGACCAGCGACTTCGTACGGGGTCAAAGCGGCTCACGAAATGATCCCTGGAACCTCCCCAGTGCGCGTATGGGGCCAAGCGACCCAGCGCGGGGTCCGAGCATCTCGCCAGATGGTCCCTTGCACCTCAACAGCACGCACACGGGACCCAGCGACATCGCGCGTGGTCCCAACGGCCCGCAAATGGTCCCTGGCACATCCACAGCACAAGCACGAGCCCCAATGACATCGCGAGAGGTCAAAGCGGCTCGCCAAATGGTCCCTGGCACCTCCCCAGCGCACGCATGTGCACCAGCGACTTCGTGTGGGGTCAGATCATCTCACCATATGGTCACTGGTACCTCAACAGCACGCACACGGGCCCCAGCGACTTCGTGTTGGGTCCCAGCGGCTCGCCAAATGGTCTCTGGAACCTACCCAAAGTGTGCACGGAAAACCAGCGACTCCATGCGGGGTCCCAGCGTCACACCAAATGGTTCCTAACACATCCCCAGCACGCGCACAGACCCCAGAGACTTCGTGCGGGGTCCCAGCGGCTTGCCAAATGGTCCCTGGCACATCCACAGCATGCGCACGGGCCCCAGAGACTTCGTGCGAGGTCCCAGTGTCTCGCAAATGGTCCCTGACAGATCCACAGCGGTCGAACGAGCCGCAGCGACCTCACGCAGGGTCTCAGAGGATCGCCGAATGATCCCTGGAACATCCCCAGCATGCACACGGTCCCCAGTGACTTTGCGCACAGTCTCAACTGCTCACAAATGGTCCCTGACACCTCTCCAGAGCGCGCACTAGGACCAGAGACCAGAGCAGGGTGCCAGAGGATCGCCAAATGATCCCTGGCACATTCCCAACGCATGCACGGGGCCCAGAGACTTTGCGCTGGGCAAGAGCGGCTCGCGAAATGGTCCCTGGCACCTCCCCAGAACTCGCACGGGCCCCAGCGACTTTTTGTGGGGTTACAATGGCTCGCCAAACAGTCCCTGACACCTCCCCAGCGATCGCACAAGCCCCAACGACCTTGCACAGGGTCCCAGAGGCTCGCCAAATGGTCCCTGGCACCTCCTCAACGCACGCATGTGCCCCAGCGACTTCGTGTGGGGTCAAAGCATCTCACCACATGGTCACTGGTACCTCAACAGCACGCACACAGGCCCCAGCGACATCGCACGGGGTCCCAACTGCTCGCAAATGGTCCCTGACACATCCCCAGCGATCGAACGAGCCTCAGCGACCTCGCGCAGGGTCCCACAGGATCGCCAAATTGTCCCTGGAACATCCCCAGCATGCACACGGGCCCCAGCGACATCGTGCACGGTCTCAACTGCTCACAAATGTTCCCTGACACCTCCCCAGCGATCGCAGAGCCCAAGCGACCTCGCGCAGTGTCCCAGCGGCTTGCCAAATGGTCCCTGGCACCTCCCGAATGAGCACGGGGCCCAAGCGACCTCGCGCAGTGTCCCGGTGGCTCGCCAAAGGGTCCCTGGCACCTCCCCAGCGCGCGCTCGGGGACCAGCGACCCAGCACGGCATGCCAGCGACTCGCCAAATGATCCCTGGCACCTACCCAGTGCGTGCAAGGAGGCCCAGAAACCCCGCGCGGGGACCGAGATGCTGGCAAAATGGTCCCTCGCACCTCTCCAGCATGCGCATGGGCCCCATCGACATCGCGCGGGGTTCCAACTGCTCGCAAATGGTCCCTGACACCTCCCCAGCACGCGCACGGGCCAAAGCGACTTCGCGTGGGGTTCCAGCGGCCCGCCAAACGGTCCCTGACACCTCTCCAGAGAGCGCACTGGGACCAGCGACTTCGTACGGGGTCAAAGCGGCTCACGAAATGATCCCTGGAACCTCCCCAGTGCGCGTATGGGGCCAAGCGACCCAGCGCGGGGTCCGAGCATCTCGCCAGATGGTCCCTTGAACCTCAACAGCACGCACACGGGACCCAGCGACATCGCGCGTGGTCCCAACGGCCCGCAAATGGTCCCTGGCACATCCACAGCACAAGCACGAGCCCCAATGACATCGCGAGAGGTCAAAGCGGCTCGCCAAATGGTCCCTGGCACCTCCCCAGCGCACGCATGTGCACCAGCGACTTCGTGTGGGGTAAGAGCGTCTCACCAGATGGTCACTGGCACCTCAACAGCACGCACACAGGTCCCAGCGACTTCATGTGGTTTCCCAGCGGCTCACCAAATGGTCCCTGGCCCATCTCCAGTGCGCGCACTGGGACCAGCGACCCAGCGCGGGGTGCCGGCGACTCGCCAAATGTCCCTGGCACCTCCCCAACGCACGCATGTGCCCCAGCGACTTCGTGTGGGGTCATAGCATCTCACCATATGGTCACTGGTACCTCAACAGCACGCACACGGGCCCCAGCGACTTCGTGTTGGGTCCCAGCGGCTCGCCAAATGGTCTCTGGAACCTACCCAAAGTGTGCACGGGCACCAGCGACTCCATGCGGGGTCCCAGCGTCACACCAAATGGTTCCTAACACATCCCCAGCACGCGCAGAGACCCCAGAGACTTCGTGCGGGGTCCCAGCGGCTTGCCAAATGGTCCCTGGCACATCCACAGCATGCGCACGGGCCCCAGAGACTTCGTGCGAGGTTCCAGTGTCTCGCAAATGGTCCCTGACAGATCCACAGCGGTCGAACGAGCCGCAGCGACCTCACGCAGGGTCTCAGAGGATCGCCGAATGATCCCTGGAACATCCCCAGCATGCACACGGTCCCCAGTGACTTTGCGCACGGTCTCAACTGCTCACAAATGGTCCCTGACACCTCTCCAGAGCGCGCACTAGGACCAGAGACCAGAGCAGGGTGCCAGAGGATAGCCAAATGATCCCTGGCACCTTCCCAGCGCATGCACGGGGCCCAGAGACTTTGCGCTGGGCAAGAGCGGCTCGCGAAATGGTCCCTGGCACCTCCCCAGAACTCGCACGGGCCGCAGCGACTTTTTGTGGGGTTACAATGGCTCGCCAAACAGTCCCTGACACCTCCCCAGCGATCGCACAAGCCCCAACGACCTTGCACAGGGTCCCAGAGGCTCGCCAAATGGTCCCTGGCACCTCCTCAACGCACGCATGTGCCCCAGCGACTTCGTGTGGGGTCAAAGCATCTCACCACATGGTCACTGGTACCTCAACAGCACGCACACAGGCCCCAGCGACATCGCGCGGGGTCCCAACTGCTCGCAAATGGTCCCTGGCACATCCCCAGCGCCCGCAACGGGCCCCAGCGACTTCGCAAATGGTCCCTGACACATCCCCAGCGATCGAACGAGCCTCAGCGACCTCGCGCAGAGTCCCAGAGGCTCGCCAAATGGTCCCTGGAACATCCCCAGCATGCACACGGGCCCCAGCGACATCGTGCACGGTCTCAACTGCTCACAAATGTTCCCTGACACCTCCCCAGCACGCGCACGGGCCAAACCGACTTCGCGTGGGGTTCCAGCGGCCCGCCAAACAGTCCCTGACACCTCCCCAGCAATCGCACGAGCCACAGCAACCGCGCGCAGGGTCCAAGAGGCTCTCCAAATGGTCCCTGGAACATCCCCAGGACGCACATGGGCCCCAGCGACTTCGTGTGGGGTCCCAGCGGCTCGCCAAATGGTCCCTGGCCCCTCTCCAGAGCGCGCACTGGGACCAGCGACCTCGCGCGGGGTCAAAGCGGCTTTCCAAATGGTCCCTGGCACCTCCCCATCGTGCGCACACGGGCCCAGCGACCCCGCGCAGTGTCCCAGCTTCTCGCCAAATGGTCCCTGGCACCTCCACAGCGCAGGCACGGGCCCCAGCGACTTCGCACGGGGTCCGAGCGTCTCACCAGATGATCCCTGCCACCTCAACAGCACGCACACGGGCCCCAGCGACTTTGTGTGGGGTGCCAGCTACTCGCCAAATGATCCCTGGCACCTCCCCAGCGCATGCACAGGGCCCAGAGACCCCGCGCGGGGACCGAGCGGCTCGCAAAATAGTCCCTGGCACCTCCCCAGCACGCGCACGGGCACCAGTGACTTCGCGTGGGGTTACAGCGGCTTGCCAAATAGTCCCTGGCTCCATCCCCAGCGCGCGCACGGGCCACAGAGACCTCGCGCGGGGTCCCATCAGCTCGCCAAATGGTCCCTTGCACCTCCCCTGTGCGTGCACTGGCCCCACCTACCAGGCATGTAGTCCCAGCGGCACACCAAAATGTCCCTGGCACCTCCCCAACAAGCGCACGGGGCAGCGATTTCGCGCGGGGTCCCACCGGCTCGCCAAATGATCCCTGGCACATCCCCAGCGCACGCACGGTAACCAGCGCCTTTGCGCTAGGTCAAAACGGTCCCTGACACCTCCCCGGCGATCGTAGAGCCCAAGCAACCTCGTGCAGTGTCCCAGCGGCTTGCCAAATGGTCCCTGGCACCTCCCGAGTGAGCACGGGGCCCAAGCGACCTCGCGCGGGATCCCAGAGGCTAGCCAAATGGTCCCTGGCACATCCCCAGCGCATGCACGGTAACCAGCGACTTCGCGCTGGATCAAAGCGGCTTGCCAAATGGTCCCTGACACCTCCCCAGCAATCGCAGAGCACGAGCGACCTCACGCAGTGTCCCAGCAGCTCGCCAAATGGTCCCTGGCACCACCCCAGCGCACGAACGGGCCCCAGCGACATCGCACGGGGTCAAAGCGGCTTGCCAAATGGTCCCTGGCACCACCCCAGCGCACGCACAGTAACCAGCGACTTCGCGCTGGATCAAAGCGGCTCGCCAAATGGTCCCTGGCACCTCAGCAGCGTGCGCACAGGGCCCAGGGACCCCGCGCGGGGTGCCAGCGGCTCACCAAATGGTCCCTTGCACCTCCCCAGCGCGCGCACTGGGACCAGAGACTCAGCGCGGGGTGCCAGCGGCTCGCCAGATAGTCCCTGGCACATCCACAGCACGCACACGAGCCCCAGCGACATCGCGTGGGGTCCCAACTACTCACAAATGGTCCCTGGCACATCCCCAGCGCATGCAGGGGCCACAGCGACTTTGCGCTGGGTCAAAGCGGCTTGCCAAATACTCCCTGACACCTCTGTAGTGCGCCCGACCTCGCGCGGGGTGCCAGCGGCTCGCCAAAAGATCCCTGGCACCACCCCAGCACGCGCACGGGCACCGGCGACTTCGCATTGGGTTCCAGCGGCCCGCCAAACGGTCCCTGGCACCTCCCCAGCATGCACAAGGGCCCCAGCGACTTCTCGCGGGATCCCAGAGGCTGGCCAAATGGTCCCTGGCACATCCCCAGCGCACGCACAGTAACCAGCGACTTCGTGCTGGGTAAAAGCGGCTTGCCAAACGGTCCCTGACACCTCCCCAGCGATCGCAGAGCCCAAGTGACCTTGCGCGGGTGTGACAGCGGCTTGCCAAATGGTCCCTGGCACCTCCACAGCGCAAGCACGGGCCCCAGCGACTTCGCGCGGGGTCAGAACAACTCGCGAAATGGTCCCTGTCACCTCCCCAGCGCGCGCATGGGGCCCAGCGACCCTGCTCGGGGTCCGAGCGTCTCACCAGATGGTCCCTGGCATCTCAACAGCATGCACACTGGCCACAGCGACCTCGTCTGGGGTCCGAGCGTCTCACCAGATGGTCCCTGCCACCTCAACAGCACGCACACAGGCCCCAGCGACTTCATGTGGGGTGCCAGCTACTCGCCAAATGATCCCTGGCACCTCCCCAGCGCATGCACAGGGCCCAGAGACCCCGCGCGGGGACCGAGCGCCTCACAAAATAGTCCCTGACACCACAACAGCATGCACACGGGCCCCAGCAACATCGCTCTTGGTCCCAACGGCCCACAAATGGTCCCTGGCACCTCCCCAGCGCACGAACGGGCCCCAGCGACATCGCACTGGGTCAAAGCGGCTTGCAAAATGGTCCCTGGAACCTCCCCAGCACACGAACGGGCCCCAGCGACATCGCACGGGGTCAAAGCAGCTTGACAAACGGTCCCTGGCACCTCCCCAGCGCACGAACGGGCCCCAGCGACATCGCACAGGGTCAAAGCGGCTTGCCAAATGGTCCCTTGCACCTTAACAGCAAGCACACGGGACCCAGCGACATCGCGCGTGGTCCCAACGGCCCGCAAATGGTCCCTGGCACATCCACAGCACAAGCACGAGCCCCAATGACATCGCGAGAGGTCAAAGCGGCTCGCCAAATGGTCCCTGGCACCTCCCCAGCGCACGCATGTGCACCAGCGACTTCGTGTGGGGTAAGAGCGTCTCACCAGATGGTCACTGGCACCTCAACAGCACGCACACAGGTCCCAGCGACTTCATGTGGTTTCCCAGCGGCTCACCAAATGGTCCCTGGCCCATCTCCAGTGCGCGCACTGGGACCAGCGACCCAGCGCGGGGTGCCGGCGACTCGCCAAATGATCCCTGGCACCTACCCAGCGCGTGCACGGGGCCCAGAAACCCCGCACGGGGACCGAGAGGCTGGCAAAATGGTCCCTCGCACCTCCCTAGCACGCGCACGGGCCCCAGCGACATCGCGCGGGGTCCCAACTGCTCGCAAATGGTCCATGGCACAGCCCCAGTGCCCACAACAGGCCCCAGCGACTTCGGAAATGGTCCCTGACACATCCCTAGGTATCGAACGAGCCGCGCCGACCTCGCGCAGGGTTCCAGAGGATCGCCAAATGGTCCCTGAAACATCCCCAGCATGCACACGGGCCCCAGCGACATCACGCGCGGTCTCAACTACTCACAAATGGTCACTGACACCTCCCCAGCACGCACACGGGCCAAAGCGACTTTGCGTACGGTTCCAGCGGCCCGCCAAACGGTCCCTGACACATCCCCAGCGATCGCACGAGCCGCAGCAACTGCGCGCAGGGTCCCAGAGGCTCTCCAAATGGTCCCTGGCACCTCCCCAACGCACGCATGTGCCCCAGCGACTTCATGTGGGGTCAGAGCATCTCACCATATGGTCACTGGTACCTCAACAGCACGCACACGGGCCCCAGCGACTTCGTGTTGGGTCCCAGCGGCTCGCCAAATGGTCTCTGGAACCTACCCAAAGTGTGCACGGGCACCAGCGACTCCATGCGGGGTCCCAGCGTCACACCAAATGGTACCTAACACATCCCCAGCACGCGCACAGACCCCAGAGACTTCATGCGGGGTCCCAGCGGCTTGCAAAATGGTCCCTGGCACATCCACAGCATGCGCACGGGCCCCAGAGACTTCGTGCAAGGTCCCAGTGTCTCGCAAATGGTCCCTGACAGATCCACAGCAGTCGAACGAGCCGCAGCGACCTCACGCAGGGTCTCAGAGGATCGCCGAATGATCCCTGGAACATCCCCAGCATGCACACGGTCCCCAGTGACTTTGCGCACGGTCTCAACTGCTCACAAATGGTCCCTGACACCTCTCCAGAGCGCGCACTAGGACCAGAGACCAGAGCAGGGTGCCAGAGGATCGCCAAATGATCCCTGGCACCTTCCCAGCGCATGCACGGGGCCCAGAGACTTTGCGCTGGGCAAGAGCGGCTCGCGAAATGGTCCCTGGCACCTCCCCAGAACTCGCACGGGCCCCAGCGACTTTTTGTGGGGTTACAATGGCTCGCCAAACAGTCCCTGACACCTCCCCAGCGATCGCACAAGCCCCAACGACCTTGCGCAGGGTCCCAGAGGCTCGCCAAATGGTCCCTGGCAACTCCTCAACGCACGCATGTGCCCCAGCGACTTCGTGTGGGGTCAAAGCATCTCACCACATGGTCACTGGTACCTCAACAGCACGCACACGGGCCCCAGCGACTTCATGTGGGGTCCCACCGGCTCGCCAAATGGTCCCTGGCCCAACTCCAGCGCGCGCACTGGGACCGGCGACTCGCCAAATGATCCCTGGCACCTACCCAGTGCGTGCACGGGGCCCAGAAACCGTGCACGGGGACTGAGAGGCTGGCAAAATGGTCCCCCGCACCTCCCCAACACGCGCCCCAGCGTCATCGCGCGGGGTCCCAACTGCTCGCAAATGGTCCCTGGCACATCCCCAGCGCCCGCAACGGGCCCCAGCGACTTCGCAAATGGTCCCTGACACATCCCCAGCGATCGAACGAGCCTCTGCGACCTCGCGCAGGGTCCCACAGGATCGCCAAATTGTCCCTGGAACATCCCCAGCATGCACACGGGCCCCAGCGACATCGTCCACGGTCTCAACTGCTCACAAATGTTCCCTGACACCTCCCCAGCACGCGCACGAGCCAAACCGACTTCGCGTGGGGTTCCAGCGGCGCGCCAAACAGTCCCTGACACCTCCCCAGCGATCGCACGAGCCACAGCAACCGCGCGCAGGGTCCAAGAGGCTCTCCAAATGGTCCCTGGAACATCCCCAGCACGCACATGGGCCCCAGCGACTTCGTGTGGGGTCCCAGCGGCTCGCCAAATGGTCCCTGGCCCCTCTCCAGAGCGCGCACTGGGACCAGCGACAAGAGCGGTGTGCCAGCGGCTCGGCAAATGATCCCTGGCACCTCCCCAGTGCGTGCACGGGGCCCAGAGACCCCGTGCAGGGCAAGAGCGACTCGCGAAATGGTCCCTGGCACCTCCCCAGCACACACACGGGCCCCAGAGACCCCGCGCGGGATCCAAGGGCTCGCCAAATGGTCCCGGGCACATCCCCAGCGCCCGCACCGACCGCAGACACACGGGCCCAAGCGGCTCGCCAAATGGTCCCTGGCACATCCCCAGCGCGGGCACGGGCCCCAGCGACCCCGTGCGGGGTCCCAGCGGCTCGCCAATAGTCCCTGTCTCCTACACAGCACGCTCACAGGGCCCAGAAACCACGTGTGGGGTCCCAGCAGCTCGCGAATGGCCCTGGCACATCCCCAGCGTGCGCTAAGACCCCAGCGAAAAGGCGTGGAGTCCCAGCAACTTGCAAATGGTTCCTGACACATCCCCAGCGCACAAACGGGCCCCAGCGGCTTGCCAAATGGTCCCTGGCACCTCCCCAGCACACACACGGGCCTCAGAGACCCCGCGAGGGGTCCAAGCGGCCCGCCACATGGTCCCTGGCACATCCCCAGCGTGCGCACTGGGCCCAACTACCCCGCGCAGGGTCCCAGCGACACACCAAATGGTCCCTGGCACCTCCCCAGTGCGCACACAAAACCCCAGCGACATCGCGCATTGTCCAAGCGGCTTGCCAAACTCTCCCTGGCACCACACCAGACAGCGCAGGGGCCCCAGCAACATCGCGTGGTGTTCCAGCGAATAGCAAATGGTCCCTGGCACCTCCCCAGCACACACACGGGCCCCAGAGACCCCGTCCGGGGTCCAAGCTACTCACCAACTGGTCCCTGTCACATCCCCAGCACGTGCACGGACCCCAGCGAGTTAGCGCGTGGCCCTAGCAACTTGCCAAATGGTCCATAGCACCTCCCTAGCACACACACGTGCCCCAGAGACCCCACGCGGGGCAAGAGCGGCACGCGAAATGGTCCCTGACACCTCCCCAGCGCGCGCATGGGGCCCAGTGACTTCGTGTGGGGTCCCAGCGGCTCACCAAATGGTCCCTGGCCCCTCTCCAGAGAGCACACTGGCCCCAGCGACTTTGTGCGGGGTCAAAGCGGCTCGGAAATGGCCCCTGGAACCTCCCCAGCGTGTATGCGGCAAAGCGACCACGCACGGGATCCAAGCATCACGCCAGATGGTCCCTTGCACCTCAACAACACGCACACGGGACCCAGCGAGATCGCGCCTGGTCCAAACGGCCCGCAAATGGTCCCTGGCACATCCCCCGTTCAAGCACGGGCCCCAACGACTTCGCGAGAGGTCAAAGCGGCTCACCAAAT
Source organism: Acipenser ruthenus (assembly GCF_902713425.1). Classification (NCBI taxonomy): domain Eukaryota; kingdom Metazoa; phylum Chordata; class Actinopteri; order Acipenseriformes; family Acipenseridae; genus Acipenser; species Acipenser ruthenus. The sequence continues at coordinate 4,148,048 of NC_081238.1, forward strand.
GGTCCCTGGCACCTCCCCAGCGCACGCATGTGCCCCAGCAACGTTGTGTGGGGTCAGAGCGTCTCACCAGATGGTCACTGGCACCTCAACAGCACGCACACGTGCCCCAGCGACTTTATGTGGGGTCCCAGCGGCTCACCAAATGGTCCCTGGCCCTTCTCCAGTGCGTGCACGGGGACCAGCGACCCAGCACGGCGTGCCAGCGACTCGCCAAATGATCCCTGGCACCTACCCAGTGCGTGCAAGGAGGCCCAGAAACCACGAGCGGGGACCGAGATGCTGGCAAAATGGTCCCTCGCACCTCTCCAGCATGCGCATGGGCTAAAGCGACTTCGTGTGGGGTTCCAGCGGACCGCCAAACGGTCCCTGACACCTCTCCAGAGAGTGCACTGGGACCAGCGACTTCGTACGGGGTCAAAGCGGCTCACGAAATGATCCCTGGAACCTCCCCAGTGAGCGTATGGGGCCAAGCGACCCCGCGCGGGGTCCGAGCATCTCGCCAGATGGTCCCTTGCACCTCAACAGCACGCACACGGGACCCAGCGACATCGCGCGTGGTCCCAACGGCCCGCAAATGGTCCCTGGCACATCCACAGCACAAGCACGAGCCCCAATGACATCGTGAGAGGTCAAAGCGGCTCGCCAAATGGTCCCTGGCACCTCCCCAGCGCACGCATGTGCCCCAGTGACTTCGTGTGGGGTAAGAGCGTCTCACCAGATGGTCACTGGCACCTCAACAGCACGCACACAGGTCCCAGCGACTTCATGTGGTTTCCCAGCGGCTCACCAAATGGTCCCTGGCCCATCTCCAGTGCGCGCACTGGGACCAGCGACCCAGCGCGGGGTGCCGGCGACTCGCCAAATGGTCCCTGGCACCTCCCTAGAACACACACGGGCCCCAGAGACCCCGTCCGGGGTCCAAGCTACTCACCAACTGGTCCCTGTCACATCCCCAGCACGTGCACGGACCCCAGCGAGTTAGCGCGTGGCCCTAGCAACTTGGCAAATGGTCCCTAGCACCTCCCTAGCACACACACGGGCACCAGAGACCCCGCGCGGAGTCAATGCGGCTTGCCAAATAGTCCCTGGCACATCCACAGCGCGAGCACAGGCCACAGCGACTTCACGCGGGGTCCCAGCAGTTCGCAAATGGTCCCTGGCACATCCCCAGCACACACACGGGCCCCAGAGACCCCACGCGGGGCAAGAGTGGCTCGCGAAATGGTCCCTGACACCTCCCCAGCGCGGGCATGGGGCCCAGTGACTTCATGTGGGGTCCCAGCGTTTCGCCAAATGGTCCCTGGCCCATCTCCAGCGCGCGCACTGGGAGCAGCAACCCAGCGCGGGGTGCCAGCGACTCGCCAAATGATCCCTGGCACCTAACCAGTGCGTGCACGGGGCCCAGAAACCCCACGCGGGGACCGAGAGGCTGGCAAAATCATCCCTCGCACCTCCCCAGCACGCGCACGGGCCCCATCGACATCGCGTGGGGTCCAAACTGCTTGCAAATGGTCCCTGACACATCCCCAGGTATCGAACAAGCCGCAGTGACCTCGTGCAGGGTCCCAGAGGATCGCCAAATGGTCCCTGGAACATCCCCAGCATACACACGTGCCCCAGCGACATCGCGCGCGGTCTCAACTGCTCGCAAATGGTCCCTGGCACATCCCCAGCACGCACACGGGCCACAGCGACTTCGTGTGGGGTCCCAGCGGCTCACCAAATGGTCCCTGGCCCCTCTCCAGAGAGCACACTGGCCCCAGCGACTTTGTGCGGGGTCAAAGCGGCTCGCGAAATGGCCCCTGGAACCTCCCCAGCGTGTATGCGGCAAAGCGACCACGTGCGGGGTCCAAGCATCACGCCAGATGGTCCCTTGCACCTCAACAACACGCACACGGTACCCAGCGAGATCGCGCGTGGTCCAAACGGCCCGCAAATGGTCCCTGGCACATCCCCAGTTCAAGCACGGGCCCCAACGACTTCGCAAGAGGTCAAAGCGGCTCACCAAATGGTCCCTGGCACCTCACCAGTGTGCGTACTGTCACAAAGACAGCCGGAGTGGGTGGCGTCAGACCAGAAACAGGAACACAAACGACAGAGAGATGGGGTTTTGGTGAGGCTGAACGCGTGATTGCGTTCAGCATTTAATAAACAGAACAGAAAATAAAAGGTTGGAACACAAAAACACTGGACACGGCACTACACGCCAAAATAAACAGACATACAAAACGGACTAAACACTTAACAAACGGTGCACGGAGACAAACAAACACGGTGAGTACAAACAACTATTATATTTACGATCTTTTCTCTTATTTTAACTCTCCTTCTCCACACCCGTTCTCCACTCCCGAACACCTAACCCTGAGTGCAAGAAATGTGCGTCTATTTATACTGTTGTGCTGGGATTCAATTACTAATTAATTATTCACTTGAATCCCAGCACGTGAATTAATTCTGTGCAACCCCGTGCTCACATATTACATTTAACCAGCACGTGAAGTGATTTGTGCTCTCCTCGTGCCTAAATACAAATCTACACTTTTTAAATACACGTGAAACACAGACCCGTTTATATCCCGTGTACCAATCTATACACCAACATTTACATACGCACGCATACATACACAAAACACACAAATGCACACAGGGGCGGGGCACTTTGCCACAGTACGGACCCCAGCGACCCCGCGTGGAGTCCCAGCAGCTCGCCAAATGTTCCCTAGCACCTCCCCAGCACGCACACGGGCCCCAGTGAATTCATGTGGGGTTCCAGCGGCTCGCCAAACTGTCCCTTACACTTGCCCAGCGCGCACACGGGCCCCAGAGACCCCGCGCGGGATCCCAGCGGTTCGCGAAATGGTCCCTGTCACACCCCCAGCCCGTGTTCAGGCCCCAGCGAGTTAGCGCGTGGTCCTAGCAACTTCCCAAATGGTCCCTAGCACCTCCCTAGCACACACACGGGCCCCAGAGACACCGCGTGGAGTCCCAGCGGCTTGCCAAATAGTCCCTGGCACCTCCCCAGCACACACACGGGCCCCAGAGACCCAGTGCGGGATCCAAGCGGCTCTCCAAATGGTCTCTGGCACATCCCCAGCACGCACACGAGCCCCAGCGACTTCGTTTGGAGTACCAGCGGCTCGCCAAATGGTCCCTGGCCCCTCTCTGGAGCGCGCACTGGGACCAGCGACCAGAGCGGGGTGCCAGCGGCTCGCCAAACAGTCCCTGACACCTCCCGAGCACGCGCACGAGCCGCAGCAACTGCGCGCAGGGTCCCAGAGGCTCGCCTAATGGTCCCTGGCACATCCCCAGCACACGCAAGTGCCCCAGCGACTTCGTCCGGGGTCCGAGCATCTCGCCAGATGGTCCCTTGCACCTCAACAGCACGCACACGGAACCCAGTGACATCACGTGGTCCCAACGGCCCGCAAATGGTCCCTGGCACATCCCCAGCGCAATCACGGGCCCCAACGACTTTGCGAGAGGTCAAAGTGGCTCGCCAAATGGTCCCTGGTACCTCCCCAACGCACGCATGTGCCCCAGCGACTTCGTGTGGGGTCAGAGCATCTCACCACATGGTCACTGGTACCTCAACAGCACACACACGGGCCCCAGCGACTTCATGTGGGGTCCCTGCGGCTCGCCAAATGGTCCCTGGCCCAACTCCAGCGCGCGCACTGGGACCGGCGACTCACCAAATGATCCCTGGCACCTACCCAGCGCGTGCACGGGGCCCAGAAACCGTGCACGGGGGCCGAGAGGCTGGCAAAATGGTCCCCCGCACCTCCCCAACACGCGCACGTGCCCCAGCGACATTGCGCGGGGTCCCAACTGGTCGCAAATGGTCCCTGGCACATCCCCAGCGCCCGCAACGGGCCCCAGCGACTTCGCAAATGGTCCCTGACACATCCCCAGCGATCGAACAAGCCTCAGCGACCTCGCGCAGGGTCCCACAGGATCGCCAAATTGTCCCTGGAACATCCCCAGCATGCACACGGGCCCCAGCGACATCGTGTGGGGTCCCAGCGGCTCGCCAAATGGTCCCTGGCCCCTCTCCAGAGCGCGCACTGGGACCAGCGACAAGAGCGTGTGCCAGCGGCTCGCCAAATGATCCCTGGCACCTCCCCAGTGCGTGCACGGGGCCCAGAGACCCCGCGCGGGGCAAGAGCGACTCGCGAAATGGTCCCTGGCACCTCCCCAGCACACACACGGGCCCCAGAGACCCCGCGCAGGATCCAAGGGCTCGCCAAATGGTCCCGGGCACATCCCCAGCGCCCGCACGGACTGCAGACACACGGGCCCAAGCGGCTCGCCAAATGGTCCCTGGCACATCCCCAGCGCGGGCACGGGCCCCAGCGACCCCGTGCGGGGTCCCAGCGGCTCGCCAATAGTCCCTGTCTCCTACACAGCACGCTCATAGGGCCCAGAAACCACGTGTGGGGTCCCAGCAGCTCGCGAATGGCCCTGGCACATCCCCAGCGTGCGCACAGACCCCAGCGACAAGGCGTGGAGTCCCAGCAACTTGCAAATGGTTCCTGACACATCCCCAGCGTACGCACGGGCCCCAGCGGCTTGCCAAATGGTCCCTGGCACCTCCCCAGCACACACACAGGCCTCAGAGACCCCGCGTGGGGTCCAAGCGGCCCGCCACATGGTCCCTGGCACATCCCCAGCGTGCGCACTGGGCCCAACTACCCCGCGCAGGGTCCCAGCGACACACCAAATGGTCCCTGGCACCTCCCCAGTGCGCACACAAACCCCAGCGACATCGCGCATTGTCCAAGCGGCTTGCCAAACTGTCCCTGGCACCACACCAGAGAGTGCAGGGGCCCCAGCAACATCGCGTGGTGTTCCACTGAATAGCAAATGGTCCCTGGCACCTCCCCAGCACACACACGGGCCCCAGAGACCCCGTTCGGGGTCCAAGCTACTCACCAAATGGTCCCTGTCACATCCCCAGCACGTGCCCGGACCCCAGCGAGTTAGCGCGTGGCCCTAGCAACTCGCGAAATGGTCCCTGGCACCTCCCCAGCACACACACGGGCCCCAGAGACCCCGCGCAGGATCCAAGGGCTCGCCAAATGGTCCCGGGCACATCCCCAGCGCCCGCACGGACTGCAGACACACGGGCCCAAGCGGCTCGCCAAATGGTCCCTGGCACATCCCCAGCGCGGGCACGGGCCCCAGCGACCCCGTGCGGGGTCCCAGCGGCTCGCCAATAGTCCCTGTCTCCTACACAGCACGCTCATAGGGCCCAGAAACCACGTGTGGGGTCCCAGCAGCTCGCGAATGGCCCTGGCACATCCCCAGCGTGCGCACAGACCCCAGCGACAAGGCGTGGAGTCCCAGCAACTTGCAAATGGTTCCTGACACATCCCCAGCGTACGCACGGGCCCCAGCGGCTTGCCAAATGGTCCCTGGCACCTCCCCAGCACACACACAGGCCTCAGAGACCCCGCGTGGGGTCCAAGCGGCCCGCCACATGGTCCCTGGCACATCCCCAGCGTGCGCACTGGGCCCAACTACCCCGCGCAGGGTCCCAGCGACACACCAAATGGTCCCTGGCACCTCCCCAGTGCGCACACAAACCCCAGCGACATCGCGCATTGTCCAAGCGGCTTGCCAAACTGTCCCTGGCACCACACCAGAGAGTGCAGGGGCCCCAGCAACATCGCGTGGTGTTCCACTGAATAGCAAATGGTCCCTGGCACCTCCCCAGCACACACACGGGCCCCAGAGACCCCGTTCGGGGTCCAAGCTACTCACCAAATGGTCCCTGTCACATCCCCAGCACGTGCACGGACCCCAGCGAGTTAGCGCGTGGCCCTAGCAACTTGCCAAATGGTCCATAGCACCTCCCTAGCACACACACGGGCACCAGAGACACCGCGCGGAGTCCCTGCGGCTTTCCAAATACTCCCTGGCACCTCCCCAGCACAAACACGGGCCCCAGAGACCCAGTGCGGGATCCAAGCGGCTCGCCAAATGGTCCCTGGCACATCCACAGCGCGAGCACAGGCCACAGCGACTTCACGCGGGGTCCCAGCAGTTCGCAAATGGTCCCTGGCACATCCCCAGCACACACACAGGCCCCAGAGACCCCACGCGGGGCAAGAGCGGCTCGCGAAATGGTCCCTGACACCTCCCCAGCGCGCGCATGGGGCCCAGTGACTCCATGTGGGGTCCCAGCGGTTCGCCAAATGGTCCCTGGCCCATCTCCAGCGCGCGCACTGGGACCAGCAACCCAGCGCGGGGTGCCAGCGACTCGCCAAATGATCCCTGGCACCTAACCAGTGCGTGCACGGGGCCCAGAAAGCCCACGCGGGGACCGAGATGCTGACAAAATGGTCCCTCGCACCTCCACAACACGCGCACGGGCCCCATCGACATCGCGCAGGGTTCCAACTGCTCGCAAATGGTCCCTGACACCTCCCGAGCACGCGCACGGGCCAAAGCGACTTCGCGTAGGGTTCCAGCGGCCCGCCAAACGGTCCCTGACACCTCTCCAGAGAGCGCACTGGGACCAGCGACTTCGTACGGGGTCAAAGCGGCTCACGAAATGATCCCTGGAACCTCCCCAGTGCGCGTATGGGGCCAAGCGACCCCGCGCGGGGTCCGAGCATCTCGCCAGATGGTCCCTTGCACCTCAACAGCACGCACACGGGACCCAGTGACATCGCGCGTGGTCCCAACGGCCCGCAAATGGTCCCTGGCACATCCACAGCACAAGCACGAGCCCCAATGACATCGCGAGAGGTCAAAGCGGCTCGCCAAATGGTCCCTGGCACCTCCCCAGCGCACGCATGTGCCCCAGCGACTTTGTGTGGGGTAAGAGCGTCTCACCAGATGGTCACTGGCACCTCAACAGCACGCACACAGGTCCCAGCGACTTCATGTGGTTTCCCAGCGGCTCACCAAATGGTCCCTGGCCCATCTCCAGTGCGTGCACTGGGACCAGCGACCCAGCGCGGGGTGCCGGCGACTCGCCAAATGATCCCTGGCACCTAACCAGCGCGTGCACGGGGCCCAGAAACCCCGCGTGGGGACCGAGAGGCTGGCAAAATGGTCCCTCGCACCTCCCCAGCGCGCGCACGGGCCCCAGCGACATCGCGCGGGGTCCCAACTGCTCGCAAATGGTCCCTGACACATCCCCAGTGCCCACAACAGGCCCCAGCGACTTCGGAAATGGTCCCTGACACATCCCTAGGTATCGAACGAGCCGCGCCGACCTCGCGCAGGGTTCCAGAGGATCGCCAAATGGTCCCTGAAACATCCCCAGCATGCACACGGGCCCCAGCGACATCACGCACGGTCTCAACTACTCACAAATGGTCCCTGACACCTCCCCAGCACGCGCACGGGCCAAAGCGACTTTGCGTGCAGTTCCAGCGGCCCGCCAAACGGTCCCTGACACATCCCCAGCGATCGCACGAGCCGCAGTTACTGCGCGCAGCGTCCCAGAGGCTCTCCAAATGGTCTCTGGCACATCCCCAGCATGCACACAAGCCCCAGCAACTTCGTTTGGGGTACCAGCGACTTGCTAATTTGTCCCTGGCCCCTCTCTGGAGCGCCCACTGGGACCAGTGACCAGAGCAGGTTGCCAACGGCTCGGCAAATGATCCCTGGCACCTCCCCAGCGCGTGCATGGGCACCAGAGACCCCGCGCGGAGTCCCTGCGGCTTGCCAAATAGTCCCTGGCACCTCCCCAGCACACACACGGGCCCCAGAGACCCAGCGCATGATCCAAGCGGCTCGCCAAATGGTCCCTGGCACATCCACAGCGCGGGCACGGGTAACAGCGACTTCACGCGGGGTCCCAGCAGCTCGCAAATGGTCCCTGGCACATCACCAGCACGCACACAGGCCCCTGAGACCCCGCGTGGGGTCCGAGTGGCTTGCCAAATGCTCCTTGGCACCTCCCCAGCACGCACACGTGCCCCAGCGACTTCATGTGGGGTTCCAGCGGCTCGCCAAACTGTCCCTGGCACTTCCCCAACACGCACATGGGGTCCAGCGACCCCGCGCAGGGAGCCAGGGGTACACAAAATGGTCCCTGGCACCTCCCCAGCACACACACGGGCCCCAAAGACCCCACGCGGGATCCAAGCGGCTCACCAAATGGTCTCTGTCACATCCACAGCATGTGCACGGGCCCCAGCGAGTTAGCGCGTGGTCCTAGCAACTTGCCAAATGGTCCCTAGCACCTCCCTAGCACACACACGGGCCCCAGAGACGCTGCGCGGAGTCCCTGCGGCTTGCCAAAAAGTCCCTGGCACCTCCCCAGTACACACACGGGCCCCAGAGACACAGCGCGGGATCCAAGCGGCTCGCCAAATGGTCCCTGGCGCATCCACAGCGCGGGCACGGGCCACAGCTACTACACATGTGGTCCCAGCAGCTCGCAAATGGTCCCTGCCACATCCACAGGACGCGCACCGACCCCACCGACCAGGCATGGAGTCCCAGCGGCTCGCCAAAAGGTCCCTGGCACCTCACCAGTGTGCGTACGGACCCCAGCGACCCCGCGTGGAGTCCCAGCAGCTCGCCAAATGTTCCCTAGCACCTCCCCAGCACGCACACGGGCCCCAGTGAATTCATGTGGGGTTCCAGCGGCTCGCCAAACTGTCCCTTGCACTTCCCCAGCGCGCACACGGGCCCCAGAGACCCCACGCGGGATCCCAGCGGTTTGCGAAATGGTCCCTGTCACACCCCCAGCGCGTGTTCAGGCCCCAGCGAGTTAGCGCGTGGTCCTAGCAACTTCCCAAATGGTCCCTAGCACCTCCCTAGCACACACACGGGCCCCAGAGACCCAGTGCGGGATCCAAGCGGCTCTCCAAATGGTCTCTGGCACATCCCCAGCACGGACACGAGCCCCAGCACGCACACGAGCCCCAGCGACTTCGTTTGGAGTACCAGCGGCTCGCCAAATGGTCCCTGGCCCCTCTCTGGAGCGCGCACTGGGACCAGCGACCAGAGCGGGGTGCCAGCGGCTCGGCAAATTATCCCTGGCACCTCCCCAGCGCGTGCACGGGGCCCAGCGACCCCGCGCGGAGTCCCTGCGGCTTGCCAAATAGTCCCTGGCACCTCCCCACCACACACACGGGCCCCAGAGACCCAGTACAGGATCCAAGCGGCTCGCCAAATGGCCCCTGGCACATCCACAGCGCGGGCACGGGCCACAGCGACTTCACGCGGGGTCCCAGCAACTCGCAAATGGTCCCTGCCACATCCCCAGCGCGCACACGCACCCCAGCGACCAGGCGTGGAGTCCCAGCGGCTCGCCAAAAGGTCCCTGGAACCTACCCAAAGTGTGCACGGGCACCAGTCACCCCATGCGGGGTCCCAGCGTCACACCAAATGGTTCCTGACACATCCCCTGCACGCGCACGGGCCCCAGTGATAACGCGCGGGGTCCCAACTGCTCGCAAATGGTCCCTGGCACTTCCCCAGCGCGCACATGGGGCCCAGCGACCCTGCACGGGGACCGAGCGGCTCGCAAAATGGTCCCTGGCACCTCCCCAGCGATTGCAGGAACCCCAGCGAACTTGCGCAGGGTCCCAGAGGCTCGCCAAATGGTCCCTGGAACATCCCCAGCACACACAGGGGCCTCAGCAACATCGTGCTCGGTCCCAACTGCTCGCAAATGGTTCCTGACACATCCCCAGCGATCGCACAAGCCCCAACAACCTCGCGCAGGGTTCCAGAGGCTCGCCAAATGGTCCCATGCACATCCCCAGAGATCGCACGAGCCCCAACAAACTAGCGCAGGGTACCAGATGCTCACCAAATGGTCCCTGGTCCCTCTCCAGTGCAACCACTAGGCCCCAGCGACATCACTGTTGGTGTCCCAACAGCTTGCAAATGGTCCCTTTCACATCCGCAGCGCACGCACGGGCACCAGCAACATCGCGCAGGGTCAAAGCGGCTTGCCAAATGGTCCCTGGCACCTCCACAGCGCGTGCACGGTACACAGCGACCCCGCGCAGGGTCTCAGCGGCTCGCCAAATAGTCCCTGCCACCTCCCCAGCATGCGCGTGGGGCCCAGCTACTCCGCTCTGGGTCCGGGTGGCTCGCCAAATGGTCCCTGGCTCCTCACCAGCACGCAGACGGGTCCCAGCGACTTCGTGTGCTGTTCCAGTGGCTCGCCAAACTGTACCTGGCACTTCCCCAGTCCACGCACGGGACCCAGCGACCCCACGCGGGGTCCAAGTGGTTCGCCAAATGCTCCCTGGCACCTCCCCAGCCCGCACACGGGCTCCAGCGACTTGGTGTGGGGTTCCAGCGGCTCGTCAAACTGTCCCTGGCACTTCCCCAGCGCGCACATGGGGCCCAAGGACCCCGCCCGGGGTCCGAGCAGCTCGCCAAATGCTCCCTGGCACCTCCCAGGCACGCACACGGGCCACAGCGACTTCACGCGCGGTCCCAGCAGCTCACCAAATGGTCCCAGGCACCTCCCCAGCGCACGCAAGGGGCCCAGCGACCCGGTGCGGGGTCCCGGCGGCTCGCCAAATGATCCCTAGCACATCCCCAGCCCGGACACGGGCCCCAAGGGCCTCACGCGGAGTCCCAGTGGCTCGCCAAGTGGTCCCTGGCACATCCCCAGCACGCACACGGGCCCCAGAGACCCCGTGTGGGACAAGAGCGGTTCACGAAATGGTCCCTGGCACCTCACCAGCACGCGCACGGGCCCCAGTGACTTCACGTGGGGTTCCAGCGGCCCGCCAAATGGTCTCTGACACCCCCCCAGTGATCACACGAGCCCCAAGGACCTTGCATAGGGTCCCAGAGGCTCGCCAAATGGTCCCTGGTAAATCCCCAGCGCGTGCATGGGGCCCAGCGACCCCGCGCGGGGTCCAAGCGGCTTGGCAAACGGTCCGTGTAAACTCACCTGGATGCACACAGGTCCCTGGCACCTACCCAGCGCGTGCACGGGGCACAGAAACCCCGCGCGGGGACCGAGAGGCTGGCAAAATGGTCCCTCGCACCTCCCCAGCGCGCGCACAAGCCGCAGCAACCGTGCGCAGGGTCCCAGAGGCTATCCAAATGGTCCCAGTCACATCCCCAGCAGGCACACGGGCCACAGCGACTTCGTTTGGGGTACCAGCGGCTCGCCAAATGGTCCCTGGCCCCTCTCCAGTGCGCACACTGGCCCCAGCGACTTCGTGCGGGGTCAAAGCGGCTCGCGAAATGGTCCCTGGAACCTCCCCAAGCGCGTATGGGTCCAAGCGACCCAGTGCGTGGTCCGAGCATCTCGCCAGATGGTCCCTTGCACTTCAACAGCACGCACACGGGACCCAGCGACATCGCGTGTGGTCCCAATGGCCCGCAAATGATCCCTGGCACATCCCCAGTGCAAGCACGGGCCCCAGCGACTTCGTGTGGGGTAAGAGCGTCTCACCAGATGGTCACTGGCACCTCAACAGCACGCACACGTGTCCCAGCGACTTCATGTGGGGTCCCAGCGGCTCACCAAATGGTCCCTGGCCCATCTCCAGTGTGTGCACTGGGACCAGCGACCCAGCGCGGGGTGCCAGCGACTCGCCAAATGATCCCTGGCACCTACCCAGTGCATGCACGGGGCCCAGAAACCCAGCGCGGGGACCGAGAGGCTGGCAAAATGGTCCCTCGCACCTCCCCAGCACGCGCACGGGCCCCAGCGACATCGCGTGGGGTCCCAACTGCTCGCAAATGGTCCCTGACACATCCCCAGCGCCCGCAACGGGCCCCAGCGACTTCGCAAATGGTCCCTGACACATCCCCAGGTATCGAACGAGCCACAGCAACCTCGCGCAGGGTCCCAGAGGATCGCCAAATGGTCCCTGGAACATCCCCAGCATGCACACGGGCCCTAGCGACATCGCGCGCGGTCTCAACTACTCACAAATGGTCCCTGACACCTCCCCAGCACGCGCTCGGGCCAAAGCAACTTCGTGTAGGGTCCCAGCAGCTGGCCAAAGGGTCCCTGGTCCCTCTCCAGAGCGCGCACTTGGACCAGCGACTTCGTGCGGAGTCAAAGCGGCTCGCGAAATGGTCACTGGAACCTCCCCAGCGTGCGTATGAGGCCAAGCGACCACGCGCGGGGTCCTAGCATCTCGCCAGATGGTCCCTTGCACCTCAACAGCACGCACACGGGACCCAGTGACATCGCGCGTGGTCCCAACGGCCCGCAAATGGTCCCTGGCACATCCACAGCACAAGCACGAGCCCCAATGACATCGCGAGAGGTCAAAGCGGCTCGCCAAATGGTCCCTGGCACCTCCCCAGCGCACGCATGTACCCCAGAGACTTCGTGTGGGGTCAGAGCGTCTCACCAGATGGTCACTGGCACCTCAACAGCATGCACACGGGCCCCAGCGACTTCATATGGTTTCCCAGCGGCTCACCAAATGGTCCCTGGCCCATCTCCAGTGCGCGCACTGGGACCAGCGACCCAGCGCGGGGTGCCGGCGACTCGCCAAATGATCCCTGGCACCTAAACAGCGCGTGCACGGGGCCCAGAAACCCCGCGCGGGGACCGAGAGGCTGGCAAAATGGTCCCTCGCACCTCCCCAGCGTGCGCACAGGCCCAAGCGACATCGCGCGGGGTCCCAACGGCTCGCAAATGGTCCCTGGCACATCCCCAGTGCCCGCATGGGCCCCAGCGACTTCGTGTGGAGTTCCAGCGGCCCGCCAAACGGACCCAGACACTTCCCCAGCGACCGCACGAGCCCCAGCAACCACGCGCAGGGTCCAGAGGCTCGCAAATGATCCCTAGTACAGTCCCAGCACGCACACGAGCCCAAGCGACATCGCGCGGTGTCCTAACAGCTTGCAAATGGTCCCTTTCACATCCGCAGCGCACGCACGGGCACAGGCGACATCGTGCAGGGTCAAAGCGGCGCACACTGGGACCAGCGACCCAGCGCGGGGTAAGAGCGGCTCGCAAATGGTTCCTGACACATCCCCAAAGCGCGGACGGGCCCCAGCGACTTCGCGCGGGGTCCCAGCGTCTTGCCAAATGGTCCCTGGCACCTTACTAGCATGTGCACAGGCCCCAGCGACCTCGAGTGGGGTCCCAACGGCTCATCAAATGGTCCCTGGCTCCTACCCAGCACACGCACTGGGCCTAGCAAACACGCGCGGTGTCCCAACGGCTCGCAAATGTTCACTGGCACTTCCCCAGCAAGCGCACAGGCCCAGTGAATTCACGCGGGGTCCCAGCAGCTCGCAAATGGTTCCTGACACATCCCAAGGGCCCGCACATACCCCAGCGACCAGGCGTGGAGTCCCAGCAGCTCGTCAAATGATCCCTGGTACCTCACCAGAACGCGCACAGACCCCAGCGACCCCGAGTGGAGTCCCATAGGCTCGCCAAATCGCGCGGGGTCCCAACTGCTCGCAGATGGTCCCTGATACATCCCCAGCGCACTTCTTGCGGGGTCAAAGCGGCTTACTAAATGGTCCCTGGCACCTCCCCAGCACGCACATGGTACCCAGCAACTTCGCGTGGGGTCCCAGCGGCTTGCCAAATGGTCCCTGGCACATCCCCAGCGTGCTCACTGGGCCCAACGACCCCGCGCGGAGTTCCTGCGACACACCAAATGGTCCCTGGCACCTCTCCAGTGTGAACACGAACCCCAGCGACATTGGGCATTGTCAAAGCGGCTTGCCAAACTGTCCCTGTCACCTCACCAGAAAGCGCAGGGGCCACAGCAACTTCGCGCGGGGCAAAAGCGGCTTGCCAAATGGTCCCTGGCACCTCCCCAGCATACGCACAGGGCCCAGCGACCCGGCACAGGGTCCCAGAGGCTCGCCAAATGGTCCCTGGCACCACCCCAGCAAGCTCACGGGCACCAGCGACTTCGCATGGGGTTCCAACGGCCCGCCAAACGGTCCCTGGCACCTCCCCAGCGCATGCACGTACCCCAGCGACTTCGTGCGGGTCAAAGCGTCTCGCGAAATGGTCCCTAGAACCTCCCCAGCGCGTGCATGGGCCCCAGCGACTTCACGAGAGGTCAAAGCGGCTCGCCAAATGTTCCCTGGCACCTCAACAGCACGCACACGGGCCCGATCGACTTCGTGTGGGGTCCCAGCGGCTGGCCAAATGGTCCTTGGTCCATGTCCAGCGCACGCACTCGGAACAGCGACCAAGCGCGGGGTGCCAGCGACTGGCCAAATGATCCCTGACACCTCCCTAGCGAACGCAAGGGCCCCAGCGACATCGCGCGGGGTCCCAACTGCTCGCAGATGGTCCCTGATACATCCCCAGCGCACTTCTTGCAGGGTCAAAGCGGCTTACTAAATGGTCCCTGGCACCTCCCCAGCAACTTCGCGTGGGGTTCCACCGGCTTGCAAAATGGTCCCTGACACCTCCCCAGCGATCGCAGAGCCCAGGCGACCTTGCGCAGTGTCCCAGCGGCACGCCAAAACGGTCCCTAACACCTCCCCACGGTACCCAGCGACTTCGCGTGAGGTTCCACCGGCTTGCAAAACGGTCCCTGACACCTCCCCAGCGATCGCAGAGCCCAGGCGACCTTGCGCAGTGTCCCAGCGGCACGCCAAACAGTCCCTGACATCTCCCCAGCATGCGCACGGGCCCCAGAGACTTTGCGTGGGGTTCCAGCGGCCCGACAAATGGTCCCTGACACCTCCCCAGTGATCGCATGAACCGCAGCGACTGCGCTCAGGGTCCCAGAGGCTCGACAAATGGTCCCTGGAACATCCCCAGCACACACACGGGCCCCAGTGATAACGCGCGGGGTCCCAACTGCTCGCAAATGGTCGCTGGCACATCCCCAGTGACTTTGTGTGGGGTACCAATGGCTCGCCAAACTGTCCATGGCACTTCCCCAGCGCGCACATGGGGCACAGCGAAACTGCGCAGGGACCGAGCGGCTCGCAAAATGGTCCCTGGCACCTCCCCAGCACGCGCACGGGCCCCAGCGACTTCAGTGCAGTTCCAGTGGCCCGCCAAACTGTCCCTGACACCTCCCCAGCCATCGCACGAACCACAGCGAACTCGCGCAGGGCCCCAGAGGCTCGCCAAATGGTCCCTGGAACATCCCCAGCACACACAGGGGCCTCAGCAACATCGTGCTCGGTCCCAACTACTCGCAAATGGTCCCTGACACCTCCCCAGCATGCGCACGGGACCCAGCGACCCCACGCGGGGTCCCAGCTGCTCGCAAAATGCTCCCTGGCACCTCCCAAGCATGCACACGGCCTCCAGCGACTTGGTGTGGGGTTCAGCAGCTCGTCAAACTGTCCCTGGCACTTCCCCAGTCCACGCACGGTGCCCAGCTACCCCGCGCGGGATCAAAGCGGCTCGCCAACTGTTCACTGGCACCTCCCCAGCGATCGCACGAACCCCAGCGACCTTGCGCAGGGTCCCAGATGCTCGCCAAATGGTCCCTGGCATATCCCCAGCACACACACGGGCCCTGGCGACTTCGCATGGGGTCCCAGCGGCTCAGCAAAGTGCCAGGTCCATGGCACCTCCCCAGCATGCGCACGGGGCCCAGCAACCCCATGCAGAGTCCCAGCGGCTTGCCAAATGGTCCTTGGAACCTCCCCAGTGCTCGCATAGGGCCCAGCTACCCCGCTCGGGGTCCGAGTGGCTCGCCAAACTGTCCCTGGCACTTCCTAAACGCGCACACGGGCCACAGCGACTTCAAGCGGGGTCCCAGCGGCTTCCCAAATGGTCCCTGGCCCCTCCCCAGCGCGCACACTGGGACCAGCGACCCAGCATGGGGTAACAGCAGCTCGCCAAATGATCCCTGGCACCTCCCCAGAGCGCACACGGGCCCCAGAGACCCCGCACTGGGTCCGAGCGACTTTGCGCGGGGTCCCAGCGGCTTGCCAAATGGTCCCTGGCACTTCCCCAGCACATGCACGGGCCCCAGCGACTTCGCGCTGGGTCAAAGCAGCTTGCCAAATGGTCCCTGACACCTCCCCAGCGATTGCAGAGCCCAAGCGACCTTGCGCAGTGTCCAAGCGGCTCGCCAAATGGTCCCCAGCGCACGCACGGGCCCGAGCGACTTTGCGTGGGTTTCCAGCGGACCGCAAAATAGTCCCTGACACCTCCCCAGTGATCGCACGACCCGTAACGACCTCACGCAGGGTCCCAGAGGCTCGCCAAATGGTCCCTTGCACATCCCCCAGCATGTGAACGGGCCGGAGCGACCATGCGCGGGGTCCGATTGGTTGGCCAGATTGTAACTGGCACATCCCCAGCGCGCGCACGGGCCACAGTGAATTTGCGCAGTGTACCGGCAGCTTCCCAAATGATCCCGGGCACCTCCCCAGCACGCGCACGGGCCCTAGAGACTTTGCGTGGGTTTCCAGCGGCTTGCCAAACTGTCCCTGACATCTCCCCAGCAATCGCAAGAGCCCCAGCTACCTCACGCAGTGTCAAAGCGGCTCACCAAATGGTCCCTGACACCTCCCCAACGCACGCATGGGCCCCAGAAACCCCGCGCAGTGTCCGAGCGGCTCGCCAAATGATCCCTGGCACCTCCCCAGCACGTGCACGGGCCCTAGAGACTTTGCGTGGGTTTCCAGCGGCTCGCCAAACTGTCCCTTGCACTTCCCCAGCGCTCGCATGGGGCCCAGCAACCCCACGCCGGGTCCCAGCAGCTCGCCAAATAATCCCTGGCACATCCCCAGCACACACACGGCCCCAGAGACCCCGCGCGGGGTCCAAGCACCTCCCCAAATGGTCCCTGGCACATCCACAGCACGTGCACGGTCCCAGTGGCTCGCAAATGGTCCCTGACACCTCCTCAGCAATCGCGTGGGTCCCAGAGACCTCACGCAGGGTCCCAGAGGCTCGCCAAATGGTCCCTGGCACCTCCAAAGCATGCGCACGGGCATCAGCGACTCCGCGTATGGTTCCAGAGGCCCGCCAAACGGTCTCTGACACCTCCCCAGCGATCGTACGAGCCCCAACGACCTCGTGCAGGGTCCCAGAGGCTAGCCAAATGGTCCCTGGTCCCTCCCCAGCGCAAGCACTGGGCCCCAGCGACATTGCACGGGGTCCCAACGGCTCGCAAATGGTCCCTGGCACATCCCCAGCGCACGAACGGGCCCCAGCGACTTCGCTCTGGGTCAAAGCGGCTTACCAAACGGTCCCTGACACCTCCCCAGCAATCGCAGAGTCCAAGCGATCCAGCACGGGGTCCCAGCAGCTCGCCAAATGGTCCCTGACACCTCCCCAGCATGCACACGGATCCCAGAGAACTCACGCAGGGTCCCAGAGGCTCTCCAAATAGTCCCTGGCACATCCCCAGTGCACGCATGGGCACCAGCGACTTCACGTGGGGTCAAAGCAGCTCGCAAAATGGTCCCTGGGACAATCCCAGCACGCGCATAGGGCCAAGCGACCCCCTGCGGGGTCCAAGCGTCTCGCCAGATGGTCCCTGGCACCTCAACAGCACGCACACGGGCCCCAGCGACATCAAGTGTGGTCCCAACAGCCCGCAAATGCTCCCTGGCACATCCCCAGTGTACGCACGGGCCCCAGCGACTTCGCGCGAGGTCAAAGCGGCTTGCCAAATGGTCCCTGGAACCTCCCCAGCGCACGCATGGGGCCCAGCGACACCGCTCAGGCTACCAACTGCTCGCAAATGGTCCCTGGCACATCCCCAGCACGCACACGTGACCCAGCGACTTCGCGTGGGGTTCCAGTGGCCCGCCAAACGGTCCCTGGCACTTCAGAGTGATCGCACGAGCCCCAGCGACCTCTCGCAGGGTCCCAGAGGCTTGCCAAATGATTCCTGGAACATCACCAGCATGCACACGGGTCCCAGCGACATCGCGCGCGAACCCAACTGCTAGCAAATGGTCCCTGACACCACCCCAGCGCGCACATGGGGCCCAGCAACTTGTCGCAGGGTCCCAGCGGCTCGACAAATGATCCCTGGCACATCCCCAGCACACACACGGACCCCAGTGACTTCGCACGGGATCCCAGAGGCTCGCCAAATGGTCCCTGGCACCTCCCCAGCGCACGCACGGGGCCCAGCGACCCAGGTCGGGGTGCCATCGGCTAGCCAAATGATTCCTGGCACCTCCCCAGCGCACGCACATGGCCCAGCGACCCCTTGCGGGGTTCCAGCGGCTTGCCAAATAATCCCTGGCACATCCCCAGCCTGGACACGGGTCCCAGCGACCCAGCGTAGGGTCCCAGTGGCTCGTCAGGTGGTCCCTGGTACCTCCCCACCACGCGCACGGGCCTCAGCGACTTCGTGTGGAGTTCCAGCGTCTCGCCAAACTGTCCCTGACACATCGCCAGCACGCACATTGGCCCCAGCGGCATCACGCACGGTCCAAACTGCTCACCAAATGTCCCCTGGCACCTCCCCAGCACACACACGGGGCCCAGCGAATTCACGTGGGTTTCCAGCATCCCACCAAACGGTCACTGACACCTCCCCAGCGATCGCACGAGCCCCAGCGACCTCGTGCAGGTTCCCAGAGGCCCGCAAAATGGTCCCTTGTACCTCCCCAGCGCAAGCACTGGGCCCCAGCGATATCGCGTGGGTTCCCAACTACTCGCAAATGGTTCCTGGCACATCCCCAGCGCACTCACGGGCCCCAGCGACTTCACGCGGGGTCAAAGCGGCTTGCCAAATGGTCCCTGGCACCACCCCATCACGTGTACAGGCCCCAGCGACTTCGAGTGGGGTTCCAGCGGCCCGCAAAATGGTCCATGGTCCCTCCCCAGCGCAACCACTGGGCCCCAGCTATATCGCGTGGGTTCCCAACTGCTCGCAAATGGTCCCTGGCATCTCCCCAGCGCGTGCACGGGCACCAGCGACCCCGCGCGGGGTCCGATTGGCTGGCCAGATTGTATCTGGCACATCCCCAGCGCTCGCACGGGCCCCAGCGAATTTGAGACCAGACAGCTTCCCAAATGTTCCCTGGCCCCTCCCCAGTGCGCGCCCGGGTCCCAGGGACTTCACACGGGGTCACAGCGGCTCGCCAAATGATCTCTGGCACATCCCCAGTGCGCTCATGGGGCCCAGCGACACCGCTCTGGGTCCAAGTGGCTCGCCAAACAGTCCCTGGCACCTCACCAGCACGCGCACGGGGCCAAGGGACCCAGCGCGGGGTGCCAGAAGCTCGCCAAATAATCCCTGGCACATCCCCAGCACGCACACGGGCCCCAGAGACTCCGTGCGGGGCAAGAGCGGTGCACGAAATGGTCCCGGGCACCTCCCCAGCACGCGCACGGGCCCCAGCAACTTCGCGTTGGGTTCCAGCGGCCCGCCAAACGGTCCCTGACACCCCTCCTAGCAATCGCACGAGCACCAACGTCCTTGTGCAGCGTCCCAGAGGCTCGCCAAATGGTCCCTGGAACATCCCCAGCACACACACAGGCCCCAGCGGTATCGCGCGTGGTCCCAACTGCTCGCAAATGGTACCTGACACCTACCCAGCGCGCGCACGGGCCCCAGCGACTTCGCGTGTGGTTCCAGCGGCCCGCCAAACGGTCCCTGACACCTCCCCAGCAATCGTACGAGCCCCAGCGACCTCGCGCAGCATCCCAGAGGCTCGCCAAATAACAACATAAGAACATAAGAAAGTTTACAAACGAGAGGAGGAAATTCAGCCCATCTTGCTCGTTTGGTTGTTAGCAGCTTATTGATCCCAGAATCTCATCAAGCAGCTTCTTGAAGGTGGTCCCTGGCACATCCCCAGCACGCACATAGGGCCCAGCGACCCCGCGCGGAGTCCCAGCTGCTCGCCAAATGTTCCCTGGAACCACCTCAGCACGCGCATGGGTCCCAGCGACCCCTCTCTGGGTCCGAGTGGCTCGCCAAATGGTCCCTTGCTCCTCCACAGCACGCACACGGGCCCCAGTGACTTCGTGTGGGGTTCCAGCGGCACGCCAAACGGTCCCTGACACATCCCCAGGGATCGCACAAGCCCCAACGACCTCGCGCAATGTCCCAGAGGCTCGCCAAATGGTCCCTAGTCCCTCCCCAGCGCAAGCACTGGGCCCCAGCAACATCGCGCGTGGTCCCAACTGCTCGCAAACGGTCCCTAGCAAATCCCCAGTGCACGCAAGGGCCCCAGTGACTTCTCGCAGGGTCAAAGCGGCTTGCCAAATGGACCCTGGCACCTCCCCAGCGTGTGCACGGGCCCCAGCGACTTCGCACGGTGTCCCAACTGCTTGCAAATGGTCCCTGACACATTCCCAGCGCGCTCATGGGGCCCAGCGACTCCGCTCTGGGTCCAAGTGGCTCGCCAAACAGTCCCATGCTCCTACCCAGCACGCACACAGGCCCCAGTGACTTTGTATGGGGTTCCAGCGGCTCTGCAAAATGTCCCTGGCACTTCACCAGCACGCGCACAGGGCCCAGCGACCCAGCGCGGGGTGCCAGCAGCTCGCCAAATAATCCCTGGCACATCCCCAGCACGCACACGGGCCCCAAAGACACCGTGCGGAGCAAGATCGGTGCGCGAAATGGTCCCTGGCACCTCCCCAGCACGCGCACGGGACCCAGCGACTTCGCGTGGGGTTCCAGCGGCCTGCCAAACGGTCCCTGACACCTCCCCAGCAAACGCACGAGCACCAACGTCCTCGCGCAGGGTCCCCGAGGCTCGCCAAATGGTCCCTGGAACATCCCCAGCACACACACGGGCCCCAGCGGTATCGCGCGCGGTCCCAACTGCTCGCAAATGGTCCCTGACACCTACCCAGCGGGTGCATGGGGCTCAGCAACTTCGTGTGCGGTTCCAGCGGCTCGCCAAACTGTCCCTGGCACCTCCCCAGCGATCGCACGAGCCCCAGCGACCACGCGCAGTTGTCCCTCCCCAGAACATCCCTAGCAAGCACATTGGCCCCAGCGGCATCGCGCGTGGTCCCAACTGCTCGCCAAACTGTCCCTGGCATTTCCCCAGCGCGCACATGGGACCCTGCGGCCCCGCGCGGGGTCCCAGAGGCTCACCAAATGGTACCTGGCACATACCCAGCACGCGCATGGGCCCCAGCAACTTCGCCTGGGGTTCCAGTGGCCCGCCAAACAGTCCCTGACACCTCCCCAGCGATCACACAAGCCCCAACGACCTCGCGCAGGGTCCCAGAGGCTCGCCAAATGGTCCCTGGTCCTTCCCCAGCGCAAGCACTGGGCCCCAGAGACATCGCGGGGGATCCCAACTGCTCGGAAATGGTCCCTGACACAACCCCAGCGCGTGCACGGGCCCCAGCGACTCCGCGCGGGGTCCGATTGGTTGGCCAGATTGTAACTGGCACATCCCCAGCGCGCGCATGGGCCCCAGTGAATTTGAGTCCCGGCAGCACGCATGGGGCCCAGCAACCCCGCATGGGGTCCCAGCGGCTCGCCAAATGGTCCCTGGCACCTCCCCAGCCCACGCATGGGGCCCAGAGACCCAGCGCGGGGTGCCAGTGACTCGCCAAATGATCCCTGGCACATCATCATCATGCACACGGGCCCCAGAGACCCCGCGCGGGGTTCCAGCGGCCCGCCAAATGGTTTCTGGCACCTCCCCAGCGCACGCACGGGGCCCAGCGACCCCGTACTGGGACCCAGCGGCTTGCCAAATGGTCCCTGGAACATCCCCAGCGCACGCACGGGGCCCAGCGACCCCATCCGGGGTCCCAGCGGCTCACCAAAGTGTCCCTGGTTCCAGACCCTCACAATTCTCTGTGTAAAAAAGTTACCTCACTCCATTTTGAGGTTTCTCCTCTAATCAGTACTTTCTGTTTTCTACATGTTAACCACTCCCTAATCCATGTGCATGCATTTCCTTGAATCCCTACTGTGTTCAGTTTGAGAATTAATCTTTTATGCGGGACTTTGTCAAAAGCTTTCTGGAAATCTAAATAGACCATGTTGTATGCTTTGCAGTTATCCATTTTCAATGTTGCATCCTCAAAAAAGTCAAGTAGGTTAGTGAGACACGATCTCCCTTTCCTAAAACCATGCTGGCTGTCTCCCAGGATATTGTTACCATATAAGTAATTTTCCATTTTGGATCTTATTATAGTTTCCATAAGTTTACATATAATAGAAGTCAGACTTATTGGTCAGCCTATTTCGGCGCCAGCAAACCGAAGAGCCTCAACAAAAGAGCCGGGAGTCTAGCTGTGGGAGTCCAGCAAGGGGAGGCCTGCGCCGAGTCGCTGTTGGAATAGATCCGAACCTAGCAGCGCTCTGGAAGAAGCCATCTACTAGTCAGGTCTGTACCCTCCACCCCACTGCTCCCACTGTGCCTATTTGTCTTGCCTGTCCTGCTATGACTGTCTCTCAAATCCCTGTTCTGTCCTCTCGCCCTCGTCCTCTGCCCTCTCTCCGCTGCTGCTCCTCCAACCCCTCTAATCTCATCCCTCTGCCTCTCCCCCCCTCCCGCACACTCTCTGGTGCACTCTGCAACTGTCACTCTTCTGCTAACAAAGCTGATTTCATCTCTGCCTTTGCCTCCCACCTCTCTCTCGATTTCCTTGCTCTCACTGAAACCTGGCTGTCTCCTAATAACACTGTAACTCCTGCTACCCTGTCCTCTCTCTACGTCCTGTCCCATACCCCGCGTCTCACTGGACGGGGAGATGGGACTGGTCTTCTCTCTCCCTCCTTACTCTTTTCTGTCCCCTCCGATCTCTCCTCACTCTCTGTTAATATCTTTGAATTTCATGACGTCCAACTAACCTCTCCCTGTCAACTCCTGCTCATCGTACTGTACCGCACCCCTGGGCCTCTCGCTCACTTTCTGGATGAACTCGACTATCTACTCTCCTCTCTCCCCTCTCTGTCTACCCCAACTGTCCTGTTAGGTGACTTCAACATCCATCTCTCCAACCCCAGCCACTCTGCTGGATTCCTCCCTCTCCTTCACTCCTTCGACTTCTGTCTCTCTCCATCCCCCCCTACCCACAAAGCTGGCCGTCAACTGGACCTCACCTTCTCCAGGGACTGCTGCCCCTCCACCCTCTCTGTCACCCACCTGGACCTCTCTGATCACTATTTCATCTCTTTTTCTCTGTCTCTCCCCTCTCTCCCTGCTCCTCCTACCCCCACTGTCACCTCTCGCCGTAACCTCCGCTCTCTCTCCCCCTCTGTCCTTGCCTCCACTGCTCTCTCTCACCTCCCTCCTATCGACTCCTTTTCACAACTCTCCATAGACTCTGCTACCTCCACCCTCTTCTCCTCTCTCACCTCCTCCCTCGACTCCCTCTGTCCTCTCACCTCCCGACCTGCTTACCCCTCCCCTCCCCAACCCTGGCTCTCCTCAGCAAGAATCACACTGCGATCTGCTTTAAAGAAATGGAAGAGAACCAAACTCCCTGCTGCCCTAGACCTTTACCGCACTCTCCTCTCCTCCTTCTCCTCTACTCTCTCCTCTGCTAAATGTACTTATTTCCAATCTGTAATCCAAGCCTCCACTAACAACCCACGTAAACTATTCTCTACCTTCTCCTCCCTCCTAAACCCTCCCCCCCTCCTCCTCCCTCCTCCATCTCCCCTGATGACTTTGCCTCCTTCTCTTCTAAAATCTCAGATATCCGCAAACTCTTTAACACCTCTCCCTCCCCCGCACCCCCTCCTGCTCCAACCCCTACACCCACTGCATCCCCTACTAACTCACCCTCATTCTCCACCTTCTTGCCCCTCTCAGACTCTGACCTCTCCTCCCTGCTCCAGGGTCACAAACCCACCACGTGTGCCCTGGACCCCATCCCCACTCACCTCTTTCTGCTCTACTTCCCTTCATCTCCTCCCTTCTGAACACCTCTCTCCTTTCTGGTCTCTTTCTCTCTGCCTTCAAAAAAGCCTCTATCACTCCCCTCCTCAAAAAACCTACCCTCGACCCCACCTACCTCCAGAGCTACTGTCCTGTCTCCCTCCTACCCTTCCTCTCCAAAACCCTCGAGCGGACTGTACACTGCCAGCTCTCTGCTTTCCTGTCCAACCACTCTCTGCTCGACCCTCTCCAATCTGGCTTCCGCTCTGCTAACTCCACTGAAACCGCCCTCCTGTCTGTCACCAACTCACTTAAGTCTGCCCGAGCTGCCTCTCTCTCCTCTGTCCTAATTCTCCTCGACCTCTCTGCTGCCTTTGACACTGTTGATCACTCTATTCTACTATCATCTCTCGCTGACCTGGGGATCTCTGGCACTGCTCTGGCCTGGTTCACCTCCTACCTCTCCAACCGCACTTACCAGGTAACCTGGCGTGGAGCAACCTCTACACCTCACCCTCTCTTAACAGGAGTCCCCAAGGGTCAGTTTTGTGTCCTCTCCTGTTCTCGCTCTACACCTGCTCCCTGTGCCCCCTCATCGCATCCTATGGTTTCTCATACCATTTCTATGCTGATGATGCTCAAATTTTTCTCTCCTTCCCCACCTCTGACTCCACCATCTCCTCCCGTATCTCTACCTGTCTGTCTGCTATTTCCTCCTGGATGCACTTGCATCACCTCAAACGACTTCGCGTGGGGTTCCAGCGGCCCGCCGAACAGTACCTGACACCTCCCCAGCACGCACATGGGTCCCAGTAACTTCACGCAGGGTTCCAGTGGCCAGCCAAACAGTCCCAGGCACCCACCAGCGATCGCACGAGCCCCAGCAACCTCGTGCAGAGTCCCAGATGTTCGCCAAATGATACCTGGCACATCCCCAGCATGCACACGGTCCCCAGCGACATCGCGCGGTGTCCCAACAGATTGCAAATGGTCCCTGGCACATCCGCAGCGCATGCACGGGCCCCAGCGACATCGTGCAGGGTCAAAGCGGCTTGCCAAATGGTCCCTGGCATCACCCCAGCACCCGCACGGGCCCAGCGACTTTGCGTGGGGTTCAAGCGGCTTGCCAAACGGTCCCTGGCACTTCCCCAGCGCGCACATGGGGCCCAGCGACCCCGCACGGGGTCCCAGCGGCTCGCCAAGATACATCTCACCTCCCCAGCGTGCAAATGGAGCCCAGCCACCTCGAGCAGTTTCCCGACGGCTCATCAAATGGTCCCTGACACCTCCCCTGCGCGCGCACATGCGGGGTCCCAGCGGCTCGACAAAAGGCCCCTGGCACCTCCCCAGCACACACATGGGCTCCAGCGGCTCGCCAAACTGTCCCTGGCACATCCCCAGCGTGCACATGGGGCCCAGCGACCCCGCACGGGGTCCCAGAGTCTCGCAAAATGGTCCCTGGCACTTCCCCAGCACGCGCACGGGCCCCAGCGACTTCGTGTGGGGTTCCAGCGGCCCGCCAAACAGTCCCTGACACCTTCCCAGCGATCGAACGAGCCCCAGAAACTTCACGCAGGGTCCCAGAGGCTCGCCAAATGATCCCTGGCACATTCCCAGCATGCGCACGGTCACCAGCGACTTCGCGTGGGGTTCCAGCGGCCCGCCGAACAGTACCTGACACCTCCCCAGCACGCACATGGGTCCCAGTAACTTCACGCAGGGTTCCAGCGGCCAGCCAAACAGTCCCAGACACCCACCAGCGATCGCACGAGCCCCAGCAACCTCGTGCAGAGTCCCAGAGGTTCGCCAAATGATACCTGGCACATCCCCAGCACGCACACGGTCCCCAGCGACATCGCGCGGTGTCCCAACAGATTGCAAATGGTCCCTGGCACATCCGCAGCGCACGCATGGGCCCCAGCGACATTGCGCAGGGTCAAAGCGGCTTGCCAAATGGTCCCTGGCATCACCCCAGCACCCGCACGGGCCCCAGCGACTTCGCGTGGGGTTCCAGCGGCTTGCCAAACGGTCCCTGACAACTCCCCAGCGATCGAAAGAGCCCCAGTGACCTCGCACAGTGTCAAAGCGGCTCACCAAATGGTCCTTGGCAACTCCCCAACGCGCGCATGGGGCCCAGCAACCCCACACAGGGTCCGAGCGGCTCTCCAAATGGTCTCTGGCACTTCCCCAGCACGCACACGACCCCAGCGACATCACGCGCGGTCCCAATTGCTCGCAAATGGTCTATGACACCTCCTGAGCGCATGCACTGGGCCCGGCGACCCAGCGCGGGGTCCGAGCGGCTCATCAAATGGTCCCTGGCACCTCAGCAACACGCACACGGACCCCAGCGACATCGCGCAGTGTCCCAACAGATTGCAAATGGTCCCTGGCACCTCCCCAGCACACACACGGGCCCCAGCGACTTCGCGTGGGGTTCCAGCGGCCCGCCGAACAGTACCTGACACCTCCCCAGCACGCACATGGGTCCCAGTAACTTCACGCAGGGTTCTAGCGGCCAGCCAAACGGTCCCAGACACCCACCAGCGATCGCACGAGCTCCAGCAACCTCGCGCAGAGTCCCAGAGGTTCGCCAAATGATACCTGGCACATCCCCAGCATGCACACGGTCCCCAGCGACATCGCGCGGTGTCCCAACAGATTGCAATTGGTCCCTGGCACATCCGCAGCGCATGCACGGGCCCCAGCGACATCGCGCAGGGTCAAAGCGGCTTGCCAAATGGTCCCTGGCATCACCCCAGCACCCGCACGGGCCCAGCGACTTTGCGTGGGGTTCAAGCGGCTTGCCAAACGGTCCCTGGCACTTCCCCAGCGCACACATGGGGCCCAGCGACCCCGCACGGGGTCCCAGCGGCTCGCCAAGATACATCTCACCTCCCCAGCGTGCAAATGGAGCCCAGCCACCTCGAGCAGTTTCCCGACGGCTCATCAAATGGTCCCTGACACCTCCCCTGCGCGCGCACATGCGGGGTCCCAGCGGCTCGACAAAAGGCCCCTGGCACCTCCCCAGCACACACATGGGCTCCAGCGGCTCGCCAAACTGTCCCTGGCACATCCCCAGCGTGCACATGGGGCCCAGCGACCCCGCACGGGGTCCCAGAGTCTCGCAAAATGGTCCCTGGCACTTCCCCAGCACGCGCACAAGCCCCAGCGACTTCGCGTGGGGTTCCAGCGGCCCGCCAAACAGTCCCTGACACCTTCCCAGCGATCGAACGAGCCCCAGAAACTTCACGCAGGGTCCCAGAGGCTCGCCAAATGATCCCTGGCACATTCCCAGCATGCGCACGGTCACCAGCGACTTCGCGTGGGGTTCCAGCGGCCCGCCGAACAGTACCTGACACCTCCCCAGCACGCACATGGGTCCCAGTAACTTCACGCAGGGTTCCAGCGGCCAGCCAAACAGTCCCAGACACCCACCAGCGATCGCACGAGCCCCAGCAACCTCGTGCAGAGTCCCAGAGGTTCGCCAAATGATACCTGGCACATCCCCAGCACGCACACGGTCCCCAGCGACATCGCGCGGTGTCCCAACAGATTGCAAATGGTCCCTGGCACATCCGCAGCGCACGCATGGGCCCCAGCGACATCGCGCAGGGTCAAAGCAGCTTGCCAAATGGTCCCTGGCATCACCCCAGCACCCGCACGGGCCCAGCGACTTTGCGTGGGGTTCAAGCGGCTTGCCAAACGGTCCCTGGCACTTCCCCAGCGCGCACATGGGGCCCAGCGACCCCGCACGGGGTCCCAGCGGCTCGCCAAGATACATCTCACCTCCCCAGCGTGCAAATGGAGCCCAGCCACCTCGAGCAGTTTCCCGACGGCTCATCAAATGGTCCCTGACACCTCCCCTGCGCGCGCACATGCGTGGTCCCAGCGGCTCGACAAAAGGCCCCTGGCACCTCCCCAGCACACACATGGGCTCCAGCGGCTCGCCAAACTGTCCCTGGCACATCCCCAGCGTGCACATGGGGCCCAGCGACCCCGCACGGGGTCCCAGAGTCTCGCAAAATGGTCCCTGGCACTTCCCCAGCACGCGCACAGGCCCCAGCGACTTCGTGTGGGGTTCCAGCGGCCCGCCAAACAGTCCCTGACACCTTCCCAGCGATCGAACGAGCCCCAGAAACTTCACGCAGGGTCCCAGAGGCTCGCCAAATGATCCCTGGCACATTCCCAGCATGCGCACGGTCACCAGCGACTTCGCGTGGGGTTCCAGCGGCCCGCCGAACAGTACCTGACACCTCCCCAGCACGCACATGGGTCCCAGTAACTTCACGCAGGGTTCCAGCGGCCAGCCAAACAGTCCCAGACACCCACCAGCGATCGCACGAGCCCCAGCAACCTCGTGCAGAGTCCCAGAGGTTCGCCAAATGATACCTGGCACATCCCCAGCACGCACACGGTCCCCAGCGACATCGCGCGGTGTCCCAACAGATTGCAAATGGTCCCTGGCACATCCGCAGCGCACGCATGGGCCCCAGCGACATCGCGCAGGGTCAAAGCAGCTTGCCAAATGGTCCCTGGCATCACCCCAGCACCCGCACGGGCCCCAGCGACTTCGCGTGGGGTTCCAGCGGCTTGCCAAATGGTCCCTGACAACTCCCCAGCGATCGAAAGAGCCCCAGTGACCTCGCACAGTGTCAAAGCGGCTCACCAAATGGTCCTTGGCAACTCCCCAACGCGCGCATGGGGCCCAGCAACCCCACACAGGGTCCGAACGGCTCTCCAAATGGTCTCTGGCACTTCCCCAGCACGCACACGACCCCAGCGACATCACGCGCGGTCCCAATTGCTCGCAAATGGTCTATGACACCTCCTGAGCGCATGCACTGGGCCCGGCGACCCAGCGCGGGGTCCGAGCGGCTCATCAAATGGTCCCTGGCACCTCAGCAACAAGCACACGGACTCCAGCGACATCGCGCGGTGTCCCCACAGATTGCAAATGGTCCCTGACACCTTCCCAGCGATCGAGCGAGCCCCAGCAACTTCACGCAGGTTCCCAGAGGCTCGCCAAATGATCCCTGGCACATTCCCAGCATGCGCACGGTCACCATCGACTTCGCTTCGGGTTCCAGCGGCCCGCCGAACAGTACCTGACACCTCCCCAGCACGCACATGGGTCCCAGTAACTTCACGCAGGGTTCTAGCGGCCAGCCAAACGGTCCCAGACACCCACCAGCGATCGCACGAGCTCCAGCAACCTCGCGCAGAGTCCCAGATGTTCGCCAAATGATACCTGGCACATCCCCAGCACGCACACGGTCCCCAGCGACATCGCGCGGTGTCCCAACAGATTGCAAATGGTCCCTGGCACATCCGCAGCGCATGCACGGGCCCCAGCGACAACGCGCAGGGTCAAAGCGGCTTGCCAAATGGTCCCTGGCATCACCCCAGCACCCGCACGGGCCCAGCGACTTTGCGTGGGGTTCAAGCGGCTTGCCAAACGGTCCCTGGCACTTCCCCAGTGCGCACATGGGGCCCAGCGACCCCGCACGGGGTCCCAGCGGCTCGCCAAGATACATCTCACCTCCCCAGCGTGCAAATGGAGCCCAGCCACCCCGAGCAGGTTCCCGACGGCTCATCAAATGGTCCCTGACACCTCCCCTGCGCGCGCACATGCGGGGTCCCAGCGGCTCGACAAAAGGCCCCTGGCACCTCCCCAGCACACACATGGGCTCCAGCGGCTCGCCAAACTGTCCCTGGCACATCCCCAGCGTGCACATGGGGCCCAGCGACCCCGCACGGGGTCCCAGAGTCTCGCAAAATGGTCCCTGGCACTTCCCCAGCACGCGCACAGGCCCCAGCGACTTCGCGTGGGGTTCCAGCGGCCCGCCAAACGGTCCCTGACACCTCCCCAGTGATCGCAAGAGCCCCAGCGACCTCGCACAGGGTCCCAGAGGCTCGCCAAATGGTCCCTGGTCCCTACCCAGCGCAAGCACTGGGCCCCAGCGACATCGCGCAGGGTCCCAACTGCTCGCAAATGGTCCCTGACACCTCCCCAGCGCAAGCACGGGGTTCCCGCAGGTCGCCAAAAGGCCCCTGGTACCTCCCCAGCACGCACACGGGCTCCAGCGACTTCGTGTGGGGTTCAAGCGGCTCGCCAAACTGTCCCTGGCACTTACCCATCGCGCACATGGGGCCCAGTGACCCCGCGCAGGGTCCCAGCGCCTCGACAAGATCCCTCACACCTCCCCAGCGTGCGAATGGAGCCCAGCCACCCCAAGCAGGGTCCAGACGGCTCATCAAATGGTCCCTGGCACCTCCCCAGCACACGCACGGGCCCCAGCTACATCGCGGTGTCCCAACAGCTCGCAAATGGTCCCTGGCACATCCCCAGCGCATGCACGGGCCCCAGCGACATCGCGCAGCGACTTCGTGTGGGGTTCCAGCGGCTCGCCAAACTGTCCCTGGCACTTCCCCAGCGCGCACATGGGGCCCAGTGACCCCGTGCAGGGTCCCAGCGGCTCGCCAAGATCCCTCACACCTCCCCAGCGTGCGAATGGAGCCCAGCCACCCCAAGCAGGGTCCCGACGGCTCATCAAATGGTCCCTGGCACCTCCCCAGCGCACGCACGGGCCCCAGCTACATCGCAGTGTCCCAACAGCTCGCAAATGGTCCCTGGCACATCCCCAGCGCACGCACGGGCCCCAGCGACTTCGCGCAGCGACTTCGTGTGGGGTTCCAGCGGCTCGCCAAACTGTCCCTGGCACTTCCCCATCGCGCACATGGGGCCCAGTGACCGCACGCAGGGTCCCAGCGGCTCGCCATGATCCCTCACACCTCCCCAGCGTGCGAATGGAGCCCAGCCACCCCAAGCAGGGTCCCGACGGCTCATCAAATGGTACCTGGCACCTCCCCAGCACACGCACGGGCCCCAGCTACATCGCGGTGTCCCAACAGCTCGCAAATGGTCCCTGGCACATCCCCAGCGCACGCATGGACCCCAGCGACTTCGTGCGGGATCAAAGTGGCTTGCCAAATGGTCCCTGGCAGCTCCCCAGCACGTGAACGGGCCACAGCGAATTTGCACTGGGTCCCAGTGGCTTGCAAAATTTCCCTGACACATGCCCAGTGCATGCACGGACCTCAGAGACCCCGCGCGTGGCAAAAGCGGTTTGCAAAATGGTCCCTGGAACCTCCCCAGCACGCGCACGGGCCCCAGCGACTTCGTGTGGGGTTCCAGCGGCCCGCCAAACAGTCCCTGACACCCACCAGCGATTGCACGAGCCCCAGCAACCTCGCGCAGAGTCCCAGAGGTGCGTCAAATGATACCTGGCACATCCCCAGCACGCACACGGTCCCCAGCGACATCGCGCGGTGTCCCAACAGATTGCAAGTGGTCCCTGGCACATCCACAGCGCACGCACGGGCCCCAGCGACATCGCGCAGGGTCAAAGCAACTTGCCAAATGGTCCCTGGCATCACCCCAGCACCCGCACGGGCCCCAGCGACTTCGCGTGGGGTTCCAGCGGCATGCCAAACGGTCCCTGACAACTCCCCAGCGATCGCAAGAGCCCCAGTGAACTCGCAGTGTCAAATCGGCTCACCAAATGGTCCTTGGCAACTCCCCAACGCGCGCATGGGGCCCAGCAACCCCACACAGGGTCCGAGCGGCTCTCCAAATGGTCTCTGGCACCTCCCCAGCACGCACACGACCCCAGCGACATCACGCGCGGTCCCAATTGCTCGCAAATGGTCTGTGACACCTCCTGAGCGCATGCACTGGGCCCGGCGACCCAGCGCGGGGTCCGAGCGGCTCATCAAATGGTCCCTGGCACCTCAGCAACACGCACACGGACCCCAGAGACTTCACACGGGGTCCCAACTGCTCGCAAATGGTCTCTGGCACATCCCCAGCGCACGCACGGGCCCCAGCGACTTCGCGCGGGATCAAAGTGGCTTGCCAAATGGTCCCTGGCACCTCCCCAGCACGTGAACGGGCCACAGCGACCTCGCACGGGGTCCGATTAGCTGGCCAGGTTATAACTGGCACATCCCCAGCACGTGCACGGGCCCCAGCGAATTTGCGCTGGGTCCCAGTGGCTCGCAAATTGTCCCTGACACATCCCCAGCACGTGCACGGACCTCAGAGACCTCGCGCATGGCAAAAGCGGTTTGCAAAATGGTCCCTGACACCTCCCCAGCGATCGCACGAGCCCCAACGACCTTGCGCAGGTTCAAAGCGGCTCGCCAAATGGTCCCTGGCACATCCCCAGCATAAACACGGGCCCCAGCGACTTCATGTGGGGTTCCAGCGGCTCGCCAAACTGTCCCTTGCACTTCCCCAGCGCACACACGGGTCCCAGCAACTTCACGTGGGGTCCCAGCGGCTCGCCAAATGTTCACTGGTACCTCCCCAGCACACACACTGATCCCAGCAACTTCACGCGGGGTCCCAGCGGCACGCCAAATGTTCCCTGGCACCTCCCCAGCACGCACAAGGGCCGCAGCGACTTCGCTTGGGGTCAAAGCAGATTACCAAATAGTCCCTGGTCCATCCCCAGCGCAAGCACTGGGCCCAGATACCCCACGCGGGGTCCCAGCGGCTGGCAAAAGATCCCTGGCACCTCCTCACCGTGTGCACGGGCCACCGCGACTTCGCATGGGGTCCCATCAGCTCACCAAACGGTCCCTGGCACCTCCCCAGCACAAGCACTGGGCCCCAGCGACATCACACAGGGTCCCAACTGCTCGTAAATGGTCCCTGACACCTCCCCAGCGCACGCACACGGGCCGCAGCGACTTCGTGTGGGGTTCCAGCGGCTCGCCAAACTGTCCCTGGCACTTCCCCAGCGCGCACATGGGGCCCAGTGACCCCGCGCAGGGTCCCAGCGGCTCGCCAAGATCCCTCACACCTCCCCAGCGTGCGAATGGAGCCCAGCCACCCCAAGCAGGGTCCCGACGGCTCATCAAATGGTCCCTGGCACCTCCCCAGCACACGCACGGGCCCCAGCTACATCGCGGTGTCCCAACAGCTCGCAAATGGTCCCTGGCACATCCCCAGAGCACGCACGGGCCCCAGCGACTTCGCGCGGGATCAAAGTGGCTTGCCAAATGGTCCCTGGCACCTCCCCAGCACCCGCACGGGCCCCAGCGACTTCGCGTGGGGTTCCAGCGGCTTGCCAAACGGTCCCTGACAACTCCCCAGCGATCGAAAGAGCCCCAGTGACCTCGCACAGTGTCAAAGCGGCTCACCAAATGGTCCTTGGCAACTCCCCAACGCGCGCATGGGGCCCAGCAACCCCACACAAGGTCCGAGCGGCTCTCCAAATGGTCTCTGGCACTTCCCCAGCACGCACACGACCCCAGCGACATCACGCGCGGTCCCAATTGCTCGCAAATGGTCTGTGACACCTCCTGAGCGCATGCACTGGGCCCGGCGACCCAGCGCGGGGTCCGAGCGGCTCATCAAATGGTCCCTGGCACCTCAGCAACACAGACACGGACCCCAGAGACTTCGCACGGGGTCCCAACTGCTCGCAAATGGTCTCTGGCACATCCCCAGCGCACGCATGGGCCCCAACGACTTCGCGCGGGGTCAAAGCGGCTTGCCAAATGGTCCCTGGCACCTCCCCAGCGCGCACACGGGGCCCAGCGACCCCGCGCGGGGTCCCAGCAGCTCACCAAATGGTCCCTGGCACATCCACAGCTCGCGCATGGGGCTTAGCGACCCTGCTCTGGGTCCGAGTGGCTCGCCAAATGTTCCCTGGCGACTCCCCAGCGCACGCACGGGCCCCAGCGACATCGCGCAGGGTCAAAGCGGCTTGCCAAATGGTCCCTGGCATCACCCCAGCACCCGTACGGGCCCCAGCGACTTCGCGTGGGGTTCCAGCGGCTTGCCAAACGGTCCCTGACAACTCCCCAGCGATTGCAAGAGCCCCAGTGAACTCGCACAGTGTCAAATCGGCTCACCAAATGGTCCTTGGCAACTCCCCAACGCGCGCATGGGGCCCAGCAACCCCACACAAGGTCCGAGCGGCTCTCCAAATGGTCTCTGGCACTTCCCCAGCACGCACACGACCCCAGCGACATCACGTGCGGTCCCAATTGCAAAGGTATTATAAATCGTTGTAAAGGTCAGAGAGCTATGGAAAAGCATAGGGAAGCATTGTGCACAGGCCACCGCGACTTCGCATGGGGTCCCATCAGCTCACCAAACGGTCCCTGGCACCTCCCCAGCACAAGCACTGGGCCCCAGCGACATCACGCAGGGTCCCAACTGCTCGTAAATGGTCCCTGACACCTCCCCAGCGCACGCACACGGGCCGCAGCGACTTCATGTGGGGTTCCAGCGGCTCGCCAAACTGTCCCTGGCACTTCCCCAGCGCGCACATGGGGCCCAGTGACCCCGCGCAGGGTCCCAGCGGCTCGCCAAGATCCCTCACACCTCCCCAGCGTGCGAATGGAGCCCAGCCACCCCAAGCAGGGTCCCGATGGCTCATCAAATGGTATCTGGCACCTCCCCAGCACACGCACGGGCCCCAGCTACATCGCGGTGTCCCAACAGCTCGCAAATGGTCCCTGGCACATCCACAGCGCACGCACGGGCCCCAGCGACATCGCGCAAGGTCAAAGCGGCTTGCCAAATGGTCCCTGGCATCACCCCAGCACCCGTACGGGCCCCAGCGACTTCGCGTGGGGTTCCAGCGGCTTGCCAAACGGTCCCTGACAACTCCCCAGCGATTGCAAGAGCCCCAGTGAACTCGCACAGTGTCAAATCGGCTCACCAAATGGTCCTTGGCAACTCCCCAACGCGCGCATGGGGCCCAGCAACCCCACACAAGGTCCGAGCGGCTCTCCAAATGGTCTCTGGCACTTCCCCAGCACGCACACGACCCCAGCGACATCACGCGCGGTCCCAATTGCTCGCAAATGGTCTGTGACACCTCCTGAGCGCATGCACTGGGCCCGGCGACCCAGCGCGGGGTCCGAGCGGCTCATCAAATGGTCCCTGGCACCTCAGCAACACGCACACGGACCCCAGAGACTTCGCACGGGGTCCCAACTGCTCGCAAATGGTCTCTGGCACATCCCCAGCGCACGCATGGGCCCCAACGACTTCGCGCGGGGTCAAAGCGGCTTGCCAAATGGTCCCTGGCACCTCCCCAGCGCGCACACGGGGCCCAGCGACCCCGCGCGGGGTCCCAGCAGCTCACCAAATGGTCCCTGGCACATCCACAGCTCGCGCATGGGGCTTAGCGACCCTGCTCTGGGTCCGAGTGGCTCGCCAAATGTTCCCTGGCGACTCCCCAGCATGCGCACGGTCACCAGCGACTTCGCGTGGGGTTCCAGCGGCCCGCCGAACAGTACCTGACACCTCCCCAGCACGCACATGGGTCCCAGTAACTTCACGCAGGGTTCCAGCGGCCAGCCAAACAGTCCCAGCGATCGCACGAGCCCCAGCAACCTCGTGCAGAGTCCCAGAGGTTCGCCAAATGATACCTGGCACATCCCCAGCACGCACACGGTCCCCAGCGACATCGCGCGGTGTCCCAACAGATTGCAAATGGTCCCTGGCACATCCGCAGCGCATGCACGGGTCCCAGCGACATCGCGCAGGGTCAAAGCGGCTTGCCAAATGGTCCCTGGCATCACCCCAGCACCCGTACGGGCCCCAGCGACTTCGCGTGGGGTTCCAGCGGCTTGCCAAACGGTCCCTGACAACTCCCCAGCGATTGCAAGAGCCCCAGTGAACTCGCACAGTGTCAAATCGGCTCACCAAATGGTCCTTGGCAACTCCCCAACGCGCGCATGGGGCCCAGCAACCCCACACAAGGTCCGAGCGGCTCTCCAAATGGTCTCTGGCACTTCCCCAGCACGCACACGACCCCAGCGACATCACGCGCGGTCCCAATTGCTCGCAAATGGTCTGTGACACCTCCTGAGCGCATGCACTGGGCCCGGCGACCCAGCGCGGGGTCCGAGCGGCTCATCAAATGGTCCCTGGCACCTCAGCAACACGCACACGGACCCCAGAGACTTCGCACGGGGTCCCAACTGCTCGCAAATGGTCTCTGGCACATCCCCAGCGCACGCATGGGCCCCAACGACTTCGCGCGGGGTCAAAGCGGCTTGCCAAATGGTCCCTGGCACCTCCCCAGCGCGCACACGGGGCCCAGCGACCCCGCGCGGGGTCCCAGCAGCTCACCAAATGGTCCCTGGCACATCCACAGCTCGCGCATGGGGCCTAGCGACCCTGCTCTGGGTCCGAGTGGCTCGCCAAATGTTCCCTGGCGACTCCCCAGCACGCGCACGGGCCCCAGCGACTTCGCGTGGGGTTCCAGCGCCCTGCCAAACGGTCCCTGACACCTTCCCAGCGATCGAACGAGCCCCAGCAACTTCACGCAGGGTCCCAGAGGCTCGCCAAACTGTCCCTGGCACTTCCCCAGCATGCGCACGGTCACCAGCGACTTCGCGTGGGGTTCCAGCGGGTCGCCGAACAGTACCTGACACCTCCCCAGCACGCACATGGGTCCCAGTAACTTCACGCAGGGTTCCAGCGGCCAGCCAAACAGTCCCAGCGATCGCACGAGCCCCAGCAACCTCGTGCAGAGTCCCAGAGGTTCGCCAAATGATACCTGGCACATCCCCAGCACGCACACGGTCCCCAGCGACATTGCGCGGTGTCCCAACAGATTGCAAATGGTCCCTGGCACATCCGCAGCGCACGCATGGACCCCAGCGACATCGCGCGGGATCAAAGTGGCTTGTCAAATGGTCCCTGGCAGCTCCCCAGCACGTGAACGGGCCACAGCGACCCCGCGCGGGGTCCGATTAGCTGGCCAGATTATAACTGGCACATCCCCAGCACGTGCACGGGCCCCAGCGAATTTGCACTGGGTCCCAGTGGCTCGCAAATTGTCCCTGACACATGCCCAGCGCATGCACGGACCTCAGAGACCACGCGCGTGGCAAAAGCGGTTTGCAAAATGGTCCCTGGAACCTCCCCAGCACGCGCACGGGCCCCAGCGACTTCGTGTGGGGTTCCAGCGGCCCGCCAAACAGTCCCTGACACCTTCCCAGTCGATCGAACGAGCCCCAGAAACTTCACGCAGGGTCCCAGAGGCTCGCCAAATGATCCCTGGCACATTCCCAGCATGCACACGGGCCCCAGCGACTTCGCGTGGGGTTCCAGCGGCCTGCCGAACAGTACCTGACACCTCCCCAGCACGCACATGGGTCCCAGTAACTTCACGCAGGGTTCCAGCGGCCAGCCAAACGGTCCCAGACACCCACCAGCGATCGCACGAGCTCCAGCAACCTCGCGCAGAGTCCCAGAGGTTCGCCAAATGATACCTGGCACATCCCCAGCATGCACACGGTCCCCAGCGACATCGCGCGGTGTCCCAACAGATTGCAAATGGTCTCTGGCACATCCGCAGCGCACGCACGAGCCCCAGCGACATCGCGCAGGGTCAAAGCGGCTTGCCAAATGGTCCCTGGCATCACCCCAGCACCCGCATGGGGCCCAGCGACCCCGCACAGGGTCCCAGCGGCTCGCCAAGATACATCTCACCTCCCCAGCGCGCAAATGGAGCCCAGCCACCCCGAGCAGGTTCCCGACGGCTCATCAAATGGTCCCTGACACCTCCCCTGCGCGCGCACGTGCGGGGTTCCAGCAGCTCGCCGAAAGGCCCCTGGCACCTCCCCAGCACACACGCTCCAGCGACTCGCCAAACTGTCCCTGCCACATCCCCAGCGTGCACATGGGGCCCAGCGACCCCGCACGGGGTCCCAGAGTCTCGCAAAATGGTCCCTGGCACTTCCCCAGCACGCGCACAGACCCCAGCGACTGCGCGTGGGGTTCCAGCGGCCCGACAAACGGTCCCTGACACCTCCCCAGCGATCGCAATAGCCCCAGCGACCTCGCACAGGGTCCCAGAGGCTCGCCAAATGGTCCCTGGTCCCTACCCAGCGCAAGCACTGGGCCCCAGCGACATCGCGCAGGGTCCCAACTGCTCGCAAATGGTCCCTGACACCTCCCCAGCGCAAGCACGGGGTTCCAGCAGGTCGCCAAAAGGCCCCTGGTACCTCCCCAGCACGCACACGGGCTCCAGCGACTTCGTGTGGGGTCCAAGAGTCTCGTCAAATGGTCCCTGGCACTTCCCCAGCACGCGCACGGGCTCCAGCGACTTCGCGTCGGGTTCCAGCGGCCCGTCAAACGGTCCCTGACACCTCCCCAGCGATCGCAAGAGCCCCAGCGACCTCGCGCAGGGTCCCAGAGGATCGCCAAATGGTCCCTGGTTCCTCCCCAGCACAAGCACTGGGCCCCAGCAACATCGTGCAGGGTCCCAACTGCTCGCAAATGGTCCATGACACCTCCCCAGCGCACGCACACGGGCCGCAGCGACTTCGTGTGGGGTTCAAGCGGCTCGCCAAACTGTCCCTGGCACTTCCCCAGCGCGCACATGGGGCCCAGTGACCCCGCGCAGGGTCCCAGCGGCTCGCCAAGATCCCTCACACCTCCCCAGCGTGCGAATGGAGCCCAGCCACACCAAGCAGGGTCCCGACGGCTCATCAAATGGTCCCTGGCACCTCCCTAGCCCATGTTCCCTGGTCCCTGGCACCTCCCCAGCACACGCACGGGCCCCAGCGACTCCGCGCAGCGACTTCGTGTGGGGTTCCAGCGGCTCGCCAAACTGTCCCTGGCACTTCCCCAGCGCGCACATGGGGCCCAGTGACCCCGCGCAGGGTCCCAGCGGCTCGCCAAGATCCCTCACACCTCCCCAGCGTGTGAATGGAGCCCAGCCACCCCAAGCAGGGTCCCGACGGCTCATCAAATGGTCCCTGGCACCTCCCCAGCACACGCACGGGCCCCAGCTACATCGTGGTGTCCCAACAGCTCGCAAATGGTCCCTGGCACATCCCCAGCGCACGCACGGGCCCCAGCGACTTCGCGCAGGATCAAAGTGGCTTGCCAAATGGTCCCTGGCACCTCCCCAGCACGTGAACGGGCCACAGCGACCCCGCACGGGGTCCGATTAGCTGGCTAGATTATAACTGGCACATCCCCAGCACGTGCACGGGCCCCAGCGAATTTGCGCTGGGTCCCAGTGGCTCGCAAATTGTCCCTGACACATCCCCAGCGCGTGCATGGACCTCAGAGACCCCGCGCGTGGCAAAAGCGGTTTGCAAAATGGTCCCTGACACCTCCCCAGCGATCGCACGAGCCCCAACGACCTTGCACAGGTTCAAAGCGGCTCGCCAAATGGTCCCTGGCACATCCCCAGCATGCACACGGGCCCCAGCGACTTCATGTGGGGTTCCAGCGGCTCGCCAAACTGTCCCTTGCACTTCCCCAGCGCACACACGGGTCCCAGAAACTTCACGCGGGGTCCCAGCGGCTCGCCAAATGTTCACTGGTACCTCCCCAGCACGCACACGGGTCCCAGCAACTTCACGCGGGGTCCCAGCGGCTCGCCAAATGTTCCCTGGCACCTCCCCAGCATGCGCAAGGGCCGCAGCGACTTCGCGTGGGGTCAAAGCAGATTACCAAATAGTCCCTGGTCCATCCCCAGCGCAAGCACTGGGCCCAGATACCCCACGCGGGGTCCCAGCGGCTGGCAAAAGATCCCTGGCACCTCCTCACCGTGTGCACGGGCCACCGCGACTTCGCATGGGGTCCCAGCGGCTCACCAAACGGTCCTTGGCACCTCCCCAGCATGCGCATGGGGCCCAGTGATCCCGCACAGGGTCGCATCGGCTCACCAAACGGTCCCTGGCACCTCAGCAGCACACGGACAGGCCCCCACGACCCCGTGCGGTGTCCCTGCGGCTCACCAAATGGTCCCTGGTACCTTCCCAGCGCATGCACAGGACCCAGTGACCCCACACAGGGTCCCAGCGGCTCGCCAAGCAGTCACTGGCACCTGCCCAGTGCGCGCACGAGCCCCAGAGACCCCTCGCAGAGTTCGAGCAGCTCTACAACCAGTCCCTGGCACTTAACCAACACGCAGAGAAGTCCCAGCAACTTCGTGCGGGGTCCCAGCGGCTTGCCAAATGATCCCTGGCACATCCCCAGCCCGGACACAGGCCCCAGCGACCCCGCATGGACTCCAAGTGTCATCCCAAACTGTCCCTGGCACCTCACCAGCACGCGCAGGGTCCCCAGCGACATGGCGTGGTGTCCCAGCGGCTCGCCAAATGGTCCTTGGCACCTCCCCAGCGCGCGCGCGCGACCCTGCTCTGGGTCCGAGTTGCTCGCCAAATGGTCCCTTGCTCCTCCCCAGCATGAACACGGGCCCCAGCGACTTCGTGTGCGGTTCCAGCGGCTTGCCAAACTGTCCCTGGCACTTCCCCAGTGCACGCATGGGGCCCAGCGACCCTGCACGGGGTCAAAGCGGCTCGCCAAATGTTCCCTGGCACCTCCCCATCATGCGCACGGTCACCAGCGACTTCGCGTGGGGTTCCAGCGGCCCGCCGAACAGTACCTGACACCTCCCCAGCACGCACATGGGTCCCAGTAACTTCACGCAAGGTTCCAGCGGCCAGCCAAACGGTCCCAGACACCCACCAGCGATCGCACGAGCCCCAGCAACCTCGCGCAGAGTCCCAGAGGTGCATCAAATGATACCTGGCACATCCCCAGCACGCACACGGTCCCCAGCGACATCGCGCGGTGTCCCAACAGATTGCAAATGGTCCCTGGCACATCCGCAGCGCATGCACGGGTCCCAGCGACATCGCGCTGGGTCAAAGCGGCTTGCCAAATGGTCCCTGGCATCACCCCAGCACCCGCACGGGCCCCAGCGACTTTGCGTGGGGTTCCAGCAGCTTACCAAACGGTCCTTGACAACTCCCCAGCGATCGCAAGAGCCCCAGTGACCTCGCACAGTGTCAAAGCGGCTCACCAAATGGTCCTTGGCAACTCCCCAACGCGCGCATGGGGCCCAGCAACCTCGCGCAGGGTCCGAGCGGCTCTCCAAATGGTCTCTGGCACCTCCCCAGCACGCACACGACCCCAGCGACATCACGCGCGGTCCCAACTGCTCGCAAATGGTCCCTGGCATCACAACAGCACCCGCACGGGCCCAGCGACCCCGCGCGGTGTCCCTGCGGCTCGCCAAATGGTCCCTGGTACCTTCCCAGCGCACACACTGGACCCAGCGACCCTACGTTGGTTCCCAACGGCTCGCCAAGCAGTGACTGGCACCTCCCCAGCACACGCACGGGCCCCAGAGACCCCGCGCAGGGTCCGATTGGCTCTGCAACCAGTCCCTGGCACCTAACCAACACGCGCAGAAGTCCCAGCAACCACGTGCGACATCCCAGCAGCTCGCAAATAGTCCTTGGCAGATCCCTAGTGCGCGCACGGGGCACAGCGACCCCGCGCGGGGTCCCACTGGTTCACCGAATGTTCCCTGGCACCTCAGCAGTTCTCGCACGGTCCCGAGCCACCCCGTGCGGGGTCCCTGCGGCTCGCAAATAGTCTCTGGCACATCCCCAGCATGAGCACGGGCCCCAGCGACTTCGCGCGGAGTCCCAGCGGGTTAGGGTCATTGTCAGGGTTAGGGTTCAGAAATGCGCAGCACT
Source organism: Acipenser ruthenus (assembly GCF_902713425.1). Lineage (NCBI taxonomy): Eukaryota > Metazoa > Chordata > Actinopteri > Acipenseriformes > Acipenseridae > Acipenser > Acipenser ruthenus. Next base: position 4,189,280 of record NC_081238.1, read on the forward strand.
TAGGGTTAGGGTTAGGGTCAGTGTTAGGGTTAGGGTTAGGGTTCAGAAATGAGCAGACTTTAGGGTTAGGGTTAGGGTTAGGGTTAGGTTTAAGATTAGGGTTAGGGTCAGGGTCAGGGTCAGGGTCAGGGTTAGCCGTTCAAAACTACATTTTACCATTTATATGCGCAAAACGACACCAAAAATGAAAGACCTGCGCAGTCCTGAATGGTTAGGGTTTGGGTTAGGGTCAGGGTTAGGGTTAGGGTTATGGTCATGGTCAGGGTTAGGGTCATGGTCAGGGTTAGGGTCATGGTCAGGGTTAGGGTTAGGGTCAAGGTCAGGGTCAGGGTCACCGTCAGGGTTAGGGTTAGGGTTAGGGTTAGGGTTCAGAAATGTGCAGACCTTAGGGTTAGGGTTAGGGTTAGGGTCAGCGTCAGGGTCAGGGTTAGGGTTAGGGTTAGCTGTTTAAAACTACATTTTACCATTCATATTCGCAAAACGACACCAAAAATGAAAGGCCTGCGCAGTTCTGAACACACCCGCTAATGTGCAGCAACTCGTCGAAAGCTTTGCAGCTGCGCATGCGCAGTAACTCGGCTAAAACTACACAGCTGTGCATGTGCAGTAACTCGGCTAAAACTACCCAGCTGCGCATGCGTATGCGTTCGCCTTTCAAAACTGCATTTTACCATTTATATGCGCAAAACGTCACCAAAAATGAAAGGCCGGCGCAGTCCTGAACGCATCTGCGCATGCGCAGCAACTCAGCTAAGACTATGCAGCTGCGCATGCGCAGAGCCTCTGCTAAAACTATACAGCTGCGCATGCCCATGCGTTCGCCGTTCAAAACTGCATTTTACCTTTCATATGCGCAAAATGTCTCCAAAAATGAAAGGCCTGCACAGTCCTGAACGCAGCTGCGCATGCGCAGTAACTCGGCTAAAACTACACAGCTGCGCATGCGTAGAAACTCGGCTAAAACTACCCAGCTGCGCATGCGTTTGCGTTCGCCGTTCAAAACTGCATTTTACCATTCATATGCGCAAAACGTCACCAAATATAAAAGGGCTGTGCAGTCCTGAACGCAGCTGCGCATGTGCTGGGGAGGTGCCAGGGACTACTTGGCGAGCCGCTGGGATCCCATGTGGGGTCGCTGGGGCTTGTGCGCGTGCTGGGGAGGTGCCAGGGACAATTGGGCGAGCCGCTAGGACCACGCACAGGGTCGCTGGGGCCCATGCGCGCTGGGGAGGTGCCAGAGACCATTTGGCAAGCCGCTGGGACCCCGCGCGGGGTCGCTGGCCCTGTGCACGCGCTGGGTAGGGGCCAGGGACCATCTGCTGTGCCGCTGGGACTCCGAGTGGGGTCACTAGGACGCTTGCGCGCTGGGGAGGGGCCAGTGACCATTTGGCTAGCTGCTCTGACCCCGCACGGGGCCTCTGGGGCACATGCGCATGCTGGGGAGGTGCCAGGGAGGATTTGGCGAGCCACAGAGACACCGTGCGATGTCGCTGTGCCCAGTTCGTTCGCTGGGGAGGTGCCAGGGACCGTTTGGCGAGCCACTGGGTCCCCGCGCAGGGTCGCTGGGTCCAGGGCGCTCGCTGGGTATGTGCCAGGGACCGGTTTTTTGTGCCGCTGGGGCCCCGAATGTGGTTGCTACGCCCCGTGTGCGTGCTGTTGAGGTCCCAGGGATCGTTTGGCGAGCCGCTGGGATCCGCCGCAAAGTTGCTGTGGCCCGTGCGTGCTGGGCAAGTACCAGGGACCATTTGGCGAGCTGCTGGAACCCCATGTGCACGCGCTGGGTAGCGGCCAGGGACCATCAGGTGAGCCGCTGGGAAACCGAGTGGGGTCGCTGGGCCAAGTGCGCGTGTTGGGGAGGTACCAGGGATCATTTGGCAAGCCGCTGGGACCCCCGGCGGCAACACTGGGGCTCATGCGTGTGCTTGGAGCTGCCAGGGACCATTTGGTGAGCCCCTGGGACCCCAAGTGGGGTCGGTGGGCCCCGTGAGTTTGGTGTGGAGGTGCCATGGAACGTTCGGCGTGCCGCTGAGACACCGAACAGTGTCGCTGGGTCCAGTGCGCGTGCGGGGGAGGTGCCAGGGACCATTTGGCGAGCCACTTGGACACCACGCGGGGTCGCTGGGCCCAGGGCGCGTGCCGTGGAGGTACCAGGGACCGTTTGGCAAGCCACTGGGACCCCGCGCGGTGACGCTGGGACCCCTGTGCGTGCTTGGGAGGGGCCAGGGACAATTTGGCGAGCTGCCGGGACCCTGCGCAAAAGTCGCTGGGTCTCGTGCGTGTGCTGGGGTGGTGCTAGGGACCATTTGGCAAACTGCTGGTGCACCGCGCATGCTCACTGAGGCCTGTGTGCGTGCTGGGGAGGTGCCAGGGATTATTTGGCGAGCAGCTGGGATCCCACGTGGGGTCGCTGGGGCTTGTGCGCGCGCTGGGGAGATGCCAGGGACCGTTTGCCGTGCCACTGGGACACTGCGTGGGGTCGCTGTTCTATGTGCGCGTGCTGGGGAGGTGCCAGGGACCGTTTGGTGTGCCGCTGGGAACCCACGTGGGGTCGCTAGTGTCCGTGCGCTGCTGGGGAGGTGCCAGGAACAGTTTGGGGAGCCGCTGGGACCCCAAGCTGGGTTGCTGGGCAGTGTGCACGCGCTGGGGACGTGCCTGGGACCCTTTGGAGAGCCGCTCAGACCCCGCGCGGGGTCTCCGGGACCGTGCTCACATTGAGTAGGTGCCCGGGAGCATTTGGCGAGTCGGTGAGACTCCTCGGGGGGTCGCCATTCCCCATGCGCGCGCTGGGAGAGGCCAGGGACCATTTGATGAGCTGCTGGGACTCACGCGAAGTAGCTGGGGCCCGTGCTCTCGCTGGGGTGGTGCTAGGGATATTTTGGCGAGCCGCTGGGACCCAAGCGGTGTCGCTGGGCCCAGTGCGCATGCTGGGGAGGTGCCAGGGACTGTGTGGCGAACCGCTGGGACCCCGCGTGGGGGCGCTGGGGCCCGTGCTTGTGCTGGGGAGGTTCCAGGTACTATTTGGAGAGACGCTCGGACCCCGCACGCAGTTGCTGGGCCCCTTGCACGCAATGGGTAGGTACCAGGGACCATTTGCCGAGCAGCTTGGACCCAGCGTGGGGTCACTAGTGCCCGTGTGTGCACTGGGGAACTGCCTGGGAGAGTTTGGCGAGCTGCTGTGACCCTGCGCGAGGTCGCTGTGGCCACAGCACTCGCTGGGTAGGTGCCAGGAACTGTTTGGCGAGCCCCTGGGACCCCGTGCGGGGTCGCAGGGCCCTGTGCGTGCGCTGGGCAGGGGCCAGGGACTATTTGGCGAGTCACTCGTACCCCGCGCAGGGACATTGGGCCCTGTGCGCGCGCTGGGGAGGTGCCAGGGTCATTTTGGCGAGCAACTAGGACCCCACACTGATTCGCGCTGGGGAGGGGCCAGGGGCCATTTGACGAGCCGCAGGGACCCCGCACGGGGTCGCTGGTCCCAGTGTGCATGCTGGGGAGGGTCCAGGGACCTTTGGGCAGCGGTGTGGAGTAGTGGTTAGGGCTCTGGACTCTTGACCGGAGGGTTGTGGGTTCAATCCCCAGTGAGGACACTGCTGTTGTACCCTTGAGCAAGGTACTTTACCTAGATTGCTCCAGTAAAAACCCAACTGTATAAATGGGTAATTGTATGTAAAATAATGTGATATCTGTATAATGTGAAATAATGTATAATGTGATATCTTGTAACAATTGTAAGTCGCCCTGGATAAGGGCGTCTGCTAAGAAATAAATAATAATAATAATAATTCGCTGGGGACTGTGCGTGCTCAGGGGAGGTGCCAGGGACCCTTTGGAAAGCCGCTGGGACTGCACGCCATGTCGCTGGGGCCCGTGCTCATGCTGGGGAGGTGCCAGGGACCATTTGGCGAGCCGCTCAGACACTGCAAACGGTCGCTGGTGCCCGTGCGCGCGCTTGGGAGGTGCCAGGCACCGTTTGGCGAGCCGCTGTGACTCTGCGCGGGGTCGTTGGTCCCAGTGCGCGCGCTGGGATGGTGCCAGGGTAATTTTGGCAAGCAACTGGGACCCCACGCTGATTCGCTGGGGACTGTGAGTGCTCTGGGGAGGTGCCAGGGATATTTTTACTAGCCGCTGGGACCCCAAGCGGGGTCGCTGGGACCTGTGTGCGGGATGGGGAGGTGGAAGGGACCGTTTTGCGAGCTGCTGGGACCCCGCGCGGGGTCGGTGTTTCCCATGCACGCACTTGGGAGGTGCCAGGGTCGTTTTGGAGAGCTGCTGGGACCCTGCGCGGGGTTGCTGGGCCCGTGCATGCGCTGGGAGGGGCCAGGGACCATTTGGCAAGCTGCTGGGACCCTGCGCGAAGTCGCTGGGGTCCATGCGTGCGCTGGGGAGGTGCCAGGGACCGTGTGGCGAGCCGCTGGGACCCCGGGTGGGATCAATAGTGTCCGTGAGCGCGGTGGGGAGGTGCCAGGGACCATTTGGCGAGCTGCTGGGATTCCGCGAGGGGTCGTTGGTATCCGTGCGCGCACTGGGGAGGTGCCAGGGACCATTTGGCGAGCCGCTGGACTCCGCTCGGGGTCGATGGGTCCCGTGCGCGCACTGGGGAGATGCCAGGGAAAGCTTGTGAGCTGGTTGGACCAAGCGCGGGGTCACTGGGCCCCGTGCTCGCGCTGGGGAGGGGCCAGGGGCCATTTGACGAGCCGCAGGGACCCCGCACGGGGTCGCTGGTCCCAGTGTGCATGCTGGGGAGGGTCCAGGGACCTTTTGGCAAGCCGCTGGGGCTCCACTCAGGCTCACTGAGTCTCGTGCGTGTGCTGGGCAGGTGCCAGGGACCATTTGGTGAGCCCCTGGGACACCGAGTGGGGTCGGTGGGCCCCATGCGTTTGGTGGGGAGGTGCCAGGGAATGTTTGGCGTGCCGCTGGGACACCGAACAGTGTCGCTGGGCCCAGTGCGCATGCTGGGAAGGTGCCAGGGACCGTTTGGTGAGCTGCTCGGACACCACGAGGGGTCGCTGGGCACAGGGTGCGTGCCAGGGTGGTACCAGGGACCATTTGGCGAGCCACTAGGACACCCCGCGGGGTCGCTGGGGCCCATGCGCGTGCTGGGGAGGTGCCAGGAACCGTTTGGCGTGCCGCTGGGAACACGCTGGGTTGCTGGGGCCTGTGCGCGGGCTGGAGATGTGCCAGGGACCATTTGGCGAGCCGCTGGGACCCCACGCGGGGTTGCTGGGGCCTGTGTGCGCGCTGGGGAGGTGCCAGGGACTATTTAGCAAGCCACTGGTAACCCGAGCGAAGTCGCTGGGGCCCGTGCGCGCATTGGGGAAGTGCCAGGGATCATTTGATGAGCCGCAGGAACTACGCACGGGGTCGCTAGGGCCTGTGCGCGTGCTGGGGAGGTGCCAGGGACCGTTTGGCGAGCCGCTGGGACCCCAAGCTGGGTCGCTAGGCCCTGTGCACGCGCTGGGGAGGTGCCAGGGAACATTTGGAGAGCCGCTGGGAACCTGCACAAGGTCGCTGGGCCCCGTGCCCGCTTGGGAGGTGCCAGGGACGATTTGGAGAGCCGCTGGGAACCCGCACGGTGTCGCTGGGCCCGGTGTGCGTGCTGGGGAGGTGCCAGGGACCATTTGGCGAGCCGCTGGCACCCCGAGCAAAGTTGTTGGGGCCCGTGCGCGTGCTGGGGAGGGGCCAGGGACGATTTGGCTAGCCGCTGGTACCCCGCGCGAAGTCACAGGGTCCCGTGCGCTCACTGGGGATGTGCCAGGGACCATTTTGCGAGCTGCTGGGACTCCGCATGCGGTCGCTGGGCCCAGTGCGTGCGCTGCGGAGGTGCCAGGGACAGTTTGCTCTGCCGCTGGGACCCCACGCTGGGTTGCGGGGGCCTGTGCACGCACTGGGGAGGTGCCAGGGACCATTTGACGAGCCGCTGGGACGACGCCCACGTTCGCTGGGCCCCGTGCGAAGTTGTTAGGGTCCGTGCGCGCGCTGCGGAGGTGCCAGGGAACATTTGGTGAGCGGCTGGGCCCTGCGCGTGTGTTGGGGAGGTGCCAGTTACCATTTGGCAAGCCACTGGGACCCCGCGCAGCGGCGTTGGGCCCCGTGCCCGCGCTGGGGAGGTGCCATGGAACATTTGGCGAGCTGCTAAGACCTCGCATGCGGTCGTTGGGCCATGTACGTGCGCTGGGTAGGTGCCAGGGAACATTTGGCGAGCTGCTGGGACCCCACATGGGGTCGCTCGTGCCCACTGGCGTGCTTGGGAGGTGCCAAAGACCGTTAGGCGTGCAGCTGGGACCCAGTACGAAGTCGCTGGGGCCCATGCGCGTGCTGGGGATGTGCCAGGGAACATTTGGCGAGCTGCTGGGACCCCACACCAAGTCGCTAGGGCCCGTGCGTGTGCTTGGGAGGTGCCAGGGATCGTTTGGTGAGCTGTACGAGCCCCGCACAGGGTCTCAGGGGCCTGTGTGCGCACTGGGGAGGGGCCACGGACTATTTGGCAAGCCGCTGGGACCCTGTGCGAAGTCGCCGGGACCCGTGCGCGTGCTGGGGAGGTGCAAGGGACCCTTTGGGAAGCCTCTGGGGCCCCTCCCGGGGTCCTTGGGCCCTGTTCGTGTGCTGGGGAGGTGCCAGGGACCATTTGGCGAGCAGCTGGGACCCCGTACGGGGTCACTGGGGCCTGTGCGCGTGCTGGGGAGGCGCCAGGGACGGTTAGGCGAGCCGTTGGGACCCCGCATGGGATAGCTGGTACATGTGCGCGTGCTGGTGAGGTGCCAGGGACTCTTTGGCGAGCAGCTGGGATCCCGAGCGGGGTTGCTGGGCCCCTCCCGTGAGCGCGCTGTGTAGGTGCCAGGGACCATTTGGTGAACCGCTTGGGGCCTGTGCGCATGCTGTGGAGGGGCCACACACTATTTGGCAAGCCGCTGGGACCCCTGCGCGTGCTGGGGAGGTGCAAGGGACCCTTTGGGAAGCCGCTGGGGCCCCTCCCGGGGTCCCTGGGCCCCGTTCGCATGCTGGGGAGGTGCCAGGAACATTTGGCGTGCAGCTGGGACCCCGCGTAGGGTCGCTGGTCCAGTACGCGTGCTGAGGAGGTGACAGGTACCATTTGGCGAGCTGTATACTATTTGGAACCCCTGAAATACGGTTTCTTGGAATACTTTTTCAAGAGAGTAAGATTTTTAAACCTCACGAATGTTTTAGACTATTCCTGTTAGTAATAAATCAGACACTTGATGCAAGTGTAGCCCATCAATCAACAAAACCTTTATTTAACTTCCAGTACAGTACCAAACAATATTAAGCCATAGCAGTCAAAACAAATGGTTATTACCTATTCTCAATGGGAATTTGGGTGCGGTCTGGAGTTTCTGCATCAAGCAGTTTTGCCTCTTAATAATTCATTATTATTATTAATTAGTCATTTTAGCAGATGCTTCTATCCAAAGCGACTTCCAGAGACTAGGGGTAAACTATGCATCACAGTCACCTCCAATGGGACCTCGGTTTTACGTCTCAAGGAGACAAAGTGATTTGCTCTGGGTCACACACAGTGCGAGTTGGGATTTGAACCGGGAACCACCTGGTATGAACAGGCCCACCGAGAGGATAGGGAAATTTCCCCGGGGCCCAACGCCTCGAAGGGGGTCCCTGATGTTTTTTTTAAATATATATATATATTCCTATAAAATATTTTAAAACTAGCCCTGCACAAGACTCTTTCTTCCCACCACCTCATTAAAAAGAAAAACTGCCGTACTGCACACCGAGCCAATGTGCTTCTGTGTGTAATGATTGTGTATCCAGGCACTGTCAAACACTTCCTTTCACACAATGATTTGAACTTTCGCATTTCATATTTTACTACACCAAAAAGCTGAAAAAAGGCATAGCAATATTGTGTTTTTTTTTTTTTAAGACTTTTAAAAACTTTAAAAGAACCCTAAAGTTGCACAAAATTTACCACAGTATGAATTATTCTATTAAGATCTATAATTTGCTCAAAACAAGGTGATGCAGCAGTTTGTTAGAAGAATGGTTTTGTGTAAACTAAAGTACTTTCTTCACCTGGTGGTAAACACAATTAGAGAATGATCGGTATTGCTTAAAATACAAATTTACTAATACAGGCTATTGGTTAAGAGCAGAGATGAGTGGTTTATTTTTGCACGGGATAAATAAAATAGTGTATAGCAACACCATTAAAATGTAGTTTATGCTAAAAACGTATGTTATTTCAAGTTAAGTAAGCTTCCGGTTAGTGACTATTACACGTGGCGTTTGTACAAAAATATTTATTCATTTACCTAAAAAAAAAATGTAATACTGTAAATAACTTAAACAATTACTTTGAGAAAAAGTAAACTATCCTGCTGCAGATTTTAATTGAGATATTGAAACTTCTAGGCATCGTTGACAGTTTCCTTCAAACCCATGATCAAAATAATGTATCGGTTGAAATGATCTTCTTCCTCAGACACTGCTAAGATTGCAAGTATCGTTGCTTTGTTTAGAAGCTTGGTTTAGACTACAGTACACTACAAAGTCGAATGAATGTAGTACCATGGAGGGGGAGGGGGAGGGGGAGGGGGACATACCAATCCTTCCCCGTGGCCCATGACGGCTCTCGGCGGTCCTGGGTATGAAGCCTTTGTCTTTAACCACTGGGACCTTACCCAAGCTTCATCGAATACCTAGCTAATTCACATTTTTAACTCTCGACTCTCGCTCTTTTCTTATGTCATTCTTAGCCAAGTGCATGACAGTTAGTCCAATAATTACACTGTAGCCTATAATATTCTGTGCACAGAGGGAGCACATTTACTAATGTAACAGGAGGAGGAGGTGTTTTGGGCAGGGTTGTGTTGGGGGCTATTGTTGGTTGTTCGGCCAGGGAGGGAGTGAGCAATTACTGAATGGCTGGATATTGTGAGCAAGTGTGTGGAGTGTGATTGTGGGGTTATCTGGGGGGGTTTATTATTGGGCTTTGTCGTGGCCGCCGGGGTTTACAAATAACTTCAGTCTTTTATTTGCTCCGGGTTCCCGTTACCTTTTTCTTATAAACAATGGCTTGTGTTGTGTTGTAAAAAAAAAAAATCCTAAATGCCTGCCTCATTCATAAGAACATAAGAACATAAGAAAGTTTACAAACGAGAGGAGGCCATTCAGCCCATCTTGCTTGTTTGGTTGTTAGTAGCTTATTGATCCCAGAATCTCATCAAGCAGCTTCTTGAAGGATCCCAGGGTGTCAGCTTCAACAACATTACTGGGGAGTTGGTTCCAGACCCTCACAATTCTCTGTGTAAAAAAGTGCCTCCTATTTTCTGTTCTGAATGCCCCTTTATCTAATCTCCATTTATGACCCCTGGTCCTTTTTTCTTTTTTCAAGTCAAAGAAGTCCCTCTGGTTGACATTGTCTATACCTTTTAGGTATTTTGAATGTTTGAATCAGATCGCCGTGTAGTCTTCTTTCTTCAAGACTGAATAGATTCAATTCTTTTAGCCTGTCTGCATACGACATGCACTCTTTCTAGGGCAGCAATATCCTTTTTGTAACGAGGTGACCAGAACTGAACACAATATTCTAGGTGAGGTCTTACTAATGCATTATTATTATTATTATTATTTATTTCTTAGCAGACGCCCTTATCCAGGGCGACTTACAATGGTTACAAGATATCACATTATTTTTACATACAATTACCCATTTATACAGTTGGGTTTTTACTGGAGCAATCTAGGTAAAGTACCTTGCTCAAGGGTACAGCAGCAGTGTCCCCACCGGGGATTGAACCCACGACCCTCCGGTCAAGAGTCCAGAGCCCTAACCACTACTCCACACTGCTGCATTGTAGAGTTTTAACATTACTTCCCTTGATTTAAATTCAACACTTCTCACAATATATCCGAGCACCTTGTTAGCCTTTTTTATAGCTTCCCCACATTGTCTAGATGAAGACATTTCTGAGTCAACATAAACTCCTAGGTCTTTTTCATAGTTCCCTTCTTCAATTTCACTATCTCCGATATGATATTTATAATGTACATTTTTATTTCCCGCATGCAATACTTTACACTTTTCTCTATTAAATTTCATTTGCCATGTGTCTGCCCAGTTGTGAATGCTGTCTAGATCATTTTGAATGACCTTTGCTGCTTCAACAGTGTTTGCCACTCCTCCTATTTTTGTGTCGTCTGCAAATTTAACAAGTTTGCTTACTATACCAGAATCTAAATCATTAATGTAGATTAGGAATAGCAGAGGACCTAATACTAATTCCTGTGGTACTCCCCTGGTTACCTCGCTCCATTTTGAGGTTTCTCCTCTAATCAGTACTTTCTGTTTTCTACCTGTTAACCACTCCCTAATCCATGTGCATGCATTTCCTTGAATCCCTACTGCGTTCAGTTTGAGAATTAATCTTTTATGCGGGACTTTGTCAAAGGCTTTCTGGAAATCTAAATAGACCATGTCGTATGCTTTGCAGTTATCCATTTTCAATGTTGCATCCTCAAAAAAGTCAAGTAGGTTAGTTAGACATGATCTCCCTTTCCTAAAACCATGCTGACTGTCTCCCAGGATATTGTTACCATATAGGTAATTTTCCATTTTGAATCTTATTATAGTTTCCATATAATAGAAGTCAGGCTTATTGGTCTGTAGTTACCTGGTGTAACAGCAGCAGGAATGTGAGACAGCAGGGAGGGGGTTAAAACCTCCCTGCGAGAGAAACGTGCAGAATGCACCTTTTTGTTTGATTGTTTGGTTTTATTGTTTCATTTAATTTGTTAATTGTTTTATTACTAATTATCCCCTGCACCTGGTAGCTATTGTTAAATTGGGACCAGGTGCAGGGTATTTAAGAGGAGCAGTCAGACTGCTCAAGGCTGTTGAATAGAAGGAGGCAGAAGAGGTGCTGTCTCCGAGTAGCCCTAATTAAAAGTAAGTGCTGTGTTAAGCACGTGTGGTTTTGGTGTTTGGCAGGTAAACGGCCTAGCCGTCCTGCGAGTTAGTGAGGAAAATAACCTGGTGTTTATTTTGTGTACTGTTTTGTTTGTTTGATTTTGTGTTTATTATTAAAAAATATAGCGCGTCAGCGCGGAAAATCAATTTCCTGCATCCTGGGTCGTATTTTTAAAGTTATGTTGTTCCCATTTAGTTGTATTGTGTGTGTGTGTGTGTAATTTTCGTCGTCTTTTACACCTTCAGAACCCAGTGTTACGGGAGGTTTTTGGTGATAGAAAGGGTTCTGGCCCGGAACGGGTTAATGACAGCGCGTTATTAATTGGTTCTGATTTGTTAAAATATTCTCCTCATATGTCTGACGTTTTATGCTGTTTTTTTAAGCAATTGAATTCATTAAAGTACCGTTCCGCCTCGTTCCGGCTTTTACCCCATCCCCTAATACTATATTACTGTAATTAAGTCTGCTTCTGTTCAGGTGTGGTGTGTGGGGTTTTTTTTTTTTGCGTCGATAGAATACCATCAGTCCAGCGGCGTAGCTACACCCTAGAGAAAATGGTTCTTTGCACCCTTTAAGGGTTCTTTACAGCATTCAATGGTTTCATATAGAACCGTTTTCATTCTCAAGTCAAAGGGTTCTTTTAAAGAACCATTTTAAAATAGGCAGTTCAACATGTCTCGTGCGTCTCTGCCTCGAGAAAATCTCAATATAATTGTCAGAGGCGTTCCAGACTTGGAGGAAAGCGGTTGGTAATTAAATCCCTTTACACTTTATAGCCAATATTTTAATTTGCTGCTAGAAATAATAACGTTACCTATTGTTAGCCTAAGTTTTTACCGCTCTTTATTAATGTATTTATACCAATGTATTCATTTGTTGTGTTCCTTTTAAGAATTAAGATTCTGTTTTATTTGTATTTATTTTTCTCCTGTACAGCGCTTTGAGGAAACTTTTAATGTTTAGCCGCTATATAAAAACATAAATTGAATATTGTATATTCGAAAGTTGCCAAAGCCCTAAAGCGCAGATGAGAAAATCGAAAAAAACGTCATAGGTGGAGTTTAGCGGGCCAAGAAAATCAAGCGGCGCCTGAGAAGAATGTTGTGATTTTCAAATTGAGAATTCTGACCGCCTTCCCTCCCTTCAAGTTAATACGAAACTCGATAACAGCCGGTTACTGCCTATGAGGCAGATACAAGTGTTTGTAGGATTTAGTAATTGATTATGTGAGCAAAACAATATTATATATAGATATATATATATATATGACTGTACGAAATGAAACCGTAAGTTACGCGTGTCTGACACCATAAAAGCGTAGTTTCGTGTACTGCTACGTGCGTGAATGAATTTCTGTTTCACTGGCAGACTTGCCTGCCTGCCTGCCTGCGTGAGTGTCTGTGTGCGAGTGACGTCACCCACATAATGGTGATCGAGGCGCCAACGGGTGACAGGTGGATGGAGTCCGCAGCTCTGGAGTGGACAGCGACAGAATGTGCTTTTGAAAGGAGGGTGACTGCAAAGAGGGAAGGATATTTGGGCGGGACTCAATTTGTGGTGTCTGGGTAATTACATAACAACACCCACCCCCAAGTACCAGAAACTACGTTAAACTCCTTAAATAAGAACTGTAAGGATTTCATTCAAACACAGCCATTCAAATATACAGTTACAGTACATAATACGTTTGACGTAACTATTTTTTCCTAAAGCTTTTCACGTCCCCCCATAGCCTACATTCCGTGCCCCCCGTTATGAGAACCGCTAATTAAAATAAGTTAAAAGCCAAACGCGTCACACATTGACCTGTAAATACATTTTAATTGGTGCTTTTGGTTTTTGACTACTTTTTCCTCTCCTTTTTAACAATTTACCAATACAATTTACTGTGACCTATGCATTTTGTTGTGGTACACATTAAGTGTGACGTTGAAACAATGTAATCAATCACATTTCTAACACATTTTAAATGCTTTAGTTATTATACATTTATAAAATTTGTGACTCCATAATTTATTCTTTTTTCAGAGTCTTGCATGCACCTCTACGCGAGGTACATGCAAATTCTGGAGTTGTAGGAGCTTTGCCCATGTTTCCACCTATGATGAGGACAGCCCTGCAAAATCAGCATGACTAACTTAAATCTGCAAAAAGGACAACGATAAACAGCCTTGCTGCAAGTGCTGTTTGACCATCTCAGTTCCTTCACAATGTAAGTTTAAAATCCCGGATCCAACAGAATAGAGCTTTTGCAGTTACTTTTCTCCACCCTCTTTCGCCCTCCCACACAGCCAACCAACACCCCACAATAACATGTGAGAGCGACAAACGCACTCCAATCCCTGCAGAACACACTTTTCCCACACAAGGCGACCAACCATCGCCACACATCTGCAAGCCCCAAACCTCAACCTGCAATGCACGCTGATGATTGGACTAAAGCCAGACCCAGTCTCTAACAAAGTTCCAACACACAGACATAGACTGTTCTACACAAACGCATAGGCAACTGTTTACTATTATAAATATCCAAAGTCTCTGTCTTTTGCCTGGGCCGCTATAATATTTTCTAGATTACAACATAATTTTTTGTGTATATTAATCATGTTGATTATTAAAGGGTACCCGTACCATTAGCAATATGTGGAGTTGTTAGCATCGGTAGTAACACATTTCCCATTTCTTCGAGAAAAAACTGGATCAGGCTAGAAGTCATTTTATTTACTTTCCTACCCTTTTCCCACTGCCTCCAGAAGATGCTAACTAATGCATTTAAGTTAAATATTATTGCATAACAAAGTTTGACAACAAGCGATCATCAATCAAAATGATACGTATTAGAACAAAAGAACATAAGAAAGTTTACAAACGAGAGGAGGCCATTCAGCCCATCTTGCTCGTTCGGTTGTTAATAGCCTATTGATCCCAGAATCTCATCAAGCAGCTTCTTGAATGATCCCAGGGTTTCAGTGTCAACAACATCACTGGTTGGTTCCAGACCCTCACAATTCTCTGTGTAAAAAAGTGCCTCCTATTTTCTATTCTGAATGCCCCTTTATCTAATCTCCATTTGTGACCCATGGTCCTTGTTTCTTTTTTCTAGTCAAAAAAGTCACCAGGGTCGACATTGTCTATACCTTTTAGGATTCTGAATGCTTGAATCAGATCACCACGTAGTCGTCTCCTATTTTTGTGTCATCTGCAAATTTAACAAGTTTGCTTACTATACCAGAATCTAAATCATTAATGTAGATTAGGAATAGCAGGGGACCTAATACTGATCCCTGTGGTACACCACTGGTTACCTCGCTCCATTTTGAGGTTTCTCCTCTAATCAGTACTTTTCTGTTTTCTACATGTTAACCACTCCCTAATCCATGTGCATGCATTTCCTTGAATCCCTGCTGCGTTCAGTTTGAGAATTAATCTTTTATGCGGGACTTTGTCAAAAGCTTTTCTGGAAATCTAAATAAACCATGTCGTATGCTTTGCAATTATCCATTGTCGATGTTGCATCCTCAAAAAAATCAAGCAGGTTAGTTAGACATGATCTCCTTTTCCTAAAACCATGCTGACTGTCTCCCAGGATATTGTTACCATAAAGGTAATTTTCCATTTTAGATCTTATTATAGTTTCCATAAGTTTACATATAATAGAAGTCAGGCTTATTGATCTGTAGTTACCTGGCTCAGTTTTGTCTCCCTTTTTGTGGATCGGTATTACATTTGCAATTTTCCAGTCTGTCGGTACAACCTCTGTGTCAAGATACTGTTGCATGATTGTTAAATAACTTCTCTCATTTCTTTGAGTACTATTGGGAGGATCTCATCAGGCCCAGGGGATTTGTTTATTTTAAGAGCTCCTAGTCCCTTTAACACTTCTGCCTCTGTTATGCTAAAGTTATTTAAAACTGGATAGGAACAGGTCAAAATGTGGGGCATGTTGTCCATGTCCTCTTTTGTAAAAAACAGTGAAAAGTAATCCTTTAATATATTTGTTGTTTTTTTCGTCTATGATTTTGCCATTTGTGTCTCTTAGACATTTAACCTGCTCTTTGAATGTTCTCATGCTGTTATAATATTGGAAAAACATTTTGGAATTGGTTTTAGCCCCCTGAGCAATATTGATTTCCATCTCTCCCTTGGCCTTTCTAACTTCCTTTTTGACTTGTGTTTGCAGTTCCAAGTACTCTTTCTGTGAACTTTGTTTTTGGTCCCTGTAAACGCTCTGTAAAGTGCCTTTTTTCACTGAATATTTTTTTAATTGATCTATTAAACCATTTTGGCCATTTTGTTTTAGGTTTAGATTTGTCTACTTTTGGGATTGAATTGTTTTGCGCCTCTAGTAGCACATTTTTAAAAAACAGCCATCCTTTTTCTGTGGATTTTTTCTCTATTTTACTCCAATCTAGTTTTGTTAGTCTCTGTTTCATACCTTCATGGTTTGCTTTTCTAAAATTGTAAACCTTAGCTTTAGTCATTACTTTTGGGGTTTTAGAAAACATTTCAAATGAGACCATGTTGTGGTCTGAGTTTCCCAATGGTTCTCTGTTAATCTGTCTTCGTTATTTGAAAAGACTAAATGCAGGCATGCCTCCCCTCTCGTCGGTGCCTTAAGGGCGTCTGCTAAGAAATAAATCGGAATAATAATAATAAAGGTGGAGAAAAATAAGACGCCTGTTTCAGGAGAAGCAGAGAGGAGACATTTAATAGAACACAATAATAAAGCAAGTACATCAGGACAAAGAGGAAGAGCTCCTATTTTACTGTAGCCTTTTATTTTTTTAAATGTATTTCTTAGATGCCCTTAGCCAGGGCGGCTTACAGTTGTTACAAAATATCACATTACATATAAAAGCAGTTAAAATTACAATATAGTTAGTAGTAACAGCAAAATCAAATAGAGAAGATAAACCGTAAATTACATTTGAGAGCGAATGTTAATTAAGTACCCGCTTAATTTGCATAACATCCTTCATACTGTCTGAATCAGGGATTTTTGCTCGGAACAAGTCGGAAAGTTAAAATCCCGCCACAAAAGCGATCCCCGACGGTCAGAAAAGCTTTAATATTAACAATTGAACTGATAATTGACTTAATTAGATCCTTTTAATTGGTTTTCAGCTCTAAACAGTTGCAGAGTTAAAGTTAGTGGACTGATAATGTTATAGCTAACTTGAAATCTCCAACTTTAAAGGTGAAAACAAGTATTAACTGGCTATTAAAAATGATCCGTGAAATGAAGGGCCTAGTTAGCTGGGAGTTAGGCAGGAATGAAAGCCAGCAGACACGGGAGGTGTTCATAAGACACTAACATTTTGGTATGTCATCTTTTTGATCATTATAAAAAATGAAATGAAACAAATGAGAATAAGAGGTGAGCCAAGAATCCAAAAAGGAAACTAAAAGTTCAAACTCATGTGGCCAGTTTGGCAGGAAATGGGTTAAGTTAGAGTTACCTCTGGTGGACGCACCCTGGATTTTATTTGTATAAACTGAGAACACCTGTGGCATTGGGGCAGCTTTGTTTGGAAGGATGCTTTAACTGTTTGAAAAGGTTTTAAATCTTTTAAAAACTGTGTGCTATGAATTAGATTAAGGAATATGTTTGTTGCGTGCTGCTTGTGGTTTCTTGATACAATATAATTTGATTTGCTTGGTGTTGATAATGTGGCTGTGTTTCATTTGTTTGGTTTTGATCGTGTATATTTATACTGATTTTGTGTTTGCTTGTTTCCCCCAGATTGGCCACTATTGCTATTTCTTTACCCCAATTGTAGTTTTGCACAAGTTTAGGCAGTTGCCTAGGTAGTAAAAAAAAAAAAAAAACTTCAATCCGAGACACTCTGTAAACTATCCCATATCTGAAACAAATGATTTAAATGCATCAGATTTTGCTATGTTGAATAAAATAGAGAACCTGACCTTTTTTAAAAAAATAACTCTGTTTTGTTGATTACTCTACCAACCATATCACAAGTTAATATCCATGTTTATTTAGCTGCGGCCAGGGTTCCAACAGAACAAAAACACGTGAACATATTTCCCCTGTGCTAGCAGCCCTAAATGGGTTCCCGGTGCGGTCTACAAGTGGGTTTTAAGGTCCTGCTGCTAACCTATGAAGCCCTGAAGGGCCCTTACGATCCCAAGGGCTTTGAAGTAAAACACAGGTAGAGAGTTCAGTTATAGGGCCCTTGTACTGTGGAACGCTGTCCCTGGCTCTATTGGAGGCCTCACCCGTTGCAATTTGTCAAGACTGAAAATTAATTTATTATCTATCGTTTCCATTCTTATATGACTCTTACTGTTCTGATGTTTTTATGGCTCGTGCAGTTTTATTGATATTTTTAACTATGTTAAGCGCCTCTGCCATCAATGTTTTGATTTGAAATTTTCATTATTAAAAAGGCATGTTCAAGCAAAAAAGAAAGAAAGAAATAAAACCGGTTTTCAGATAAGCAACTTTACCATTTAATGGTTGCAACACGTCAATTTAAAAGGTTACTTGAACACATGATTTCCATTACACGAGAGTAGATGTTAAAACTTCATGCTGATTTGAACTTGGCTCTCGCCAAGATAAGCACCAACTAAGACGTAGCTTTACAGTAAACTAATGTGAACCATCTCTGTCTCCCATCCATTTGCGCTTCCTTCCATATGATGATGTAGATATCCTTCTGTCTGGTGTTGATGGCTGAAGTGCAATGCTGGCTCCAGGGATCGGCTTATTGCCTCCCTAGCGCATCAGCACACACAACGGCTGCGATGCTGGCTCCGGGGATCAACCACAGTGCGGTCTCCATCCTCTGTGTTTCGTCGACTAGCCCACGATACCTCAAGGTGTCGATGGTGATTCTGGTGTCCCAGCATCACCCCACTCCGTCCCCCACTCAACTCAGCCCAGTTTACTTACCCATACATCAGCGTTTCTTTCTTTTCTGTTGTGCTTGAGATCCCCAGCCAGAATCTTTCCGTCTCAACCACAGCCAGTCAGATAACTTCAGATAAGTTATTCACTGTGCAATGCAACTCTTGGCCAAGGAGCTGAACTGAGACCAAGACCCCCTCTTCCATGCTGAACTTGCCCCATGATATCACCAATTCGATGGGCAGCCTACATCCTCCACAGCTTTCTTTGCTGTCCACTTTCTTCCAGTTTTCAACACAGGTGCTGCCTCCCTTACGCATTTGTCGCGTGACTCTACTAATGTCATTTCCAGGCTGACCTTGGCACACTTAAACTCCTCGGTTAGAGCGGAGACTGGTAGCTGCAGTATTCTTTTACCATAAAGTCCCACTCTGCTGAGGCAGCGTGGAACTCCCAACCATTTCCTGATGTATGAACTGATTAAAGCTTCCAGCTTCTCTACTGTTGTCAAAGAAACCTCGTCCACAGTCAGTGGCCACAGCAACCTCGGCAGTAGACCAAACTGAAAGCACCAGAGTTTTAGTTTGCCTGGTTAAGCACTGCTGTCTATGCTCTTCAACCCTTCCACTGCTTGTTGTCTAACTTCTCCCACACAAACTGTGTCCTTTAGATCGCTGTCGTACCATCTCCCAAGACTCTTCACTGGCTTCTCAGACATTCTTGGTATTGCCTCACCTTTACCCAATTTGATGCCCTAATGATTGCTTCCATTGCCATGGTAAAAGCCAGTGGAGAAATGGTGCATTAGCCAAATCCAGGAATGTCACATGGAGCTCCTTCCTCTCCTTTTTAGCCGATTGAATTTGTTGCCAGATCACATTAATGTGTTCCAAGCATCCTGGGAAACCTGGAATGCCCACTTTTTGTATTGAAGTGTCAATGAAGCAGTTCTTTTATAGGTCAATTGTAATTCATTACAGTAAATTGATACAGCTAAATACAAATAGCCTAATTACTTCTCAGGCACGTTTACAGAATTATTTTCCCAAAAAAGAAAATAATCCATTGATTCAAATTTCCTAGAAAGATCGGGTGTGTTCATAAACTCAATCTGACACTGAAAGAGCATCCGAGGAATCTCCTTAGGTGCTTAAGAGCATTTTTTTTCTTTTAGTTTTTCAACGACCTAAAATGGTTTGAAAATGGAAGTCGCCGGTGAGAAACACAATGATTGAAAACACCTTTGTTAATATTTTACAAGATCATCAGTCTGACAGTGAGGACGAAAATGTAAGCTGGTCGTTCGTGGAAAATGATAGTACTATTAACTGTCTATTATAACCGATTTATTTTGTTTTCAACTCAAGTCTAATACTGGGGATGGGGTAAAAGCTGGAACTGAACTTTAATGAATTCAATTGCTTTTAAAAACAGCATAAAAAGTTAGACATATGGGGAGAATATTTTAACAATCAGAACCGATTAATAACGCGCTGTCATTAACCTGTTCGG
This sequence comes from Acipenser ruthenus, assembly GCF_902713425.1. NCBI lineage: Eukaryota > Metazoa > Chordata > Actinopteri > Acipenseriformes > Acipenseridae > Acipenser > Acipenser ruthenus. Next base: position 4,208,606 of record NC_081238.1, read on the forward strand.
GGCCAGAACCCTTTTTATCACCAAAAAGCTCCTGGGAACACTGGGTTCCGAAGGTGCAAAGACGACGAACATTATACACACAATGCAACTAAGTGGGAACAACATGACATTATTGAAAAAACCCACCAAACTGACCTTTAACTGCTCATTCCGTGCAATAAACAGCTGTATAGACAAAACCGTCCTGAGCACGGGGTTCCGAAGCTGCAAAGATTATGACAATGATACACACAATACAACTAAGTGAGAACAACATAACACCTTTGAGAGAACCCACCTTTAACTGCCCATTCCGAGTAATAAAACTATTTATTTTGTTTTTATATTATCTATTTATTTAATATTATTTTAGCAGAACCATAGTGATTAACATAGTTTTTATCTTTTTCTTTATAGTGGAATATAGTGAGGCCTTCTTTCTACTTTGCAGGGAAGGAGGTGATAAAGTAACAGTATTTGCACAAGTAGAACCATTGCAAAGGTCTAGAATTGCTGGTAGCCCCTAACTGTAACCGTTAGTATATATGTGATTTAAAAAATAACACGTGTATATATATAGCTGCAACAGTTTCACAACTTTTGTTCTTGCTTACAATGATAAAGTTTAAATGTATTTAACATATTCATATATACATACAGTATATTTCATAAAAAATGGATACAATGCAAATTCAGTGCAAAGGCAAGCAAACACACAATTATGTAGTTTACAACATGTAAGGAAAAACGAGCAAACAAAGAAAAACAGTTTAGATTTTAATGTTATGCAGGGTGACTTCAAATACAGAAACCTTGATGCATTTCCCATTTTCTTCAAAATTGAATTTGTTTTTACATTGCGTGTCATATGCATAAATAAAATAAACAGAATAAACATTTTCATTAATCGCTTTTGTCTAATTTGGAAACCTCCTGTCTTGTCTAGTGCTGTGTGTGTGTGTGAATACGAGAGAGAAATGAAACAATGTATTCTTGCTCTAAATGAGTTGCTGCTATAGTAAACTATGTAACAGTGTAATGCCTGAGAGAACGACTGAACCCCTGAAAAATGTATCGAATTGAAGTATTTGGCTGTAACTAACAGACAGCACTAGTTTGTGCAATATGAGAATTGAAATGAAATTGTGTTTTAAATAAATTTGACTATTTTACATCCCTGCCATTTATATTGTGATTGTGTTGTATTTGGTCAAGACCTTATCCCCTGTCCCAAATAAAATAACCTGGTGATAACAACCTAAAATATTTAACTTAATTTTAAGGTAGTGCCTTCAGTGGCATAGGCAGCTACCATAAATTATATTTTAAACTCGGTTTAGCCCTCGCTACAGTGTCACCTTTATTGCTAATAAGTAGCGGAATGTTTACGCGGTATTTACTGCTGAAGTCTAATTGAATATATGGCTTTCAAATGTGGAGCCATGCACAAAATCTGTGCGTTTTAATCAATTTGCATGGCTTTTTTAGTATTAGAAGGCTCTGTAGATCAGAACCCCAGTGGGTTCCTTGGGTGTTTTAGGGTTTCTTATTAATCCTTCGAGATTCCAACATTTATTTATGGTTGATTAGCATGCTGTTTAAAAAGGTTCTTTGTGTACTATTTGGAACCCCTGAAATACGGTTTCTTGGAATACTTTTTCAAGAGTGTAAGATTTTTAAACCTCGCAAATGTTTTAGAATATTCCTGGAAGGTGTTAGTAATAAATCAGACACTTGATGCAAGTGTAACCCATCAATCAACAAAACCTTTATTTAACTTCCAGTACAGTACCAAACAATATTAAGTAGTAAGCAGTAAAAAGGAATGGTTATTACCCGTTCTCAATGGGAATTTGGGTGCGGTCTGGAGTTTCTGCATCAAGCAGTTTTGCCTCTTAATAATTCATTATTATAATTGGTCATTTTAGCAGATGCTTCTATCCAAAGCGACTTCCAGAGACTAGGGGCAAACTATGCATCACAGTCACCTCCAATAGGACCTCAGTTTTACGTCTCAAGGACGGAGCACAAGGAGACAAAGTGTTTTGCTCTGGGTCACACACAGTGCGAGTTGGGATTTGAACCGGGAACCACCTGGTATGAACAGGCCCACCGAGAGGATAGGGAAATTTCCCCGGGGCCCAACGCCTCGAAGCGGGTCCCTGATGAAGGGATATTTATATATATATATATATATATATATATATATATATATATATATATACATACAGATGTGCTCAAATTTGTTGGTACCCCTCCACAAAAAACGAAGAATGCACAATTTTCTCTGAAATAACTTGAAACTGACAAAAGTAATTGGCATCCACCATTGTTTATTCCATATTTAATAGAAATCAGACTTTACTTTTGATTTTTTATTCAACATAATATTGTAAATAATAAAACAAATGAAAATGGCATGGACAAAAATGATGGGACCGCTAACCTAATATTTTGTTGCACAACCTTTAGAGGCAATCAAACGTTTTTTGTAGCTCTCAATGAGACTTCTGCACCTGTTAATAGGTAGTTTGGCCCACTCTTCCTGAGCAAACTGCTCCAGCTGTCTCAGGTTTGATGGGTGCCTTCTCCAGACTGCAAGTTTCAGCTCTTTCCATACATGTTCGATAGGATTCGGATCAGGACTCATAGAAGGCCACTTCAGAATAGTCCAATGTTTTGTTCTTTTCCATTCTTGGGTGCTTTTAGCTGTGTGTTTTGGGTCATTATCCTGTTGGAGGACCCATGACCTGTGACTGAGACAGAGCTTTCTGACACTGGGCAGTACGTTTCGCTCCAGAATGCCTTGATAGTCTTGAGATTTCATTGTGCCCTGCACAGATTCAAGGCACCCTGTGCCAGGCGCAGCAAAGCAGCCCCAAAACATAACCGAGCCTCCGCCATGTTTCACTGTAGGTATGGTGTTCTTTTCTTTGAAAGCTTCATTTTTTCGTCTGTGAACACAGAGCTGATGTGACTTGCCAAAAAGCTCCAGTTTTGACTCATCTGTCCAAAGGACATTCTCCCAGAAGGATTATGGCTTGTCAATATGCATTTTAGCAAATCCCAGTCTGGCTTTTTTATGTTTTTCTTTCAAAAGTGGAGTCCTCCTGGGTCTTCTACCATGGAGCCCACTTTCGCTCAAAAAGTGACGGATGGTGCGATCAGAAACTGACGTACCTTCACCTTGGAGTTCAGCTTGTTTCTCTTTGGCAGTTATCCTTGGTTCTTTTTCTACCATTCGCACTATCCTTCTGTTCACTCTGGGGTCGATTTTCCTCTTGCGGCGGTGCCCAGGGAGGCTGGCTACAGTTCCATGGACCATCAACTTCTTAATAATATTTGCAACTGTTGTCACAGGAACATCAAGCTGCTTGGAGATGGTCTTGTAGCCTTTACCTTTACCATGCTATTTTCTTTCTGATCTCCTCAGACAACTCTCTCCTTTGCTTTCTCTGGTCCATGTTCAGTGTGGTGCACACAATGATACCAAACAGCACAGTGACTACTTTTCTCCATTTAAATAGGCTGAATGACTGATTACAAGATTGGAGACATGTGTAATACTAATTAAAGAAACTCATTCGTTTGAAATATCACTATAATCCAATTATTTATTATCTTTTCTAAGGGGTACCAACAAATGTGTCCAGGCCATTTTAGAATATCTTTGTAGAATAAGCAATAATTCATCTCTTTTCACAGCTTCTTTGCATTATTCTATGACATACCAAATGCATGCAAGTATACATGATAAAATAGCTTTTAATTAATCACTTTTCAGGAGGAATGAAGCATTATTTCAATGAGCTGTAAGGGTACCAACAAATTTGAGCACGTCTGTGTGTGTGTGTATATATATATATATATATATATATATATATATATATATATATATATATATATATATATATATACCTATAAGATATTTTAGAACTAGCCCTGCACAAGACTCTTTGTTCCTACCACATTAAAAAGAAAAACACCAAAAAGCTGAAAAAAGGCATAGCAATATTGTGGTTTTTTTTGTTTGTTTTTTTAAGACTTTTAAAAACTTTAAAAGAACCCTAAAGTTGCACAATATTTACCACAGTGTGAATTATTCTATTAAGATCTATAATTTGCTCAAAACAACGTGATGCAGCGGTTTGTTAGAAAAATTGTATTGTGTAAACTAAAGTACTTTCTTCACCTGGTGGTAAACACAATTAGAGAATGATCGGTATTGCTTAAAATACAAATTTACTAATACAGGCTATTGGTTAAGAGCAGAGATGAGTGGTTTATTTTTGCACAGGATAAATAAAATAGTGTATAGCAACACCATTAAAATGTAGTTTATGCTAAAAACGTATGTTATCTGATGTTAAGTAAGCTTCCGATTAGTGACTATTACACGTGGAGTTTGTACAAAATATTTATTCACTTGCCTAAAAAAAAAGTTTTAATACTGTAAATAACTTAAACAATTACTTTGAGAAAGTAAACTATCCTGCTGCAGATTTTAATTGAGATATTGAAACTTCTAGGCATCGTTGACAGTTTCCTTCAAACCCATGATCAAAATAATGTATCGGTTGAAATGATCTTCCTCAGACACTGCTAAGATTGCAAGTATCATTGCTTTGTTTAGAAGCTTGGTTTAGACTACAGTACACTACAAAAGTCGAATGAATGTAGTACCATGGAGGGGGAGGGGGAGGAGGAGGGGGACATACCAATCCTTCCCCGTGGCCCATGACGGCTCTCGGCAGTCCTGGGTATGAAGCCTTTGTCTTTAACCACTGGGACCTTACCCAAGCTTCATCGAATACCTAGCTAATTCACATTTTTAACTCTCGACTCTCGCTCTTTTCTTATGTCATTCTTAGCCAAGTGCATGACAGTTAGTCCAATAATTACACTGTAGCCTATAATATTCTGTGCACAGAGGGAGCACATTTACTAATGTAACAGGAGGAGGAGGTGTTTTGGGCAGGGTTGTGTTGGGGGCTATTGTTGGTTGTTCGGCCAGGGAGGGAGTGACCAATTACTGAATGGCTGGATATTGTGAGCAAGGGTGTGGAGTGTGATTGTGGGGTTATCTGGGGGGTTTTATTATTGGGCTTTGTCGTGGCCGCCGGGGTTTACAAATAACTTCAGTCTTTTATTTGCTCAGAGTTCCCGTTACCTTTTTCTTATTAATTTAATAAACACTGGCTTGTGTTGTGTTGTAAAAAAAAAAAAAAAAACCACAGGGGTTGTATCTTATATTAAAAGCTAATGAAACCCCAATCTCATCATGCCCAACACATAGGCCTAACACGTTAAAAATGAGATCCAGTTTAACAATCCGATCTACATCTCACTCGTTTACATTGCAATCTTAATAGCACACATTTACTACTGCCGCTTTTGCATCTCTCTAAAAACAGTCTCATCAACAACACTAGCTTGTTAAAGTGAACAATCAACATCTAGTAATATGGACACATTTTCTCTCATTAGTGATGCATGGACCAAGAAGCAGCACATGGGAACCCAGGAGCAAGCTGATGTTCTCTAACCCCTATACTCCTCATCATTCAGTCTACAACAACATCCAGTGTACCACAAACTACCAACACAAGCTTGAATGGTTGTCAACGCTAAGCACATTCAGCAGAGAAATGAGTACAGAGTTCCCAGCATACTGCATGGACTATTAAACTGATTATTATAAAGTACAAATACAGAATCTTACACGTGTTTTCAAACAGCACCAGATAAACGGTTCCACATCTAAGACATAGAACCATTTTTGCTCCATTTTGTTTTCCTGCAAGTATAACACATAGCTGAAATTTGCTTCTAGTGCTTAATTACTAAAAACAAAATCTGGTCAATAACATGATATTCTCTGTCGTCACTGAATTTGTAGGGAAATGTAGTGTTATGATCCAGTACAATATTAAAGTACTAATCAGTTGCTCTTTGCAGGTGTTGTATCAAGGCTGAAAAGTGTAGTGTGTGTATAGCCAGTAAAAATCAACTGACATAAGAACAAAGTTTACAAACGAGAGAAGGCCATTCAGCCCATCTTGCTCGTTTGGTTGTTAGTAGCTTATTGAGCAGCTTCTTAAAGGATCCCAGGGTGTCAGCTTCAACAACATTAGTGGGGAGTTGGTTCCAGACCCTCACAATTCTCTGTGTAAAAGAGTGCCTCCTATTTTCTGTTCTGAATGCCCCTTTTATCTAATCTCCATTTGTGACCCCTGGTCCTTGTTTCTTTTTGTAGGTCAAAAAAAGTCCTTGCTAGGTCATTTGTAGTATGACTCGAACACCAATCATGATAAAGTCGTTATATGTTTGACTGCGTTGCCATAGTAACCAAATGAACAGCGCTGATAAAAGTATGAATTCATAGTGTGAAATACTGTAAGAAATTAAATGCCATTTTTTTTTTTCAGGTCAAAGAAGTCCCCTGGGTTGACATTGTCTATACCTTTTAGGATTTTGAATGTTTGAATCAGATAGCCGCGTAGTCTTCTTTGTTCAAGACTGAATAGATTAAATTATTTTAGCCTGTCTGCATATGACATGCCTTATAAACCCGGGATAATTCTGGTTGCTCTTCTTTGCTCTCTTTCTAGAGCAGCAATATCCTTTTTGTAACAAAGTGACCAGAACTGAACACAATATTTGATTTAAATTCAACACTTTTCACAATGTATCCAAGCATCTTGTTGGCCTTTTTTTTTTATAGCTTCCCCACATTGTCTGGATGAAGACATTTCCGAGTCAAGATAAACTCCTAGGTCTTTTTCGGCTTGTTCGGCTTTGTCTCCCTTTTTGTGGATCGGTATTACGTTTGCTATTTTCCAGTCTGTCGGTACAACCTCTGTGTCAAGAGACTGTTGCATGATCTTGGTTAACGGTTTGTAAATAACTTCTTTCATTTCTTTGAGTACTATTGGGAGGATCTCATCAGGCCCAAGGGATTTGTTTATTTTAAGAGCTCCTAGTCCCTTTAACACTTCTGCCTCTGTTATGCTAAAGTTATTTAAAATTGGATAGGAACAGGTCAACATGCCGGGCATGTTGTCCGTGTCCTCCTTTGTAAAAACCTGAGAAAAGTAATCATTTAATATATTTGCTATTTTTTTTTCTTCATCTATGATTTTGCCTTTTGTGTCTCTTGGACATTTAACCGCCTCTTTGAATGTTCTCTTGCTGTTATAATATTGGAAAAATATTTTGGAATTGGTTTTAGCCCCCTTAGCAATATTGATTTCTATCTCTCTCTTAGCCTTTCTAACTTCCTTTTTGACTTGTGTTTGCAGTTCCAAGTACTCTTTCTGTGTACTTTGTTTTTGGTCCCTTTTAAACGCTCTGTAAAGTGCCTTTTTTCGCTGAATATTTTTTTTAATTGATCTATTAAACCATTTTTGCCATTTTGTTTTAGATTTGTCTACTTTTGGGATGTAATTGTTTTGCGCCTCTAGTACTACATTTTTAAAAATCAGCCATCCTTTTTCTGTGGATGTTTTCTCTATTTTACTCCAATCTACATCTGTTAGTCTCTGTTTCATACCTTCATAGTTTGCTTTTCTAAAATTGTAAACCTTAGCTTTAGTCATTACTTTTTGGGGTTTTAAAAAATACTTCAAATTAGACCATGTTGTGGTCTGAGTTTGCCAATGGCGATCTGAGCTCTGTTTTAGTTTTTCTGTCTTCATCATTATTTGAAAAGACTAAATCAAGGCATGTCTCCCCTTGACAAACTGCATTACGAAGCAGTCGTGTCATTTCCACCATTTTCAGTTTCGTCCATCGTGCCCTCCATCGGGTTTTCCCATTTTATATGGGGGAACTTGAAATCCCCCATTAGTATGGCTTCTCCTTTTCTACACACATTTCGAATGTCATTGTATAACATATTATTTTTCTCAGCGTCTGAATTTGGCGGTCTATAGCATGCTCGTATTATTATTCTGCCCTTTGAATTTGTGTCCATTATTCTGACCCATATTGATTCTGCATTGTTTTCTTTGTCCTGATTTACCTCCTGGGCTTCAAGGCTATTTCTTATGTATGGCGCTACCCCTCCGCCTCCTTCTGTCCTGCCTGTCTTTCCTATACAGTTTGTACCCACTAATATTATATCAGTCTCCATCAGTCTTAGACAACCAAGTTTCTGTAACACCTATTAGTTAGTCGGTTATTTAAAAATAAAACACTGATATCCTAATTTCTAGTCAACACCTCTCCAAAACCTATTCAAATTATGCAGATTTCTTCCAAAAATCTCTTATATCTTAAATCTCTTATATCTCAATATCTTAACCCCTATCTGGCCTGGGGGGTGGGGGTAGGAATAGAACTCCCCTCCTATTTTTTGTTTTGTCATCTCCTTGGACCTAGATAATCTGTTTGCATCAGACTGTGATACGTTCAAAATCGCCCAGGCCAGAGAGGGTTATTGTGCCACAGGTACTTCATTTGCAATACATTTCTATTTCAATTCAGTTTGTGAAAGTTTTTAAACAGAAATGAACAACATTTTTATCAGAAATGCATTGTGACAATGCATACTTTATGATTTTGAGTAGCAAACCTCCTATAAAGTTCTAATATTTGCACATCAGAACATACTGGTTTTATACTCTATTGCATTTGACATATTTGTTCCTTCCTTGTAGGATGCACTGCATGAGTCTCTGAAGTCCAAAGAATGAAAGAAAGATTGTGTCAGGATCAGGGTGAAAGCGGCAATTGCCAATCCAAGATCTAGCAACTCTGAAGAGAACTTGCAGGACAGCTGTAAGTATATTATACTACACAAATATTTAAGGTTTATTAGCTGTACATTAGAATGCCATGGACGTGCAGAACGTATAAACATTGGATACGTTTATGTATTGTCACTTATTTTCTTTGCTTGCTTGTGACTGGAAACTGTAGGTCTGGACGGTTGAACACTTGTGGACACATTGTGAAGTTGAGAATGTATTTGTTTATTACAGTCAAGAGGTACCTAAGGTCTGACGTCACAGGAAATAGTTTACATTACAAACATGATTTAAATCAATTAAAACTGTTAAAACAGAGCAAAGCAGCCAAGACTGAAAATGTATGGTGCCGAGTGAAGCAAGGCGAATATCTTTTGCAGTTTGTAACAGTAGTTGCACATATACACTACAAATACAAAGCACACATGCATACAACCTACAAAACCAAACACACTGTGCGCAATAACTGCAAAAACCGTTTCATTTGACAAAGTGCAAACAGAAACAAAAAAATCCCCAAACAAAACTGTATTGCTTTTTTTTCTTTGCTGTATTGTAATCTCTTTGCTATATTGTGATAACTTACCCAAGGCGTCTGTCAAGCAAAAATTTCAAATCATGTTAAGCTCCTGCTGCCTTCAAACCAAAATTAAAATCTTAGCTGTGTTACGAATACCCTGTTTCCAGCTAAATATGGCTGCTTTCGTTTTCACTGCATTCTCTCAGGTACAGCTAAACAAAGATTGTGCTGGCTGCAAAAAACGTAACAAGCAGACAAAAAGTTTTTTTTTTTAAAAAAAAACAACCTTCAGTGACACATTGTTGACACGCTAATGAAAAGGAACGTGCAATTTCCATATTTGCTGCCCTTTAAAATTAACACTTATATACAGGAGAAGTTAACAGCAAACCTTGCCTTCAAATTATTAATACATTGTAACATGATACATGCCACTGACTTAAAAACATAAAGTTTACAAACGAGAGGAGGCCATTCAGCCCATCTTGCTCGTTTGGTTGTTAGTAGCTTATTGAGCAGCTTCTTGAAGGATCCCAGGGTGTCAGCTTCAACAACATTACTGGGGAGTAGATTCCAGACCCTCACAATTCTCTGTGTAAAAGCCTCCTAATTTCTGTTCTGAATGCCCCTTTTATCTAATCTGCATTTGTAACCTCTGGTACGTTTTTTTTTTTTTTTTTTTTTTTTTTTTTTTTTTTTTGTTTGTTTGTTTGTTTGTTTTGCAGGTCAAAAAAAGTCCCCTTGCTAGGTCATTTTTAGCATGACTCGAACACCAATCATGATAAAGTCGTTATATGTTTGACCGCGTTGCCATAGTAACCAAATGCACAGCGCTGATAAAAGTATGAATTCATAGTGTGAAATACTGTAAGAAATAAAATGCCTATTTTTTCACGGTAAATTGCAAGAAGCTAAAAGCAACTTTAATTCGCCAATGCCCGCCATTGCTACAGTACACATTCAAAACACTCATTTTTCAGTTCCCAAAATATTATATAGTCATGACACTCCAGAAACTCGCACATATCTCTTTAAACCACAGCAATTTTAAGCTGTTTGTCAGCATTCGGCTAGCTGTCTTAATTCTGTTCACTCGAGCCTTTCTACTAAACTAAACTCTTAAACCTGTGTGCATATTTATTTTGCCATTTTTACACAGGGTGACCAGATAGCAAGAGTGAAAAATCGGGACACTTTTTCAGTTGGTGAGGGGAGGAAAGAAACCTCTAACTACTGCACAACGCAAGCGACGCAAACTACTTATCTTTCTTTTGTAGATGGGCGTTTTTTGTATTTCTAAGCATTTCTAAGACAAAAAAAACCTCGGTGAAATATAATATTAAAAATAAATACATACTCTAAAGCGGTTTTAATCAGCCTATCAGTGCGTCTGTACTGGCTTTTCTCTGACCTGCTGTACTGAGCGTAGCAAATGGGACAAAGTCAGTGCTACATTGTTTTGGGTTGCTAAAATCTAGTTTCCAGCATTAGACATAAAATACCAGAAATGGACGACAAATTAAGCAAATTATGGTAAAGCACAGAGTTATGGTAAAGCACAGGGATACATTGTAAAGCACAGAGATACGTTTGTAAAGCTCAGACAGGTATGGTAAAGCACGGGAAGCATTTTAAAGCACAACGAGGTCAGGCAAAGCATTGGAAAGCACAACGAATTGTGGTAAAGCACAGGGATATATTTTTGAGGATGCAACATCGACAATGGATAATTGCAAAGCATATGACATGGTTTATTTAGATTTCCAAAAAGCTTTTGACAAAGCTTCGCATGAGATTAATTCTCAAACTGAACGCAGTAGGGATTCAAGGAAATGCATGCACATGGATTAGGGAGTGGTTAATATGTAGAAAACAAAGTACTGATTAGGAGAAACCTCAAAATGGAGCGAGGTAACCAGTGGTGTACCATAGGGCTCAGTATTCGATCCTCTGCTATTCCTAATCTACATCAATGATTTAGATTCTGGTATAAGCAAACTTGTTACATTTGCAGACGACACAAAAATAGGAGGAGTGGCAAAGACTGCTGCAGCAGCAAAGGTCATTCAAAATGATCTAGAGGCTGTGTGATCCAGTGGTTAAAGAAAAAGGCTTGTAACCAGGAGGTCCCTGGTTCAAATCCCACCTCACCACTGACTCATTGTGTGACCCTGAGCAAGTCACTTAACCTCCTTGTGCTCCGTCTTTCGGGTGGAACGTAATTAAGTGACTCTGCAGCTGATGCATAGTTCACACACCCTAGTCTCTGTAAGTCGCCTTGGATAAAGGCGCCTGCTAAATAAACTAATAATAATAATAATGACAGCATTCAAAACTGGGCAGACACATGGCAAATTAGATTTAATGGAGAAAAGTACACAGGCAATAGAAATGTGCATTATAAATATCATATGGCAGATACTGAAATTTGAAGAAGGAATCTATGAAAAAGAACTAGGAGTTTATGTTGACTTGGAAATGTCTTCATCTAGACAATGTGGGGAAGCTATAAAAAAAATGCCAACAAGATGCTTGTTGTACATTGTGAAAAGTGTTGAATTTAAATCAAATATTGTGTTCAGTTCTGGTCACTTTGTTACAAAAAGGATATTGCTGCTCTAGAAAGAGTGCAAAGAAGAGCAACCAGAATTATCCCAGGTTTAAAAGGCATGTTGTATGCATACAGGCTCAAGGAATTGAATTTGTTCAGTCTTGTGTGATCTGATTCAAGTTCAGAATTCTAAAACGTATTGACAATGTCGACCCAGGGGACTTTTTTGACCTGAAAAAAGAAACAAGGACCAGGGGTCACAAATGGAGATTAGATAAAGGGGCATTCAGAACACGAAAGAGGAAGCACTTTTTTTTTTTTACACAGAAATTTGAAGCTGATGTTGAAGCTGACACCCTGGGGTCCTTCAGGAAGCTGATGAGATTCTGGGATCAATAAGCTACTAACAACCAAATGAGCAAGATGGGCTGAATGGCCTCCTCTCGTTTGTAAACTTTTCTAATGTTCTTAAAGCACAAGGAAACATTGTAGAGCACAGAGGTCTGGCAAAGCATAGGGAAGCCTTTTAAAGCACAGAGAGGTATGATAAAGCAGATGGAAGCATTTTAAAGAACAGATGTCTGGCAAAGCATAGGGGAAGCACAGAGATCAAGTGCAGTTTAGGGAAGTATTTTAAAGCACAGAGGTATTGTAAAGCACAAAGGTATGGCAATGCACAGGGAAGCACAAAGGTATGGCAATGCACAGGGAAGCACAGAGGTCTGGTAAAGTAGAGGGATGGATGGTGAAGCACAGAGAGGTCTGGTAGAGCATAGGGAAGCATTGTAAAGCACAGAGAGGTCTGGTAAAGCATAGGGAAGCATTGTAAAGCACAGAGAGGTCTGGTAAAGCATAGAGAAGCATTGTAAAGCACAGATAGGTATGGTATAGCGGAGATTGGTACGGTAAAGCACACTAAAGCATTGTAAAGGCTAGAGAGCTATTGTTAAGCACAGGGGTGTATTGTAAAGCAGAGAGTTATGATAAAGCACAGGGAAGCACTGTAAAGCACAGAGGTCTGGTAAAGCATATTAAACCATAGTGTATGATAGTGAGTGTGCACAGTAGAGGAGACAGCGCTGTTTATTAGGCTGCTCCAAGAGGCATCAGAGTGGATCAGCAAAATCAAGGGAAGCCCAAAGAGAGGCAGCTGTGACGTAGCGACAGCCAGGAGGCAAAGACCAATAACTGAAAGAATGAATATTCCTGGAGACACCTTACAGAACCTTGTGGAGTGTGTGCCATGTCAGCTGAGCCCAGTCTGTTGTAAGATACCGGTCCTGGAAGTTGCTCGGCAGTGTACAACACAGACACAAAAATATCATGGCTTATTTGTAATATAATGTGAGTGAAAATACTATTGCAAGAAAGAAGACATTTCCATGGATATCATAAATCACAATCAAATTGCCCTCCTTATAGCAAGGCATTACTCTGGCAATTTAACTCTCTTTAATTCTCATTTTTTAAAGCACCATTTAATCTCAATTAGTTAAACAAGGTTTTAAATTTAACCCCCACCCCTTCCCCCAAATAACTAAAATGAGCACCACATAAGACTGGACCATTTCTGTATCAATTAATGCAAAAGAAATGTTCAGTAATTTATTAGTTTTATTTTCAGCCATTGTGTGTTTGTATACCTACTTCTAAATGAACTGTCAACAGGGGCTGCTTTCTGGAAACACAAACGTACATACAAATGCTTTTGGATATAATAAATAAACACACATTTTTTGGACCAGTCTGTTTTTTTTCTTTGACTTTACTGCCCTCTAATGGGAGAAAAGTGAAGCAGTGTCGCATTTCTTGTTCTGAAATTTTACCCAAGTTACTAAAAAAACCTATTTTATTCTATACTATATAATAATGATTCCCAGCCCTGATCCTGGGGACCCACTATATCTGAATATCAACAGTGTCATCCGACAGTCCGAAACTCTTATCCTGAACGTTGTTTCCATCTGCAGTTTTCTGACAGGTGGAATGGGTGTAATTTACATAAATGGCGGAATAACTATTCCGTATTTAAATGAGGAATGTTAATGATGCAAATTACAGTTTATTCATTTCAGGATTTCAATCAATGGACAGGTTTGATTTGCACTGTAACTATTGATGTACTTTTTGTATATAACTGTAAGTCGCCCTGGGTAAGAACATGAGGAGGCCATTTAGCCTATCTTAATCGTTTCGTTGTTAATAGCTTATTGATCCCAGAATCTCATCAAGCAGCTTCTTGAATGATCCCAGGGTGTCAGCGTCAACAACATCACTGGGGGGTTGGTTCCAGACCCTCACAATATATCCGAGCATCTTGTTGGCCCCACATTGTCTAGATGAAGACATTTCTGAGTCAACATAAACTCCTAGGTCTTTTTCACAGTTAACGTCTTCAATTTCAGTATCTCCCATACAATATTTATAATGCACATTTTTATTGCCTGCATCCAATACTTTTCACTTTTCTCTATTAAATTTCATTTGCCATGTGTCTGCCCAGTTCTGAATGCTGTCTAGATCATTTTGAATGACCTTTGCTGCGCAACACTGTTTGCCACTCCTCCTATTTTTGTGTCGTCTGCAAATTTAACAAGTTTGCTTACTATACCAGAATCTAAATCATTAATGTAGATTAGGAATAGCAGAGGACCTAATACTGATCCCTGTGGTACACCACTGGTTACCTCGCTCCATTTTGAGGTTTCTCCTCTAATCAGTACTTTCTGTTTTCTACATGTTAACCACGCCCTAATCCATGTGCATGCATTTCCTTGAATCCCTACTGCATTCAGTTTGAGAATTAATCTTTTATGCAGGACTTTGTGAAAAGCTTTCTGGAAATCTAAATAAACCATGTTGTATGCTTTGCAATTATCCATTGTCAATGTTGCATCCTCAAAAAAATCAAGCAGGTTAGTTAGACATGATCTCCTTTTCCTAAAACCATGCTGACTGTCTCCCAGGATATTGTTACAATAAAGGTAATTTTCCATGTTAGATTTTATTACAGTTTCCATAATTTTACATATAATTGAAGTCAGGCTTATTGATCTGTAGTTGCCTGGCTCAGTTTTGTCTCCCTTTTTGTGGATCGGTATTGCATTTGCAATTTTCCAGTCTGTTGGTACAACCCCTGTGTCAAGATCTTGACTTCGCGATTTGTAAATAACTTCTCTCATTTCTTTGAGTACTATTTGGAGGATCTCATCCGGCCCAGGAGATTTGTTTATTTTAAGAGCTCCTAGTCCCTTTAACACTTCTGCCTC
This sequence comes from Acipenser ruthenus, assembly GCF_902713425.1. NCBI lineage: Eukaryota > Metazoa > Chordata > Actinopteri > Acipenseriformes > Acipenseridae > Acipenser > Acipenser ruthenus. Next base: position 4,223,675 of record NC_081238.1, read on the forward strand.
TGTTATGCTAGTTATTTAAAACTGGATAGGAACAGGTCGAAATGTGGGGCATGTTGTCCGTGTCCTCCTTTGTAAAAACCTGTGAAAAGTAATCATTTAATATATTTGTTTTTTTTTCTTCGTCTATGATTTTGCCATTTGTGTCTCTTGGACATTTAACCTCCTCTTTGAATGTTGTCATGCTGTTATAATATTGGAAAAACATTCTGGAATTGGTTTTAGCACCCTGAGCAATATTGATTTCTATCTCTCCCTTGGCCTTTCTAACTTCCTTTTTGACTTGTGTTTGCAGTTCCAAGTACTCTTTCTGTGTACTTTGTTTTTGGTCCCTGTAAACGCTTTGTAAAGTGCCTTTTTTCGCTGAATTTTTTTTTTAATTGATCTATTAAACCATTTTGGCCATTTTGTTTTAGGTTTAGATTTGTCTACTTTTGGGATTGAATTGTTTTGCGCCTCTAGTAGTACATTTTAAAAAAAACAGCCATCCTTTTTCTGTGGATGTTTGTTTTCTCTATTTTACTCCAATCTAGTTTTGTTAGTCTCTGTTTCATACCTTCATAGTTTGCTTTTCTAAAATTGTAAACCTTAGCCTTAGTCATTACTTTTGGGGTTTTAAAAAACAAATTCAAATGAGACTATGTTGTGGTCTGAGTTTCCCAATGGCTCTCTGACCTCTGTTTCAGTTATTCTGTCTTCGTTATTTGAAAAGAGTAAATGCAGGCATGCCTCCCCTCTCGTTGGTGTCTTAAGGGCGTCTGCTAAGAAATAAATCGGAATAATAATAATAAAGGCGGGAAAAAATAAGACACGTGTTTCAGGAGATGCAGAGAGGAGACATTTAATAGAACACAATAATAAAGCAAGTACATCAGGACAAAGAGGAAGAGCTCCTATTTTACTGTAGCCTTTTATTTTTTTAAATGTATTTCTTAGATGCCCTTAGCCAGGGCGGCTTACAGTTGTTACAAAATATCACATTACATATAAAAGCAGTTACAATTACAATATAGTTAGTAGTAACAGCAAAATCAAATAGAGAAGATAAACCGTAAATTACGTTTGAGAGCGAATGTTAATTAAGTACCCGCTTAATTTGCATAACATCCTTCATACTGTCTGAATCAGGGATTTTTGCTCGGAACAAGTCGGAAAGTTAAAATCCCGCCACAAAAGCGATCCCCGACGGTCAGAAAAGCTTTAATATTAACAATTGAACTGATAATTGACTTAATTAGATCCTTTTAATTGGTTTTCAGCTCTAAACAGTTGCAGAGTTAAAGTTAGTGGACTGATAATGTTATAGCTAACTTGAAATCTCCAACTTTAAAGGTGAAAACAAGTATTAACTGGCTATTAAAAATGATCCGTGAAATGAAGGGCCTAGTTAGCTGGGAGTTAGGCAGGAATGAAAGCCAGCAGACACGGGAGGTGTTCATAAGACACTAACATTTTGGTATGTCATCTTTTTGATCATTATAAAAAATGAAATGAAACAAATGAGAATAAGAGGTGAGCCAAGAATCCAAAAAGGAAACTAAAAGTTCAAACTCATGTGGCCAGTTTGGCAGGAAATGGGTTAAGTTAGAGTTACCTCTGGTGGACGCACCCTGGATTCTATTTGTATAAACTGAGAACACCTGTGGCATTGGGGCAGCTTTGTTTGGAAGGATGCTTTAACTGTTTGAAAAGGTTTTAAATCTTTTAAAAACTGTGTGCTATGAATTAGATTAAGGAATATGTTTGTTGCATGCTGCTTGTGGTTTCTTGATACAATATAATTTGATTTGCTTGGTGTTGATAATGTGGCTGTGTTTCATTTGTGTTTGGTTTTGATCGTGTATATTTATACTGATTTTGTGTTTGCTTGTTTCCCCCAGATTGGTCACTATTGCTATTTCTTTACCCCAATTGTAGTTTTGCACAAGTTTAGGCAGTTGCCTAGGTAGTAAAAAAAAAAAAAAAAAAAACTTCAATCCGAGACACTCTGTAAACTATCCCATATCTGAAACAAATGATTTAAATGCATCAGATTTTGCTATGTTGAATAAAATAGAGAACCTGACCTTTTTTAAAAAAATAACTCTGTTTTGTTAATTACTCTACCAACCATATCACAAGTTAATATCCATGTTTATTTAGCTGCGGCCAGGGTTCCAACAGAACAAAAACACGTGAACATATTTCCCCTGTGCTAGCAGCCCTAAATGGGTTCCCGGTGCGGTCTACAAGTGGGTTTTAAGGTCCTGCTGCTAACCTATGAAGCCCTGAAGGGCCCTTACGATCCCAAGGGCTTTGAAGTAAAACACAGGTAGAGAGTTCAGTTATAGGGCCCTTGTACTGTGGAACGCTGTCCCTGGCTCTATTGGAGGCCTCACCCGTTGCAATTTGTCAAGACTGAAAATTAATTTATGATCTATCGTTTCCATTCTTATATGACTCTTACTGTTCTGATGTTTTTATGGCTCGTGCAGTTTTATTGATATTTTTAACTATGTTAAGCGCCTCTGCCATCAATGTTTTGATTTGAAATTTTCATTATTAAAAAGGCATGTTCAAAGCAAAAAAAGAAAGAAAGAAATAAAACCGGTTTTCAGATAAGCAACTTTACCATTTAATGGTTGCAACACGTCAATTTTAAAAGGTTACTTGAACACATGATTTCCATTACACGAGAGTAGATGTTAAAACTTCATGCTGATTTGAACTTGGCTCTCGCCTTGGCTATTGCCTCCCTAGCGCATCAGCACACACAACGGCTGCGATGCTGGCTCCGGGGATCAACCACAGTGCGGTCTCCATCCTCTGTGTTTCGTCGACTAGCCCACGATACCTCAAGGTGTCGATGGTGATTCTGGTGTCCCAGCATCACCCCACTCCGTCCCCCACTCAACTCAGCCCAGTTTACTTACCCATACATCAGCGTTTCTTTCTTTTCTGTTGTGCTTGAGATCCCCAGCCAGAATCTTTCCGTCTCAACCACAGCCAGTCAGATAACTTCAGATAAGTTATTCACTGTGCAATGCAACTCTTGGCCAAGACCCCCTCTTCCATGCTGAATTTGCCCCATGATATCACCAATTCGATGGGCAGCCTACATCCTCCACAGCTTTCTTTGCCGTCCACTTTCTTCCAGTTTTCAACACAGGTGCTGCCTCCCTTACGCATTTGTCGCGTGACTCTACTAATGTCATTTCCAGGCTGACCTTGGCACACTTAAACTCCTCGGTTAGAGCGGAGACTGGTAGCTGCAGTATTCTTTTACCATAAAGTCCCACTCTGCTGAGGCAGCGTGGAACTCCCAACCATTTCCTGATGTATGAACTGATTAAAGCTTCCAGCTTCTCTACTGTTGTCAAAGAAACCTCGTCCACAGTGAAGTGGCCACAACAACCTCGGCAGTAGACCAAACTGAAAGCATCAGAGTTTTGGTTTGCCTGGTTAAGCACTGCTGTCTATGCTCTTCAACCCTTCCACTGCTTGTTGTCTAACTTCTCCCACACAAACTGTGTCCTTTAGATCGCTGTCGTACCATCTCCCAAGACTCTTCACTGGCTTCTCAGACATTCTTGGTATTGCCTCACCTTTACCCAATTTGATGCCCTAATGATTACTTCCATTGCCATGGTAAAAGCCAGTGGAGAAATGGTGCATTAGCCAAATCCAGGAATGTCACATGGAGCTCCTTCCTCTCCTTTTTAGCCGATTGAATTTGTTGCCAGATCACATTAATGTGTTCCAAGCATCCTGGGAAACCTGGAATGCCCACTTTTTGTATTGAAGTGTCAATGAAGCAGTTCTTTTATAGGTCAATTGTAATTCATTACAGTAAATTGATACAGCTAAATACAAATAGCCTAATTACTTCTCAGGCACGTTTACAGAATTATTTCCCAAAAAAGAAAATAATCCATTGATTCAAATTTCCTAGAAAGATCGGGTGTGTTCATAAACTCAATCTGACACTGAAAGAGCATCCGAGGAATCTCCTTAGGTGCTTAAGAGCATTTTTTTTCTTTTAGTTTTTCAACGACCTAAAATGGAAGTCGCCGGTGAGAAACACAATGATTGAAAACACCTTCGTTAATATTTTACAAGATCATCAGTCTGACAGTGAGGACGAAAATGTAAGCTGGTTGTTCGTGGAAAATGATAGTACTATTAACTGTCTATTATAACCGATTTATTTTGTTTTCAACTCAAGTCTAATACTGGGGATGGGGTAAAAGCTGGAACTGAACTTTAATGAATTCAATTGCTTTTAAAAACAGCATAAAAAGTTAGACACATGGGGAGAATATTTTAACAATCAGAACCGATTAATAACGCGCTGTCATTAACCTGTTCGGGGCCAGAACCCTTTTTATCACCAAAAAGCTACTGGGAACACTGGGTTCCGAAGGTGCAAAGACGACGAACATTATACACACAATGCAACTAAGTGGGAACAACATGACATTATTGAAAAAACCCACCAAACTGACCTTTAACTGCTCATTCCGTGCAATAAACAGCTGTATAGACAAAACCGTCCTGAGCACGGGGTTCCGAAGCTGCAAAGATTATGACAATAATACACACAATACAACTAAGTGAGAACAACATAACACTATTGAAAGAACCCACCTTTAACTGCCCATTCCGAGTAATAAAACTATTTATTTTGTTTTTATATTATCTATTTATTTATTATTATTTTAGCAGAACCATATTGATTAACATAGTTTTTATCTTTTTCTTTATAGTGGAATATAGTGAGGCCTTCTTTCTACTTTGCAGGGAAGGAGGTGATAAAGTAACAGTATTTGCACAAGTAGAACCATTGCAAAGGTCTAGAATTGCTGGTAGCCCCTAACTGTAACAGTTAGTATATATGTGATTTAAAAAATAACACGTGTATATATATATAGCTGCAACAGTTTCACAACTTTTGTTCTTGCTTACAATGATAAAGTTTAAATGTATTTAACATATTCATATATACATACAGTATATTTCATAAAAAATGGATACAATGCAAATTCAGTGCAAAGGCAAGCAAACACACAATTATGTAGTTTACAACATGTAAGGAAAAACGAGCAAACAAAGAAAAACAGTTTAGATTTTAATGTTATGCAGGGTGACTTCAAATACAGAAACCTTGATGCATTTCCCATTTTCTTCAAAATTGAATTTGTTTTTACATTGCGTGTCATATGCATAAATAAAATAAACAGAATAAACATTTTCATTAATCGCTTTTGTCTAATTTGGAAACCTCCTGTCTTGTCTAGTGCTGTGTGTGTGTCTGAATACGAGAGCGAAATGAAACAATGTATTCTTGCTCTAAATGAGTTTCTGCTATAGTAAACTATGTAACAGTGTAATGCCTGAGAGAACGACTGAACCCCTGAAACAATGTATCGAATTGAAGTATTTGCTGTAACTAACAGACAGCACTAGTTTGTGCAATATGAGAATTGAAATGAAATTGTGTTAAATTTGACTATTTTACATCCCTGCCATTTATATTGTGATTGTGTTGTATTTGGTCAAGACCTTATCCCCTGGCCCAAATAAAATAACCTGGTGATAACAACCTAAAATATTTAACTTAATTTTAAGGTAGTGCCTTCAGTGGCATAGGCAGCTACCATAAATTATATTTTAAACTCGGTTTAGCCCTCGCTACAGTGTCACCTTTATTGCTAATAAGTAGCGGAATGTTTACGCGGTATTTACTGCTGAAGTCTAATTGAATATATGGCTTTCAAATGTGGAGCCATGCACAAAATCTGTGCGTTTTAATCAATTTGCATGGCTTTTTTAGTATTAGAAGGCTCTGTAGATCAGAACCCCAGTGGGTTCCTTGGGTGTTTTAGGGTTTCTTATTAATCCTTCGAGATTCCAACATTTATTTATGGTTGATTAGCCTGCTGTTTAAAAAGGTTCTTTGTGTACTATTTGGAAACCCTGAAATACGGTTTCTTGGAATACTTTTTCAAGAGTGTAAGATTTTTAAACCTCACAAATGTTTTAGAATATTCCTGGAAGGTGTTAGTAATAAATCAGACACTTGATGCAAGTGTAACCCATCAATCAACAAAACCTTTATTTAACTTCCAGTACAGTACCAAACAATATTAAGTAGTAAGCAGTAAAAAGGAATGGTTATTACCCGTTCTCAATGGGAATTTGGGTGCGGTCTGGAGTTTCTGCATCAAGCAGTTTTGCCTCTTAATAATGCATTATTATTAATTGGTCATTTTAGCAGATGCTTCTATCCAAAGCGACTTCCAGAGACTAGGGGCAAACTATGCATCACAGTCACCTCCAATAGGACCTCAGTTTTACGTCTCAAGGACGGAGCACAAGGAGACAAAGTGTTTTGCTCTGGGTCACACACAGTGCGAGTTGGGATTTGAACCGGGAACCACCTGGTATGAACAGGCCCACCGAGAGGATAGGGAAATTTCCCTGGGGCCCAACACCTCGAAGCGGGTCCCTGATGAAGGGGGATTTTTATTTTTATATATATATATATATATATACATACAGACATGCTCAAATTTGTTGGTACCCTTACAGCTCATTGAAATAATGCTTCATTCCTCCTGAAAAGTGATGAAATTAAAAGCTATTTTATCATGTATACTTGCATGCCTTTGGTATGTCATAGAATAAAGCAAAGAAGCTGTGAAAAGAGATGGATTATTGCTTATTCTACAAAGATATTCTAAAATGGCCTGGACACATTTGTTGGTACCCTTTAGAAAAGATAAATAATTGGCTTATAGTGATATTTCAAACTAATTAGTTTCTTTAATTAGTATCACACATGTCTCCAATCTTGTAATCAGTCATTCAGCCTATTTAAATGAAGAAAAGTAGTCACTGTGCTGTTTGGTATCATTGTGTGCACCACACTGAACATGGACCAGAGAAAGCAAAGGAGAGAGTTGTCTGAGGAGATCAGAAAGAAAATAATAGACAAGCATGGAAAAGGTAAAGGCTACAAGACCATCTCCAAGCAGCTTGATGTTCCTGTGACAACAGTTGCAAATATTAAGAAGTTGATGGTCCATGGAACTGTAGCCAGCCTCCCTGGGCACGGCCGCAAGAGGAAAATCGACCCCAGATTGAACAGAAGGATAGTGCGAGAAGGCACCCATCAAACCTGAGACAGCTGGAGCAGTTTGCTCAGGAAGAGTGGGCAAAACTACCTGTTAACAGGTGCAGAAGTCTCATTGAGAGCTACAAAAAACGTTTGATTGCAGCGATTGCCTCTAAAGGTTGTGCAACAAAATATTAGGTTAGCGGTCCCATCATTTTTGTCCATGCCATTTTCATTTGTTTTATTATTTACAATATTATGTTGAATAAAAAATCAAAAGCAAAGTCTGATTTCTATTAAATATGGAATAAACAATCATGGATGCCAATTACTTTTGTCAGTTTCAAGATATTTCAGAGAAAATTGTGCATTCTTTGTTTTTTGTGGAGGGGTACCAACAAATTTGAGCACGTCTGTATATATTCCTATAAAATATTTTAAAACTAGCCCTGCACAAGACTCTTTGTTCCCACCACCTCCTCATTAAAAAGAAAAACTGCCGTACTGCACACCGAGCCAAAGTGCTTCTGTTGTGTAATGATTGTGTATCCAGGCACTGTCAAACACTTCCTTTCACACAATGATTTGAACTTTCGCATTTCATATTTTACTACACCAAAAAGCTGAAAAAAGGCATAGCAATATTGTGGTTTTTTTTGTTTGTTTTTTTAAGACTTTTAAAAACTTTAAAAGAACCCTAAAGTTGCACAATATTTACCACAGTGTGAATTATTCTATTAAGATCTATAATTTGCTCAAAACAACGTGATGCAGCGGTTTGTTAGAAAAATTGTATTGTGTAAACTAAAGTACTTTCTTCACCTGGTGGTAAACACAATTAGAGAATGATCGGTATTGCTTAAAATACAAATTTACAGGCTATTGGTTAAGAGCAGAGATGAGTGGTTTATTTTTGCACGGGATAAATAAAATAGTGTATAGCAACACCATTAAAATGTAGTTTATGCTAAAAACGTATGTTATCTGATGTTAAGTAAGCTTCCGATTAGTGACTATTACACGTGGAGTTTGTACAAAAATATTTATTCACTTGCCTAAAAAAAAAGTTTTAATACAGTAAATAACTTAAACAATTACTTTGAGAAAGTAAACTATCCTGCTGCAGATTTTAATTGAGATATTGAAACTTCTAGGCATCGTTGACAGTTTCCTTTAAACCCATGATCAAAATAATGTATCGGTTGAAATGATCTTCCTCAGACACTGCTAAGATTGCAAGTATCACTGCTTTGTTTAGAAGTTTGGTTTAAACTACAGTATACTACAAAGTCGGATGAATGTAGTACCATGGAGGAGGAGGAGGAGGGGGGGGCAGCGGGACATACCAATCCTTCCCCTAACCCCTATACTCTCATCATTCAGTCTACAACAACATCCAGTGTACCACAAACCTACCAACACAAGCTTGAATGGTTGTCAACGCTAAGCACATTCAGCAGAGAAATGATTACAGAGTTCCCAGCATACTGCATGGACTATTAAACTGATTATTATAAAGTACAAATACAGAATCTTACACATGTTTTCAAACAGCACCAGATAAACGGTTCCACATCTAAGACATAGAACCATTTTTGCTCCATTTTGTTTTCCTGCAAGTATAACACATAGCTGAAATTTGCTTCTAGTGCTTAATTACTAAAAACAAAATCTGGTCAATAACATGATATTCTCTGTCGTCACTGAATTTGTAGGGAAATGTAGTGTTATGATCCAGTACAATATTAAAGTACTAATCAGTTGCTCTTTGCAGGTGTTGTATCAAGGCTGAAAAGTGTAGTGTGTGTATAGCCAGTAAAAATCAACTGACATAAGAACAAAGTTTACAAACGAGAGAAGGCCATTCAGCCCATCTTGCTCGTTTGGTTGTTAGTAGCTTATTGAGCAGCTTCTTGAAGGATCCCAGGGTGTCAGCTTCAACAACATTACTGGGGAGTTGGTTCCAGACCCTCACAATTCTCTGTGTAAAAGAGTGCCTCCTATTTTCTGTTCTGAATGCCCCTTTTATCTAATCTCCATTGTGACCTCTGGTCCTTGTTTCTTTTTGCAGGTCAAAAAAAGTCCCCTTGCTAGGTCATTTGTAGTATGACTCGAACACCAATCATGATAAAGTCGTTATATGTTTGACCGCGTTGCCATAGTAACCAAATGAACAGCGCTGATAAAAGTATGAATTCATAGTGTGAAATACTGTAAGAAATTAAATGCCATTTTTTTTTCATGTCAAAGTCCCCTGGGTTGACATTGTCTATACCTTTTAGGATTTTGAATGTTTGAATCAGATCGCCGCGTAGTCTTCTTTGTTCAAGACTGAATAGATTAAATTCTTTTAGCCTGTCTGCATACGACATACCTTTTAAGCCCGGGATAATTCTGGTTGCTCTTCTTTGCACTCTTTCTAGAGCAACAATATCATTTATGTAATGAGGTGACCAGAACTGAACACAATATTCTAGGTGAGGTCTTACTAATGCATTATAAAGTTTTAACATTACTTCCCTTGATTTTAAATTCAACACTTCTCACAATATATCCAAACATCTTGTTGGCCTTTTTTATAGCTTCCCCACATTGTCTATCTAGATGAAGACATTTCTGAGTCAACATAAACTCCTAGGTCTTTTTCATAGTTCCCTTCTTCAATTTCATTATCTCCCATATGATGTTTATAATGCACATTTTTATTACCTGCATGCAATACTTTACATTTTTCTCTATTAAATTTCATTCGTCATGTGTCTGCCCAGTTCTGAATGCTGTCTAGATCATTTTCAATGACCTTTGCTGCTGCAACAGTGTTTGCCACTCCTCTGTCTGCAAATTTAACACGTTTGCTTACTATACCAGAATCTAAATCATTAATGTAGATTAGGAATAGCAGAGGACCTAATACTGATCCCTGTGGTACACCACTGGTTACCTCACTCCATTTCGAGGTTTCTCCTCTAATCAGTAATCCGTACCATGCTGACTGTCTCCTGGGATATTGTTACCATATAGGTAATTTTCCATTTTGGATCTTATTATAGTTTCCATAATTCTACATATAATAGAAGTCAGGCTTATTGGTCTGTAGTTACCTGGTTCGGCTTTGTCTCCCTTTTTGTGGATCGGTATTACGTTTGCTATTTTCCAGTCTGTCGGTACAACCTCTGTGTCAAGAGACTGTTGCATGATCTTGGTTAGCGGTTTGTAAATAGCTTCTTTCATTTCTTTGAGTACTATTGGGAGGATCTCATCAGACCCAAGGGATTTGTTTATTTTAAGAGCTCCTAGTCCCTTTAACACTTCTGCCTCTGTTATGCTAAAGTTATTTAAAATTGGATAGGAACAGGTCAACATGCCGGGCATGTTATTATTATTATTATTATTATTATTATTATTATTATTATTATTATTATTTATTTATTTATTTATTTATTTCTTAGCAGACGCCCTTATCCAGGGCGACTTACAATTGTTACAAGATATCATATTATACATTATTTCACATTATACAGATATCACATTATTTTTACATACAATTCCCCATTTATACAGTTGGGTTTTTACTGGAGCAATCTAGGTAAAGTACCTTGCTCAAGGGTACAACAGCATTGTCCCCCACTGGGGATTGAACCCACAACCCTCCGGTCAAGAGTCCAGAGCACTAACCACTACTCCACACTGCTGCCCTAGTGTGCCCACAATGTTGTCCGTGTCCTCCTAAAAACCTGTGAAAAGTAATCATTTAATATATTTGCTATTTTTTTTCTTCATCTATGATTTTGCCATTTGTGTCTCTTAGACATTTAACCTCCTCTTTGAATGTTCTCTTGCTGTTATAATATTGGAAAAACATTTTGGAATTGGTTTTAGCCCCCTTAGCAATATTGATTTCTATCTCTCTCTAGGCCTTTCTAACTTCCTTTTTGACTTGTGTTTGCAGTTCCAAGTACTCTTTCTGTGTACTTTGTTTTTGGTCCCTTTTAAACACTCTGTAAAGTGCCTTTTTTCACTGAATATTTTTTTTCATTAATCTATTAAACCATTTTTGCCATTTTGTTTTATATTTGTCTACTTTTGGGATGTAATTGTTTTGCGCCTCTAGTACTACATTTTTAAAAATCAGCCATCCTTTTTCTGTGGATGTTTTCTCTATTTTACTCCAATCTACATCTGTTAGTCTCTGTTTCATACCTTCATAGTTTGCTTTTCTAAAATTGTAAACCTTTAAGAATTAGTCATTACTTTTGGGGTTTTAAAAAATACTTCAAATTAGACCATGTTGTGGTCTGAGTTTGCCAATGGCGCTCTGAGCTCTGTTTGTTTTTCTGTCTTCATCATTATTTGAAAAGACTAAATCAAGGCATGCCTCCCCTCTAGTCGGTGCCTTGACAAACTGCATTACAAAGCAGTCATGTGTCATTTCCACCATTTCAGTTTCGTCCATCGTGCCCTCCATCGGGTTTTCTCATTTTATATGGGAGAACTTGAAATCCCCCATTATAGTATGGCTTCTCGTTTTCTACACGCATTTCGAATGTCATTGTATAACAGATTATTTTTCTCAGCGTCTGAATTTGGCGGTCTATAGCATGCTCGTATTATTATTCTGCCCTTTGAATTTGTGTCCATTATTCTGACCCATATTGATTCTGCATTGTTTTCTTTGTCCTGATTTAACTCCTGGGCTTCAAGGCTATTTCTTATGTATGGCGCTACCCCTCCGCCTCTTCTGTCCTGCCTGTCTTTCCTATACAGTTTGTACCCACTAATATTATATTCGTCTCCATAACTCTTAGACAACCAAGTTTCTGTAACACTTATCAGTTAGTCGGTTATTTAAAAATAAAACACTGATATCCTAATTTCTAGTCAACACTTCTCCAAAACCTATTCAAATTATGCAGATTTCTTCCAAAAAATGGGGTAGAGCAATATCTTAACCCCTATCTGGCCTGGAGGGTGGGGGTAGGAGTCGAACTCCTCTCCTATTTTGTGTTTTGTCATCTCCTTGGACCTAGATAATCTGTTTGCATCAGACTGTGATACTTTCAAATTGCCCAGGCCAGAGAGGGTTATTGTGCCACAGGTACTTCATTTGCAAAACATTTCTATTTCAATTCAGTTCATAAAAGTTTTTAAACAGAAATGAAGAACAACATTTTTATCAGAAATGCATTGTGACAATGCATACTTTTCAATTTTGAGTAGCAAACCTCCTATAAAGTTCTAATATTTGCACATCAGAACATACTGGTTTTATACTCTATTGCATTTGACGTATTTGTTCCTTCCTTGTAGGATGCACTGCATGAGTCTCTGAAGTCCAAAGAATGAAAGAAAGATTGTGTAAGGATCAGGGTGAAAGCGGCAATTGCCAATCCAAGTTCCAGCAACTCTGAAGAGAACTTGCAGGACAGCTGTAAGTATATTATACTACACAAATATTTAAGGTTTATTAACTGTACATTAGAATGCCATGGACGTGCAGAACGTATAAACACTGGATACGTTTATGTATTGTCACTTATTTTCTTTGCTTGCTTGCGACTGGAAACTAGGTCTGGACTGTTGAACACTTGTGGACACATTGTGAAGTTGAGAATGTATTTGTTTATTAGTCAAGAGGTACCTAAGGTCTGACGTCACAGGAAATAGTTTACATTACAAACATGATTTAAATCAATTAAAACTGTTAAAACAGAGCAAAGCAGCCAAGACTGAAAATGTATGGTGCCGAGTGAAGCAAGGCAAATATCTTTTGCAGTTTGTAACAGTAGTTGCACATATACACTACAAATACAAAGCACACATGCATACAACCTACAAAACCAAACACACTGTGCGCAATAACTGCAAAAACCGTTTCATTTGACAAAGTGCAAACAGAAACAAAACAATCCCCAAACAAAACTGTATTGCTTTTTTTTCTTTGCTGTATTGTAATCTCTTTGCTATATTGTGATAACTTGTTACCCAAGTCGCCCTGCATGAGGGCGTTTGTCAAGCAAAAATTTCAACTCATGCTGAGCTCCAGCTGCCTTCAAACCAAAATTAAAATCTTAGCTGTGTTGCGAATACCCTGTTTCCAGCTAAATATGGCTGCTTTCGTTTTCACTGCATTCTCTCAGGTACAGCTAAACAAAGATTGTGCTGGCTGCAAAAAACATAACGTAAGCAGACAAAAATATATATATATTTTTAAAACAGCCTTCAGGGACACATTCAGCAACATTTTTCAAGTTTTATAAACCTTTTTAAATTGTTGACACGCTAATGAAAAGGAACGTGCAATTTCCATATTTGCTGCCCTTTTAAAATTAACTCTTTTATATACGGGAGAGGTTAACAGCATACCTTACCTTAAAATTAATACATTGTAACATGATACATGCCACTGACTTAAAAACATAAAGTTTACAAACGACAGGAGGCCATTCAGCCCATCTTGCTCGTTTTGGTTGTTTGTAGCTTATTGATCCCAGAATCTCATCAAGCAGCTTCTTGAAGGATCCCAGGGTGTCAGCTTCAACAACATTACTGGGGAGTTGGTTCCAGACCCTCACAATTCTCTGTGTAAAAAAGTGCCTCCTATTTTCTGTTCTGAATGCCCCTTTATCTAATCTCCATTTGTAACCCCAGGTCCTTGTTTCTTGCAGGTCAAAAAAAGTCCCCTTGCTAGGTCATTTGTAGTATGACTCGAACACCAATCATGATCAAGTCGTTATATGTTTGACCGCGTTGCCATAGTAACCAAATGCACAGCGCTGAAAAAAGTATGAATTCATAGTGTGAAATACTGTAAGAAATAAAATGCCTATTCATGGTAAATTGCAAGAAGCTGAAAGCAACTTTAATTCGCCAATGCCCGCCATTGCTACAGTACACATTCAAAATATTTAAAATGGAAAACTGTCAACGGAACACTCCCAACCACTATATACCTCGCATGTAAACCGTTTAAATGTTATAACTATACAGAAAATAAATGTACTTGCATATATTCGCAGCGAATGCACTTTAAAAGGTCAAATAGGAAGCGTCACCGAACCAGCGAGAACACAATCTTACATTTTAAGTATTTAAATACAATGAAATACGTCAGTTACTTACCATGGCCTAGTTAGTATCCTCTCCTCTCGTCTCCTCACAGGATAAAGCGTCGGGGCTTGCAGTTATAAAGTCATGACACTCCAGAAAATCACACATATCTCTTCAAACCACAGCGATTTTAAACTATTTGTCAGCATTCGGCTAGCTGCCTTAATTCTGTTCACTCGAGCCTTTCTACTAAACTAAATTCTTAAACCTGTGTGCATATTTATTTTGCCATTTTGACCTAGGGTGACGATAGCAAGAGTGAAAAATCGGGACACTTTTTCATTTGGTGAGGGGAGGAAAGAAAACTCGTGAACTACTGCACAACGCAAGCGACGCAAACTACGCATCTTTCTTTTGTAGATGGGCGTTTTTGTATTTCTAAGCACTTAGGCAAAAAAAAACCACCTCAGTGAAATATAATTAAAAAAAATAAATAATACATACTCCTAAAGCGGTTTTAATCAGCCTATCCGTGCGTCTGTACTGGCTTTTCTCTGACCTGCTGTACTGAGCGTAGCAGATGGGACAAAGTCAGTGCTGCATTGTTTTGGGTTGCTAAAATCTAGTTTCCAGCATTAGACATAAAATACCAGAAATGGACGACAAATCAAGCAAATTATGGTGAAGCACAGAGGGGTCTGGTAAAGCATAAGGAAGCATTGTAAAGCACAGAGAGGTATGGTAAAGCACCGGGAAGCATTTTAAAGCACAGAGATACATTTGTAAAGTATATGTAGAAAACAAAGTACTGATTAGGAGAAACCTCAAAATGGAGCGAGGTAACCAGTGGTGTACCATAGGGATCAGTATTAGGTCCTCTGCTATTCCTAATCTACAATGATTTGATTCTGGTATAAGCAAACTTGTTAAATTTGCAGACAACACAAAAATAGGAGGAGTGGCAAAGACTGCTGCAGCAGCAAAAGTCATTCAAAATGATCTAGAGGCTGTGTGATCCAGTGGTTAAAGAAAAGGGCTTGTAACCAGGAGGTCCCTGGTTCAAATCCCACCTCACCACTGACTCATTGTGTGACCCTGAGCAAGTCACTTAACCTCCTTGTGTTCCGTCTTTTGGGTGGAACGTAATTAAGTGACTCTGCAGCTGATGCATAGTTCACACACCCTAGTCTCTGTAAGTCGCCTTGGATAAAGGCGCCTGCTAAATAAACATAATAATAATAATGACAGCATTCAAAACTGGGCAGACACATGGCAAATTACATTTATTGGTGAAAAGTACACAGGCAACCGAAATGTGCATTATAAATATCATATGGCAGATACTGAAATTTGAAGAAGGAATCCATGAAAAAGAACTAGGAGTTTATGTTGACTCGGAAATGTCTACATCTAGACAATGTGGGGAAGCTATAAAAAAAGGCCAACAAGATGCTTGGATATATTGTGAAAAATGTTGATTTTAAAGCAAATATTGTGTTCAGTTCTGGTCACCTCGTTACAAAAAGGATATTGCTGCTCTAGAAAGAGTGCAAAGAAGAGCAACCAGAATTATTCCGGGTTTAAAAGGCATGTTGTATGCAGACAGGCTCAAGGAATTGAATCTGTTCAGTCTTGAACAAAGAATACTGCGCGGTGATCTGATTCAAGTTCAAAAATTCTAAAAGGTATTGACAATGTCGACCCAGGGGACCCTATTGACCTGAAAAAAAGAAACAAGGACCAGGGGTCACAAATGGAGATTAGATAAAGGGGCATTCAGAACAGAAAATAGAAGGCACTTTTTTACACAGAGAATTGTGAGGGTCTGGAACCAACTCTCCAGTAATGATGTTGAAGCTGACACCCTGGGATCCTTCAAGAAGCTGCTTGATGAGATTCTGGGATCAATAAGCTACTAACAACTAAACAAGCAAGATGGGCTGAATTGCCTCCTCTCGTTTCTAAACTTTCTAATGTTCTTAAAGCACAAGGAAACATTGCAGAGGTCTGGCAAAGCATAGGGAAGCCTTTTAAAGCACAGAGAGGTATGATAAAGCAGATGGAAGCATTTTAAAGAACAGATTTCTGGCAAAGCATAGGGGAAGCACAGAGATCTAGGGCAGTTTAGGGAAGTATTTTAAAGCACAAAGGCCTGTCAATGCACAATGTAAAGCATAGAGAGGTCTGGTAGACATTGCAGAGCAAAGAAAAGCATTGTAAAGCACATGAAAGCATTTTAGAGCACAGATGGATAGGGGAAATCACTGTTCAGGCCAGAGAGGTATTGCTAAGCATAGAGAAGTATTAGAAGCACAAAGGTATGGTAATGCACAGGGAGGCATTGCAGAGAACAGGGGTGTATTGTAATGCACAGTGATGCATTGTGGAGCACAGGGAAATGTTGTAAAGCACAGCTAGGTATGGTAAATCATTGTAAAGCCCAGAGAGGTATTGTTAACTATAAGGAAGTATTATAAAGCACAAAGGGATGGTAATGTACAGGGAACCATTGTAGAGAAAAGGGAAATATTGTAAAGCACAGATAGGTATGGTAAAGCACAGCAAAGCATAGTACAGCACAGATAGGTATGGTAATGCGCAGATTGATATGGCAAACCACAAGGAAGTATTTTAAAGCACAGAGGCATTCAGCACAAAGGTATGGCAAATCAAAATGTAAACGTAGAGCTCAGAAAGGTATTATAAATCTTTGTAAAGGTCAGAGAGCTATGGTAAAGCATAGGAAAGCATTGTAAATCACATAGGAGGATTTTAAAGTACAGAGGTACGTGATTGCACAATATAAACCATAGAGAGGTCTGGTAAACATTCCAGAGCAAAGAAAAGCATTCCAAAGCACATGGAAGCATTGTACAGCACAGATGGATATGGGAAATCACTGTTCAGGCCAGAGAGGTATTGCTAAGCATAGAGAAGTATTACGAAGCACAAAGGTATGGTAATGCACAGGGAGGCATTGCAGAGAACAGCGGTGTATTGTAATGCACAGTGAAGCATTGTGGAGCACAGGGAAATGTTGTAAAGCACAGATAGGTATGGTAAAGCATAGGTAGCATTTTTGAAGCACAGAGGCAATTTAAAGCACAAAGCGGTCTGGTAAAGAATAGGGAAGCACTGTAGAGCACAGATATGTATGGTAAATCATTGTAAAGGCCAGAAAGAGATATTGCTAAGCCTAGGGAAGTATTTTAAAGCACAAAGACATGTCAATGCACAGTGTAAAGCATAGAGAGGTCTGGTAGACATTGCAGAGCAGAGGAAAGCACAGATAGGTATGGTAAAGCATAGGACAGTGCAGATAGGTGTGGTAATGTTCAGATTTGTATGGCAAACCACAGGGAAGTATTTTAAAGACAGAGGCATTAAGCAAACAGGAATGGGAAATCACAGTGTAAACATAGAGAGCATTGTAGAGCTCAGAAAGGTATGATAAATCGTTGTTAAGGTCAGAGAGCTATGGTAAAGCATAGGGAAGCATTGTGGAGCACAGGGAAATGTTGTAAAGCACAGTTAGGTATGGTAAGTCATTGTAAAGCCCAGAGAGGTATTGTTAACTATAAGGAAGGATTATAAAGCACAAAGGGATGGTAATGTACAGGGAACCATTGTAGAGAAAAGGGAAATATTGTAAAGCACAGATAGGTATGGTAAAGCACAGCAAAGCATAGTATAGCACAGATAGGTATGGTAATGCGCAGTTTGATATGGCAAACCACAGGGAAGTATTTAAAGCACAGAGGCATTAAGCACAAAGGTATGGCAAATCACAATGTAAACGTAGAGATCTGAAAGGTATTATAAATCGTTGTAAAGGTCAGAGAGCTATGGTAAAGCATAGGGAAGCATTGTAAAGCACACATGAGGATTTTTAAAGCACGGAGGTATGGTAAAAATGCATGTATGTATGGTAAATCATTGTAAAGGCCAGAAAGAGATATTGCTAAGCATAGGGAAGTATTTTAAAGCACAAAGACATGTCAATGCACAATGTAAAGCATAGAGAGGTCTGGTAGACATTGCAGAGCACAGGAAAGCATTGTAAAGCCCATGAAAGCATTTTAGAGCACAGATGGGTATGGGAAAGCATTGTAAAGACCAGAGAGGTATTGTTAAGCATAAGGAAGTATTATAAAGCCCAAAGGGATGGTAATATATAGGGAACCATTGTAGAGAACAGGGAAATATTGTAAAGCACAGATAGGTATGGTAAAGCACAGCAAAGCATAGTACAGCACAGATAGGTATGGTAATGCACAGATTGATATGGCAAACCACAGGGAAGTATTTTAAAGCACAGAGGCATTCAGCACAAAGGTATGGCAAATCACAATGTAAACGTTGAGCTCAGAAAGGTTTGTTAAATCGTTGTAAACGTCAGAGAGCTATGGTAAAGCATAGGAAAGCATTGTAAAAGCACCCAGGAGGATTTTAAAGCACGGAGGTATGGTAAAATGCATAGGTAAGCATTTTTGAAGCACAGAGCAATTTAAACCACAAAGCGGTCTGGTAAAGAATAGGGAGGCACTGTAGAGCACAGATATGTATGGTAAATCACTGTAAAGGCCAGAAAGAGATATTGCTAAGCATAGGGAAGTATTTTAAAGCACAAAGACATGTCAATGCACAATGTAAAGCATAGAGAGGTCTGGTAGACATTGCAGAGCAAAGAAAAGCATTGTAAACCACATGAAAGCATTTTAGAGCACAGATGAATATGGGAAATCACGTTTAGGCCAGATAGGTATTGCTAAGCATAGAGAAGTATTATGAAGCACAAAGGTATGGCAATGCACACTGAGGCATTGCAGAGAACAGAGGTGTATTGTAATGCACAGTGAAGCATTGTGGAGCACAGGGAAATGTTGAAAAGCACAGTTAGGTATGGTAAAGCATAGGACAGCACAGATAGGTGTGGTAATGTTCAGATTTGTATGGCAAACCACAGGGAAGTATTTTAAAGACAGCGTCATTAAGCAAACAGGTATGGGAAATCACAGTGTAAACATAGAGAGCATTGTAGAGCACAGAAAGGTTTGATAAATCGTTGTAAAGGTCAGAGAGCTATGGTAAAGCATAGGGAAGCATTGTAAAGCACACAGGAGGATTTTAAAGCACGGAGGTATGGTAAAAATGCATAGGTAAGCATTTTTGAAGCACAGAGGCAATTTAAAGCACAAAGCGGTCTGGTAAAGAATAGGGAAGCACTGTAGAGCACAGATAGGTATGGTAAATCATTGTAAAGGCCAGAAAGAGATATTGCTAAGCCTGGGGAAGTATTTTAAAGCACAAAGACATGTCAATGCACAATGTAAAGCATAGAGAGGTCTGGTAGACATTGCAGAGGACAGGAAAGCATTGTAAAGCCCATTAAAGCATTTTAGAGCACAGATGGGTATGGGATAGCATTGTAAAGGCCTGAGAGGTATTGTTAAGCATAAGGAAGTATTATAAAGCCCAAAGGGATGGTAATATATAGGGAACCATTGTAGAGAACAGAGAAATATTGTAAAGCACAGATAGGTATGGTAAAGCACAGCAAAGCATAGTATAGCACAGATAGGTATGGTAATGCGCAGATTGATATGGCAAACCACAGGGAAGTATTTGAAAGCACAGAGGCATTAAGCACAAAGGTATGGCAAATCACAATGTAAACGTTGAGCTCAGAAAGGTTTGTTAAATCGTTGTAAACGTCAGAGAGCTATGGAAAAGCATAGGAAAGCATCGTAAAGCACACAGGTATGGGAAATCACAGTCTAAACGTAGAGAGCATTGTAGAGCACAGAAAGGTATGATACATCGTTGTAATGGTCAGAAAGCTATGGTAAAGCATAGGAAAGCATTGTAAAGCACCCAGGAGGATTTTAAAGCACGAGGTATGGTAAAATGCATAGGTAAGCATTTTTGAAGCACAGAGGCAATTTAAAGCACAAAGCGGTCTGGTAAAGAATAGGGAGGCACTGTAGAGCACAAATAGGTATTGTAAATCATTGTAAAGGCCAGAAAGAGATATTGCTAAGCCTACGGAAGTATTTCAAAGCACAAAGGCATGTCCATGCACAATGTAAAGCATAGAGACGCCTGGTAGACATTGCAGAGCAGAGGAAAGCACAGATAGGTATGGTAAAGCATTTGACAGTGCAGATAGGTGTGTTAATGTTCAGATTTGTATGGCAAACCACAGGGAAGTATTTTAAAGACAGCATCATTAAGCAAACAGGTATGGGAATTTACAGTGTAAATATAGAGAGCCTTGTAGAGCAGAGAAAGGTATGATACATCGTTGTAAAGGTCAGAAAGCTATGGTAAAGCATAGGAAAGCATTGTAAAGCACCCAGGAGGATTTTAAAGCACGGAGGTATGGTAAAATGCATAGGTAAGCATTTCTGAAGCACAGAGGCAATTTAAACCACAAAGCGGTCTGGTAAAGAATAGGGAGGCACTGTAGAGCACAGATAGGTATTGTAAATCATTGTAAAGGCCAGAAAGAGATATTGCTAAGCCTAGGGAAGTATTTTAAAGCACAAAGATATGTCAATGCACAATGTAAAGCATAGAGAGGTCTGGTAGACATTGCAGAGGACAGGAAAGCATTGTAAAGCCCATGAAAGCATTTTAGAGCACAGATGGGTATGGAAAAGCATTGTAAAGGCCTGAGAGGTATTGTTAAGCATAAGGAAGTATTATAAAGCCCAAAGGGATGGTAATATATAGGGAACCATTGTAGAGAACAGGGAAATATGGTAAAGCACAGATAGGTATGGTAAAGCACAGCAAAGCATAGTATAGCACAGATAGGTATGGTAATGCGCAGATTGATATGGCAAACCACAGGGAAGTATTTTAAAGCACAGAGGCATTAAGCACAAAGGTATGGCAAATCACAATGTAAACGTTGAGCTCAGAAAGGTTTGTTAAATCGTTGTAAAGGTCAGAGAGCTATGGAAAAGCATAGGAAAGCATTGTAAAGCACACAGGAGGATTTTAAAGCACGGAGGTATGGTAAAATGCATAGGTAAGCATTTTTGAAGCACAGAGGCAATTTAAAGCACAAAGCGGTCTGGTAAAGAATAGGGAAGCACTGTAAATCACAGATATGTATGGTAAATCACTGTAAAGGCCAGAAAGAGATATTGCTAAGCCTAGGGAAGTATTTTAAAGCACAAAGACATGTCAATGCACAATGTAAAGCATAGAGAGGTCTGGTAGACATTGCAGAGCAAAGAAAAGCATTGTAAACCACATGAAAGCATTTTTAGAGCACAGATGGATATAGGAAATCACGTTTAGGCCAGAAGGGTATTGCTAAAGCATAGAGAAGTATTATGAAGCACAAAGGTAAGGCAATGCACACTGAGGCATTTCAGAGAACAGAGGTGTATTGTAATGCACAGTGAAGCATTGTTGAGCACAGGGAAATGTTGAAAAGCACAGATAGGTATGGTAAAGCATAGGACAGCACAGATAGGTGTGGTAATGTTCAGATTTGTATGGCAAACCACAGGGAAGTATTTTAAAGACAGCGTCATTAAGCAAACAGGTATGGGAAATCACAGTGTAAACATAGAGAGCATTGTAGAGCACAGAAAGGTTTGATAAATCGTTGTAAAGGTCAGAGAGCTATGGAAAAGCATAGGAAAGCATTGTAAAGCACACAGGAGGATTTTAAAGCACGGAGGTATGGTAAAAATGCATGTATGTATGGTAAATCATTGTAAAGGCCAGAAAGAGATATTGCTAAGCATAGGGAAGTATTTTAAAGCACAAAGACATGTCAATGCACAATGTAAAGCATAGAGAGGTCTGGTAGACATTGCAGAGCACAGGAAAGCATTGTAAAGCCCATGAAAGCATTTTAGAGCACAGATGGGTATGGGAAAGCATTGTAAAGACCAGAGAGGTATTGTTAAGCATAAGGAAGTATTATAAAGCCCAAAGGGATGGTAATATATAGGGAACCATTGTAGAGAACAGGGAAATATTGTAAAGCACAGATAGGTATGGTAAAGCACAGCAAAGCATAGTACAGCACAGATAGGTATGGTAATGCACAGATTGATATGGCAAACCACAGGGAAGTATTTTAAAGCACAGAGGCATTCAGCACAAAGGTATGGCAAATCACAATGTAAACGTTGAGCTCAGAAAGGTTTGTTAAATCGTTGTAAACGTCAGAGAGCTATGGTAAAGCATAGGAAAGCATTGTAAAAGCACCCAGGAGGATTTTAAAGCACGGAGGTATGGTAAAATGCATAGGTAAGCATTTTTGAAGCACAGAGCAATTTAAACCACAAAGCGGTCTGGTAAAGAATAGGGAGGCACTGTAGAGCACAGATATGTATGGTAAATCACTGTAAAGGCCAGAAAGAGATATTGCTAAGCATAGGGAAGTATTTTAAAGCACAAAGACATGTCAATGCACAATGTAAAGCATAGAGAGGTCTGGTAGACATTGCAGAGCAAAGAAAAGCATTGTAAACCACATGAAAGCATTTTAGAGCACAGATGAATATGGGAAATCACGTTTAGGCCAGATAGGTATTGCTAAGCATAGAGAAGTATTATGAAGCACAAAGGTATGGCAATGCACACTGAGGCATTGCAGAGAACAGAGGTGTATTGTAATGCACAGTGAAGCATTGTGGAGCACAGGGAAATGTTGAAAAGCACAGTTAGGTATGGTAAAGCATAGGACAGCACAGATAGGTGTGGTAATGTTCAGATTTGTATGGCAAACCACAGGGAAGTATTTTAAAGACAGCGTCATTAAGCAAACAGGTATGGGAAATCACAGTGTAAACATAGAGAGCATTGTAGAGCACAGAAAGGTTTGATAAATCGTTGTAAAGGTCAGAGAGCTATGGTAAAGCATAGGGAAGCATTGTAAAGCACACAGGAGGATTTTAAAGCACGGAGGTATGGTAAAAATGCATAGGTAAGCATTTTTGAAGCACAGAGGCAATTTAAAGCACAAAGCGGTCTGGTAAAGAATAGGGAAGCACTGTAGAGCACAGATAGGTATGGTAAATCATTGTAAAGGCCAGAAAGAGATATTGCTAAGCCTGGGGAAGTATTTTAAAGCACAAAGACATGTCAATGCACAATGTAAAGCATAGAGAGGTCTGGTAGACATTGCAGAGGACAGGAAAGCATTGTAAAGCCCATTAAAGCATTTTAGAGCACAGATGGGTATGGGATAGCATTGTAAAGGCCTGAGAGGTATTGTTAAGCATAAGGAAGTATTATAAAGCCCAAAGGGATGGTAATATATAGGGAACCATTGTAGAGAACAGAGAAATATTGTAAAGCACAGATAGGTATGGTAAAGCACAGCAAAGCATAGTATAGCACAGATAGGTATGGTAATGCGCAGATTGATATGGCAAACCACAGGGAAGTATTTGAAAGCACAGAGGCATTAAGCACAAAGGTATGGCAAATCACAATGTAAACGTTGAGCTCAGAAAGG
Organism: Acipenser ruthenus; assembly: GCF_902713425.1. NCBI lineage: Eukaryota > Metazoa > Chordata > Actinopteri > Acipenseriformes > Acipenseridae > Acipenser > Acipenser ruthenus. Next base: position 4,247,305 of record NC_081238.1, read on the forward strand.
TTTGTTAAATCGTTGTAAACGTCAGAGAGCTATGGAAAAGCATAGGAAAGCATCGTAAAGCACACAGGTATGGGAAATCACAGTCTAAACGTAGAGAGCATTGTAGAGCACAGAAAGGTATGATACATCGTTGTAATGGTCAGAAAGCTATGGTAAAGCATAGGAAAGCATTGTAAAGCACCCAGGAGGATTTTAAAGCACGAGGTATGGTAAAATGCATAGGTAAGCATTTTTGAAGCACAGAGGCAATTTAAAGCACAAAGCGGTCTGGTAAAGAATAGGGAGGCACTGTAGAGCACAAATAGGTATTGTAAATCATTGTAAAGGCCAGAAAGAGATATTGCTAAGCCTACGGAAGTATTTCAAAGCACAAAGGCATGTCCATGCACAATGTAAAGCATAGAGACGCCTGGTAGACATTGCAGAGCAGAGGAAAGCACAGATAGGTATGGTAAAGCATTTGACAGTGCAGATAGGTGTGTTAATGTTCAGATTTGTATGGCAAACCACAGGGAAGTATTTTAAAGACAGCATCATTAAGCAAACAGGTATGGGAATTTACAGTGTAAATATAGAGAGCCTTGTAGAGCAGAGAAAGGTATGATACATCGTTGTAAAGGTCAGAAAGCTATGGTAAAGCATAGGAAAGCATTGTAAAGCACCCAGGAGGATTTTAAAGCACGGAGGTATGGTAAAATGCATAGGTAAGCATTTCTGAAGCACAGAGGCAATTTAAACCACAAAGCGGTCTGGTAAAGAATAGGGAGGCACTGTAGAGCACAGATAGGTATTGTAAATCATTGTAAAGGCCAGAAAGAGATATTGCTAAGCCTAGGGAAGTATTTTAAAGCACAAAGATATGTCAATGCACAATGTAAAGCATAGAGAGGTCTGGTAGACATTGCAGAGGACAGGAAAGCATTGTAAAGCCCATGAAAGCATTTTAGAGCACAGATGGGTATGGAAAAGCATTGTAAAGGCCTGAGAGGTATTGTTAAGCATAAGGAAGTATTATAAAGCCCAAAGGGATGGTAATATATAGGGAACCATTGTAGAGAACAGGGAAATATGGTAAAGCACAGATAGGTATGGTAAAGCACAGCAAAGCATAGTATAGCACAGATAGGTATGGTAATGCGCAGATTGATATGGCAAACCACAGGGAAGTATTTTAAAGCACAGAGGCATTAAGCACAAAGGTATGGCAAATCACAATGTAAACGTTGAGCTCAGAAAGGTTTGTTAAATCGTTGTAAAGGTCAGAGAGCTATGGAAAAGCATAGGAAAGCATTGTAAAGCACACAGGAGGATTTTAAAGCACGGAGGTATGGTAAAATGCATAGGTAAGCATTTTTGAAGCACAGAGGCAATTTAAAGCACAAAGCGGTCTGGTAAAGAATAGGGAAGCACTGTAAATCACAGATATGTATGGTAAATCACTGTAAAGGCCAGAAAGAGATATTGCTAAGCCTAGGGAAGTATTTTAAAGCACAAAGACATGTCAATGCACAATGTAAAGCATAGAGAGGTCTGGTAGACATTGCAGAGCAAAGAAAAGCATTGTAAACCACATGAAAGCATTTTTAGAGCACAGATGGATATAGGAAATCACGTTTAGGCCAGAAGGGTATTGCTAAAGCATAGAGAAGTATTATGAAGCACAAAGGTAAGGCAATGCACACTGAGGCATTTCAGAGAACAGAGGTGTATTGTAATGCACAGTGAAGCATTGTTGAGCACAGGGAAATGTTGAAAAGCACAGATAGGTATGGTAAAGCATAGGACAGCACAGATAGGTGTGGTAATGTTCAGATTTGTATGGCAAACCACAGGGAAGTATTTTAAAGACAGCGTCATTAAGCAAACAGGTATGGGAAATCACAGTGTAAACATAGAGAGCATTGTAGAGCACAGAAAGGTTTGATAAATCGTTGTAAAGGTCAGAGAGCTATGGAAAAGCATAGGAAAGCATTGTAAAGCACACAGGAGGATTTTAAAGCACGGAGGTATGGTAAAAATGCATGTATGTATGGTAAATCATTGTAAAGGCCAGAAAGAGATATTGCTAAGCATAGGGAAGTATTTTAAAGCACAAAGACATGTCAATGCACAATGTAAAGCATAGAGAGGTCTGGTAGACATTGCAGAGCATAGGAAAGCATTGTAAAGCCCATGAAAGCATTTTAGAGCACAGATGGGTATGGGAAAGCATTGTAAAGGCCAGAGAGGTATTGTTAAGCATAAGGAAGTATTATAAAGCCCAAAGGGATGGTAATATATAGGGAACCATTGTAGAGAACAGGGAAATATTGTAAAGCACAGATAGGTATGGTAAAGCACAGCAAAGCATAGTACAGCACAGATAGGTATGGTAATGCGCAGATTGATATGGCAAACCACAGGGAAGTATTTTAAAGCACAGAGGCATTAAGCACAAAGGTATGGCAAATCACAATGTAAACGTTGAGCTCAGAAAGGTTTGTTAAATCGTTGTAAACGTCAGAGAGCTATGGAAAAGCATAGGAAAGCATCGTAAAGCACACAGGAGGATTTTAAAGCACGGAGGTATGGTAAAATGCATAGGTAAGCATTTTTGAAGCACAGAGGCAATTTAAAGCACAAAGCGGTCTGGTAAAGAATAGGGAAGCACTGTAGAGCACAGATAGGTATGGTAAATCATTGTAAAGGCCAGAAAGAGATATTGCTAAGCCTAGGGAAGTATTTTAAAGCACAAAGGCATTTCAATGCACAATGTAAAGCATAGAGAGGTCTGGTAGACATTGCAGAGCAAAGAAAAGCATTGTAAACCACATGAAAGCATTTTAGAGCACATATGGGTATGGGAAAGCATTGCAAAGGCCAGAGAGGTATTGTTAAGCATAAGGAAGTATTATAAAGCCCAAAGCGATGGTAATATATAGGGAACCATTGTAGAGAACAGGGAAATATTGTAAAGCACAGATAGGTATGGTAAAGCACAGCAAAGCATAGTATAGCACAGATAGGTATGGTAATGCGCAGATTGATATGGCAAACCACAGGGAAGTATTTTAAAGCACAGAGGCATTAAGCACAAAGGTATGGCAAATCACAATGTAAATGTAGAGCTCAGAAAGGTTTGATAAATCGTTGCGGTTACTTATGTGACGGGAGAACAGCGGTATCCTTGTATGACTGGATAACAGCTGTATCCTTGTGTGATGAGAGAACAGCGGAATTTTTTTGACGGGCGTACTGTGGCAAACGTGTGACGGAAGTACACGGTGTGTTTCTGTGATGGCAGTGTAGCGGTAACCTTTGTGTGACGGGAGTAGTGCGGTATCCTTGTATGACGGGAGTACTGCGGTATACTTATGTGATGGGAGTACTGTGGTATCCTTGTGTGACGGGAGAACAGCGGTATACTTGTGCGACGGGAGAAAAGCGGGATATTTGTGTGACGAGAGTACAGCGGTATACTAGTTTGATGTTAGTGCAGTAGTGTACTGTGACGGGAGTACTGCGGTGTATTTGTGCGACGGTATAACGGTATACTTGTGTGACGGGAGTACAGCGCTGTGTTTCTGTGCCCAGTGAAGCGGTAAACTAATGTTACGGGAGTACAGCGATATAGTTATGTGACGGGAGAAAAGCGATATCCTTGTGTGACGTGAGTATTGCGGTATATTTGTGTGACGGGAGTACTGCGATAGCCTCGTGAGATGGGAGTAGACCGGTTACTTATGTAACGGAAGAACAGCAGTGTATTTGTGTGATGAGAGAACAGCGGGATAGTAATGTGATGGGAGTACAGCGGTATACTTGTGTGACGGAAGTACTGCGATATCTTCGTGCGACGGGAGAACAGAGGTATACTTATGTGATGTGACTGCAGCATTATACTTGTGTCACGGGAGTACAGCGGTCTACTTGCATAACGGGAGTACAGCGGTATATTTGTATGACGGGAGTACACTGGGTTAATTGTGTGACGGGAGAACAGCGGTATAATTGTGTGACCGTAGTATAGCGGTATATTTATGTGACGTGCAGCAGTATACTTGTGTGACGTGAGTGCATCGGTATACTTGTGTGACGGGATTACAGCAATATACTTATGTGACGGGAGAACAGCGGTATACTTGTGCGACGGGAGAAAAGCGGGATATTTGTGTGACGAGAGTACAGCGGTATACTAGTTTGATGTTAGTGCAGTTGTGTACTGTGACGGGAGTACTGCGGTGTATTTGTGCGACGGTATAACGGTAAACTTGTGTGACGGGAGTACAGCGCTGTGTTTCTGTGCCCAGTGAAGCGGTAAACTAATGTTACGGGAGTACAGCGATATAGTTATGTGACGGGAGAAAAGCGATATCCTTGTGTGACGTGAGTATTGCGGTATATTTGTGTGACGGGAGTACTGCGATAGCCTCGTGAGATGGGAGTAGACCGGTTACTTATGTGACGGAAGAACAGCAGTGTATTTGTGTGATGAGAGAACAGCGGGATAGTAATGTGATGGGAGTACAGCGGTATACTTGTGTGACGGAAGTACTGCGATATCTTCGTGCGACGGGAGAACAGAGGTATACTTATGTGATGTGACTGCAGCATTATACTTGTGTCACGGGAGTACAGCGGTCTACTTGCATGACGGGAGTACGGGTATATTTGTATGACGGGAGTACACTGGGTTAATTGTGTGACGGGATTACAGCAATATACTTATGTGACGGGAGAACAGCGGAATACTTGTGCGACGGGAGTACAGCGTTGTGCTTCTGTGACCAGTGAAGCTGTAAACTTATGTTACGGGAGTACAGCGATAGCCTCGTGAGTCGGGAGTAGACCGGTTACTTATGTGACGGAAGAACAGCAGTGTATTTGTGTGACGGGAGAACAGGGGGATAGTTATGTGATGGGAGGACAGCGGTATACTTGTGTGACGGAAGTACTGCGATATTTTCGTGCGACGGGAGTAGAGCGGATACTTATGTTACTGGAAAACAGCGGGATAATTCTGTTATGGGAGTACAGCGGTATATGTGTGACGGCAGAACAACGGTATACGTGTGTGATGGGAGAACAGCGGTATACTTATTTGATGTGAGTGCAGTGGTATACTTGTGTGACGGGTGAACAGTGTGATAGCTGTGATGGGAATACAGCGGTATATTTGTGTGACGGGAGTACTGTTATATCCTTGTGTGTTGGGAGAACAAAGGGATACAGCAGGATAATTCTGTGCCGGGAGAACAGCGGGATAATTGTGTGACGAGAGTACAGCGGTATCCTTGTGTGACAGGAGAACAGCGGGAAAATTGTGTGACCGTAGTATAGCGGTATATTTATGTGACGTGCAGCAGTATACTTGTGTGACGTGAGTGCATCGGTATACTTGTGTGACGGGATTACAGCAATATACTTATGTGACGGGAGAACAGCGGTATACTTGTGCGACGGGAGAAAAGCGGGATATTTGTGTGACGGGAATACAGCGGTATACTAGTATGATGTTAATGCAGTAGTGTACTTCTGTGACGGGAGTACAGCGGTATATTTGTGTGACGGGAGTACAGCGTTGTGCTTTTGTGACCAATGAAGCTGTAAACTTATGTTATGGGAGTACAGCGATAGCCTCGTGAGACGGGAGTAGACCGGTTACTTATGTGACGGAAGAACAGCAGTGTATTTGTGTGACGGGAGAACAGCGGGATAGTTATGTGATGGGAGTACAGCGGTATACGTGTGTGACGGAAGTACTGCGATATTTTCGTGCGACGGGAGTAGAGCGGATACTTATGTTACTGGAAAACAGCGGGATAATTCTGTTATGGGAGAACAGCGGTATACTTATTTGACGTGAGTGCAGTGGTATACTTGTGTGACGGGTGAACAGTGTGATAGCTGTGATGGGAATACAGCGGTATATTTGTGTGACGGGAGTACTGTGATATCCTTGTGTGTTGGGAGAACAACGGGCAGGGATACAGCAGGATAATTGTGTGCCGGGAGAACAGCGGGATAATTGTGTGACGAGAGTACAGCGGTATCCTTGTGTGACAGGAGAACAGCGGGAAAATTGTGTGACCGTAGTATAGCGGTATATTTATGTGACGTGCAGCAGTATACTTGTGTGACGTGAGTGCATCGGTATACTTGTGTGACGGGATTACAGCAATATACTTATGTGACGGGAGAACAGCGGTATACTTGTGCGACGGGAGAAAAGCGGGATATTTGTGTGACGGGAATACAGCGGTATACTAGTATGATGTTAATGCAGTAGTGTACTTCTGTGACGGGAGTACAGCGGTATATTTGTGTGACGGGAGTACAGCGTTGTGCTTTTGTGACCAATGAAGCTGTAAACTTATGTTATGGGAGTACAGCGATAGCCTCGTGAGACGGGAGTAGACCGGTTACTTATGTGACGGAAGAACAGCAGTGTATTTGTGTGACGGGAGAACAGCGGGATAGTTATGTGATGGGAGTACAGCGGTATACGTGTGTGACGGAAGTACTGCGATATTTTCGTGCGACGGGAGTAGAGCGGATACTTATGTTACTGGAAAACAGCGGGATAATTCTGTTATGGGAGAACAGCGGTATACTTATTTGACGTGAGTGCAGTGGTATACTTGTGTGACGGGTGAACAGTGTGATAGCTGTGATGGGAATACAGCGGTATATTTGTGTGACGGGAGTACTGTGATATCCTTGTGTGTTGGGAGAACAACGGGCAGGGATACAGCAGGATAATTGTGTGCCGGGAGAACCGCGGGATAATTGTGTGACGAGAGTACAGCGGTATCCTTGTGTGACAGGAGAACAGCGGGAAAATTGTGTGACCGTAGTATTGCGGTATATTTATGTGACGTGCAGCATTATACTTGTGTCACGGGCGTACAGCGGTCTATTTGCAGACGAGAGTACAGCGGAATCCTTGTGTGACGGGAGAACAGCGGGATATTTGTGTGACGGGAGTACACCGGTATATTTGTGTGACGGGAGTACTGCGATAGCCTCGTGAGACGGGAGTAGACCGGTTACTTATGTGACGGAAGAACAGCAGTGTATTTGTGTGACGGGAGTACTGCGATAACCTTGTGTGCTGGGAGAACAGCGGGCTAATTGTGTAACAGGGGTACAGCAGAATAATTGTGACGGGAGAATAACGGGATTTTTTTTGACGGGAGTACTGTGGTAAACTTGTGTGACAGAAGTACAGCGGTATAATTGTGCGACGGTACAACGGTATACGTTTGTGACGGGAGTACAGTGGTGTGTTTCTGTGACGGCAGTACATCGGTATATTTTTGTGACGGGAAAACAGCGTGATATTTGTGTGACGGGAGTACAGCGGTATATTTGTGTGACGGGAGTACTGCGGTATATTTGTGTGATGGTATAACGGTATAGTTGTGTGACGGGAGTATAAGCGCTGTGTTTCTGTGCCCAGTGAAGCGGTAAACTAATGTTACGGGAGTACAGCGATATAGTTATGTGACGGGAGAAAAGCGATATCCTTGTGTGACGTGAGTATTGCGGTATATTTGTGTGACGGGAGTACTGCGATAGCCTCGTGAGATGGGAGTAGACCGGTTACTTATGTGACGGAAGAACAGCAGTGTATTTGTGTGATGAGAGAACAGCGGGATAGTAATGTGATGGGAGTACAGCGGTATACTTGTGTGACGGAAGTACTGCGATATCTTCGTGCGACGGGAGAACAGAGGTATACTTATGTGATGTGACTGCAGCATTATACTTGTGTCACGGGAGTACAGCGGTCTACTTGCATGACGGGAGTACGGGTATATTTGTATGACGGGAGTACACTGGGTTAATTGTGTGACGGGATTACAGCAATATACTTATGTGACGGGAGAACAGCGGAATACTTGTGCGACGGGAGTACAGCGTTGTGCTTCTGTGACCAGTGAAGCTGTAAACTTATGTTACGGGAGTACAGCGATAGCCTCGTGAGTCGGGAGTAGACCGGTTACTTATGTGACGGAAGAACAGCAGTGTATTTGTGTGACGGGAGAACAGGGGGATAGTTATGTGATGGGAGGACAGCGGTATACTTGTGTGACGGAAGTACTGCGATATTTTCGTGCGACGGGAGTAGAGCGGATACTTATGTTACTGGAAAACAGCGGGATAATTCTGTTATGGGAGTACAGCGGTATATGTGTGACGGCAGAACAACGGTATACGTGTGTGATGGGAGAACAGCGGTATACTTATTTGATGTGAGTGCAGTGGTATACTTGTGTGACGGGAGAACAGTGTGATAGCTGTGACGGGAGCACAGCGGTTTCCTTGTTTGACGGGAGAACAGCGGTATCCTTGTATGACGGGAGAACAGCGGGATAGTTATATGATGGGAATACAGCGGTATATTTGTGTGACGGGAGTACTGTGATATCCTTGTGTGTTGGGGAGAACAACGGGCAGGGATACAGCAGGATAATTGTGTGCCGGGAGAACAGCGGGAGAATTGTGTGACGAGAGTACAGCGGTATCCTTGTGTGACAGGAGAACAGCGGAAAAATTGTGTGACCGTAGTATAGCGGTATATTTATGTGACGTGCAGCAGTATACTTGTGTGACGTGAATGCAGTGGTATACTTGTGTGACGGGAGAACAGAGTGATAGCTGTGACGGGAGCACAGCGGTTTCCTTGTTTGACGGGAGAACAGCGGTATCCTTGTATGACGGGAGAACAGCGGGATAGTTATATGATGGGAATACAGCGGTATATTTGTGTGACGGGAGTACTGTGATATCCTTGTGTGTTGGGGAGAACAACGGGCAGGGATACAGCAGGATAATTGTGTGCCGGGAGAACAGCGGGATAAGTGTGTGACGAGAGTACAGCGGTATCCTTGTGTGACAGGAGAACAGCGGGTAAATTGTGTACCGTAGTATTGCGGTATATTTATGTGACGTGCAGCATTATACTTGTGTCACGGGAGTACAGCGGTCTATTTGCAGACGAGAGTACAGCGGAATCCTTGTGTGACGGGAGAACAGCGGGATATTTGTGTGACGGGAGTACACCGGTATATTTGTGTGACGGGAGTACTGCGATAGCCTCGTGAGACGGGAGTAGACCGGTTACTTATGTGACGGAAGAACAGCAGTGTATTTGTGTGACGGGAGTACTGCGATAACCTTGTGTGCTAGGTGAACAGCGTGCTAATTGTGTAACAGGGGTACAGCAGGATAATTGTGACGGGAGAATAACGGGATTTTTTTTTGACGGGAGTACTGTGGTAAACTTGTGTGACAGAAGTACAGCGGTATAATTGTGCGACGGTACAACGGTATACGTTTGTGACGGGAGTACAGTGGTGTGTTTCTGTGACGGCAGTACATCGGTATATTTTTGTGACGGGAAAACAGCGTGATATTTGTGTGACGGGAGTACAGCGGTATATTTGTGTGACGGGAGTACTGCGGTATATTTGTGTGATGGTATAACGGTATAGTTGTGTGACGGGAGTATAAGCGCTGTGTTTCTGTGCCCAGTGAAGCGGTAAACTAATGTTACGGGAGTACAGCGATATAGTTATGTGACGGGAGAAAAGCGATATCCTTGTGTGACGTGAGTATTGCGGTATATTTGTGTGACGGGAGTACTGCGATAGCCTCGTGAGATGGGAGTAGACCGGTTACTTATGTGACGGAAGAACAGCAGTGTATTTGTGTGATGAGAGAACAGCGGGATAGTAATGTGATGGGAGTACAGCGGTATACTTGTGTGACGGAAGTACTGCGATATCTTCGTGCGACGGGAGAACAGAGGTATACTTATGTGATGTGACTGCAGCATTATACTTGTGTCACGGGAGTACAGCGGTCTACTTGCATGACGGGAGTACGGGTATATTTGTATGACGGGAGTACACTGGGTTAATTGTGTGACGGGATTACAGCAATATACTTATGTGACGGGAGAACAGCGGAATACTTGTGCGACGGGAGTACAGCGTTGTGCTTCTGTGACCAGTGAAGCTGTAAACTTATGTTACGGGAGTACAGCGATAGCCTCGTGAGTCGGGAGTAGACCGGTTACTTATGTGACGGAAGAACAGCAGTGTATTTGTGTGACGGGAGAACAGGGGGATAGTTATGTGATGGGAGGACAGCGGTATACTTGTGTGACGGAAGTACTGCGATATTTTCGTGCGACGGGAGTAGAGCGGATACTTATGTTACTGGAAAACAGCGGGATAATTCTGTTATGGGAGTACAGCGGTATATGTGTGACGGCAGAACAACGGTATACGTGTGTGATGGGAGAACAGCGGTATACTTATTTGACGTGAATGCAGTGGTATACTTGTGTGACGGGAGAACAGAGTGATAGCTGTGACGGGAGCACAGCGGTTTCCTTGTTTGACGGGAGAACAGCGGTATCCTTGTATGACGGGAGAACAGCGGGATAGTTATATGATGGGAATACAGCGGTATATTTGTGTGACGGGAGTACTGTGATATCCTTGTGTGTTGGGGAGAACAACGGGCAGGGATACAGCAGGATAATTGTGTGCCGGGAGAACAGCGGGATAAGTGTGTGACGAGAGTACAGCGGTATCCTTGTGTGACAGGAGAACAGCGGGAAAATTGTGTACCGTAGTATTGCGGTATATTTATGTGACGTGCAGCATTATACTTGTGTCACGGGCGTACAGCGGTCTATTTGCAGACGAGAGTACAGCGGAATCCTTGTGTGACGGGAGAACAGCGGGATATTTGTGTGACGGGAGTACACCGGTATATTTGTGTGACGGGAGTACTGCGATAGCCTCGTGAGACGGGAGTAGACCGGTTACTTATGTGACGGAAGAACAGCAGTGTATTTGTGTGACGGGAGTACTGCGATAACCTTGTGTGCTAGGTGAACAGCGTGCTAATTGTGTAACAGGGGTACAGCAGGATAATTGTGACGGGAGAATAACGGGATTTTTTTTTGACGGGAGTACTGTGGTAAACTTGTGTGACAGAAGTACAGCGGTATAATTGTGCGACGGTACAACGGTATACGTTTGTGACGGGAGTACAGTGGTGTGTTTCTGTGACGGCAGTACATCGGTATATTTTTGTGACGGGAAAACAGCGTGATATTTGTGTGACGGGAGTACAGCGGTATATTTGTGTGACGGGAGTACTGCGGTATATTTGTGTGATGGTATAACGGTATAGTTGTGTGACGGGAGTATAAGCGCTGTGTTTCTGTGCCCAGTGAAGCGGTAAACTAATGTTACGGGAGTACAGCGATATAGTTATGTGACGGGAGAAAAGCGATATCCTTGTGTGACGTGAGTATTGCGGTATATTTGTGTGACGGGAGTACTGCGATAGCCTCGTGAGATGGGAGTAGACCGGTTACTTATGTGACGGAAGAACAGCAGTGTATTTGTGTGATGAGAGAACAGCGGGATAGTAATGTGATGGGAGTACAGCGGTATACTTGTGTGACGGAAGTACTGCGATATCTTCGTGCGACGGGAGAACAGAGGTATACTTATGTGATGTGACTGCAGCATTATACTTGTGTCACGGGAGTACAGCGGTCTACTTGCATGACGGGAGTACGGGTATATTTGTATGACGGGAGTACACTGGGTTAATTGTGTGACGGGATTACAGCAATATACTTGTGACGGGAGAACAGCGGAATACTTGTGCGACGGGAGTACAGCGTTGTGCTTCTGTGACCAGTGAAGCTGTAAACTTATGTTACGGGAGTACAGCGATAGCCTCGTGAGTCGGGAGTAGACCGGTTACTTATGTGACGGAAGAACAGCAGTGTATTTGTGTGACGGGAGAACAGGGGGATAGTTATGTGATGGGAGGACAGCGGTATACTTGTGTGACGGAAGTACTGCGATATTTTCGTGCGACGGGAGTAGAGCGGATACTTATGTTACTGGAAAACAGCGGGATAATTCTGTTATGGGAGTACAGCGGTATATGTGTGACGGCAGAACAACGGTATACGTTTGTGACGGGAGTACAGTGGTGTGTTTCTGTGACGGCAGTACATCGGTATATTTTTGTGACGGGAAAACAGCGTGATATTTGTGTGACGGTAGTACAGCGGTATATTTGTGTGACGGTATAACGGTATACTTGTGTGACGGGAGTACAGCGCTGTGTTTCTGTGACCAGTGAAGCGGTATACGTGTGTGATGGGAGAACAGCGGTATACTTATGTGACGTGAATGCAGTGGTATACTTGTGTGACGGGAGAACAGTGTGATAGCTGTGACGGGAGCACAGAGGTTTCCTTGTTTGACGGGAGAACAGCGGTATCCTTGTATGACGGGAGAACAGCGGGATAGTTATATGATGGGAATACAGCGGTATATTTGTGTGACGGGAGTACTGTGATATCCTTGTGTGTTGGGGAGAACAACGGGCAGGGCTACAGCAGGATAATTGTGTGCCGGGAGAACAGCGGGATAAGTGTGTGACGAGAGTACAGCGGTATCCTTGTGTGACAGGAGAACAGCGGGAAAATTGTGTACCGTAGTATTGCGGTATATTTATGTGACGTGCAGCATTATACTTGTGTCACGGGAGTACAGCGGTCTATTTGCAGACGAGAGTACAGCGGAATCCTTGTGTGACGGGAGAACAGCGGGATATTTGTGTGACGGGAGTACACCGGTATATTTGTGTGACGGGAGTACTGCGATAGCCTCGTGAGACGGGAGTAGACCGGTTACTTATGTGACGGAAGAACAGCAGTGTATTTGTGTGACGGGAGTACTGCGATAACCTTGTGTGCTAGGTGAACAGCGTGCTAATTGTGTAACAGGGGTACAGCAGGATAATTGTGACGGGAGAATAACGGGATTTTTTTTTGACGGGAGTACTGTGGTAAACTTGTGTGACAGAAGTACAGCGGTATAATTGTGCGACGGTACAACGGTATACGTTTGTGACGGGAGTACAGTGGTGTGTTTCTGTGACCAGTGAAGCGGTATACGTGTGTGATGGGAGAACAGCGGTATACTTATGTGACGTGAATGCAGTGGTATACTTGTGTGACGGGAGAACAGTGTGATAGCTGTGACGGGAGCACAGCGGTTTCCTTGTTTGACGGGAGAACAGCGGTATCCTTGTATGACGGGAGAACAGCGGGATAGTTATATGATGGGAATACAGCGGTATATTTGTGTGACGGGAGTACTGTTATATCCTTGTGTGTTGGGAGAACAACGGGCAGGGATACAGCAGGATAATTCTGTGCCGGGAGAACAGCGGGATAATTGTGTGACGAGAGTACAGCGGTATCCTTGTGTGACAGGAGAACAGCGGGAAAATTGTGTGACCGTAGTATAGCGGTATATTTATGTGACGTGCAGCAGTATACTTGTGTGACGTGAGTGCATCGGTATACTTGTGTGACGGGATTACAGCAATATACTTATGTGACGGGAGAACAGCGGTATACTTGTGCGACGGGAGAAAAGAGGGATATTTGTGTGACGGGAATACAGCGGTATACTAGTATGATGTTAATGCAGTAGTGTACTTCTGTGACGGGAGTACAGCGGTATATTTGTGTGACGGGAGTACAGCGTTGTGCTTTTGTGACCAATGAAGCTGTAAACTTATGTTATGGGAGTACAGCGATAGCCTCGTGAGACGGGAGTAGACCGGTTACTTATGTGACGGAAGAACAGCAGTGTATTTGTGTGACGGGAGAACAGCGGGATAGTTATGTGATGGGAGTACAGCGGTATACGTGTGTGACGGAAGTACTGCGATATTTTCGTGCGACGGGAGTAGAGCGGATACTTATGTTACTGGAAAACAGCGGGATAATTCTGTTATGGGAGAACAGCGGTATACTTATTTGACGTGAGTGCAGTGGTATACTTGTGTGACGGGTGAACAGTGTGATAGCTGTGATGGGAATACAGCGGTATATTTGTGTGACGGGAGTACTGTGATATCCTTGTGTGTTGGGAGAACAACGGGCAGGGATACAGCAGGATAATTGTGTGCCGGGAGAACCGCGGGATAATTGTGTGACGAGAGTACAGCGGTATCCTTGTGTGACAGGAGAACAGCGGGAAAATTGTGTGACCGTAGTATTGCGGTATATTTATGTGACGTGCAGCATTATACTTGTGTCACGGGCGTACAGCGGTCTATTTGCAGACGAGAGTACAGCGGAATCCTTGTGTGACGGGAGAACAGCGGGATATTTGTGTGACGGGAGTACACCGGTATATTTGTGTGACGGGACTACTGCGATAGCCTCGTGAGACGGGAGTAGACCGGTTACTTATGTGACGGAAGAACAGCAGTGTATTTGTGTGACGGGAGTACTGCGATAACCTTGTGTGCTAGGTGAACAGCGTGCTAATTGTGTAACAGGGGTACAGCAGGATAATTGTGACGGGAGAATAACGGGATTTTTTTTTGACGGGAGTACTGTGGTAAACTTGTGTGACAGAAGTACAGCGGTATAATTGTGCGACGGTACAACGGTATACGTTTGTGACGGGAGTACAGTGGTGTGTTTCTGTGACGGCAGTACATCGGTATATTTTTGTGACGGGAAAACAGCGTGATATTTGTGTGACGGTAGTACAGCGGTATATTTGTGTGACGGTATAACGGTATACTTGTGTGACGGGAGTACAGCGCTGTGTTTCTGTGACCAGTGAAGCGGTATACGTGTGTGATGGGAGAACAGCGGTATACTTATGTGACGTGAATGCAGTGGTATACTTGTGTGACGGGAGAACAGTGTGATAGCTGTGACGGGAGCACAGAGGTTTCCTTGTTTGACGGGAGAACAGCGGTATCCTTGTATGACGGGAGAACAGCGGGATAGTTATATGATGGGAATACAGCGGTATATTTGTGTGACGGGAGTACTGTGATATCCTTGTGTGTTGGGGAGAACAACGGGCAGGGCTACAGCAGGATAATTGTGTGCCGGGAGAACAGCGGGATAAGTGTGTGACGAGAGTACAGCGGTATCCTTGTGTGACAGGAGAACAGCGGGAAAATTGTGTACCGTAGTATTGCGGTATATTTATGTGACGTGCAGCATTATACTTGTGTCACGGGAGTACAGCGGTCTATTTGCAGACGAGAGTACAGCGGAATCCTTGTGTGACGGGAGAACAGCGGGATATTTGTGTGACGGGAGTACACCGGTATATTTGTGTGACGGGAGTACTGCGATAGCCTCGTGAGACGGGAGTAGACCGGTTACTTATGTGACGGAAGAACAGCAGTGTATTTGTGTGACGGGAGTACTGCGATAACCTTGTGTGCTAGGTGAACAGCGTGCTAATTGTGTAACAGGGGTACAGCAGGATAATTGTGACGGGAGAATAACGGGATTTTTTTTTGACGGGAGTACTGTGGTAAACTTGTGTGACAGAAGTACAGCGGTATAATTGTGCGACGGTACAACGGTATACGTTTGTGACGGGAGTACAGTGGTGTGTTTCTGTGACCAGTGAAGCGGTATACGTGTGTGATGGGAGAACAGCGGTATACTTATGTGACGTGAATGCAGTGGTATACTTGTGTGACGGGAGAACAGTGTGATAGCTGTGACGGGAGCACAGCGGTTTCCTTGTTTGACGGGAGAACAGCGGTATCCTTGTATGACGGGAGAACAGCGGGATAGTTATATGATGGGAATACAGCGGTATATTTGTGTGACGGGAGTACTGTTATATCCTTGTGTGTTGGGAGAACAACGGGCAGGGATACAGCAGGATAATTCTGTGCCGGGAGAACAGCGGGATAATTGTGTGACGAGAGTACAGCGGTATCCTTGTGTGACAGGAGAACAGCGGGAAAATTGTGTGACCGTAGTATAGCGGTATATTTATGTGACGTGCAGCAGTATACTTGTGTGACGTGAGTGCATCGGTATACTTGTGTGACGGGATTACAGCAATATACTTATGTGACGGGAGAACAGCGGTATACTTGTGCGACGGGAGAAAAGAGGGATATTTGTGTGACGGGAATACAGCGGTATACTAGTATGATGTTAATGCAGTAGTGTACTTCTGTGACGGGAGTACAGCGGTATATTTGTGTGACGGGAGTACAGCGTTGTGCTTTTGTGACCAATGAAGCTGTAAACTTATGTTATGGGAGTACAGCGATAGCCTCGTGAGACGGGAGTAGACCGGTTACTTATGTGACGGAAGAACAGCAGTGTATTTG
Organism: Acipenser ruthenus; assembly: GCF_902713425.1. NCBI lineage: Eukaryota > Metazoa > Chordata > Actinopteri > Acipenseriformes > Acipenseridae > Acipenser > Acipenser ruthenus. Next base: position 4,263,517 of record NC_081238.1, read on the forward strand.
TGTGACGGGAGAACAGCGGGATAGTTATGTGATGGGAGTACAGCGGTATACGTGTGTGACGGAAGTACTGCGATATTTTCGTGCGACGGGAGTAGAGCGGATACTTATGTTACTGGAAAACAGCGGGATAATTCTGTTATGGGAGAACAGCGGTATACTTATTTGACGTGAGTGCAGTGGTATACTTGTGTGACGGGTGAACAGTGTGATAGCTGTGATGGGAATACAGCGGTATATTTGTGTGACGGGAGTACTGTGATATCCTTGTGTGTTGGGAGAACAACGGGCAGGGATACAGCAGGATAATTGTGTGCCGGGAGAACCGCGGGATAATTGTGTGACGAGAGTACAGCGGTATCCTTGTGTGACAGGAGAACAGCGGGAAAATTGTGTGACCGTAGTATTGCGGTATATTTATGTGACGTGCAGCATTATACTTGTGTCACGGGCGTACAGCGGTCTATTTGCAGACGAGAGTACAGCGGAATCCTTGTGTGACGGGAGAACAGCGGGATATTTGTGTGACGGGAGTACACCGGTATATTTGTGTGACGGGACTACTGCGATAGCCTCGTGAGACGGGAGTAGACCGGTTACTTATGTGACGGAAGAACAGCAGTGTATTTGTGTGACGGGAGTACTGCGATAACCTTGTGTGCTAGGTGAACAGCGTGCTAATTGTGTAACAGGGGTACAGCAGGATAATTGTGACGGGAGAATAACGGGATTTTTTTTTGACGGGAGTACTGTGGTAAACTTGTGTGACAGAAGTACAGCGGTATAATTGTGCGACGGTACAACGGTATACGTTTGTGACGGGAGTACAGTGGTGTGTTTCTGTGACGGCAGTACATCGGTATATTTTTGTGACGGGAAAACAGCGTGATATTTGTGTGACGGTAGTACAGCGGTATATTTGTGTGACGGTATAACGGTATACTTGTGTGACGGGAGTACAGCGCTGTGTTTCTGTGACCAGTGAAGCGGTATACGTGTGTGATGGGAGAACAGCGGTATACTTATGTGACGTGAATGCAGTGGTATACTTGTGTGACGGGAGAACAGTGTGATAGCTGTGACGGGAGCACAGAGGTTTCCTTGTTTGACGGGAGAACAGCGGTATCCTTGTATGACGGGAGAACAGCGGGATAGTTATATGATGGGAATACAGCGGTATATTTGTGTGACGGGAGTACTGTGATATCCTTGTGTGTTGGGGAGAACAACAGGCAGGGCTACAGCAGGATAATTGTGTGCCGGGAGAACAGCGGGATAAGTGTGTGACGAGAGTACAGCGGTATCCTTGTGTGACAGGAGAACAGCGGGAAAATTGTGTACCGTAGTATTGCGGTATATTTATGTGACGTGCAGCATTATACTTGTGTCACGGGAGTACAGCGGTCTATTTGCAGACGAGAGTACAGCGGAATCCTTGTGTGACGGGAGAACAGCGGGATATTTGTGTGACGGGAGTACACCGGTATATTTGTGTGACGGGAGTACTGCGATAGCCTCGTGAGACGGGAGTAGACCGGTTACTTATGTGACGGAAGAACAGCAGTGTATTTGTGTGACGGGAGTACTGCGATAACCTTGTGTGCTAGGTGAACAGCGTGCTAATTGTGTAACAGGGGTACAGCAGGATAATTGTGACGGGAGAATAACGGGATTTTTTTTTGACGGGAGTACTGTGGTAAACTTGTGTGACAGAAGTACAGCGGTATAATTGTGCGACGGTACAACGGTATACGTTTGTGACGGGAGTACAGTGGTGTGTTTCTGTGACCAGTGAAGCGGTATACGTGTGTGATGGGAGAACAGCGGTATACTTATGTGACGTGAATGCAGTGGTATACTTGTGTGACGGGAGAACAGTGTGATAGCTGTGACGGGAGCACAGCGGTTTCCTTGTTTGACGGGAGAACAGCGGTATCCTTGTATGACGGGAGAACAGCGGGATAGTTATATGATGGGAATACAGCGGTATATTTGTGTGACGGGAGTACTGTTATATCCTTGTGTGTTGGGAGAACAACGGGCAGGGATACAGCAGGATAATTCTGTGCCGGGAGAACAGCGGGATAATTGTGTGATGAGAGTACAGCGGTATCCTTGTGTGACAGGAGAACAGCGGGAAAATTGTGTGACCGTAGTATAGCGGTATATTTATGTGACGTGCAGCAGTATACTTGTGTGACGTGAGAACAGCGGGATATTTGTGTGACGGGAGTACACCGGTATATTTGTGTGACGGGAGTACTGCGATAACCTTGTGTGCTAGGTGAACAGCGTGCTAATTGTGTAACAGGGGTACAGCAGGATAATTGTGACGGGAGAATAACGGGATTTTTTTTTGACGGGAGTACTGTGGTAAACTTGTGTGACAGAAGTACAGCGGTATATTTGTGCGACGGTACAACGGTATAGTTGTATGACGGGAGTAGTGCGGTATCCTTGAGTGACAGGAGAACAGCGGTATCCTTGTGTAACGGGAGAACAGCGAGATAGCTATGTGATGGGAGTATAGCGATATACTTGTGTGACGGTAGTGTAATATTGTGTGACAGCTGTGACGGGAGAACAGCGGTTTCCTTGTGTGACGGGAGTACTGTGGTATCCTTGTGTGACGGGAGAACGCGGGCTAGTTCTGTGATGGGAATACAGCGGTATATGTGTGTGACGGAAGTACTGCGATAATATCGTGCGATGGGAGTAGAGCAGTTACTTATGTTACTGGAAAACAGCGGGATAGTTATGTTTGACGGGAGAACAGTGGGATATTTTTTGACGGGAGCACTGTGGTAAACTTGTGTGACGGAAGTACAGTGGTGTGTTTCTGTGACGGCAGTGAAGCGGTACCCTTGTGTGACGGGAGTAGTGCGGTATCCTTGAGTGACGGGAGAACAGCGGTATCCTTGTATGACGGGAGAACAGCGGGATAGTTATATGATGGGAATACAGCAGGATAATTGTGTGCCGGGAGAACAGCGGTATCCTTGTGTGACGGGAGTACTGCGATAACCTTGTGTGACAGAAGTACAGCGGTATAATTGTGCGACGGTACAAAGGTATACTTGTGTGACGGGAGTACAGCGGTGGTTTCTGTGATGGCAGTGTAGCGGTAACCTTGTGTGACGGGAGTAGAGCGGTATCCTTGAGTGACGGGTGAACAGCGAGATAGTTATGTGATGGGAATACAGAGGTATATTTTTGTGACGGGAGAACAGCGGGATAGTTATGTGATGGGAGTACAGCGGTATACTTGTGTGACGGGAGTACTGTAATATTGTGTGACAGCTGTGACGGGAGAACAGCGGTTAACTTGTGTGACGGGAGTACTGTGGTATCCTTGTGTGACGGGAGAACAGCGGGCTAGTTCTGTGATGGGAAAACAGATATGTGTATATATGTGTGTGACGGAAGTACTGCGATATCTTCCTGCGACGGGTGTAGAGCGGTTACTTCTGTGACGGAAGTACAGCGGTATAATTGTTCGACCGTAAAACGGTATATGTGTGTGACGGGAGTACAACGGTGTGTTTCTGTGACGAAAGTGTAGCGGTATCCTTGTGTGACGAGAGAACAGCAAAATACTTGGGTAACGTGAGTATTGCGGTATACGTGTGTGTGTGACGGGATAATTGTATGATAGTACGGCGGTAAACTTAAGTAACGGGAGTACAGCGATTTCCTTCTGTGACGTGAATATTGCCGTATATTTATGTGACGGGAGTAGAGCGGTTACTTATGTGACGGGAGAACAGCGGAATCCTTGTGTGACGGGAGAAAAGCGCGATATTTGTGTGACGGGCGAACTGCGAGATACTTGTGTGACGTGAGTACAGCGGTATATATCCTCCTATGTGATTTAAAATCCTTTATAATAACTCGCTAACCTTTAAAAAGATGTTTTATACATTTCTGTGTTCTACAATGCTCTCTATGTTTACACTGTGATTCGCCATACCTTTGTGCTTCATGCCTCTGTGCTTTAAAATACTTCCCTGTGGTTTACCATATCAATCTGCGCATTACCATACCTATCTGTGCTGTACTATGCTTTGCTGTGCTTTACCATACCTATCTGTGCTTTACAATGGTTCCCTGTAGATTACCATCCCTTTGTGCTTTATAATACTTCTCTATGCTTAGCAATACCTCTATGGCCTTTACAATGCTTTCCCATACCCATCTGAGCTCTAAAATGCTTTCATGGGCTTTACAATGCTTTCCTGTGCTTTGCAATGTCTACCAGACCTCTCTATGCTTTACATTGTGCATTGACATGCCTTTGTGCTTTAAAATACTTCCCTATGCTTAGCAATATCTCTGTCTGGCATTTACAATGATTTACCATACATATCTGTGCTATAGTGTTTCTCTATTCTTTACCAGACCGCTTTGTGCTTTAAATTGCCTCTGTGCTTCAAAAATGCTTACCTATGCATTTTTACCATACCTCCGTGCTTTAAAAATCCTCCTGTGTGCTTGACAATGCTTCCCTGTGCTTTACCATAGGTTTCTGACCTTTACAACGATTTATCATACCTTTCTGTCCTCTACAATGCTCTCTATGTTTACACTGTGATTCGCCATACCTTTGTGCTTAATGCCTCTGTGCTTTAAAATACTTCCCTGTGGTTTACCATATCAATCTGCGCATTACCATACCTATCTGTGCTGTACTATGCTTTGCTGTGCTTTACCATACCTATCTGTGCTTTACAATGGTTCCCTGTTCTCTACAATGGTTCCCTGTAGATTACCATCCCTTTGTGCTTTATAATACTTCTCTATGCTTAGCAATACCTCTCTGGCCTTTAAAATGCTTTCCCATACCCATCTGAGCTCTAAAATGATTTCATGGGCTTTACAATGCTTTCCTGTGCTCTGCAATGTCTACCAGACCTCTCTATGGTTTATTTTGTGCAATCACGTACCTCTGTACTTTAAAATCCTCCTGTGTGATTTACAATGCTTTCCTATGCTTTACCATAGCTCTCTGACCTTTACAAAGATTTAACATACCTTTCTGTCCTCTACAATGCTCTCTATGTTTACACTGTGATTCGCCATACCTTTGTGCTTAATGCCTCTGTGCTTTAAAATACTTCCCTGTGGTTTACCATATCAATCTGCGCATTACCATACCTATCTGTGCTGTACTATGCTTTGCTGTGCTTTACCATACCTATCTGTGCTTTACAATGGTTCCCTGTAGATTACCATCCCTTTGTGCTTTATAATACTTCTCTATGCTTAGCAATACCTCTCTGGCCTTTACAATGCTTTCCCATACCCATCTGAGCTCTAAAATGCTTTCATGGGCTTTACAATGCTTTCCTGTGCTTTGCAATGTCTACCAGACCTCTCTATGCTTTACATTGTGCATTGACATGCTTTGTGCTTTAAAATAATTCCCTATGCTTAGCAATATCTCGTTCTGGCCTTTACAATGATTTACCATACATATCTGTGCTATACAGTGTTTCTCTATTCTTTACCAGACCGCTTTGTGCTTTAAATTGCCTCTGTGCTTCAAAAATGTTTACCTATGCATTTTTACCATACCTCCGTGCTTTAAAAATCCTCCTATGTGATTTACAATGCTTTCCTATGCTTTACCATAGCTCTCTGACCTTTACAAAGATTTAACATACCTTTCTGTCCTCTACAATGCTCTCTATGTTTACACTGTGATTCGCCATACCTTTGTGCTTAATGCCTCTGTGCTTTAAAATACTTCCCTGTGGTTTACCATATCAATCTGCGCATTACCATACCTATCTGTGCTGTACTATGCTTTGCTGTGCTTTACCATACCTATCTGTGCTTTACAATGGTTCCCTGTAGATTACCATCCCTTTGTGCTTTATAATACTTCTCTATGCTTAGCAATACCTCTCTGGCCTTTACAATGCTTTCCCATACCCATCTGAGCTCTAAAATGCTTTCATGGGCTTTACAATGCTTTCCTGTGCTTTGCAATGTCTACCAGACCTCTCTATGCTTTACATTGTGCATTGACATGCTTTGTGCTTTAAAATACTTCCCTATGCTTAGCAATATCTCGTTCTGGCCTTTACAATGATTTACCATACATACATGCATTTTTACCATACCTCCATGCTTTAAAAATCCTCCTGTGTGCTTTACAATGCTTCCCTATGCTTTACCATAGCTTTCTGACCTTTACAAAGATTTATCATACCTTTCTGTCCTCTACAATGCTCTCTATGTTTACACTGTGATTCGCCATACCTTTGTGCTTAAAGCCTCTGTGCTTTAAAATACTTCCCTGTGGTTTACCATATCAATCTGCGCATTACCATACCTATCTGTGCTGTACTATGCTTTGCTGTGCTTTACCATACCTATCTGTGCTTTACAATGGTTCCCTGTTCTCTACAATGGTTCCCTGTAGATTACCATCCCTTTGTGCTTTATAATACTTCTCTATGCTTAGCAATACCTCTCTGGCCTTTACAATGCTTTCCCATACCCATCTGAGCTCTAAAATGCTTTCTAGGGCTTTACAATGCTTTCCTGTGCTTTGCAATGTCTACCAGACCTCTCTATGCTTTACATTGTGCATTGACATGCTTTGTGCTTTAAAATACTTCCCTATGCTTAGCAATATCTCGTTCTGGCCTTTACAATGATTTACCATACATACATGCATTTTTACCATACCTCCATGCTTTAAAAATCCTCCTGTGTGCTTTACAATGCTTCCCTATGCTTTACCATAGCTTTCTGACCTTTACAACGATTTATCATACCTTTCTGTCCTCTACAATGCTCTCTATGTTTACACTGTGATTCGCCATACCTTTGTGCTTAATGCCTCTGTGCTTTAAAATACTTCCCTGTGGTTTACCATATCAATCTGCGCATTACCATACCTATCTGTGCTGTACTATGCTTTGCTGTGCTTTACCATACCTATCTGTGCTTTACAATGGTTCCCTGTTCTCTACAATGGTTCCCTGTTCTCTACAATGGTTCCCTGTAGATTACCATCCCTTTGTGCTTTATAATACTTCTCTATGCTTAGCAATACCTCTCTGGCCTTTACAATGCTTTCCCATACCCATCTGAGCTCTAAAATGCTTTCATGGGCTTTACAATGCTTTCCTGTGCTTTGCAATGTCTACCAGACCTCTCTATGCTTTACATTGTGCATTGACATGCTTTGTGCTTTAAAATACTTCCCTATGCTTAGCAATATCTCGTTCTGGCCTTTACAATGATTTACCATACATACATGCATTTTTACCATACCTCCGTGCTTTAAAAATCCTCCTGTGTGCTTGACAATGCTTCCCTATGCTTTACCATAGGTTTCTGACCTTTACAACGATTTATCATACCTTTCTGTCCTCTACAATGCTCTCTATGTTTACACTGTGATTCGCCATACCTTTGTGCTTAATGCCTCTGTGCTTTAAAATACTTCCCTGTGGTTTACCATATCAATCTGCGCATTACCATACCTATCTGTGCTGTACTATGCTTTGCTGTGCTTTACCATACCTATCTGTGCTTTACAATGGTTCCCTGTAGATTACCATCCCTTTGTGCTTTATAATACTTCTCTATGCTTAGCAATACCTCTATGGCCTTTACAATGCTTTCCCATACCCATCTGAGCTCTAAAATGCTTTCATGGGCTTTACAATGCTTTCCTGTGCTTTGCAATGTCTACCAGACCTCTCTATGCTTTACATTGTGCATTGACATGCCTTTGTGCTTTAAAATACTTCCCTATGCTTAGCAATATCTCTTTCTGGCCTTTACAATGATTTACCGTACATACATGCATTTTTACCATACCTCCGTGCTTTAAAAATCCTCCTGTGTGCTTTACAATGCTTCCCTATGCTTTACCATAGCTTTCTGACCTTTACAACGATTTATCATACCTTTCTGTCCTCTACAATGCTCTCTATGTTTACACTGTGATTCGCCATACCTTTGTGCTTAATGCCTCTGTGCTTTAAAATACTTCCCTGTGGTTTACCATATCAATCTGCGCATTACCATACCTATCTGTGCTGTACTATGCTTTGCTGTGCTTTACCATACCTATCTGTGCTTTACAATGGTTCCCTGTTCTCTACAATGGTTCCCTGTAGATTACCATCCCTTTGTGCTTTATAATACTTCTCTATGCTTAGCAATACCTCTCTGGCCTTTACAATGCTTTCCCATACCCATCTGAGCTCTAAAATGCTTTCATGGGCTTTACAATGCTTTCCTGTGCTTTGCAATGTCTACCAGACCTCTCTATGCTTTACATTGTGCATTGACATGCTTTGTGCTTTAAAATAATTCCCTATGCTTAGCAATATCTCGTTCTGGCCTTTACAATGATTTACCATACATATCTGTGCTATACAGTGTTTCTCTATTCTTTACCAGACCGCTTTGTGCTTTAAATTGCCTCTGTGCTTCAAAAATGTTTACCTATGCATTTTTACCATACCTCCGTGCTTTAAAAATCCTCCTATGTGATTTACAATGCTTTCCTATGCTTTACCATAGCTCTCTGACCTTTACAAAGATTTAACATACCTTTCTGTCCTCTACAATGCTCTCTATGTTTACACTGTGATTCGCCATACCTTTGTGCTTAATGCCTCTGTGCTTTAAAATACTTCCCTGTGGTTTACCATATCAATCTGCGCATTACCATACCTATCTGTGCTGTACTATGCTTTGCTGTGCTTTACCATACCTATCTGTGCTTTACAATGGTTCCCTGTAGATTACCATCCCTTTGTGCTTTATAATACTTCTCTATGCTTAGCAATACCTCTCTGGCCTTTACAATGCTTTCCCATACCCATCTGAGCTCTAAAATGCTTTCATGGGCTTTACAATGCTTTCCTGTGCTTTGCAATGTCTACCAGACCTCTCTATGCTTTACATTGTGCATTGACATGCCTTTGTGCTTTAAAATACTTCCCTATGCTTAGCAATATCTCTTTCTGGCCTTTACAATGATTTACCACACATACATGCATTTTTACCATACCTCCATGCTTTAAAAATCCTCCTGTGTGCTTTACAATGCTTCCCTATGCTTTACCATAGCTTTCTGACCTTTACAACGATTTATCATACCTTTCTGTCCTCTACAATGCTCTCTATGTTTACACTGTGATTCGCCATACCTTTGTGCTTAATGCCTCTGTGCTTTAAAATACTTCCCTGTGGTTTACCATATCAATCTGCGCATTACCATACCTATCTGTGCTGTACTATGCTTTGCTGTGCTTTACCATACCTATCTGTGCTTTACAATGGTTCCCTGTTCTCTACAATGGTTCCCTGTTCTCTACAATGGTTCCCTGTAGATTACCATCCCTTTGTGCTTTATAATACTTCTCTATGCTTAGCAATACCTCTCTGGCCTTTACAATGCTTTCCCATACCCATCTGAGCTCTAAAATGCTTTCATGGGCTTTACAATGCTTTCCTGTGCTTTGCAATGTCTACCAGACCTCTCTATGCTTTACATTGTGCATTGACATGCTTTGTGCTTTAAAATACTTCCCTATGCTTAGCAATATCTCGTTCTGGCCTTTACAATGATTTACCATACATACATGCATTTTTACCATACCTCCGTGCTTTAAAAATCCTCCTGTGTGCTTGACAATGCTTCCCTATGCATTACCATAGGTTTCTGACCTTTACAACGATTTATCATACCTTTCTGTCCTCTACAATGCTCTCTATGTTTACACTGTGATTCGCCATACCTTTGTGCTTAATGCCTCTGTGCTTTAAAATACTTCCCTGTGGTTTACCATATCAATCTGCGCATTACCATACCTATCTGTGCTGTACTATGCTTTGCTGTGCTTTACCATACCTATCTGTGCTTTACAATGGTTCCCTGTAGATTACCATCCCTTTGTGCTTTATAATACTTCTCTATGCTTAGCAATACCTCTATGGCCTTTACAATGCTTTCCCATACCCATCTGAGCTCTAAAATGCTTTCATGGGCTTTACAATGCTTTCCTGTGCTTTGCAATGTCTACCAGACCTCTCTATGCTTTACATTGTGCATTGACATGCCTTTGTGCTTTAAAATACTTCCCTATGCTTAGCAATATCTCTTTCTGGCCTTTACAATGATTTACCGTACATACATGCATTTTTACCATACCTCTGTGCTTTAAAAATCCTCCTGTGTGCTTTACAATGCTTCCCTATGCTTTACCATAGCTTTCTGACCTTTACAACGATTTATCATACCTTTCTGTCCTCTACAATGCTCTCTATGTTTACACTGTGATTCGCCATACCTTTGTGCTTAATGCCTCTGTGCTTTAAAATACTTCCCTGTGGTTTACCATATCAATCTGCGCATTACCATACCTATCTGTGCTGTACTATGCTTTGCTGTGCTTTACCATACCTATCTGTGCTTTACAATGGTTCCCTGTTCTCTACAATGGTTCCCTGTAGATTACCATCCCTTTGTGCTTTATAATACTTCTCTATGCTTAGCAATACCTCTCTGGCCTTTACAATGCTTTCCCATACCCATCTGAGCTCTAAAATGCTTTCATGGGCTTTACAATGCTTTCCTGTGCTTTGCAATGTCTACCAGACCTCTCTATGCTTTACATTGTGCATTGACATGCTTTGTGCTTTAAAATAATTCCCTATGCTTAGCAATATCTCGTTCTGGCCTTTACAATGATTTACCATACATATCTGTGCTATACAGTGTTTCTCTATTCTTTACCAGACCGCTTTGTGCTTTAAATTGCCTCTGTGCTTCAAAAATGTTTACCTATGCATTTTTACCATACCTCCGTGCTTTAAAAATCCTCCTATGTGATTTACAATGCTTTCCTATGCTTTACCATAGCTCTCTGACCTTTACAAAGATTTAACATACCTTTCTGTCCTCTACAATGCTCTCTATGTTTACACTGTGATTCGCCATACCTTTGTGCTTAATGCCTCTGTGCTTTAAAATACTTCCCTGTGGTTTACCATATCAATCTGCGCATTACCATACCTATCTGTGCTGTACTATGCTTTGCTGTGCTTTACCATACCTATCTGTGCTTTACAATGGTTCCCTGTAGATTACCATCCCTTTGTGCTTTATAATACTTCTCTATGCTTAGCAATACCTCTCTGGCCTTTACAATGCTTTCCCATACCCATCTGAGCTCTAAAATGCTTTCATGGGCTTTACAATGCTTTCCTGTGCTTTGCAATGTCTACCAGACCTCTCTATGCTTTACATTGTGCATTGACATGCTTTGTGCTTTAAAATACTTCCCTATGCTTAGCAATATCTCGTTCTGGCCTTTACAATGATTTACCATACATACATGCATTTTTACCATACCTCCATGCTTTAAAAATCCTCCTGTGTGCTTTACAATGCTTCCCTATGCTTTACCATAGCTTTCTGACCTTTACAAAGATTTATCATACCTTTCTGTCCTCTACAATGCTCTCTATGTTTACACTGTGATTCGCCATACCTTTGTGCTTAAAGCCTCTGTGCTTTAAAATACTTCCCTGTGGTTTACCATATCAATCTGCGCATTACCATACCTATCTGTGCTGTACTATGCTTTGCTGTGCTTTACCATACCTATCTGTGCTTTACAATGGTTCCCTGTTCTCTACAATGGTTCCCTGTAGATTACCATCCCTTTGTGCTTTATAATACTTCTCTATGCTTAGCAATACCTCTCTGGCCTTTACAATGCTTTCCCATACCCATCTGAGCTCTAAAATGCTTTCTAGGGCTTTACAATGCTTTCCTGTGCTTTGCAATGTCTACCAGACCTCTCTATGCTTTACATTGTGCATTGACATGCTTTGTGCTTTAAAATACTTCCCTATGCTTAGCAATATCTCGTTCTGGCCTTTACAATGATTTACCATACATACATGCATTTTTACCATACCTCCATGCTTTAAAAATCCTCCTGTGTGCTTTACAATGCTTCCCTATGCTTTACCATAGCTTTCTGACCTTTACAACGATTTATCATACCTTTCTGTCCTCTACAATGCTCTCTATGTTTACACTGTGATTCGCCATACCTTTGTGCTTAATGCCTCTGTGCTTTAAAATACTTCCCTGTGGTTTACCATATCAATCTGCGCATTACCATACCTATCTGTGCTGTACTATGCTTTGCTGTGCTTTACCATACCTATCTGTGCTTTACAATGGTTCCCTGTTCTCTACAATGGTTCCCTGTTCTCTACAATGGTTCCCTGTAGATTACCATCCCTTTGTGCTTTATAATACTTCTCTATGCTTAGCAATACCTCTCTGGCCTTTACAATGCTTTCCCATACCCATCTGAGCTCTAAAATGCTTTCATGGGCTTTACAATGCTTTCCTGTGCTTTGCAATGTCTACCAGACCTCTCTATGCTTTACATTGTGCATTGACATGCTTTGTGCTTTAAAATACTTCCCTATGCTTAGCAATATCTCGTTCTGGCCTTTACAATGATTTACCATACATACATGCATTTTTACCATACCTCCGTGCTTTAAAAATCCTCCTGTGTGCTTGACAATGCTTCCCTATGCTTTACCATAGGTTTCTGACCTTTACAACGATTTATCATACCTTTCTGTCCTCTACAATGCTCTCTATGTTTACACTGTGATTCGCCATACCTTTGTGCTTAATGCCTCTGTGCTTTAAAATACTTCCCTGTGGTTTACCATATCAATCTGCGCATTACCATACCTATCTGTGCTGTACTATGCTTTGCTGTGCTTTACCATACCTATCTGTGCTTTACAATGGTTCCCTGTAGATTACCATCCCTTTGTGCTTTATAATACTTCTCTATGCTTAGCAATACCTCTATGGCCTTTACAATGCTTTCCCATACCCATCTGAGCTCTAAAATGCTTTCATGGGCTTTACAATGCTTTCCTGTGCTTTGCAATGTCTACCAGACCTCTCTATGCTTTACATTGTGCATTGACATGCCTTTGTGCTTTAAAATACTTCCCTATGCTTAGCAATATCTCGTTCTGGCCTTTACAATGATTTACCGTACATACATGCATTTTTACCATACCTCCGTGCTTTAAAAATCCTCCTGTGTGCTTTACAATGCTTCCCTATGCTTTACCATAGCTTTCTGACCTTTACAACGATTTATCATACCTTTCTGTCCTCTACAATGCTCTCTATGTTTACACTGTGATTCGCCATACCTTTGTGCTTAATGCCTCTGTGCTTTAAAATACTTCCCTGTGGTTTACCATATCAATCTGCGCATTACCATACCTATCTGTGCTGTACTATGCTTTGCTGTGCTTTACCATACCTATCTGTGCTTTACAATGGTTCCCTGTTCTCTACAATGGTTCCCTGTAGATTACCATCCCTTTGTGCTTTATAATACTTCTCTATGCTTAGCAATACCTCTATGGCCTTTACAATGCTTTCCCATACCCATCTGAGCTCTAAAATGCTTTCATGGGCTTTACAATGCTTTCCTGTGCTTTGCAATGTCCACCAGACCTCTCTATGCTTTACATTGTGCATTGACATGCTTTGTGCTTTAAAATACTTCCCTATGCTTAGCAATATCTCTTTCTGGCCTTTACAATGATTTACCATACATATCTGTGCTATACAGTGTTTTTCTATTCTTTACCAGACCGCTTTGTGCTTTAAATTGCCTCTGTGCTTCAAAAATGCTTACCTATGCATTTTTACCATACCTCCGTGCTTTAAAAATCCTCCTGTGTGCTTTACAATGCTTCCCTATGCTTTACCATAGCTTTCTGACCTTTACAACGATTTATCATACCTTTCTGTCCTCTACAATGCTCTCTATGTTTACACTGTGACTCGCCATACCTTTGTGCTTAATGCCTCTGTGCTTTAAAATACTTCCCTGTGGTTTACCATATCAATCTGCGCATTACCATACCTATCTGTGCTGTACTATGCTTTGCTGTGCTTTACCATACCTATCTGTGCTTTACAATGGTTCCCTGTTCTCTACAATGGTTCCCTGTAGATTACCATCCCTTTGTGCTTTATAATACTTCTCTATGCTTAGCAATACCTCTCTGGCCTTTACAATGCTTTCCCATACCCATCTGAGCTCTAAAATGCTTTCATGGGCTTTACAATGCTTTCCTGTGCTCTGCAATGTCTACCAGACCTCTCTATGGTTTATTTTGTGCAATCACGTACCTCTGTACTTTAAAATCCTCCTGTTTGATTTACAATGCTTTCCTAAGCTTTACCATAGCTCTCTGACCTTTACAAAGATTTAACATACCTTTCTGTCCTCTACAATGCTCTCTATGTTTACACTGTGATTCGCCATACCTTTGTGCTTAATGCCTCTGTGCTTTAAAATACTTCCCTGTGGTTTACCATATCAATCTGCGCATTACCATACCTATCTGTGCTGTACTATGCTTTGCTGTGCTTTACCATACCTATCTGTGCTTTACAATGGTTCCCTGTAGATTACCATCCATTTGTGCTTTATAATACTTCTCTATGCTTAGCAATACCTCTCTGGCCTTTACAATGCTTTCCCATACCCATCTGAGCTCTAAAATGCTTTCATGGGCTTTACAATGCTTTCCTGTGCTTTGCAATGTCTACCAGACCTCTCTATGCTTTACATTGTGCATTGACATGCTTTGTGCTTTAAAATACTTCCCTATGCTTAGCAATATCTCGTTCTGGCCTTTACAATGATTTACCATAAATACATGCATTTTTACCATACCTCCATGCTTTAAAAATCCTCCTGTGTGCTTTACAATGCTTCCCTATGCTTTACCATAGCTTTCTGACCTTTACAACGATTTATCATACCTTTCTGTCCTCTACAATGCTCTCTATGGTTACACTGTGATTCGCCATACCTTTGTGCTTAATGCCTCTGTGCTTTAAAATACTTCCCTGTGGTTTACCATATCAATCTGCGCATTACCATACCTATCTGTGCTGTACTATGCTTTGCTGTGCTTTACCATACCTATCTGTGCTTTACAATGGTTCCCTGTTCTCTACAATGGTTCCCTGTAGATTACCATCCCTTTGTGCTTTATAATACTTCTCTATGCTTAGCAATACCTCTCTGGCCTTTACAATGCTTTCCCATACCCATCTGAGCTCTAAAATGCTTTCTAGGGCTTTACAATGCTTCCCTGTGCTTTGCAATGTCTACCAGACCTCTCTATGCTTTACATTGTGCATTGACATGCTTTGTGCTTTAAAATACTTCCCTATGCTTAGCAATATCTCGTTCTGGCCTTTACAATGATTTACCATACATACATGCATTTTTACCATACCTCCATGCTTTAAAAATCCTCCTGTGTGCTTTACAATGCTTCCCTATGCTTTACCATAGCTTTCTGACCTTTACAACGATTTATCATACCTTTCTGTCCTCTACAATGCTCTCTATGTTTACACTGTGATTTGCCATACCTTTGTGCTTAATGCCTCTGTGCTTTAAAATACTTCCCTGTGGTTTACCATATCAATCTGCGCATTACCATACCTATCTGTGCTGTACTATGCTTTGCTGTGCTTTACCATACCTATCTGTGCTTTACAATGGTTCCCTGTGCTTTACAATGGTTCCCTGTTCTCTACAATGGTTCCCTGTTCTCTACAATGGTTCCCTGTAGATTACCATCCCTTTGTGCTTTATAATACTTCTCTATGCTTAGCAATACCTCTCTGGCCTTTACAATGCTTTCCCATACCCATCTGAGCTCTAAAATGCTTTCATGGGCTTTACAATGCTTTCCTGTGCTTTGCAATGTCTACCAGACCTCTCTATGCTTTACATTGTGCATTGACATGCTTTGTGCTTTAAAATACTTCCCTATGCTTAGCAATATCTCGTTCTGGCCTTTACAATGATTTACCATAAATACATGCATTTTTACCATACCTCCATGCTTTAAAAATCCTCCTGTGTGCTTTACAATGCTTCCCTATGCTTTACCATAGCTTTCTGACCTTTACAACGATTTATCATACCTTTCTGTCCTCTACAATGCTCTCTATGGTTACACTGTGATTCGCCATACCTTTGTGCTTAATGCCTCTGTGCTTTAAAATACTTCCCTGTGGTTTACCATATCAATCTGCGCATTACCATACCTATCTGTGCTGTACTATGCTTTGCTGTGCTTTACCATACCTATCTGTGCTTTACAATGGTTCCCTGTTCTCTACAATGGTTCCCTGTAGATTACCATCCCTTTGTGCTTTATAATACTTCTCTATGCTTAGCAATACCTCTCTGGCCTTTACAATGCTTTCCCATACCCATCTGAGCTCTAAAATGCTTTCTAGGGCTTTACAATGCTTCCCTGTGCTTTGCAATGTCTACCAGACCTCTCTATGCTTTACATTGTGCATTGACATGCTTTGTGCTTTAAAATACTTCCCTATGCTTAGCAATATCTCGTTCTGGCCTTTACAATGATTTACCATAAATACATGCATTTTTACCATACCTCCATGCTTTAAAAATCCTCCTGTGTGCTTTACAATGCTTCCCTATGCTTTACCATAGCTTTCTGACCTTTACAACGATTTATCATACCTTTCTGTCCTCTACAATGCTCTCTATGTTTACACTGTGATTTGCCATACCTTTGTGCTTAATGCCTCTGTGCTTTAAAATACTTCCCTGTGGTTTACCATATCAATCTGCGCATTACCATACCTATCTGTGCTGTACTATGCTTTGCTGTGCTTTACCATACCTATCTGTGCTTTACAATGGTTCCCTGTTCTCTACAATGGTTCCCTGTTCTCTACAATGGTTCCCTGTAGATTACCATCCCTTTGTGCTTTATAATACTTCTCTATGCTTAGCAATACCTCTCTGGCCTTTACAATGCTTTCCCATACCCATCTGAGCTCTAAAATGCTTTCATGGGCTTTACAATGCTTTCCTGTGCTTTGCAATGTCTACCAGACCTCTCTATGCTTTACATTGTGCATTGACATGCTTTGTGCTTTAAAATACTTCCCTATGCTTAGCAATATCTCGTTCTGGCCTTTACAATGATTTACCATACATACATGCATTTTTACCATACCTCCATGCTTTAAAAATCCTCCTGTGTGCTTTACAATGCTTCCCTATGCTTTACCATAGCTTTCTGACCTTTACAACGATTTATCATACCTTTCTGTCCTCTACAATGCTCTCTATGTTTACACTGTGATTCGCCATACCTTTGTGCTTAATGCCTCTGTGCTTTAAAATACTTCCCTGTGGTTTACCATATCAATCTGCGCATTACCATACCTATCTGTGCTGTACTATGCTTTGCTGTGCTTTACCATACCTATCTGTGCTTTACAATGGTTCCCTGTTCTCTACAATGGTTCCCTGTAGAGTACCATCCCTTTGTGCTTTATAATACTTCTCTATGCTTAGCAATACCTCTCTGGCCTTTACAATGCTTTCCCATACCCATCTGAGCTCTAAAATGCTTTCATGGGCTTTACAATGCTTTCCTGTGCTCTGCAATGTCTACCAGACCTCTCTATGGTTTATTTTGTGCAATCACTTACCTCTGTACTTTAAAATCCTCCTATGTGATTTACAATGCTTCCCTATGCTTTACCATAGCTCTCTGACCTTTACAAAGATTTAACATACCTTTCTGTCCTCTACAATGCTCTCTATGTTTACACTGTGATTCGCCATACCTTTGTGCTTAATGCCTCTGTGCTTTAAAATACTTCCCTGTGGTTTACCATATCAATCTGCGCATTACCATACCTATCTGTGCTGTACTATGCTTTGCTGTGCTTTACCATACCTATCTGTGCTTTACAATGGTTCCCTGTTCTCTACAATGGTTCCCTGTAGATTACCATCCCTTTGTGCTTTATAATACTTCTCTATGCTTAACAATACCTCTCTGGCCTTTACAATGCTTTCCCATACCCATCTGAGCTCTAAAATGCTTTCATGGGCTTTACAATGCTTTCCTGTGCTCTGCAATATCTACCAGACCTCTCTATGCTTTACATTGTGCATTGACATGCCTTTGTGCTTTAAAATACTTCCCTATGCTTAGCAATATCTCTTTCTGGCATTTACAATGATTTACCATACATATCTGTGCTATAGTGTTTCTCTATTCTTTACCAGACCGCTTTGTGCTTTAAATTGCCTCTGTGCTTCAAAAATGCTTACCTATGCATTTTTACCATACCTCCGTGCTTTAAAAATCCTCCTGTGTGCTTGACAATGCTTCCCTATGCTTTACCATAGGTTTCTGACCTTTACAACGATTTATCATACCTTTCTGTCCTCTACAATGCTCTCTATGTTTACACTGTGATTCGCCATACCTTTGTGCTTAATGCCTCTGTGCTTTAAAATACTTCCCTGTGGTTTACCATATCAATCTGCGCATTACCATACCTATCTGTGCTGTACTATGCTTTGCTGTGCTTTACCATACCTATCTGTGCTTTACAATGGTTCCCTGTAGATTACCATCCCTTTGTGCTTTATAATACTTCTCTATGCTTAGCAATACCTCTCTGGCCTTTACAATGCTTTCCCATACCCATCTGAGCTCTAAAATGCTTTCATGGGCTTTACAATGCTTTCCTGTGCTTTGCAATGTCTACCAGACCTCTCTATGCTTTACATTGTGCATTGACATGCTTTGTGCTTTAAAATACTTCCCTATGCTTAGCAATATCTCGTTCTGGCCTTTACAATGATTTACCATACATATCTGTGCTATACAGTGTTTCTCTATTCTTTACCAGACCGCTTTGTGCTTTAAATTGCCTCTGTGCTTCAAAAATGTTTACCTATGCATTTTTACCATACCTCCGTGCTTTAAAAATCCTCCTATGTGATTTACAATGCTTTCCTATGCTTTACCATAGCTCTCTGACCTTTACAAAGATTTAACATACCTTTCTGTCCTCTACAATGCTCTCTATGTTTACACTGTGATTCGCCATACCTTTGTGCTTAATGCCTCTGTGCTTTAAAATACTTCCCTGTGGTTTACCATATCAATCTGCGCATTACCATACCTATCTGTGCTGTACTATGCTTTGCTGTGCTTTACCATACCTATCTGTGCTTTACAATGGTTCCCTGTAGATTACCATCCCTTTGTGCTTTATAATACTTCTCTATGCTTAGCAATACCTCTCTGGCCTTTACAATGCTTTCCCATACCCATCTGAGCTCTAAAATGCTTTCATGGGCTTTACAATGCTTTCCTGTGCTTTGCAATGTCTACCAGACCTCTCTATGCTTTACATTGTGCATTGACATGCCTTTGTGCTTTAAAATACTTCCCTATGCTTAGCAATATCTCGTTCTGGCCTTTACAATGATTTACCATAAATACATGCATTTTTACCATACCTCCATGCTTTAAAAATCCTCCTGTGTGCTTTACAATGCTTCCCTATGCTTTACCATAGCTTTCTGACCTTTACAACGATTTATCATACCTTTCTGTCCTCTACAATGCTCTCTATGGTTACACTGTGATTCGCCATACCTTTGTGCTTAATGCCTCTGTGCTTTAAAATACTTCCCTGTGGTTTACCATATCAATCTGCGCATTACCATACCTATCTGTGCTGTACTATGCTTTGCTGTGCTTTACCATACCTATCTGTGCTTTACAATGGTTCCCTGTTCTCTACAATGGTTCCCTGTAGATTACCATCCCTTTGTGCTTTATAATACTTCTCTATGCTTAGCAATACCTCTCTGGCCTTTACAATGCTTTCCCATACTCATCTGAGCTCTAAAATGCTTTCTAGGGCTTTACAATGCTTCCCTGTGCTTTGCAATGTCTACCAGACCTCTCTATGCTTTACATTGTGCATTGACATGCTTTGTGCTTTAAAATACTTCCCTATGCTTAGCAATATCTCGTTCTGGCCTTTACAATGATTTACCATACATACATGCATTTTTACCATACCTCCATGCTTTAAAAATCCTCCTGTGTGCTTTACAATGCTTCCCTATGCTTTACCATAGCTTTCTGACCTTTACAACGATTTATCATACCTTTCTGTCCTCTACAATGCTCTCTATGTTTACACTGTGATTTGCCATACCTTTGTGCTTAATGCCTCTGTGCTTTAAAATACTTCCCTGTGGTTTACCATATCAATCTGCGCATTACCATACCTATCTGTGCTGTACTATGCTTTGCTGTGCTTTACCATACCTATCTGTGCTTTACAATGGTTCCCTGTTCTCTACAATGGTTCCCTGTTCTCTACAATGGTTCCCTGTAGATTACCATCCCTTTGTGCTTTATAATACTTCTCTATGCTTAGCAATACCTCTCTGGCCTTTACAATGCTTTCCCATACCCATCTGAGCTCTAAAATGCTTTCATGGGCTTTACAATGCTTTCCTGTGCTTTCCAATGTCTACCAGACCTCTCTATGCTTTACATTGTGCATTGACATGCTTTGTGCTTTAAAATACTTCCCTATGCTTAGCAATATCTCGTTCTGGCCTTTACAATGATTTACCATAAATACATGCATTTTTACCATACCTCCATGCTTTAAAAATCCTCCTGTGTGCTTTACAATGCTTCCCTATGCTTTACCATAGCTTTCTGACCTTTACAACGATTTATCATACCTTTCTGTCCTCTACAATGCTCTCTATGGTTACACTGTGATTCGCCATACCTTTGTGCTTAATGCCTCTGTGCTTTAAAATACTTCCCTGTGGTTTACCATATCAATCTGCGCATTACCATACCTATCTGTGCTGTACTATGCTTTGCTGTGCTTTACCATACCTATCTGTGCTTTACAATGGTTCCCTGTTCTCTACAATGGTTCCCTGTAGATTACCATCCCTTTGTGCTTTATAATACTTCTCTATGCTTAGCAATACCTCTCTGGCCTTTACAATGCTTTCCCATACCCATCTGAGCTCTAAAATGCTTTCTAGGGCTTTACAATGCTTCCCTGTGCTTTGCAATGTCTACCAGACCTCTCTATGCTTTACATTGTGCATTGACATGCTTTGTGCTTTAAAATACTTCCCTATGCTTAGCAATATCTCGTTCTGGCCTTTTTCAATGATTTACCATACATACATGCATTTTTACCATACCTCCATGCTTTAAAAATCCTCCTGTGTGCTTTACAATGCTTCCCTATGCTTTACCATAGCTTTCTGACCTTTACAACGATTTATCATACCTTTCTGTCCTCTACAATGCTCTCTATGTTTACACTGTGATTTGCCATACCTTTGTGCTTAATGCCTCTGTGCTTTAAAATACTTCCCTGTGGTTTACCATATCAATCTGCGCATTACCATACCTATCTGTGCTGTACTATGCTTTGCTGTGCTTTACCATACCTATCTGTGCTTTACAATGGTTCCCTGTTCTCTACAATGGTTCCCTGTTCTCTACAATGGTTCCCTGTAGATTACCATCCCTTTGTGCTTTATAATACTTCTCTATGCTTAGCAATACCTCTCTGGCCTTTACAATGCTTTCCCATACCCATCTGAGCTCTAAAATGCTTTCATGGGCTTTACAATGCTTTCCTGTGCTTTGCAATGTCTACCAGACCTCTCTATGCTTTACATTGTGCATTGACATGCTTTGTGCTTTAAAATACTTCCCTATGCTTAGCAATATCTCGTTCTGGCCTTTACAAAGATTTACCATACATACATGCATTTTTACCATACCTCCATGCTTTAAAAATCCTCCTGTGTGCTTTACAATGCTTCCCTATGCTTTACCATAGCTTTCTGACCTTTACAACGATTTATCATACCTTTCTGTCCTCTACAATGCTCTCTATGTTTACACTGTGATTCGCCATACCTTTGTGCTTAATGCCTCTGTGCTTTAAAATACTTCCCTGTGGTTTACCATATCAATCTGCGCATTACCATACCTATCTGTGCTGTACTATGCTTTGCTGTGCTTTACCATACCTATCTGTGCTTTACAATGGTTCCCTGTTCTCTACAATGGTTCCCTGTAGAGTACCATCCCTTTGTGCTTTATAATACTTCTCTATGCTTAGCAATACCTCTCTGGCCTTTACAATGCTTTCCCATACCCATCTGAGCTCTAAAATGCTTTCATGGGCTTTACAATGCTTTCCTGTGCTCTGCAATGTCTACCAGACCTCTCTATGGTTTATTTTGTGCAATCACGTACCTCTGTACTTTAAAATCCTCCTATGTGATTTACAATGCTTCCCTATGCTTTACCATAGCTCTCTGACCTTTACAAAGATTTAACATACCTTTCTGTCCTCTACAATGCTCTCTATGTTTACACTGTGATTCGCCATACCTTTGTGCTTAATGCCTCTGTGCTTTAAAATACTTCCCTGTGGTTTACCATATGAATCTGCGCATTACCATACCTATCTGTGCTGTACTATGCTTTGCTGTGCTTTACCATACCTATCTGTGCTTTACAATGGTTCCCTGTTCTCTACAATGGTTCCCTGTAGATTACCATCCCTTTGTGCTTTATAATACTTCTCTATGCTTAACAATACCTCTCTGGCCTTTACAATGCTTTCCCATACCCATCTGAGCTCTAAAATGCTTTCATGGGCTTTACAATGCTTTCCTGTGCTCTGCAATATCTACCAGACCTCTCTATGCTTTACATTGTGCATTGACATGCCTTTGTGCTTTAAAATACTTCCCTATGCTTAGCAATATCTCTTTCTGGCATTTACAATGATTTACCATACATATCTGTGCTATAGTGTTTCTCTATTCTTTACCAGACCGCTTTGTGCTTTAAATTGCCTCTGTGCTTCAAAAATGATTACCTATGCATTTTTACCATACCTCCGTGCTTTAAAAATCCTCCTGTGTGCTTGACAATGCTTCCCTATGCTTTACCATAGGTTTCTGACCTTTACAACGATTTATCATACCTTTCTGTCCTCTACAATGCTCTCTATGTTTACACTGTGATTCGCCATACCTTTGAACTTAATGCCTCTGTGCTTTAAAATACTTCCCTGTGGTTTACCATATCAATCTGCGCATTACCATACCTATCTGTGCTGTACTATGCTTTGCTGTGCTTTACCATACCTATCTGTGCTTTACAATGGTTCCATGTTCTCTACAATGTTTCCCTGTAGATTACCATCTCTTTGTGCTTTATAATACTTCTCTATGCTTAGCAATACCTCTCTGGCCTTTACAATGCTTTCCCATACTCATCTGAGCTCTAAAATGCTTTCATGGGCTTTACAATGCTTTCCTGTGCTTTGCAATGTCTACCAGACATCTCTATGGTTTATATTGTGCAATCACGTACCTCTGTACTTTAAAATCCTCCTATGTGATTTACAATGCTTTCCTATGCTTTACCATAGCTCTCTGACCTTTACAAAGATTTAACATACCTTTCTGTCCTCTACAATGCTCTCTATGTTTACACTGTGATTCGCCATACCTTTGTGCTTAATGCCTCTGTGCTTTAAAATACTTCCCTGTGGTTTACCATATCAATCTGCGCATTACCATACCTATCTGTGCTGTACTATGCTTTGCTGTGCTTTACCATACCTATCTGTGCTTTACAATGGTTCCCTGTAGATTACCATCCCTTTGTGCTTTATAATACTTCTCTATGCTTAGCAATACCTCTCTGGCCTTTACAATGCTTTCCCATACCCATCTGAGCTCTAAAATGCTTTCATGGGCTTTACAATGCTTTCCTGTGCTTTGCAATGTCTACCAGACCTCTCTATGCTTTACATTGTGCATTGACATGCTTTGTGCTTTAAAATACTTCCCTATGCTTAGCAATATCTCGTTCTGGCCTTTACAATGATTTACCATACATACATGCATTTTTACCATACCTCCATGCTTTAAAAATCCTCCTGTGTGCTTTACAATGCTTCCCTATGCTTTACCATAGCTTTCTGACCTTTACAACGATTTATCATACCTTTCTGTCCTCTACAATGCTCTCTATGTTTACACTGTGATTCGCCATACCTTTGTGCTTAATGCCTCTGTGCTTTAAAATACTTCCCTGTGGTTTACAATATCAATCTGCGCATTACCATACCTATCTGTGCTGTACTATGCTTTGCTGTGCTTTACCATACCTATCTGTGCTTTACAATGGTTCCCTGTTCTCTACAATGGTTCCCTGTAGAGTACCATCCCTTTGTGCTTTATAATACTTCTCTATGCTTAGCAATACCTCTCTGGCCTTTACAATGCTTTCCCATACCCATCTGAGCTCTAAAATGCTTTCATGGGCTTTACAATGCTTTCCTGTGCTCTGCAATGTCTACCAGACCTCTCTATGGTTTATTTTGTGCAATCACGTACCTCTGTACTTTAAAATCCTCCTATGTGATTTACAATGCTTCCCTATGCTTTACCATAGCTCTCTGACCTTTACAAAGATTTAACATACCTTTCTGTCCTCTACAATGCTCTCTATGTTTACACTGTGATTCGCCATACCTTTGTGCTTAATGCCTCTGTGCTTTAAAATACTTCCCTGTGGTTTACCATATCAATCTGCGCATTACCATACCTATCTGTGCTGTACTATGCTTTGCTGTGCTTTACCATACCTATCTGTGCTTTACAATGGTTCCCTGTAGATTACCATCCCTTTGTGCTTTATAATACTTCTCTATGCTTAGCAATACCTCTCTGGCCTTTACAATGCTTTCCCATACCCATCTGAGCTCTAAAATGCTTTCATGGGCTTTACAATGCTTTCCTGTGCTTTGCAATGTCTACCAGACCTCTCTATGCTTTACATTGTGCATTGACATGCTTTGTGCTTTAAAATACTTCCCTATGCTTAGCAATATCTCGTTCTGGCCTTTACAATGATTTACCATACATACATGCATTTTTACCATACCTCCGTGCTTTAAAAATCCACCTGTGTGCTTTACAATGCTTCCCTATGCTTTACCATAGCTTTCTGACCTTTACAACGATTTATCATACCTTTCTGTCCTCTACAATGCTCTCTATGTTTACACTGTGACTCGCCATACCTTTGTGCTTAATGCCTCTGTGCTTTAAAATACTTCCCTGTGGTTTACCATATCAATCTGCGCATTACCATACCTATCTGTGCTGTACTATGCTTTGCTGTGCTTTACCATACCTATCTGTGCTTTACAATGGTTCCCTGTTCTCTACAATGGTTCCCTGTAGATTACCATCCCTTTGTGCTTTATAATACTTCTCTATGCTTAGCAATACCTCTCTGGCCTTTACAATGCTTTCCCATACCCATCTGAGCTCTAAAATGCTTTCATGGGCTTTACAATGCTTTCCTGTGCTCTGCAATGTCTACCAGACCTCTCTATGGTTTATTTTGTGCAATTACGTACCTCTGTACTTTAAAATCCTCCTATGTGATTTACAATGCTTTCCTATGCTTTACCATAGCTCTCTGACCTTTACAAAGATTTAACATACCTTTCTGTCCTCTACAATGCTCTCTATGTTTACACTGTGATTCGCCATACCTTTGTGCTTAATGCCTCTGTGCTTTAAAATACTTCCCTGTGGTTTACCATATCAATCTGCGCATTACCATACCTATCTGTGCTGTACTATGCTTTGCTGTGCTTTACCATACCTATCTGTGCTTTACAATGGTTCCCTGTTCTCTACAATGGTTCCCTGTAGATTACCATCCCTTTGTGCTTTATAATGCTTCTCTATGCTTAGCAATACCTCTCTGGCCTTTACAATGCTTTCCCATACCCATCTGAGCTCTAAAATGCTTTCATGGGCTTTACAATGCTTTCCTGTGCTCTGCAATATCTACCAGACCTCTCTATGCTTTACATTGTGCATTGACATGCCTTTGTGCTTTAAAATACTTCCCTATGCTTAGCAATATCTCTTTCTGGCATTTACAATGATTTACCATACATATCTGTGCTATAGTGTTTCTCTATTCTTTACCAGACCGCTTTGTGCTTTAAATTGCCTCTGTACTTCAAAAATGCTTACCTATGCATTTTTACCATACCTCTGTACTTTAAAATCCTCCTGTGTGCTTGACAATGCTTCCCTATGCTTTACCATAGCTTTCTGACCTTTACAACGATTTATCATACCTTTCTGTCCTCTACAATGCTCTCTATGTTTACACTGTGATTCGCCATACCTTTGTGCTTAATGCCTCTGTGCTTTAAAATACTTCCCTGTGGTTTACCATATCAATCTGCGCATTACCATACCTATCTGTGCTGTACTATGCTTTGCTGTGCTTTACCATACCTATCTGTGCTTTACAATGGTTCCCTGTTCTCTACAATGGTTCCCTGTAGATTACCATCCCTTTGTGCTTTATAATACTTCTCTATGCTTAGCAATACCTCTCTGGCCTTTACAATGCTTTCCCATACCCATCTGAGCTCTAAAATGCTTTCATGGGCTTTACAATGCTTTCCTGTGCTTTGCAATGTCTACCAGACCTCTCTATGGTTTATATTGTGCAATCACTTACCTCTGTACTTTAAAATCCTCCTATGTGATTTACAATGCTTTCCTATGCTTTACCATAGCTCTCTGACCTTTACAAAGATTTAACATACCTTTCTGTCCTCTACAATGCTCTCTATGTTTACACTGTGATTCGCCATACCTTTGTGCTTAATGCCTCTGTGCTTTAAAATACTTCCCTGTGGTTTACCATATCAATCTGCGCATTACCATACCTATCTGTGCTGTACTATGCTTTGCTGTGCTTTACCATACCTATCTGTGCTTTACAATGGTTCCCTGTAGATTACCATCCCTTTGTGCTTTATAATACTTCTCTATGCTTAGCAATACCTCTCTGGCCTTTACAATGCTTTTCCATACCCATCTGAGCTCTAAAATGCTTTCATGGGCTTTACAATGCTTTCCTGTGCTTTGCAATGTCTACCAGACCTCTCTATGCTTTACATTGTGCATTGACATGCTTTGTGCTTTAAAATACTTCCCTATGCTTAGCAATATCTCTTTCTGGCCTTTACAATGATTTACCATACATACATGCATTTTTACCATACCTCCGTGCTTTAAAAATCCTCCTGTGTGCTTTACAATGCTTCATGCTTACCATAGCTTTCTGACCTTTACAACGATTTATCATACCTTTCTGTCCTCTACAATGCTCTCTATGTTTACACTGTGATTCGCCATACCTTTGTGCTTAATGCCTCTGTGCTTTAAAATACTTCCCTGTGGTTTACCATATCAATCTGCGCATTACCATACCTATCTGTGCTGTACTATGCTTTGCTGTGCTTTACCATACCTATCTGTGCTTTACAATGGTTCCCTGTTCTCTACAATGGTTCCCTGTAGATTACCATCCCTTTGTGCTTTATAATACTTCTCTATGCTTAGCAATACCTCTCTGGCCTTTACAATGCTTTCCCATACCCATCTGAGCTCTAAAATGCTTTCATGGGCTTTACAATGCTTTCCTGTGCTTTGCAATGTCTACCAGACCTCTCTATGCTTTACATTGTGCATTGACATGCTTTGTGCTTTAAAATACTTCCCTATGCTTAGCAATATCTCGTTCTGGCCTTTACAATGATTTACCATACATACATGCATTTTTATCATACCTCCATGCTTTAAAAATCCTCCTGTGTGCTTTACAATGCTTCCCTATGCTTTACCATAGCTTTCTGACCTTTACAACGATTTATCATACCTTTCTGTCCTCTACAATGCTCTCTATGTTTACACTGTGATTCGCCATACCTTTGTGCTTAATGCCTCTGTGCTTTAAAATACTTCCCTGTGGTTTACCATATCAATCTGCGCATTACCATACCTATCTGTGCTGTACTATGCTTTGCTGTGCTTTACCATACCTATCTGTGCTATACAATGGTTCCCTGTTCTCTACAATGGTTCCCTGTAGAGTACCATCCCTTTGTGCTTTATAATACTTCTCTATGCTTAGCAATACCTCTCTGGCCTTTACAATGCTTTCCCATACCCATCTGAGCTCTAAAATGCTTTCATGGGCTTTACAATGCTTTCCTGTGCTTTGCAATGTCTACCAGACCTCTCTATGCTTTACATTGTGCATTGACATGCTTTGTGCTTCAAAATACTTCCCTATGCTTAGCAATATCTCGTTCTGGCCTTTACAATGATTTACCATACATACATGCATTTTTACCATACCTCCATGCTTTAAAAATCCTCCTGTGTGCTTTACAATGCTTCCCTATGCTTTACCATAGCTTTCTGACCTTTACAACGATTTATCATACCTTTCTGTCCTCTACAATGCTCTCTATGTTTACACTGTGATTCGCCATACCTTTGTGCTTAATGCCTCTGTGCTTTAAAATACTTCCCTGTGGTTTACCATATCAATCTGCGCATTACCATCCCTATCTGTGCTGTACTATGCTTTGCTGTGCTTTACCATACCTATCTGTGCTTTACAATGGTTCCCTGTTCTCTACAATGGTTCCCTGTAGATTACCATCCCTTTGTGCTTTATAATACTTCTCTATGCTTAGCAATACCTCTCTGGCCTTTACAATGCTTTCCCATACCCATCTGAGCTCTAAAATGCTTTCATGGGCTTTACAATGCTTTCCTGTGCTTTGCAATGTCTACCAGACCTCTCTATGCTTTACATTGTGCATTGACATGCTTTGTGCTTTAAAATACTTCCCTATGCTTAGCAATATCTCGTTCTGGCCTTTACAATGATTTACCATACATACATGCATTTTTACCATACCTCCGTGCTTTAAAAATCCTCCTGTGTGCTTTACAATGCTTCCCTATACTTTACCATAGCTTTCTGACATTTACAACGATTTATCATACCTTTCTGTTCTCTACAATGCTCTCTATGTTTACACTGGGATTTGCCATACCTTTGTGCTTAATGCCTCTGTGCTTTAAAATACTTCCCTGTGGTTTACCATATCAATCTGCGCATTACCATACCTATCTGTGCTGTACTATGCTTTGCTGTGCTTTACCATACCTATCTGTTCTCTACAATGGTTCCCTGTAGATTACCATCCCTTTGTGCTTTATAATACTTCTCTATGCTTAGCAATACCTCTATGGCCGTTACAATGCTTTCCCATACCCATCTGAGCTCTAAAATGCTTTCATGGGCTTTACAATGCTTTCCTGTGCTTTGCAATGTCTACCAGACCTCTCTATGCTTTACATTGTGCATTGACATGCCTTTGTGCTTTAAAATACTTCCCTATGCTTAGCAATATCTCTTTCTGGCCTTTACAATGATTTACCACACATACATGCATTTTTACCATACCTCTGTGCTTTAAAAATCCTCCTGTGTGCTTTACAATGCTTCCCTATGCTTTACCATAGCTTTCTGACCTTTACAACGATTTAACATACCTTTCTGTCCTCTTCAATGCTCTCTATGTTTACACTGTGTATCGCCATACCTTTGTGCTTAATGCCTCTGTGCTTTAAAATACTTCCCTGTGGTTTACCATATCAATCTGCGCATTACCATACCTATCTGTGCTGTACTATGCTTTGCTGTGCTTTACCATACCTATCTGTGCTTTACAATGGTTCCCTGTTCTCTACAATGGTTCCCTGTAGATTACCATCCCTTTGTGCTTTATAATACTTCTCTATGCTTAGCAATACCTCTCTGGCCTTTACAATGCTTTCCCATACCCATCTGAGCTCTAAAATGCTTTCATGGGCTTTACAATGCTTTCCTGTGCTTTGCAATGTCTACCAGACCTCTCTATGGTTTATATTGTGCAATCACGTACCTCTGTACTTTAAAATCCTCCTATGTGATTTACAATGCTTTCCTATGCTTTACCATAGCTCTCTGACCTTTACAAAGATTTAACATACCTTTCTGTCCTCTACAATGCTCTCTATGTTTACACTGTGATTCGCCATACCTTTGTGCTTAATGCCTCTGTGCTTTAAAATACTTCCCTGTGGTTTACCATATCAATCTGCGCATTACCATACCTATCTGTGCTGTACTATGCTTTGCTGTGCTTTACCATACCTATCTGTGCTTTACAATGGTTCCCTGTAGATTACCATCCCTTTGTGCTTAATAATACTTCTCTATGCTTAGCAATACCTCTCTGGCCTTTACAATGCTTTTCCATACCCATCTGAGCTCTAAAATGCTTTCATGGGCTTTACAATGCTTTCCTGTGCTTTGCAATGTCTACCAGACCTCTCTATGCTTTACATTGTGCATTGACATGCTTTGTGCTTTAAAATACTTCCCTATGCTTAGCAATATCTCTTTCTGGCCTTTACAATGATTTACCATACATACATGCATTTTTACCATACCTCCGTGCTTTAAAAATCCTCCTGTGTGCTTTACAATGCTTCATGCTTACCATAGCTTTCTGACCTTTACAACGATTTATCATACCTTTCTGTCCTCTACAATGCTCTCTATGTTTACACTGTGATTCGCCATACCTTTGTGCTTAATGCCTCTGTGCTTTAAAATACTTCCCTGTGGTTTACCATATCAATCTGCGCATTACCATACCTATCTGTGCTGTACTATGCTTTGCTGTGCTTTACCATACCTATCTGTGCTTTACAATGGTTCCCTGTTCTCTACAATGGTTCCCTGTAGATTACCATCCCTTTGTGCTTTATAATACTTCTCTATGTTTAGCAATACCTCTCTGGCCTTTACAATGCTTTCCCATACCCATCTGAGCTCTAAAATGCTTTCATGGGCTTTACAATGCTTTCCTGTGCTTTGCAATGTCTACCAGACCTCTCTATGCTTTACATTGTGCATTGACATGCTTTGTGCTTTAAAATACTTCCCTATGCTTAGCAATATCTCGTTCTGGCCTTTACAATGATTTACCATACATACATGCATTTTTATCATACCTCCATGCTTTAAAAATCCTCCTGTGTGCTTTACAATGCTTCCCTATGCTTTACCATAGCTTTCTGACCTTTACAACGATTTATCATACCTTTCTGTCCTCTACAATGCTCTCTATGTTTACACTGTGATTCGCCATACCTTTGTGCTTAATGCCTCTGTGCTTTAAAATACTTCCCTGTGGTTTACCATATCAATCTGCGCATTACCATACCTATCTGTGCTGTACTATGCTTTGCTGTGCTTTACCATACCTATCTGTGCTATACAATGGTTCCCTGTTCTCTACAATGGTTCCCTGTAGAGTACCATCCCTTTGTGCTTTATAATACTTCTCTATGCTTAGCAATACCTCTCTGGCCTTTACAATGCTTTCCCATACCCATCTGAGCTCTAAAATGCTTTCATGGGCTTTACAATGCTTTCCTGTGCTTTGCAATGTCTACCAGACCTCTCTATGCTTTACATTGTGCATTGACATGCTTTGTGCTTCAAAATACTTCCCTATGCTTAGCAATATCTCGTTCTGGCCTTTACAATGATTTACCATACATACATGCATTTTTACCATACCTCCATGCTTTAAAAATCCTCCTGTGTGCTTTACAATGCTTCCCTATGCTTTACCATAGCTTTCTGACCTTTACAACGATTTATCATACCTTTCTGTCCTCTACAATGCTCTCTATGTTTACACTGTGATTCGCCATACCTTTGTGCTTAATGCCTCTGTGCTTTAAAATACTTCCCTGTGGTTTACCATATCAATCTGCGCATTACCATACCTATCTGTGCTGTACTATGCTTTGCTGTGCTTTACCATACCTATCTGTGCTTTACAATGGTTCCCTGTTCTCTACAATGGTTCCCTGTAGATTACCATCCCTTTGTGCTTTATAATACTTCTCTATGCTTAGCAATACCTCTCTGGCCTTTACAATGCTTTCCCATACCCATCTGAGCTCTAAAATGCTTTCATGGGCTTTACAATGCTTTCCTGTGCTTTGCAATGTCTACCAGACCTCTCTATGCTTTACATTGTGCATTGACATGCTTTGTGCTTTAAAATACTTCCCTATGCTTAGCAATATCTCGTTCTGGCCTTTACAATGATTTACCATACATACATGCATTTTTACCATACCTCCGTGCTTTAAAAATCCTCCTGTGTGCTTTACAATGCTTCCCTATACTTTACCATAGCTTTCTGACATTTACAACGATTTATCATACCTTTCTGTTCTCTACAATGCTCTCTATGTTTACACTGGGATTTGCCATACCTTTGTGCTTAATGCCTCTGTGCTTTAAAATACTTCCCTGTGGTTTACCATATCAATCTGCGCATTACCATACCTATCTGTGCTGTACTATGCTTTGC
Source organism: Acipenser ruthenus (assembly GCF_902713425.1). Taxonomy (NCBI): domain Eukaryota; kingdom Metazoa; phylum Chordata; class Actinopteri; order Acipenseriformes; family Acipenseridae; genus Acipenser; species Acipenser ruthenus. The sequence continues at coordinate 4,295,876 of NC_081238.1, forward strand.
TGTGCTTTACCATACCTATCTGTTCTCTACAATGGTTCCCTGTAGATTACCATCCCTTTGTGCTTTATAATACTTCTCTATGCTTAGCAATACCTCTATGGCCGTTACAATGCTTTCCCATACCCATCTGAGCTCTAAAATGCTTTCATGGGCTTTACAATGCTTTCCTGTGCTTTGCAATGTCTACCAGACCTCTCTATGCTTTACATTGTGCATTGACATGCCTTTGTGCTTTAAAATACTTCCCTATGCTTAGCAATATCTCTTTCTGGCCTTTACAATGATTTACCACACATACATGCATTTTTACCATACCTCCGTGCTTTAAAAATCCTCCTGTGTGCTTTACAATGCTTCCCTATGCTTTACCATAGCTTTCTGACCTTTACAACGATTTAACATACCTTTCTGTCCTCTTCAATGCTCTCTATGTTTACACTGTGTATCGCCATACCTTTGTGCTTAATGCCTCTGTGCTTTAAAATACTTCCCTGTGGTTTACCATATCAATCTGCGCATTACCATACCTATCTGTGCTGTACTATGCTTTGCTGTGCTTTACCATACCTATCTGTGCTTTACAATGGTTCCCTGTTCTCTACAATGGTTCCCTGTAGATTACCATCCCTTTGTGCTTTATAATACTTCTCTATGCTTAGCAATACCTCTCTGGCCTTTACAATGCTTTCCCATACCCATCTGAGCTCTAAAATGCTTTCATGGGCTTTACAATGCTTTCCTGTGCTTTGCAATGTCTACCAGACCTCTCTATGGTTTATATTGTGCAATCACGTACCTCTGTACTTTAAAATCCTCCTATGTGATTTACAATGCTTTCCTATGCTTTACCATAGCTCTCTGACCTTTACAAAGATTTAACATACCTTTCTGTCCTCTACAATGCTCTCTATGTTTACACTGTGATTCGCCATACCTTTGTGCTTAATGCCTCTGTGCTTTAAAATACTTCCCTGTGGTTTACCATATCAATCTGCGCATTACCATACCTATCTGTGCTGTACTATGCTTTGCTGTGCTTTACCATACCTATCTGTGCTTTACAATGGTTCCCTGTAGATTACCATCCCTTTGTGCTTAATAATACTTCTCTATGCTTAGCAATACCTCTCTGGCCTTTACAATGCTTTTCCATACCCATCTGAGCTCTAAAATGCTTTCATGGGCTTTACAATGCTTTCCTGTGCTTTGCAATGTCTACCAGACCTCTCTATGCTTTACATTGTGCATTGACATGCTTTGTGCTTTAAAATACTTCCCTATGCTTAGCAATATCTCTTTCTGGCCTTTACAATGATTTACCATACATACATGCATTTTTACCATACCTCCGTGCTTTAAAAATCCTCCTGTGTGCTTTACAATGCTTCATGCTTACCATAGCTTTCTGACCTTTACAACGATTTATCATACCTTTCTGTCCTCTACAATGCTCTCTATGTTTACACTGTGATTCGCCATACCTTTGTGCTTAATGCCTCTGTGCTTTAAAATACTTCCCTGTGGTTTACCATATCAATCTGCGCATTACCATACCTATCTGTGCTGTACTATGCTTTGCTGTGCTTTACCATACCTATCTGTGCTTTACAATGGTTCCCTGTTCTCTACAATGGTTCCCTGTAGATTACCATCCCTTTGTGCTTTATAATACTTCTCTATGCTTAGCAATACCTCTCTGGCCTTTACAATGCTTTCCCATACCCATCTGAGCTCTAAAATGCTTTCATGGGCTTTACAATGCTTTCCTGTGCTTTGCAATGTCTACCAGACCTCTCTATGCTTTACATTGTGCATTGACATGCTTTGTGCTTTAAAATACTTCCCTATGCTTAGCAATATCTCGTTCTGGCCTTTACAATGATTTACCATACATACATGCATTTTTATCATACCTCCATGCTTTAAAAATCCTCCTGTGTGCTTTACAATGCTTCCCTATGCTTTACCATAGCTTTCTGACCTTTACAACGATTTATCATACCTTTCTGTCCTCTACAATGCTCTCTATGTTTACACTGTGATTCGCCATACCTTTGTGCTTAATGCCTCTGTGCTTTAAAATACTTCCCTGTGGTTTACCATATCAATCTGCGCATTACCATACCTATCTGTGCTGTACTATGCTTTGCTGTGCTTTACCATACCTATCTGTGCTATACAATGGTTCCCTGTTCTCTACAATGGTTCCCTGTAGAGTACCATCCCTTTGTGCTTTATAATACTTCTCTATGCTTAGCAATACCTCTCTGGCCTTTACAATGCTTTCCCATACCCATCTGAGCTCTAAAATGCTTTCATGGGCTTTACAATGCTTTCCTGTGCTTTGCAATGTCTACCAGACCTCTCTATGCTTTACATTGTGCATTGACATGCTTTGTGCTTCAAAATACTTCCCTATGCTTAGCAATATCTCGTTCTGGCCTTTACAATGATTTACCATACATACATGCATTTTTACCATACCTCCATGCTTTAAAAATCCTCCTGTGTGCTTTACAATGCTTCCCTATGCTTTACCATAGCTTTCTGACCTTTACAACGATTTATCATACCTTTCTGTCCTCTACAATGCTCTCTATGTTTACACTGTGATTCGCCATACCTTTGTGCTTAATGCCTCTGTGCTTTAAAATACTTCCCTGTGGTTTACCATATCAATCTGCGCATTACCATACCTATCTGTGCTGTACTATGCTTTGCTGTGCTTTACCATACCTATCTGTGCTTTACAATGGTTCCCTGTTCTCTACAATGGTTCCCTGTAGATTACCATCCCTTTGTGCTTTATAATACTTCTCTATGCTTAGCAATACCTCTCTGGCCTTTACAATGCTTTCCCATACCCATCTGAGCTCTAAAATGCTTTCATGGGCTTTACAATGCTTTCCTGTGCTTTGCAATGTCTACCAGACCTCTCTATGCTTTACATTGTGCATTGACATGCTTTGTGCTTTAAAATACTTCCCTATGCTTAGCAATATCTCGTTCTGGCCTTTACAATGATTTACCATACATACATGCATTTTTACCATACCTCCGTGCTTTAAAAATCCTCCTGTGTGCTTTACAATGCTTCCCTATACTTTACCATAGCTTTCTGACATTTACAACGATTTATCATACCTTTCTGTTCTCTACAATGCTCTCTATGTTTACACTGGGATTTGCCATACCTTTGTGCTTAATGCCTCTGTGCTTTAAAATACTTCCCTGTGGTTTACCATATCAATCTGCGCATTACCATACCTATCTGTGCTGTACTATGCTTTGCTGTGCTTTACCATACCTATCTGTTCTCTACAATGGTTCCCTGTAGATTTACCATCCCTTTGTGCTTTATAATACTTCTCTATGCTTAGCAATACCTCTATGGCCGTTACAATGCTTTCCCATACCCATCTGAGCTCTAAAATGCTTTCATGGGCTTTACAATGCTTTCCTGTGCTTTGCAATGTCTACCAGACCTCTCTATGCTTTACATTGTGCATTGACATGCCTTTGTGCTTTAAAATACTTCCCTATGCTTAGCAATATCTTGTTCTGGCCTTTACAATGATTTACCATACATACATGCATTTTTACCATACCTCCATGCTTTAAAAATCCTCCTGTGTGCTTTACAATGCTTCCCTATGCTTTACCATAGCTTTCTGACATTTACAACGATTTATCATACCTTTCTGTCCTCTACAATGCTCTCTATGTTTACACTGTGATTCGCCATACCTTTGTGCTTAATGCCTCTGTGCTTTAAAATACTTCCCTGTGGTTTACCATATCAATCTGCGCATTACCATACCTATCTGTGCTGTACTATGCTTTGCTGTGCTTTACCATACCTATCTGTGCTTTACAATGGTTCCCTGTTCTCTACAATGGTTCCCTGTAGATTACCATCCCTTTGTGCTTTATAATACTTCTCTATGCTTAGCAATACCTCTCTGGCCTTTACAATGCTTTCCCATACCCATCTGAGCTCTAAAATGCTTTCATGGGCTTTACAATGCTTTCCTGTGCTTTGCAATGTCTACCAGACCTCTCTATGCTTTACATTGTGCATTGACATGCTTTGTGCTTTAAAATACTTCCCTATGCTTAGCAATATCTCGTTCTGGCCTTTACAATGATTTACCATACATACATGCATTTTTACCATACCTCCGTGCTTTAAAAATCCTCCTGTGTGCTTTACAATGCTTCCCTATACTTTACCATAGCTTTCTGACATTTACAACGATTTATCATACCTTTCTGTTCTCTACAATGCTCTCTATGTTTACACTGGGATTTGCCATACCTTTGTGCTTAATGCCTCTGTGCTTTAAAATACTTCCCTGTGGTTTACCATATCAATCTGCGCATTACCATACCTATCTGTGCTGTACTATGCTTTGCTGTGCTTTACCATACCTATCTGTTCTCTACAATGGTTCCCTGTAGATTACCATCCCTTTGTGCTTTATAATACTTCTCTATGCTTAGCAATACCTCTATGGCCGTTACAATGCTTTCCCATACCCATCTGAGCTCTAAAATGCTTTCATGGGCTTTACAATGCTTTCCTGTGCTTTGCAATGTCTACCAGACCTCTCTATGCTTTACATTGTGCATTGACATGCCTTTGTGCTTTAAAATACTTCCCTATGCTTAGCAATATCTCGTTCTGGCCTTTACAATGATTTACCATACATACATGCATTTTTACCATACCTCCATGCTTTAAAAATCCTCCTGTGTGCTTTACAATGCTTCCCTATGCTTTACCATAGCTTTCTGACATTTACAACGATTTATCATACCTTTCTGTCCTCTACAATGCTCTCTATGTTTACACTGTGATTCGCCATACCTTTGTGCTTAATGCCTCTGTGCTTTAAAATACTTCCCTGTGGTTTACCATATCAATCTGCGCATTACCATACCTATCTGTGCTGTACTATGCTTTGCTGTGCTTTACCATACCTATCTGTGCTTTACAATGGTTCCCTGTTCTCTACAATGGTTCCCTGTTCTCTACAATGGTTCCCTGTAGATTACCATCCCTTTGTGCTTTATAATACTTCTCTATGCTTAGCAATACCTCTCTGGCCTTTACAATGCTTTCCCATACCCATCTGAGCTCTAAAATGCTTTCATGGGCTTTACAATGCTTTCCTGTGCTTTGCAATGTCTACCAGACCTCTCTATGCTTTACATTGTGCATTGACATGCTTTGTGCTTTAAAATACTTCCCTATGCTTAGCAATATCTCTTTCTGGCCTTTACAATGATTTACCATACATACATGCATTTTTACCATACCTCCGTGCTTTAAAAATCCTCCTGTGTGCTTTACAATGCTTCATGCTTACCATAGCTTTCTGACCTTTACAACGATTTATCATACCTTTCTGTCCTCTACAATGCTCTCTATGTTTACACTGTGATTCGCCATACCTTTGTGCTTAATGCCTCTGTGCTTTAAAATACTTCCCTGTGGTTTACCATATCAATCTGCGCATTACCATACCTATCTGTGCTGTACTATGCTTTGCTGTGCTTTACCATACCTATCTGTGCTTTACAATGGTTCCCTGTTCTCTACAATGGTTCCCTGTAGATTACCATCCCTTTGTGCTTTATAATACTTCTCTATGCTTAGCAATACCTCTCTGGCCTTTACAATGCTTTCCCATACCCATCTGAGCTCTAAAATGCTTTCATGGGCTTTACAATGCTTTCCTGTGCTTTGCAATGTCTACCAGACCTCTCTAAGCTTTACATTGTGCATTGACATGCTTTGTGCTTTAAAATACTTCCCTATGCTTAGCAATATCTCTTTCTGGCCTTTACAATGATTTACCATACATATCTGTGCTATACAGTGTTTTTCTATTCTTTACCAGACCGCTTTGTGCTTTAAATTGCCTCTGTGCTTCAAAAATGCTTACCTATGCATTTTTACCATACCTCCGTGCTTTAAAAATCCTCCTGTGTGCTTTACAATGCTTCCCTAAGCTTTACCATAGCTTTCTGACCTTTACAACGATTTATCATACCTTTCTGTCCTCTACAATGCTCTCTATGTTTACACTGTGACTCGCCATACCTTTGTGCTTAATGCCTCTGTGCTTTAAAATACTTCCCTGTGGTTTAACATATCAATCTGCGCATTACCATGCCTATCTGTGCTGTACTATGCTTTGCTGTGCTTTACCATACCTATCTGTGCTTTACAATGGTTCCCTGTAGATTACCATCCCTTTGTGCTTTATAATACTTCTCTATGCTTAGCAATACCTCTCTGGCCTTTACAATGCTTTCCCATACCCATCTGAGCTCTAAAATGCTTTCATGGGCTTTACAATGCTTTCCTGTGCTTTGCAATGTCTACCAGACCTCTCTATGCTTTACATTGTGCATTGACATGCTTTGTACTTTAAAATACTTCCCTATGCTTAGCAATATCTCGTTCTGGCCTTTACAATGATTTACCATACATACATGCATTTTTACCATACCTCCATGCTTTAAAAATCCTCCTGTGTGCTTTACAATGCTTCCCTATGCTTTACCATAGCTTTCTGACATTTACAACGATTTATCATACCTTTCTGTCCTCTACAATGCTCTCTATGTTTACACTGTGATTCGCCATACCTTTGTGCTTAATGCCTCTGTGCTTTAAAATACTTCCCTGTGGTTTACCATATCAATCTGCGCATTACCATACCTATCTGTGCTGTACTATGCTTTGCTGTGCTTTACCATACCTATCTGTGCTTTACAATGGTTCCCTGTTCTCTACAATGGTTCCCTGTAGATTACCATCCCTTTGTGCTTTATAATACTTCTCTATGCTTAGCAATACCTCTCTGGCCTTTACAATGCTTTCCCATACCCATCTGAGCTCTAAAATGCTTTCATGGGCTTTACAATGCTTTCCTGTGCTTTGCAATGTCTACCAGACCTCTCTATGCTTTACATTGTGCATTGACATGCCTTTGTGCTTTAAAATACTTCCCTATGCTTAGCAATATCTCTTTCTGGCCTTTACAATGATTTACCACACATACATGCATTTTTACCATACCTCCGTGCTTTAAAAATCCTCCTGTGTGCTTTACAATGCTTCCCTATGCTTTACCATAGCTTTCTGACCTTTACAACGATTTAACATACCTTTCTGTCCTCTTCAATGCTCTCTATGTTTACACTGTGTATCGCCATACCTTTGTGCTTAATGCCTCTGTGCTTTAAAATACTTCCCTGTGGATTACCATATCAATCTGCGCATTACCATACCTATCTGTGCTGTACTATGCTTTGCTGTGCTTTACCATACCTATCTGTGCTTTACAATGGTTCCCTGTTCTCTACAATGGTTCCCTGTAGATTACCATCCCTTTGTGCTTTATAATACTTCTCTATGCTTAGCAATACCTCTCTGGCCTTTACAATGCTTTCCCATACCCATCTGAGCTCTAAAATGCTTTCATGGGCTTTACAATGCTTTCCTGTGCTTTGCAATGTCTACCAGACCTCTCTATGCTTTACATTGTGCATTGACATGCCTTTGTGCTTTAAAATACTTCCCTATGCTTAGCAATATCTCTTTCTGGCCATTACAATGATTTACCATACATATCTGTGCTATACAGTGTTTTTCTATTCTTTACCAGACCGCTTTGTGCTTTAAATTGCATCTGTGCTTCAAATATGCTTACCTATGCATTTTTACCATACCTCCGTGCTTTAAAAATCCTCCTGTGTGCTTTACAATGCTTCCCTATGCTTTACCATAGCTTTCTGACCTTTACAACGATTTATCATACCTTTCTGTCCTCTACAATGCTCTCTATGTTTACACTGTGATTCGCCATACCTTTGTGCTTAATGCCTCTGTGCTTTAAAATACTTCCCTGTGGTTTACCATATCAATCTGCGCATTACCATACCTATCTGTGCTGTACTATGCTTTGCTGTGCTTTACCATACCTATCTGTGCTTTACAATGGTTCCCTGTTCTCTACAATGGTTCCCTGTAGATTACCATCCCTTTGTGCTTTATAATACTTCTCTATGCTTAGCAATACCTCTCTGGCCTTTACAATGCTTTCCCATACCCATCTGAGCTCTAAAATGCTTTCATGGGCTTTACAATGCTTTCCTGTGCTTTGCAATGTCTACCAGACCTCTCTATGCTTTACATTGTGCATTGACATGCTTTGTGCTTTAAAATACTTCCCTATGCTTAGCAATATCTCGTTCTGGCCTTTACAATGATTTACCATACATACATGCATTTTTACCATACCTCCATGCTTTAAAAATCCTCCTGTGTGCTTTACAATGCTTCCCTATGCTTTACCATAGCTTTCTGACCTTTACAACGATTTATCATACCTTTCTGTCCTCTACAATGCTCTCTATGTTTACACTGTGATTCGCCATACCTTTGTGCTTAATGCCTCTGTGCTTTAAAATACTTCCCTGTGGTTTACCATATCAATCTGCGCATTACCATACCTATCTGTGCTGTACTATGCTTTGCTGTGCTTTACCATACCTATCTGTGCTTTACAATGGTTCCCTGTTCTCTACAATGGTTCCCTGTAGATTACCATCCCTTTGTGCTTTATAATACTTCTCTATGCTTAGCAATACCTCTCTGGCCTTTACAATGCTTTCCCATACCCATCTGAGCTCTAAAATGCTTTCATGGGCTTTACAATGCTTTCCTGTGCTTTGCAATGTCTACCAGACCTCTCTATGCTTTACATTGTGCATTGACATGCTTTGTGCTTTAAAATACTTCCCTATGCTTAGCAATATCTCGTTCTGGCCTTTACAATGATTTACCATACATACATGCATTTTTACCATACCTCCGTGCTTTAAAAATCCTCCTGTGTGCTTTACAATGCTTCCCTATACTTTACCATAGCTTTCTGACATTTACAACGATTTATCATACCTTTCTGTTCTCTACAATGCTCTCTATGTTTACACTGGGATTTGCCATACCTTTGTGCTTAATGCCTCTGTGCTTTAAAATACTTCCCTGTGGTTTACCATATCAATCTGCGCATTACCATACCTATCTGTGCTGTACTATGCTTTGCTGTGCTTTACCATACCTATCTGTTCTCTACAATGGTTCCCTGTAGATTACCATCCCTTTGTGCTTTATAATACTTCTCTATGCTTAGCAATACCTCTATGGCCGTTACAATGCTTTCCCATACCCATCTGAGCTCTAAAATGCTTTCATGGGCTTTACAATGCTTTCCTGTGCTTTGCAATGTCTACCAGACCTCTCTATGCTTTACATTGTGCATTGACATGCCTTTGTGCTTTAAAATACTTCCCTATGCTTAGCAATATCTCGTTCTGGCCTTTACAATGATTTACCATACATACATGCATTTTTACCATACCTCCATGCTTTAAAAATCCTCCTGTGTGCTTTACAATGCTTCCCTAAGCTTTACCATAGCTTTCTGACATTTACAACGATTTATCATACCTTTCTGTCCTCTACAATGCTCTCTATGTTTACACTGTGATTCGCCATACCTTTGTGCTTAATGCCTCTGTGCTTTAAAATACTTCCCTGTGGTTTACCATATCAATCTGCGCATTACCATACCTATCTGTGCTGTACTATGCTTTGCTGTGCTTTACCATACCTATCTGTGCTTTACAATGGTTCCCTGTTCTCTACAATGGTTCCCTGTTCTCTACAATGGTTCCCTGTAGATTACCATCCCTTTGTGCTTTATAATACTTCTCTATGCTTAGCAATACCTCTCTGGCCTTTACAATGCTTTCCCATACCCATCTGAGCTCTAAAATGCTTTCATGGGCTTTACAATGCTTTCCTGTGCTTTGCAATGTCTACCAGACCTCTCTATGCTTTACATTGTGCATTGACATGCTTTGTGCTTTAAAATACTTCCCTATGCTTAGCAATATCTCTTTCTGGCCTTTACAATGATTTACCATACATACATGCATTTTTACCATACCTCCGTGCTTTAAAAATCCTCCTGTGTGCTTTACAATGCTTCATGCTTACCATAGCTTTCTGACCTTTACAACGATTTATCATACCTTTCTGTCCTCTACAATGCTCTCTATGTTTACACTGTGATTCGCCATACCTTTGTGCTTAATGCCTCTGTGCTTTAAAATACTTCCCTGTGGTTTACCATATCAATCTGCGCATTACCATACCTATCTGTGCTGTACTATGCTTTGCTGTGCTTTACCATACCTATCTGTGCTTTACAATGGTTCCCTGTTCTCTACAATGGTTCCCTGTAGATTACCATCCCTTTGTGCTTTATAATACTTCTCTATGCTTAGCAATACCTCTCTGGCCTTTACAATGCTTTCCCATACCCATCTGAGCTCTAAAATGCTTTCATGGGCTTTACAATGCTTTCCTGTGCTTTGCAATGTCTACCAGACCTCTCTAAGCTTTACATTGTGCATTGACATGCTTTGTGCTTTAAAATACTTCCCTATGCTTAGCAATATCTCTTTCTGGCCTTTACAATGATTTACCATACATATCTGTGCTATACAGTGTTTTTCTATTCTTTACCAGACCGCTTTGTGCTTTAAATTGCCTCTGTGCTTCAAAAATGCTTACCTATGCATTTTTACCATACCTCCGTGCTTTAAAAATCCTCCTGTGTGCTTTACAATGCTTCCCTAAGCTTTACCATAGCTTTCTGACCTTTACAACGATTTATCATACCTTTCTGTCCTCTACAATGCTCTCTAATTTTACACTGTGACTCGCCATACCTTTGTGCTTAATGCCTCTGTGCTTTAAAATACTTCCCTGTGGTTTAACATATCAATCTGCGCATTACCATACCTATCTGTGCTGTACTATGCTTTGCTGTGCTTTACCATACCTATCTGTGCTTTACAATGGTTCCCTGTAGATTACCATCCCTTTGTGCTTTATAATACTTCTCTATGCTTAGCAATACCTCTATGGCCTTTACAATGCTTTCCCATACCCATCTGAGCCCTAAAATGCTTTCATGGGCTTTACAATGCTTTCCTGTGCTTTGCAATGTCTACCAGACCTCTCTATGCTTTACATTGTGCATTGACATGCTTTGTGCTTTAAAATACTTCCCTATGCTTAGCAATATCTCTTTCTGGCCTTTACAATGATTTACCATACATATCTGTGCTATACAGTGTTTTTCTATTCTTTACCAGACCGCTTTGTGCTTTAAATTGCCTCTGTGCTTCAAAAATGCTTACCTATGCATTTTTACCATACCTCCGTGCTTTAAAAATCCTCCTGTGTGCTTTACAATGCTTCCCTATGCTTTACCATAGCTTTCTGACCTTTACAACGATTTATTATACCTTTCTGTCCTCTACAATGCTCTCTATGTTTACACTGTGACTCGCCATACCTTTGTGCTTAATGCCTCTGTGCTTTAAAATACTTCCCTGTGGTTTACCATATCAATCTGCGCATTACCATACCTATCTGTGCTGTACTATGCTTTGCTGTGCTTTACCATACCTATCTGTGCTTTACAATGGTTCCCTGTTCTCTACAATGGTTCCCTGTAGATTACCATCCCTTTGTGCTTTATAATACTTCTCTATGCTTAGCAATACCTCTCTGGCCTTTACAATGCTTTCCCATACCCATCTGAGCTCTAAAATGCTTTCATGGGCTTTACAATGCTTTCCTGTGCTTTGCAATGTCTACCAGACCTCTCTATGCTTTACATTGTGCATTGACATGCTTTGTACTTTAAAATACTTCCCTATGCTTAGCAATATCTCGTTCTGGCCTTTACAATGATTTACCATACATACATGCATTTTTACCATACCTCCATGCTTTAAAAATCCTCCTGTGTGCTTTACAATGCTTCCCTATGCTTTACCATAGCTTTCTGACCTTTACAACGATTTAACATACCTTTCTGTCCTCTACAATGCTCTCTATGTTTACACTGTGATTCGCCATACCTTTGTGCTTAATGCCTCTGTGCTTTAAAATACTTCCCTGTGGTTTACCATATCAATCTGCGCATTACCATACCTATCTGTGCTGTACTATGCTTTGCTGTGCTTTACCATACCTATCTGTGCTTTACAATGGTTCCCTGTTCTCTACAATGGTTCCCTGTAGAATACCATCCCTTTGTGCTTTATAATACTTTTCTATGCTTAGCAATACCTCTCTGGCCTTTACAATGCTTTCCCATACCCATCTGAGCTCTAAAATGCTTTCATGGGCTTTACAATGCTTTCCTGTGCTTTGCAATGTCTACCAGACCTCTCTATGCTTTACATTGTGCATTGACATGCCTTTGTGCTTTAAAATACTTCCCTATGCTTAGCAATATCTCTTTCTGGCCTTTACAATGATTTACCATACATACATGCATTTTTACCATACCTCCGTGCTTTAAAAATCCTCCTGTGTGCTTTACAATGCTTCCCTATGCTTTACCATAGCTTTCTGACCTTTACAACGATTTATCATACCTTGCTGTCCTCTACAATGCTCTCTATGTTTACACTTTGATTCGCCATACCTTTGTGCTTAATGCCTCTGTGCTTTAAAATACTTCCCTGTGGTTTACCATATCAATCTGCGCATTACCATACCTATCTGTGCTGTACTATGCTTTGCTGTGCTTTACCATACCTATCTGTGCTTTACAATGGTTCCCTGTTCTCTACAATGGTTCCCTGTAGATTACCATCCCTTTGTGCTTTATAATACTTCTCTATGCTTAGCAATACCTCTCTGGCCTTTACAATGCTTTCCCATACCCATCTGAGCTCTAAAATGCTTTCATGGGCTTTACAATGCTTTCCTGTGCTTTGCAATGTCTACCAGACCTCTCTATGCTTTACATTGTGCATTGACATGCCTTTGTGCTTTAAAATACTTCCCTATGCTTAGCAATATCTCTTTCTGGCCTTTACAATGATTTACCATACATACATGCATTTTTACCATACCTCCGTGCTTTAAAAATCCTCCTGTGTGCTTTACAATGCTTCCCTATGCTTTACCATAGCTTTCTGACCTTTACAACGATTTAACATACCTTGCTGTCCTCTTCAATGCTCTCTATGTTTACACTGTGTATCGCCATACCTTTGTACTTAATGCCTCTGTGCTTTAAAATACTTCCCTGTGGTTTACCATATCAATCTGCGCATTACCATACCTATCTGTGCTGTACTATGCTTTGCTGTGCTTTACCATACCTATCTGTGCTTTACAATGGTTCCCTGTTCTCTACAATGGTTCCCTGTAGATTACCATCCCTTTGTGCTTTATAATACTTCTCTATGCTTAGCAATACCTCTCTGGCCTTTACAATGCTTTCCCATACCCATCTGAGCTCTAAAATGCTTTCATGGGCTTTACAATGCTTTCCTGTGCTTTGCAATGTCTACCAGACCTCTCTATGCTTTACATTGTGCATTGACATGCCTTTGTGCTTTAAAATACTTCCCTATGCTTAGCAATATCTCTTTCTGGCCTTTACAATGATTTACCATACATACATGCATTTTTACCATACCTCCGTGCTTTAAAAATCCTCCTGTGTGCTTTACAATGCTTCCCTATGCTTTACCATAGCTTTCTGACCTTTACAACGATTTAACATACCTTTCTGTCCTCTTCAATGCTCTCTATGTTTACACTGTGTATCGCCATACCTTTGTGCTTAATGCCTCTGTGCTTTAAAATACTTCCCTGTGGTTTACCATATCAATCTGCGCATTACCATACCTATCTGTGCTGTACTATGCTTTGCTGTGCTTTACCATACCTATCTGTGCTTTACAATGGTTCCCTGTTCTCTACAATGGTTCCCTGTAGATTACCATCCCTTTGTGCTTTATAATACTTCTCTATGCTTAGCAATACCTCTCTGGCCTTTACAATGCTTTCCCATACCCATCTGAGCTCTAAAATGCTTTCATGGGCTTTACAATGCTTTCCTGTGCTTTGCAATGTCTACCAGACCTCTCTATGCTTTACATTGTGCATTGACATGCCTTTGTGCTTTAAAATACTTCCCTATGCTTAGCAATATCTCTTTCTGGCCTTTACAATGATTTACCATACATATCTGTGCTATACAGTGTTTTTCTATTCTTTACCAGACCGCTTTGTGCTTTAAATTGCATCTGTGCTTCAAATATGCTTACCTATGCATTTTTACCATACCTCCGTGCTTTAAAAATCCTCCTGTGTGCTTTACAATGCTTCCCTATGCTTTACCATAGCTTTCTGACCTTTACAACGATTTATCATACCTTGCTGTCCTCTACAATGCTCTCTATGTTTACACTGTGATTCGCCATACCTTTGTGCTTAATGCCTCTGTGCTTTAAAATACTTCCCTGTGGTTTACCATATCAATCTGCGCATTACCATACCTATCTGTGCTGTACTATGCTTTGCTGTGCTTTACCATACCTATCTGTGCTTTACAATGGTTCCCTGTTCTCTACAATGGTTCCCTGTAGATTACCATCCCTTTGTGCTTTATAATACTTCTCTATGCTTAGCAATACCTCTCTGGCCTTTACAATGCTTTCCCATACCCATCTGAGCTCTAAAATGCTTTCATGGGCTTTACAATGCTTTCCTGTGCTTTGCAATGTCTACCAGACCTCTCTATGCTTTACATTGTGCATTGACATGCCTTTGTGCTTTAAAATACTTCCCTATGCTTAGCAATATCTCTTTCTGGCCTTTACAATGATTTACCATACATATCTGTGCTATACAGTGTTTTTCTATTCTTTACCAGACCGCTTTGTGCTTTAAATTGCCTCTGTGCTTCAAAAATGCTTACCTATGCATTTTTACCATACCTCCATGCTTTAAAAATCCTCCTGTGTGCTTTACAATGCTTCCCTATGCTTTACCATAGCTTTCTGACCTTTACAACGATTTATCATACCTTTCTGTCCTCTACAATGCTCTCTATGTTTACACTGTGATTCGCCATACCTTTGTGCTTAATGCCTCTGTGCTTTAAAATACTTCCCTGTGGTTTACCATATCAATCTGCGCATTACCATACCTATCTGTGCTGTACTATGCTTTGCTGTGCTTTACCATACCTATCTGTGCTTTACAATGGTTCCCTGTTCTCTACAATGGTTCCCTGTAGATTACCATCCCTTTGTGCTTTATAATACTTCTCTATGCTTAGCAATACCTCTCTGGCCTTTACAATGCTTTCCCATACCCATCTGAGCTTTAAAATGCTTTCATGGGCTTTACAATGCTTTCCTGTGCTTTGCAATGTCTACCAGACCTCTCTATGCTTTACATTGTGCATTGACATGCCTTTGTGCATTAAAATACTTCCCTATGCTTAGCAATATCTCTTTCTGGCCTTTACAATGATTTACCATACATACATGCATTTTTACCATACCTCCGTGCTTTAAAAATCCTCCTGTGTGCTTTACAATGCTTCCCTATGCTTTAACATAGCTTTCTGACCTTTACAACGATTTATCATACCTTGCTGTCCTCTACAATGCTCTCTATGTTTAATTTGATTCGCCATACCTTTGTGCTTAATGCCTCTGTGCTTTAAAATACTTCCCTGTGGTTTACCATATCAATCTGCGCATTACCATACCTATCTGTGCTGTACTATGCTTTACAATACCTATCTGTGCTTTTCAACATTTCCCTGTGCTCCACAATGCTTCACTGTGCATTACAATACACTTTTCTCTGCAATGCCTTCCTGTGAATTGCCATACCTTTGTGCTTCGTAATACTTCACTATGCTTAGCAATACCTCTCTGGCCTGAACAGTGATTTCCCATATCCATCTGTGCTGTACAATGCTTCCATGTGCTTTGGAATGCTTTTCTTTGCTCTGGAATGTTTACCAGACCTCTCTATGGTTTATATTGTGCAATCACGTACCTCTGTACTTTAAAATCATCCTATGTGATTTACAATGCTTTCATATGCTTTACCATAGCTCTCTGACCTTTACAAAGATTTAACATACCTTTCTGTCCTCTACAATGCTCTCTATGTTTACACTGTGATTTGCCATACCTTTGTGCTTAATGCCTCTGTGCTTTAAAATACTTCCCTGTGGTTTACCATATCAATCTGCGCATTACCATACCTATCTGTGCTGTACAATGCTTTGCTGTGCTTTACCATACCTATCTGTGCTTTACAATGGTTCCCTGTTCTCTACAATGGTTCCCTGTAGATTACCATCCCTTTGTGCTTTATAATACTTCTCTATGCTTAGCAATACCTCTCTGGCCTTTACAATGCTTTCCCATACCCATCTGAGCTCTAAAATGCTTTCATGGGCTTTACAATGCTTTCCTGTGCTTTGCAATGTCTACCAGACCTCTCTATGCTTTACATTGTGCATTGACATGCCTTTGTGCTTTAAAATACTTCCCTATGCTTAGCAATATCTCTTTCTGGCCTTTACAATGATTTACCATACATACATGCATTTTTACCATACGTCCGTGCTTTAAAAATCCTCCTGTGTGCTTTACAATGCTTCCCTATGCTTTACCATAGCTTTCTGACATTTACAACGATTTATCATACCTTTCTGTCCTCTACAATGCTCTCTATGTTTACACTGTGATTCGCCATACCTTTGTGCTTAATGCCTCTGTGCTTTAAAATACTTCCCTGTGGTTTACCATATCAATCTGCGCATTACCATACCTATCTGTGCTGTACTATGCTTTGCTGTGCTTTACCATACCTATCTGTGCTTTACAATGGTTCCCTGTTCTCTACAATGGTTCCCTGTAGATTACCATCCCTTTGTGCTTTATAATACTTCTCTATGCTTAGCAATACCTCTCTGGCCTTTACAATGCTTTCCCATACCCATCTGAGCTCTAAAATGCTTTCATGGGCTTTACAATGCTTTCCTGTGCTTTGCAATGTCTACCAGACCTCTCTATGCTTTACATTGTGCATTGACATGCCTTTGTGCTTTAAAATACTTCCCTATGCTTAGCAATATCTCTTTCTGGCCTTTACAATGATTTACCATACATACATGCATTTTTACCATACCTCCGTGCTTTAAAAATCCTCCTGTGTGCTTTACAATGCTTCCCTATGCTTTACCATAGCTTTCTGACATTTACAACGATTTATCATACCTTTCTGTCCTCTACAATGCTCTCTATGTTTACACTGTGATTCGCCATACCTTTGTGCTTAATGCCTCTGTGCATTAAAATACTTCCCTGTGGTTTACAATATCAATCTGCGCATTACCATACCTATCTGTGCTGTACTATGCTTTGCTGTGCTTTACCATACCTATCTGTGCTTTACAATGGTTCCCTGTTCTCTACAATGGTTCCCTGTAGATTACCATCCCTTTGTGCTTTATAATACTTCTCTATGCTTAGCAATACCTCTCTGGCCTTTACAATGCTTTCCCATACCCATCTGAGCTCTAAAATGCTTTCATGGGCTTTACAATGCTTTCCTGTGCTTTGCAATGTCTACCAGACCTCTCTATGCTTTACATTGTGCATTGACATGCCTTTGTGCTTTAAAATACTTCCCTATGCTTAGAAATATCTCTTTCTGGCCTTTACAATGATTTACCATACATATCTGTGCTATACAGTGTTTTTCTATTCTTTACCAGACCGCTTTGTGCTTTAAATTGCCTCTGTGCTTCAAAAATGCTTACCTATGCATTTTTACCATACCTCCATGCTTTAAAAATCCTCCTGTGTGCTTTACAATGCTTCACTATGCTTTACCATAGCTTTCTGACCTTTACAACGATTTATCATACCTTGCTGTCCTCTACAATGCTCTCTATGTTTACACTGTGATTCGCCATACCTTTGTGCTTAATGCCTCTGTGCTTTAAAATACTTCCCTGTGGTTTACCATATCAATCTGCGCATTACCATACCTATCTGTGCTGTACTATGCTTTACAATACCTATCTGTGCTTTTCAACATTTCCCTGTGCTCCACAATGCTTCACTGTGCATAACAATACACATTTCTCTGCAATGCCTTCCTGTGATTGCCATACCTTTGTGCATCGTAATACTTCACTATGCTTAGCAATACCTCTCTGGCCTAAACAGTGATTTCCCATATCCATCTGTGCTGTACAATGCTTCCATGTGCTTTGGAATGTTTTTCTTTGCTCTGGAATGTTTACCAGACCTCTCTATGGTTTATATTGTGCAATCACGTACCTCTGTACTTTAAAATCATCCTATGTGATTTACACTGCTTTCATATGCTTTACCATAGCTCTCTGACCTTTACAAAGATTTAACATACCTTTCTGTCCTCTACAATGCTCTCTATGTTTACACTGTGATTTGCCATACCTTTGTGCTTAATGCCTCTGTGCTTTAAAATACTTCCCTGTGGTTTACCATATCAATCTGCGCATTACCATACCTATCTGTGCTGTACTATGCTTTGCTGTGCTTTACCATACCTATCTGTGCTTTACAATGGTTCCCTGTTCTCTACAATGGTTCCCTGTAGATTACCATCCCTTTGTGCTTTATAATACTTCTCTATGCTTAGCAATACCTCTCTGGCCTTTACAATGCTTTCCCATACCCATCTGAGCTCTAAAATGCTTTCATGGGCTTTACAATGCTTTCCTGTGCTCTGCAATATCTACCAGACCTCTCTATGCTTTACATTGTGCATTGACATGCCTTTGTGCTTTAAAATACTTCCCTATGCTTAGCAATATCTCTTTCTGGCCTTTACAATGATTTACCATACATATCTGTGCTATACAGTGTTTCTCTATTCTTTACCAGACCGCTTTGTGCTTTAAATTGCCTCTGTGCTTCAAAAATGCTTACCTATGCATTTTTACCATATCTCCGTGCTTTAAAAATCCTCCTGTGTGCTTTACAATGCTTCCCTATGCTTTACCATAGCTTTCTGACCTTTACAACGATTTATCATACCTTGCTGTCCTCTACAATGCTCTCTATGTTTACACTGTGATTCGCCATACCTTTGTGCTTAATGCCTCTGTGCTTTAAAATACTTCCCTGTGGTTTACCATATCAATCTGCGCATTACCATACCTATCTGTGCTGTACTATGCTTTGCTGTGCTTTACCATACCTATCTTTGCTTTACAATGGTTCCCTGTTCTCTACAATGGTTCCCTGTAGATTACCATCCCTTTGTGCTTTATAATACTTCTCTATGCTTAGCAATACCTCTCTGGCCTTTACAATGCTTTCCCATACCCATCTGAGCTCTAAAATGCTTTCATGGGCTTTACAATGCTTTCCTGTGCTCTGCAATATCTACCAGACCTCTCTATGCTTTACATTGTGCATTGACATGCCTTTGTGCTTTAAAATACTTCCCTATGCTTAGCAATATCTCTTTCTGGCCTTTACAATGATTTACCATACATACATGCATTTTTACCATACCTCCGTGCTTTAAAAATCCTCCTGTGTGCTTTACAATGCTTCCCTATGCTTTACCATAGCTTTCTGACCTTTACAACGATTTATCATACCTTTCGGTCCTCTACAATGCTCTCTATGTTTACACTGTGATTCGCCATACCTTTGTGCTTAATGCCTCTGTGCTTTAAAATACTTCCCTGTGGTTTACCATATCAATCTGCGCATTACCATACCTATCTGTGCTGTACTATGCTTTGCTTTACCATACCTATCTGTGCTTTACAATGGTTCCCTGTTCTCTACAATGGTTCCCTGTAGATTACCATCCCTTTGTGCTTTATAATACTTCTCTATGCTTAGCAATACCTCTCTGGCCTTTACAATGCTTTCCCATACCCATCTGAGCTCTAAAATGCTTTCATGGGCTTTACAATGCTTTCCTGTGCTCTGCAATATCTACCAGACCTCTCTATGCTTTACATTGTGCATTGACATGCCTTTGTGCTTTAAAATACTTCCATATGCTTAGCAATATCTCTTTCTGGCCTTTACAATGATTTACCATACATATCTGTGCTATACAGTGTTTCTCTATTCTTTACCAGACCGCTTTGTGCTTTAAATTGCCTCTGTGCTTCAAAAATGCTTACCTATGCATTTTTACCATACCTCCGTGCTTTAAAAATCCTCCTGTGTGCTTTACAATGCTTCCCTATGCTTTACCATAGCTTTCTGACCTTTACAACGATTTATCATACCTTGCTGTCCTCTACAATGCTCTCTATGTTTACACTGTGATTCGCCATACCTTTGTGCTTAATGCCTCTGTGCTTTAAAATACTTCCCTGTGGTTTACCATATCAATCTGCGCATTACCATACCTATCTGTGCTGTACTATGCTTTGCTGTGCTTTACCATACCTATCTTTGCTTTACAATGGTTCCCTGTTCTCTACAATGGTTCCCTGTAGATTACCATCCCTTTGTGCTTTATAATACTTCTCTATGCTTAGCAATACCTCTCTGGCCTTTACAATGCTTTCCCATACCCATCTGAGCTCTAAAATGCTTTCATGGGCTTTACAATGCTTTCCTGTGCTCTGCAATATCTACCAGACCTCTCTATGCTTTACATTGTGCATTGACATGCCTTTGTGCTTTAAAATACTTCCCTATGCTTAGCAATATCTCTTTCTGGCCTTTACAATGATTTACCATACATACATGCATTTTTACCATACCTCCGTGCTTTAAAAATCCTCCTGTGTGCTTTACAATGCTTCCCTATGCTTTACCATAGCTTTCTGACCTTTACAACGATTTATCATACCTTTCTGTCCTCTACAATGCTCTCTATGTTTACACTGTGATTCGCCATACCTTTGTGCTTAATGCCTCTGTGCTTTAAAATACTTCCCTGTGGTTTACCATATCAATCTGCGCATTACCATACCTATCTGTGCTGTACTATGCTTTACCATACCTATCTGTGCTTTTCAACATTTCCCTGTGCTCCACAATGCTTCACTGTGCATTACAATACACTTTTCTCTGCAATGCCTTCCTGTGAATTGCCATACCTTTGTGCTTCGTAATACTTCTCTATGCTTAGCAATACCTCTCTGGCCTGAACAGTGATTTCCCATATCCATCTGTGCTGTACAATGCTTCCATGTGCTTTGGAATGCTTTTCTTTGCTCTGGAATGTTTACCAGACCTCTCTATGGTTTATATTGTGCAATCACGTACCTCTGTACTTTAAAATCCTCCTATGTGATTTACAATGCTTTCCTATGCTTTACCATAGCGCTCTGACCTTTACAAAGATTTATCATACCTTTCTGTCCTCTACAATGCTCTCTATGTTTACACTGTGATTTGCCATACTTGTTTGCTTAAACCACTGTCTTTAAAATATTTCCCTGTGGTTTGCCATACAACTCTGAACATTACCACACCTATCTGCGCTGTCCTATGCTTTACCATACCTATCTGTGCTTTTCAACATTTCCCTATTCTCTACAATGGTTCCCTGTATATTACCATCCCTTTGTGCTTTATAATACTTCCTTATGCGTAGCAATACCTCTCTGGCCATTACAATGCTTTCCCATACCCATCTGAGCTCTAAAATGCTTTCATGGGCTTTACAATGCTTTCCTGTGCTTTGCAATGTCCACCAGACCTCTCTATGCTTTACATTGTGCATTGACATGCTTTGTGCTTTAAAATACTTCCATATGCTTAGCAATATCTCTTTCTGGCCTTTACAATGATTTACCATACATATCTGTGCTATACAGTGTTTCTCTATTCTTTACCAGACCGCTTTGTGCTTTAAATTGCCTCTGTGCTTCAAAAATGCTTACCTATGCATTTTTACCTTATCTCCGTGCTTTAAAAATCCTCCTGTGTGCTTTACAATGCTTCCCTATGCTTTACCATAGCTTTCTGACCTTTACAACGATTTATCATACCTTTCTGTCCTCTACAATGCTCTCTATGTTTACACTGTGTATCGCCATACCTTTGTGCTTAATGCCTCTGTGCTTTAAAATACTTCCCTGTGGTTTACCATATCAATCTGCGCATTACCATACCTATCTGTGCTGTACTATGCTTTGCTTTACCATACCTATCTGTGCTTTACAATGGTTCCCTGTTCTCTACAATGGTTCCCTGTAGATTACCATCCCTTTGTGCTTTATAATACTTCTCTATGCTTAGCAATACCTCTCTGGTCTTTACAATGCTTTCCCATACCCATCTGAGCTCTAAAATGCTTTCATGGGCTTTACAATGCTTTCCTGTGCTTTGCAATGTCTACCAGACCTCTCTATGCTTTACATTGTGCATTGACATGCCTTTGTGCTTTAAAATACTTCCCTATGCTTAGCAATATCTCTTTCTGGCCTTTACAATGATTTACCATACATACATGCATTTTTACCATACCTCCGTGCTTTAAAAATCCTCCTGTGTGCTTTACAATGCTTCCCTATGCTTTACCATAGCTTTCTGACCTTTACAACGATTTATCATACCTTTCTGTCCTCTACAATGCTCTCTATGTTTACACTGTGATTCGCCATACCTTTGTGCTTAATGCCTCTGTGCTTTAAAATACCTCCCTGTGGTTTACCATATCAATCTGCGCATTACCATACCTATCTGTGCTGTACTATGCTTTACCATACCTATCTGTGCTTTTCAACATTTCCCTGTGCTCCACAATGCTTCGCTGTGCATTACAATACACTTTTCTCTGCAATGCCTTCCTGTGAATTGCCATACCTTTGTGCTTCGTAATACTTCTCTATGCTTAGCAATACCTCTCTGGCCTGAACAGTGATTTCCCATATCCATCTGTGCTGTACAATGCTTCCATGTGCTATGGAATGCTTTTCTTTGCTCTGGAATGTTTACCAGACCTCTCTATGGTTTATATTGTGCAATCACGTACCTCTGTACTTTAAAATCCTCCTATGTGATTTACAATGCTTTCCTATGCTTTACCATAGCGCTCTGACCTTTACAAAGATTTATCATACCTTTCTGTCCTCTACAATGCTCTCTATGTTTACACTGTGATTTGCCATACTTGTTTGCTTAAACCACTGTCTTTAAAATATTTCCCTGTGGTTTGCCATACAACTCTGAACATTACCACACCTATCTGCGCTGTCCTATGCTTTACCATACCTATCTGTGCTTTTCAACATTTCCCTATTCTCTACAATGGTTCCCTGTATATTACCATCCCTTTGTGCTTTATAATACTTCCTTATGCGTAGCAATACCTCTCTGGCCATTACAATGCTTTCCCATACCCATCTGAGCTCTAAAATGCTTTCATGGGCTTTACAATGCTTTCCTGTGCTCTGCAATGTCTACCAGACCTCTCTATGCTTTACATTGTGCATTGACATGCCTTTGTGCTTTAAAATACTTCCATATGCTTAGCAATATCTCTTTCTGGCCTTTACAATGATTTACCATACATATCTGTGCTATACAGTGTTTCTCTATTCTTTACCAGACCACTTTTTGCTTTAAATTGCCTCTGTGCTTCAAAAATGCTTACCTATGCATTTTTACCATATCTCCGTGCTTTTAAAATCCTCCTGTGTGCTTTACAATGCTTCCCTATGCTTTACCATAGCTTCCTGACCTTTACAACGATTTATCATACCTTTCTGTCCTCTACAATGCTCTCTATGTTTACACTGTGTATCGCCATACCTTTGTGCTTAATGCCTCTGTGCTTTAAAATACTTCCCTGTGGTTTACCATATCAATCTGCGCATTACCATACCTATCTGTGCTGTACTATGCTTTGCTTTACCATACCTATCTGTGCTTTACAATGGTTCCCTGTTCTCTACAATGGTTCCCTGTAGATTACCATCCCTTTGTGCTTTATAATACTTCTCTATGCTTAGCAATACCTCTCTGGCCTTTACAATGCTTTCCCATACCCATCTGAGCTCTAAAATGCTTTCATGGGCTTTACAATGCTTTCCTGTGCTTTGCAATGTCTACCAGACCTCTCTATGCTTTACATTGTGCATTGACATGCCTTTGTGCTTTAAAATACTTCCCTATGCTTAGCAATATCTCTTTCTGGCCTTTACAATGATTTACCATACATACATGCATTTTTACCATACCTCTGTGCTTTAAAAATCCTCCTGTGTGCTTTACAATGCTTCCCTATGCTTTACCATAGCTTTCTGACCTTTACAACGATTTATCATACCTTTCGGTCCTCTACAATGCTCTCTATGTTTACACTGTGATTCGCCATACCTTTGTGCTTAATGCCTCTGTGCTTTAAAATACTTCCCTGTGGTTTACCATATCAGTCTGCGCATTACCATACCTATCTGTGCTGTACTATGCTTTACCATACCTATCTGTGCTTTTCAACATTTCCCTGTGCTCCACAATGCTTCACTGTGCATTACAATACACTTTTCTCTGCAATGCCTTCCTGTGAATTGCCATACCTTTGTGCTTCGTAATACTTCTCTATGCTTAGCAATACCTCTCTGGCCTGAACAGTGATTTCCCATATCCATCTGTGCTGTACAATGCTTCCATGTGCTTTGGAATGCTTTTCTTTGCTCTGGAATGTTTACCAGACCTCTCTATGGTTTATATTGTGCAATCACGTACCTCTGTACTTTAAAATCCTCCTATGTGATTTACAATGCTTTCCTATGCTTTACCATAGCGCTCTGACCTTTACAAAGATTTATCATACCTTTCTGTCCTCTACAATGCTCTCTATGTTTACACTGTGATTTGCCATACTTGTTTGCTTAAACCACTGTCTTTAAAATATTTCCCTGTGGTTTGCCATACAACTCTGAACATTACCACACCTATCTGCGCTGTCCTATGCTTTACCATACCTATCTGTGCTTTTCAACATTTCCCTATTCTCTACAATGGTTCCCTGTATATTACCATCCCTTTGTGCTTTATAATACTTCCTTATGCGTAGCAATACCTCTCTGGCCATTACAATGCTTTCCCATACCCATCTGAGCTCTAAAATGCTTTCATGGGCTTTACAATGCTTTCCTGTGCTTTGCAATGTCCACCAGACCTCTCTATGCTTTACATTGTGCATTGACATGCTTTGTGCTTTAAAATACTTCCATATGCTTAGCAATATCTCTTTCTGGCCTTTACAATGATTTACCATACATATCTGTGCTATACAGTGTTTCTCTATTCTTTACCAGACCGCTTTGTGCTTTAAATTGCCTCTGTGCTTCAAAAATGCTTACCTATGCATTTTTACCTTATCTCCGTGCTTTAAAAATCCTCCTGTGTGCTTTACAATGCTTCCCTATGCTTTACCATAGCTTTCTGACCTTTACAACGATTTATCATACCTTTCTGTCCTCTACAATGCTCTCTATGTTTACACTGTGTATCGCCATACCTTTGTGCTTAATGCCTCTGTGCTTTAAAATACTTCCCTGTGGTTTACCATATCAATCTGCGCATTACCATACCTATCTGTGCTGTACTATGCTTTGCTTTACCATACCTATCTGTGCTTTACAATGGTTCCCTGTTCTCTACAATGGTTCCCTGTAGATTACCATCCCTTTGTGCTTTATAATACTTCTCTATGCTTAGCAATACCTCTCTGGTCTTTACAATGCTTTCCCATACCCATCTGAGCTCTAAAATGCTTTCATGGGCTTTACAATGCTTTCCTGTGCTTTGCAATGTCTACCAGACCTCTCTATGCTTTACATTGTGCATTGACATGCCTTTGTGCTTTAAAATACTTCCCTATGCTTAGCAATATCTCTTTCTGGCCTTTACAATGATTTACCATACATACATGCATTTTTACCATACCTCCGTGCTTTAAAAATCCTCCTGTGTGCTTTACAATGCTTCCCTATGCTTTACCATAGCTTTCTGACCTTTACAACGATTTATCATACCTTTCTGTCCTCTACAATGCTCTCTATGTTTACACTGTGATTCGCCATACCTTTGTGCTTAATGCCTCTGTGCTTTAAAATACCTCCCTGTGGTTTACCATATCAATCTGCGCATTACCATACCTATCTGTGCTGTACTATGCTTTACCATACCTATCTGTGCTTTTCAACATTTCCCTGTGCTCCACAATGCTTCGCTGTGCATTACAATACACTTTTCTCTGCAATGCCTTCCTGTGAATTGCCATACCTTTGTGCTTCGTAATACTTCTCTATGCTTAGCAATACCTCTCTGGCCTGAACAGTGATTTCCCATATCCATCTGTGCTGTACAATGCTTCCATGTGCTATGGAATGCTTTTCTTTGCTCTGGAATGTTTACCAGACCTCTCTATGGTTTATATTGTGCAATCACGTACCTCTGTACTTTAAAATCCTCCTATGTGATTTACAATGCTTTCCTATGCTTTACCATAGCGCTCTGACCTTTACAAAGATTTATCATACCTTTCTGTCCTCTACAATGCTCTCTATGTTTACACTGTGATTTGCCATACTTGTTTGCTTAAACCACTGTCTTTAAAATATTTCCCTGTGGTTTGCCATACAACTCTGAACATTACCACACCTATCTGCGCTGTCCTATGCTTTACCATACCTATCTGTGCTTTTCAACATTTCCCTATTCTCTACAATGGTTCCCTGTATATTACCATCCCTTTGTGCTTTATAATACTTCCTTATGCGTAGCAATACCTCTCTGGCCATTACAATGCTTTCCCATACCCATCTGAGCTCTAAAATGCTTTCATGGGCTTTACAATGCTTTCCTGTGCTCTGCAATGTCTACCAGACCTCTCTATGCTTTACATTGTGCATTGACATGCCTTTGTGCTTTAAAATACTTCCATATGCTTAGCAATATCTCTTTCTGGCCTTTACAATGATTTACCATACATATCTGTGCTATACAGTGTTTCTCTATTCTTTACCAGACCGCTTTTTGCTTTAAATTGCCTCTGTGCTTCAAAAATGCTTACCTATGCATTTTTACCATATCTCCGTGCTTTTAAAATCCTCCTGTGTGCTTTACAATGCTTCCCTATGCTTTACCATAGCTTCCTGACCTTTACAACGATTTATCATACCTTTCTGTCCTCTACAATGCTCTCTATGTTTACACTGTGTATCGCCATACCTTTGTGCTTAATGCCTCTGTGCTTTAAAATACTTCCCTGTGGTTTACCATATCAATCTGCGCATTACCATACCTATCTGTGCTGTACTATGCTTTGCTTTACCATACCTATCTGTGCTTTACAATGGTTCCCTGTTCTCTACAATGGTTCCCTGTAGATTACCATCCCTTTGTGCTTTATAATACTTCTCTATGCTTAGCAATACCTCTCTGGCCTTTACAATGCTTTCCCATACCCATCTGAGCTCTAAAATGCTTTCATGGGCTTTACAATGCTTTCCTGTGCTTTGCAATGTCTACCAGACCTCTCTATGCTTTACATTGTGCATTGACATGCCTTTGTGCTTTAAAATACTTCCCTATGCTTAGCAATATCTCTTTCTGGCCTTTACAATGATTTACCATACATACATGCATTTTTACCATACCTCTGTGCTTTAAAAATCCTCCTGTGTGCTTTACAATGCTTCCCTATGCTTTACCATAGCTTTCTGACCTTTACAACGATTTATCATACCTTTCGGTCCTCTACAATGCTCTCTATGTTTACACTGTGATTCGCCATACCTTTGTGCTTAATGCCTCTGTGCTTTAAAATACTTCCCTGTGGTTTACCATATCAGTCTGCGCATTACCATACCTATCTGTGCTGTACTATGCTTTACCATACCTATCTGTGCTTTTCAACATTTCCCTGTGCTCCACAATGCTTCACTGTGCATTACAATACACTTTTCTCTGCAATGCCTTCCTGTGAATTGCCATACCTTTGTGCTTCGTAATACTTCTCTATGCTTAGCAATACCTCTCTGGCCTGAACAGTGATTTCCCATATCCATCTGTGCTGTACAATGCTTCCATGTGCTTTGGAATGCTTTTCTTTGCTCTGGAATGTTTACCAGACCTCTCTATGGTTTATATTGTGCAATCACGTACCTCTGTACTTTAAAATCCTCCTATGTGATTTACAATGCTTTCCTATGCTTTACCATAGCGCTCTGACCTTTACAAAGATTTATCATACCTTTCTGTCCTCTACAATGCTCTCTATGTTTACACTGTGATTTGCCATACTTGTTTGCTTAAACCACTGTCTTTAAAATATTTCCCTGTGGTTTGCCATACAACTCTGAACATTACCACACCTATCTGCGCTGTCCTATGCTTTACCATACCTATCTGTGCTTTTCAACATTTCCCTATTCTCTACAATGGTTCCCTGTATATTACCATCCCTTTGTGCTTTATAATACTTCCTTATGCGTAGCAATACCTCTCTGGCCATTACAATGCTTTCCCATACCCATCTGAGCTCTAAAATGCTTTCATGGGCTTTACAATGCTTTCCTGTGCTCTGCAATGTCTACCAGACCTCTCTATGCTTTACATTGTGCATTGACATGCCTTTGTGCTTTAAAATACTTCCCTATGCTTAGCAATATCTCTTTCTGGCCTTTACAATGATTTACCATACATATCTGTGCTATACAGTGTTTCTCTATTCTTTACCAGACCGCTTTGTGCTTTAAATTGCCTCTGTGCTTCAAAAATGCTTACCTATGCATTTTTACCATACCTCCGTGCTTTAAAAATCCTCCTGTGTGCTTTACAATGCTTCCCTATGCTTTACCATAGCTTTCTGACCTTTACAACGATTTATCATACCATTCTGTCCTCTACAATGCTCTCTATGTTTACACTGTGTATCGCCATACCTTTGTGCTTAATGCCTCTGTGCTTTAAAATACTTCCCTGTGGTTTACCATATCAATCTGCGCATTACCATACCTATCTGTGCTGTACTATGCTTTGCTTTACCATACCTATCTGTGCTTTACAATGGTTCCCTGTTCTCTACAATGGTTCCCTGTAGATTACCATCCCTTTGTGCTTTATA
Source organism: Acipenser ruthenus (assembly GCF_902713425.1). Lineage (NCBI taxonomy): Eukaryota > Metazoa > Chordata > Actinopteri > Acipenseriformes > Acipenseridae > Acipenser > Acipenser ruthenus. The sequence continues at coordinate 4,324,932 of NC_081238.1, forward strand.
ATACTTCTCTATGCTTAGCAATACCTCTCTGGCCTTTACAATGCTTTCCCATACCCATCTGAGCTCTAAAATGCTTTCATGGGCTTTACAATGCTTTCCTGTGCTCTGCAATGTCTACCAGACCTCTCTATGCTTTACATTGTGCATTGACATGCCTTTGTGCTTTAAAATACTTCCCTATGCTTAGCAATATCTCTTTCTGGCCTTTACAATGATTTACCATACATATCTGTGCTATACAGTGTTTCTCTATTCTTTACCAGACCGCTTTGTGCTTTAAATTGCCTCTGTGCTTCAAAAATGCTTACCTATGCATTTTTACCATACCTCCGTGCTTTAAAAATCCTCCTGTGTGCTTTACAATGCTTCCCTATGCTTTACCATAGCTTTCTGACCTTTACAACGATTTATCATACCATTCTGTCCTCTACAATGCTCTCTATGTTTACACTGTGATTCGCCATACTTGTTTGCTTAAACCACTGTCATTAAAATATTTCCCTGTGGTTTGCCATACAACTCTGAACATTACCACACCTATCTGCGCTGTCCTATGCTTTACCATACCTATCTGTGCTGTACTATGCTTTGCTGTGCTTTACCATACCTATCTTTGCTTTACAATGGTTCCCTGTTCTCTACAATGGTTCCCTGTAGATTACCATCCCTTTGTGCTTTATAATACTTCTCTATGCTTAGCAATACCTCTCTGGCCTTTACAATGCTTTCCCATTCCCATCTGAGCTCTAAAATGCTTTCATGGGCTCTAAAATGCTTTCCTGTGCTTTGCAATGTCTACCAGACCTCTCTATGCTTTACATTGTGCATTGACATGCCTTTGTGCTTTAAAATACTTCCCTATGCTTAGCAATATCTCTTTATGGCCTTTACAATGATTTACCATACATACATGCATTTTTACCATACCTCCGTGCTTTAAAAATCCTCCTGTGTGCTTTACAATGCTTCCCTATGCTTTACCATAGCTTTCTGACCTTTACAACGATTTATCATACCTTTCGGTCCTCTACAATGCTCTCTATGTTTACACTGTGATTCGCCATACCTTTGTGCTTAATGCCTCTGTGCTTTAAAATACTTCCCTGTGGTTTACCATATCAATCTGCGCATTACCATACCTATCTGTGCTGTACTATGCTTTGCTGTGCTTTACCATACCTATCTGTGCTTTACAATGGTTCCCTGTTCTCTACAATGGTTCCCTGTAGATTACCATCCCTTTGTGCTTTATAATACTTCTCTATGCTTAGCAATACCTCTCTGGCCTTTACAATGCTTTCCCATACCCATCTGAGCTCTAAAATGCTTTCATGGGCTTTACAATGCTTTCCTGTGCTTTGCAATGTCTACCAGACCTCTCTATGCTTTACATTGTGCATTGACATGCCTTTGTGCTTTAAAATACTTCCCTATGCTTAGCAATATCTCTATCTGGCCTTTACAATGATTTACCATACATACATGCATTTTTACCATACCTCCGTGCTTTAAAAATCCTCCTGTGTGCTTTACAATGCTTCCCTATGCTTTACCATAGCTTTCTGACCTTTACAACGATTTATCATACCTTGCTGTCCTCTACAATGCTCTCTATGTTTACACTGTGATTCGCCATACCTTTGTGCTTAATGCCTCTGTGCTTTAAAATACTTCCCTGTGGTTTACCATATCAATCTGCGCATTACCATACCTATCTGTGCTGTACCATGCTTTACAATACCTATCTGTGCTTTTCAACATTTCCCTGTGCTCCACAGTGCTTCACTGTGCATTACAATACACTTTTCTCTGCAATGCCTTCCTGTGAATTGCCATACCTTTGTGCTTCGTAATACTTCACTATGCTTAGCAATACCTCTCTGGCCTAAACAGTGATTTCCCATATCCATCTGTGCTGTACAATGCTTCCATGTGCTTTGGAATGTTTTTCTTTGCTCTGGAATGTTTACCAGACCTCTCTATGGTTTATATTGTGCAATCACGTACCTCTGTACTTTAAAATCATCCTATGTGATTTACAATGCTTTCATATGCTTTACCATAGCTCTCTGACCTTTACAAAGATTTAACATACCTTTCTGTCCTCTACAATGCTCTCTATGTTTACACTGTGATTTGCCATACCTTTGTGCTTAATGCCTCTGTGCTTTAAAATACTTCCCTGTGGTTTACCATATCAATCTGCGCATTACCATACCTATCTGTGCTGTACTATGCTTTGCTGTGCTTTACCATACCTATCTGTGCTTTACAATGGTTCCCTGTTCTCTACAATGGTTCCCTGTAGATTACCATCCCTTTGTGCTTTATAATACTTCTCTATGCTTAGCAATACCTCTCTGGCCTTTACAATGCTTTCCCATACCCATCTGAGCTCTAAAATGCTTTCATGGGCTTTACAATGCTTTCCTGTGCTTTGCAAGGTCTACCAGACCTCTCTATGCTTTACATTGTGCATTGACATGCCTTTGTGCTTTAAAATACGTCCCTATGCTTAGCAATATCTCTTTCTGCCCTTTACAATGATTTACCATACATACATGCATTTTTACCATACCTCGTGCTTTAAAAATCCTCCTGTGTGCTTTACAATGCTTCCCTATGCTTTACCATAGCTTTCTGACCTTTACAACGATTTAACATACCTTTCTGTCCTCTACAATGCTCTCTAGTTTACACTGTGATTTGCCATAGCTTTGTGCTTAATGCCTCTGTGCTTTAAAATACTTCCCTGTGGTTTACCATATCAATCTGCGCATTACCATACCTATCTGTGCTGTACTATGCTTTGCTGTGCTTTACCATACCTATCTGTGCTTTACAATGGTTCCCTGTTCTCTACAATGGTTCCCTGTAGATTACCATCCCTTTGTGCTTTATAATACTTCTCTATGCTTAGCAATACCTCTCTGGCCTTTACAATGCTTTCCCATTCCCATCTGAGCTCTAAAATGCTTTCATGGGCTTTACAATGCTTTCCTGTGCTTTGCAATGTCTACCAGACCTCTCTATGCTTTACATTGTGCATTGACATGCCTTTGTGCTTTAAAATACTTCCCTATGCTTAGCAATATCTCTTTCTGGCCTTTACAATGATTTACCATACATATCTGTGCTATACAGTGTTTCTCTATTCTTTACCAGACCACTTTGTGCTTTAAATTGCCTCTGTGCTTCAAAAATGCTTACCTATGCATTTTTACCATACCTCCGTGCTTTAAAAATCCTCCTGTGTGCTTTACAATGCTTCCCTATGCTTTACCATAGCTTTCTGACCTTTACAACGATTTATCATACCTTTCTGTCCTCTACAATGCTCTCTATGTTTACACTGTGTATCGCCATACCTTTGTGCTTAATGCCTCTGTGCTTTAAAATACTTCCCTGTGGTTTACCATATCAATCTGCGCATTACCATACCTATCTGTGCTGTACTATGCTTTGCTGTGCTTTACCATACCTATCTTTGCTTTACAATGGTTCCCTGTTCTCTACAATGGTTCCCTGTAGATTACCATCCCTTTGTGCTTTATAATACTTCTCTATGCTTAGCAATACCTCTCTGGCCTTTTACAATGCTTTCCCATTCCCATCTGAGCTCTAAAATGCTTTCATGGGCTTTACAATGCTTTCCTGTGCTTTGCAATGTCTACCAGACCTCTCTATGCTTTACATTGTGCATTGACATGCCTTTGTGCTTTAAAATACTTCCCTATGCTTAGCAATATCTCTTTCTGGCCTTTACAATGATTTACCACACATACATGCATTTTTACCATACCTCCGTGCTTTAAAAATCCTCCTGTGTGCTTTACAATGCTTCCCTATGCTTTACCATAGCTTTCTGACCTTTACAACGATTTATCATACCTTTCTGTCCTCTACAATGCTCTCTATGTTTACACTGTGATTCGCCATACCTTTGTGCTTAATGCCTCTGTGCTTTAAAATACTTCCCTGTGGTTTACCATATCAATCTGCGCATTACCATACCTATCTGTGCTGTACTATGCTTTACCATACCTATCTGTGCTTTTCAACATTTCCCTGTGCTCCACAATGCTTCACTGTGCATTACAATACACTTTTCTCTGCAATGCCTTCCTGTGAATTGCCATACCTTTGTGCTTCGTAATACTTCTCTATGCTTAGCAATACCTCTCTGGCCTGAACAGTGATTTCCCATATCCATCTGTGCTGTACAATGCTTCCATGTGCTTTGGAATGCTTTTCTTTGCTCTGGAATGTTTACCAGACCTCTCTATGGTTTATATTGTGCAATCACGTACCTCTGTACTTTAAAATCCTCCTATGTGATTTACAATGCTTTCCTATGCTTTACCATAGCGCTCTGACCTTTACAAAGATTTATCATACCTTTCTGTCCTCTACAATGCTCTCTATGTTTACACTGTGATTTGCCATACTTGTTTGCTTAAACCACTGTCTTTAAAATATTTCCCTGTGGTTTGCCATACAACTCTGAACATTACCACACCTATCTGCGCTGTCCTATGCTTTACCATACCTATCTGTGCTGTACTATGCTTTGCTGTGCTTTACCATACCTATCTTTGCTTTACAATGGTTCCCTGTTCTCTACAATGGTTCCCTGTAGATTACCATCCCTTTGTGCTTTATAATACTTCTCTATGCTTAGCAATACCTCTCTGGCCTTTACAATGCTTTCCCATTCCCATCTGAGCTCTAAAATGCTTTCATGGGCTTTACAATGCTTTCCTGTGCTTTGCAATGTCTACCAGACCTCTCTATGCTTTACATTGTGCATTGACATGCCTTTGTGCTTTAAAATACTTCCCTATGCTTAGCAATATCTCTTTCTGGCCTTTACAATGATTTACCATACATACATGCATTTTTACCATACCTCCGTGCTTTAAAAATCCTCCTGTGTGCTTTACAATGCTTCCCTATGCTTTACCATAGCTTTCTGACCTTTACAACGATTTATCATACCTTTCTGTCCTCTACAATGCTCTCTATGTTTACACTGTGATTCGCCATACCTTTGTGCTTAATGCCTCTGTGCTTTAAAATACTTCCCTGTGGTTTACCATATCAATCTGCGCATTACCATACCTATCTGTGCTGTACTATGCTTTGCTGTGCTTTACCATACCTATCTGTGCTTTACAATGGTTCCCTGTTCTCTACAATGGTTCCCTGTAGATTACCATCCCTTTGTGCTTTATAATACTTCTCTATGCTTAGCAATAACTCTCTGGCCTTTACAATGCTTTCCCATTCCCATCTGAGCTCTAAAATGCTTTCATGGGCTTTACAATGCTTTCCTGTGCTTTGCAATGTCTACCAGACCTCTCTATGCTTTACATTGTGCATTGACATGCCTTTGTGCTTTAAAATACTTCCCTATGCTTAGCAATATCTCTTTCTGGCCTTTACAATGATTTACCATACATATCTGTGCTATACAGTGTTTCTCTATTCTTTACCAGACCACTTTGTGCTTTAAATTGCCTCTGTGCTTCAAAAATGCTTACCTATGCATTTTTACCATACCTCCGTGCTTTAAAAATCCTCCTGTGTGCTTTACAATGCTTCCCTATGCTTTACCATAGCTTTCTGACCTTTACAACGATTTATCATACCTTTCTGTCCTCTACAATGCTCTCTATGTTTACACTGTGATTCGCCATACCTTTGTGCTTAATGCCTCTGTGCTTTAAAATACTTCCCTGTGGTTTACCATATCAATCTGCGCATTACCATACCTATCTGTGCTGTACTATGCTTTACCATACCTATCTGTGCTTTTCAACATTTCCCTGTGCTCCACAATGCTTCACTGTGCATTACAATACACTTTTCTCTGCAATGCCTTCCTGTGAATTGCCATACCTTTGTGCTTCGTAATACTTCTCTATGCTTAGCAATACCTCTCTGGCCTGAACAGTGATTTCCCATATCCATCTGTGCTGTACAATGCTTCCATGTGCTTTGGAATGCTTTTCTTTGCTCTGGAATGTTTACCAGACCTCTCTATGGTTTATATTGTGCAATCACGTACCTCTGTACTTTAAAATCCTCCTATGTGATTTACAATGCTTTCCTATGCTTTACCATAGCGCTCTGACCTTTACAAAGATTTATCATACCTTTCTGTCCTCTACAATGCTCTCTATGTTTACACTGTGATTTGCCATACTTGTTTGCTTAAACCACTGTCTTTAAAATATTTCCCTGTGGTTTGCCATACAACTCTGAACATTACCACACCTATCTGCGCTGTCCTATGCTTTAACATACCTATCTGTGCTTTTCAACATTTCCCTATTCTCTACAATAGTTCCCTGTATATTACCATCCCTTTGTGCTTTATAATACTTCCTTATGCGTAGCAATACCTCTCTGGCCATTACAATGCTTTCCCATACCCATCTGAGCTCTAAAATGCTTTCATGGGCTTTACAATGCTTTCCTGTGCTCTGCAATGTCTACCAGACCTCTCTATGCTTTACATTGTGCATTGACATGCCTTTGTGCTTTAAAATACTTCCCTATGCTTAGCAATATCTCTTTCTGGCCTTTACAATGATTTACCATACATATCTGTGCTATACAGTGTTTCTCTATTCTTTACCAGACCGCTTTGTGCTTTAAATTGCCTCTGTGCTTCAAAAATGCTTACCTATGCATTTTTACCATATCTCCGTGCTTTAAAAATCCTCCTGTGTGCTTTACAATGCTTCCCTATGCTTTACCATAGCTTCCTGACCTTTACAACGATTTATCATACCTTTCTGTCCTCTACAATGCTCTCTATGTTTACACTGTGTATCGCCATACCTTTGTGCTTAATGCCTCTGTGCTTTAAAATACTTCCCTGTGGTTTACCATATCAATCTGCGCATTACCATACCTATCAGTGCTGTACTATGCTTTGCTTTACCATACCTATCTGTGCTTTACAATGGTTCCCTGTTCTCTACAATGGTTCCCTGTAGATTACCATCCCTTTGTGCTTTATAATACTTCTCTATGCTTAGCAATACCTCTCTGGCCTTTACAATGCTTTCCCATACCCATCTGAGCTCTAAAATGCTTTCATGGGCTTTACAATGCTTTCCTGTGCTTTGCAATGTCTACCAGACCTCTCTATGCTTTACATTGTGCATTGACATGCCTTTGTGCTTTAAAATACTTCCCTATGCTTAGCAATATCTCTTTCTGGCCTTTACAATGATTTACCATACATACATGCATTTTTACCATACCTCCGTGCTTTAAAAATCCTCCTGTGTGCTTTACAATGCTTCCCTATGCTTTACCATAGCTTTCTGACCTTTACAACGATTTATCATACCTTTCTGTCCTCTACAATGCTCTCTATGTTTACACTGTGATTCGCCATACCTTTGTGCTTAATGCCTCTGTGCTTTAAAATACTTCCCTGTGGTTTAACATATCAATCTGCGCATTACCATACCTATCTGTGCTGTACTATGCTTTGCTGTGCTTTACCATACCTATCTGTGCTTTACAATGGTTCCCTGTAGATTACCATCCCTTTGTGCTTTATAATACTTCTCTATGCTTAGCAATACCTCTCTGGCCTTTACAATGCTTTCCCATACCCATCTGAGCTCTAAAATGCTTTCATGGGCTTTACAATGCTTTCCTGTGCTTTGCAATGTCTACCAGACCTCTCTATGCTTTACATTGTGCATTGACATGCCTTTGTGCTTTAAAATACTTCCCTATGCTTAGCAATATCTCTTTCTGGCCTTTACAATGATTTACCATACATACATGCATTTTTACCATACCTCCGTGCTTTAAAAATCCTCCTGTGTGCTTTACAATGCTTCCCTATGCTTTCATAGCTTTCTGACCTTTACAACGATTTAACATACCTTTCTGTCCTCTACAATGCTCTCTAGTTTACACTGTGATTTGCCATACCTTTGTGCTTAATGCCTCTGTGCTTTAAAATACTTCCCTGTGGTTTACCATATCAATCTGCGCATTACCATACCTATCTGTGCTGTACTATGCTTTGCTGTGCTTTACCATACCTATCTGTGCTTTACAATGGTTCCCTGTTCTCTACAATGGTTCCCTGTAGATTACCATCCCTTTGTGCTTTATAATACTTCTCTATGCTTAGCAATACCTCTCTGGCCTTTACAATGCTTTCCCATTCCCATCTGAGCTCTAAAATGCTTTCATGGGCTTTACAATGCTTTCCTGTGCTTTGCAATGTCTACCAGACCTCTCTATGCTTTACATTGTGCATTGACATGCCTTTGTGCTTTAAAATACTTCCCTATGCTTAGCAATATCTCTTTCTGGCCTTTACAATGATTTACCATACATATCTGTGCTATACAGTGTTTCTCTATTCTTTACCAGACCACTTTGTGCTTTAAATTGCCTCTGTGCTTCAAAAATGCTTACCTATGCATTTTTACCATACCTCCGTGCTTTAAAAATCCTCCTGTGTGCTTTACAATGCTTCCCTATGCTTTACCATAGCTTTCTGACCTTTACAACGATTTATCATACCTTTCTGTCCTCTACAATGCTCTCTATGTTTACACTGTGTATCGCCATACCTTTGTGCTTAATGCCTCTGTGCTTTAAAATACTTCCCTGTGGTTTACCATATCAATCTGCGCATTACCATACCTATCTGTGCTGTACTATGCTTTGCTGTGCTTTACCATACCTATCTTTGCTTTACAATGGTTCCCTGTTCTCTACAATGGTTCCCTGTAGATTACCATCCCTTTGTGCTTTATAATACTTCTCTATGCTTAGCAATACCTCTCTGGCCTTTACAATGCTTTCCCATTCCCATCTGAGCTCTAAAATGCTTTCATGGGCTTTACAATGCTTTCCTGTGCTTTGCAATGTCTACCAGACCTCTCTATGCTTTACATTGTGCATTGACATGCCTTTGTGCTTTAAAATACTTCCCTATGCTTAGCAATATCTCTTTCTGGCCTTTACAATGATTTACCATACATACATGCATTTTTACCATACCTCCGTGCTTTAAAAATCCTCCTGTGTGCTTTACAATGCTTCCCTATGCTTTACCATAGCTTTCTGACCTTTACAACGATTTATCATACCTTTCTGTCCTCTACAATGCTCTCTATGTTTACACTGTGATTCGCCATACCTTTGTGCTTAATGCCTCTGTGCTTTAAAATACTTCCCTGTGGTTTACCATATCAATCTGCGCATTACCATACCTATCTGTGCTGTACTATGCTTTACCATACCTATCTGTGCTTTTCAACATTTCCCTGTGCTCCACAATGCTTCACTGTGCATTACAATACACTTTTCTCTGCAATGCCTTCCTGTGAATTGCCATACCTTTGTGCTTCGTAATACTTCTCTATGCTTAGCAATACCTCTCTGGCCTGAACAGTGATTTCCCATATCCATCTGTGCTGTACAATGCTTCCATGTGCTTTGGAATGCTTTTCTTTGCTCTGGAATGTTTACCAGACCTCTCTATGGTTTATATTGTGCAATCACGTACCTCTGTACTTTAAAATCCTCCTATGTGATTTACAATGCTTTCCTATGCTTTACCATAGCGCTCTGACCTTTACAAAGATTTATCATACCTTTCTGTCCTCTACAATGCTCTCTATGTTTACACTGTGATTTGCCATACTTGTTTGCTTAAACCACTGTCTTTAAAATATTTCCCTGTGGTTTGCCATACAACTCTGAACATTACCACACCTATCTGCGCTGTCCTATGCTTTAACATACCTATCTGTGCTTTTCAACATTTCCCTATTCTCTACAATGGTTCCCTGTATATTACCATCCCTTTGTGCTTTATAATACTTCCTTATGCGTAGCAATACCTCTCTGGCCATTACAATGTTTTCCCATACCCATCTGAGCTCTAAAATGCTTTCATGGGCTTTACAATGCTTTCCTGTGCTCTGCAATGTCTACCAGACCTCTCTATGCTTTACATTGTGCATTGACATGCCTTTGTGCTTTAAAATACTTCCCTATGCTTAGCAATATCTCTTTCTGGCCTTTACAATGATTTACCATACATATCTGTGCTATACAGTGTTTCTCTATTCTTTACCAGACCGCTTTGTGCTTTAAATTGCCTCTGTGCTTCAAAAATGCTTACCTATGCATTTTTACCATATCTCCGTGCTTTAAAAATCCTCCTGTGTGCTTTACAATGCTTCCCTATGCTTTACCATAGCTTTCTGACCTTTACAACGATTTATCATACCTTTCTGTCCTCTACAATGCTCTCTATGTTTACACTGTGTATCGCCATACCTTTGTGCTTAATGCCTCTGTGCTTTAAAATACTTCCCTGTGGTTTACCATATCAATCTGCGCATTACCATACCTATCTGTGCTGTACTATGCTTTGCTTTACCATACCTATCTGTGCTTTACAATGGTTCCCTGTTCTCTACAATGGTTCCCTGTAGATTACCATCCCTTTGTGCTTTATAATACTTCTCTATGCTTAGCAATACCTCTCTGGCCTTTACAATGCTTTCCCATACCCATCTGAGCTCTAAAATGCTTTCATGGGCTTTACAATGCTTTCCTGTGCTTTGCAATGTCTACCAGACCTCTCTATGCTTTACATTGTGCATTGACATGCCTTTGTGCTTTAAAATACTTCCCTATGCTTAGCAATATCTCTTTATAGCCTTTACAATGATTTACCATACATACATGCATTTTTACCATATCTCCGTGCTTTAAAAATCCTCCTGTGTGCTTTACAATGCTTCCCTATGCTTTACCATAGCTTTCTGACCTTTACAACGATTTATCATACCTTTCGGTCCTCTACAATGCTCTCTATGTTTACACTGTGATTCGCCATACCTTTGTGCTTAATGCCTCTGTGCTTTAAAATACTTCCCTGTGGTTTACCATATCAATCTGCGCATTACCATACCTATCTGTGCTGTACTATGCTTTACCATACCTATCTGTGCTTTTCAACATTTCCCTGTGCTCCACAATGCTTCACTGTGCATTACAATACACTTTTCTCTGCAATGCCTTCCTGTGAATTGCCATACCTTTGTGCTTCGTAATACTTCTCTATGCTTAGCAATACCTCTCTGGCCTGAACAGTGATTTCCCATATCCATCTGTGCTGTACAATGCTTCCATGTGCTTTGGAATGCTTTTCTTTGCTCTGGAATGTTTACCAGACCTCTCTATGGTTTATATTGTGCAATCACGTACCTCTGTACTTTAAAATCCTCCTATGTGATTTACAATGCTTTCCTATGCTTTACCATAGCGCTCTGACCTTTACAAAGATTTATCATACCTTTCTGTCCTCTACAATGCTCTCTATGTTTACACTGTGATTTGCCATACTTGTTTGCTTAAACCACTGTCTTTAAAATATTTCCCTGTGGTTTGCCATACAACTCTGAACATTACCACACCTATCTGCGCTGTCCTATGCTTTACCATACCTATCTGTGCTGTACTATGCTTTGCTGTGCTTTACCATACCTATCTGTGCTTTTCAATGGTTCCCTGTTCTCTACAATGGTTCCCTGTAGATTACCATCCCTTTGTTCTTTATAATACTTCCTTACGCGTAGCAATACCTCTCTGGCCATTACAATGCTTTCCCATACCCATCTGAGCTCTAAAATGCTTTCATGGGCTTTACAATGCTTTCCTGTGCTCTGCAATATCTACCAGACCTCTCTATGCTTTACATTGTGCATTGACATGCCTTTGTGCTTTAAAATACTTCCCTAGGCTTAGCAACATCTCTTTCTGGCCTTTACAATGGTTTACCATACATATCTGTGCTCTACAGTGTTTCTCTATTCTTTACCAGACCGCTTTGTGCTTTAAATTGCCTCTGTGCTTCAAAAATGCTTACCTATGCATTTTTACCATACCTCCGTGCTTTAAAATCCTCCTGTGTGCTTTACAACGCTTCCCTATGCTTTACCATAGCTCTCTGACCTTTACAAAGATTCATAATACCTTTCTGAGCTCTACGTTTACATTGTGATTTGCCATACCTTTGTGCTTAATGCCTCTGTGCTTTAAAATACTTCCCTGTGGTTTGCCATATCAATCTGCGCATTACCATACCTATCTGTGGCTTTACAATATTTCCCTGTTCTCTACAATGTAACTATCACTGTTATCTGCTGTATTATTGAATTGTGGGTTGTCACACTTGTACTTTGCTTGAACAAAAGTTATTGTATTTCTTGCTCTATTGTATTACTTGTATTGTAACACTTGAAATGTATTTGCTTACGATTGTAAGTCGCCGTGGATAAGGGAGTCTGCTAAGAAATAAATAATAATAATAATAATAATAATAATAATAAAATGGTTCCCTGTACATTACCATCCCATTGTGTTTTATAATACTTCCTTATGCGTAGCAATACCTCTCTGGCCATTACAATGCTTTCCCATACCCATCTGTTCTCTAAAATGTTTTCATGGGTTTTACAATGCTTTCCTCTGCTCTGCAATATCTACCAGACCTCTCTATGCTTTACATTGTGCATTGACATGCCTTTGTGCTTTAAAATACTTCCCTAGGCTTAGCAATATCTCTTTCTGGCCTTTACAATTATTTACCATACATATCTGTGCTCTACAGTGCTTCCCTATTCTTTACCAGGCCGCTTTGTGCTTTAAATTGTCTCTGTGCTTCAAAAATGCTTACCTATGCATTTTACCATACCTCCGTGCTTTAAAATCCTCCTGTGTGCTTTACAACGCTTCCCTATGCTTTACCATAGCTCTCTGACCTTTACAAAAATTCATAATACCTTTCTGAGCTCTACGTTTACATGGTGATTTGCCATACCTGTTTGCTTAATGCCTCTGTCTTTAAAATACTTCCCTGTGGTTTGCCATACAACTCTGAACATTACCACACCTATCTGCGCTGTCCTATGCTTTACCATACCTTTCTGTGCTTTGCAACATTTCCCTGTGCTCCACAATGCTTCACTGTGCATTACAATACACTTTTCTCTGCAATGCCTTCCTGTGAATTGCCATACCTTTGTGCTTCGTAATACTTCTCTATGCTTAGCAATACCTCTCTGGCCTGAACAGTGATTTCCCATATCCATCTGTGCTGTACAATGCTTCCAGTGCTTTGGAATGCTTTTCTTTGCTCTGGAATGTTTACCAGACCTCTCTATGGTTTATATTGTGCAATCACGTACCTCTGTACTTTAAAATCCTCCTATGTGATTTACAATGCTTTCATATGCTTTACCATAGCTCTCTGACCTTTACAAAGATTTATAATACCTTTCTGAGCTCTACATTTACATTGTAATTTGCCATACCTTTGTGCTTAATGCCTCTGTGCTTTAAAATACTTCCCTGTGGTTTGCCATATCAATCTGCGCATTACCATACCTATCTGTGGCTTTACAATATTTCCCTGTTCTCTACAATGTAGCTATCACTGTTATCTGCTGTATTATTGAATTGTGGGTTGTCACACTTGTACTTTGCTTGAACAAAAGTTATTGTATTTCTTGCTCTATTGTATTACTTGTATTGTAACACTTGAAATGTATTTGCTTACGATTATAAGTCGCCCTGGATAAGGGCGTCTGCTAAGAAATAAATAATAATAATAATAATAATAATAATAATAATAATAATAATAATAATAATAATAAAATGGTTCCCTGTACATTACCATCCCATTGTGTTTTATAATACTTCCTTATGCGTAGCAATACCTCTCTGGCCAATACAATGCTTTCCCATACCCATCAGTTCTCTAAAATGTTTTCATGGGCTTTACAATGCTTTCCTGTGCTCTGCAATATCTACCAGACCTCTCTATGCTTTACATTGTGCATTGACATGCCTTTGTGCTTTAAAATACTTCCCTATGCTTAGCAATATCTCTTTCTGGCCTTTACAATGGTTTACCAAACATATCTGAGCTATGCAGCGTTTCCCTATTCTTTACCAGGCCGCTTTGTGCTTTAAATTGCCTCTGTGCTTCAAAAATGCTTACCTATGCATTTTTACCATACCTCCGTGCTTTAAAAATCCTCCTGTGTGCTTTACAATGCTTCCCTATGCTTTACCATAGCTTTCTGACCTTTACAACGATTTATCATACCTTTCGGTCCTTTGTGCTTTAAATTGCCTCTGTGCTTCAAAAATGCTTACCTATGCTTTATCTCCGCTATACAAGGTTTCCCTGTGCTTTACAATGCTTCTCTATGCTTTACCAGACCTCTCTCTGCTTCACCATCCATCCCTCTGCTTTACCAGACCTCTGTGCGTCCCTGTGCATTGCCATACCTTTGTGCTTTACAATGCCTCTGTGCTTTAAAATACTTCCCTAAACTGGCCTAGATCTCTGTGCTTCCCCTATGCTTTGCCAGAAATCTGTTCTTTAAAATGCTTCCATCTGCTTTATCATACCTCTCTGTGCTTTAAAAGGCTTCCCTATGCTTTGCCAGACCTCTGTGCTCTGCAATGTTTCCTTGTGCTTTAAGAACATTAGAAAGTTTAGAAACGAGAGGAGGCAATTCAGCCCATCTTGCTTGTTTAGTTGTTAGTAGCTTATTGATCCCAGAATCTCATCAAGCAGCTTCTTGAAGGATCCCAGGGTGTCAGCTTCAACATCATTACTGGAGAGTTGGTTCCAGACCCTCACAATTCTCTGTGTAAAAAAGTGCCTTCTATTTTCTGTTCTGAATGCCCCTTTATCTAATCTCCATTTGTGACCCCTGGTCCTTGTTTCTTTTTTTCAGGTCAAAAGGGTCCCCTGGATCGACATTGTCAATACCTTTTAGAATTTTTGAACTTGAATCAGATCACCGCGCAGTATTCTTTGTTCAAGACTGAACAGATTCAATTCTTTGAGCCTGTCTGCATACAACATGCCTTTTAAACCCGGAATAATTCTGGTTGCTCTTCTTTGCACTCTTTCTAGAGAAGCAATATCCTTTTTGTAACGAGGTGACCAGAACTGAACACAATATTTGATTTAAAATCAACACTTTTCACAATATATCCAAGCATCTTGTTGGTCTTTTTTTATAGCTTCCCTACATTGTCTAGATGAAGACATTTCCGAGTCAACATAAACTCCTAGTTCTTTTTCATAGATTCCTCCTTCAAATTTCAGTATCTGCCATATGATATTTATAATGCACATTTCGATTGCCTGTATACTTTTCACCAATAAATGTAATTTGCCATGTGTCTGCCCAGATTTGAATGCTGTCATTATTATTATTTGTTTATTTAGCAGGCGCCTTTATCCAAGGCGACTTACAGAGACTAGGGTTTGTGAACTATGCATCAGCTCCGTCCCACTCGAAAGACGGAGCACAAGGAGGTTAAGTGACTTGCTCAGGGTCACACAATGAGTAAGTGGTTGAGGTGTGATTTGAACAAGGGACCTCCTGGTTACAAGTCCTTTTCTTTAACCACTGGACCACACAGCCTCTAGATCATTTTGAATGACTTTTGCTGCTGCAGCAGTCTTTGCCACTCCTCCTATTTTTGTGTCGTCTGCAAATTTAACAAGTTTGCTTATACCAGAATCTAAATCATTGTAGATTAGGAATAGCAGAGGACCTAATACTGATCCCTATGGTACACCACTGGTTACCTCGCTCCATTTTGAGGTTTCTCCTAATCAGTACTTTGTTTTCTACATATACTTTACAAATGTATCCCTGTGCTTTAAAATGCTTCCCGGTGCTTTACCATACCTCTCTGTGCTTTACAATGCTTCCTTATGCTTTACCAGACCCCTCTGTGCTTCACCATAATTTGCTTGATTTGTCGTCCATTTCTGGTATTTTATGTCTAATGCTGGAAACTAGATTTTAGCAACCCAAAACAATGTAGCACTGACTTTGTCCCATCTGCTACGCTCAGTACAGCAGGTCAGAGAAAAGCCAGTACAGACGCACGGATAGGCTGATTAAAACCGCTTTAGGAGTATGTATTATTTATTTTTTAAAATTATATTCCACTGAGGTGGTTTTTTTTTTTGCCTAAGTGCTTAGAAATACAAAAACGCCCATCTACAAAAGAAAGATGCGTAGTTTGCGTCGCTTGCGTTGTGCAGTAGTTCACGAGTTTTCTTTCCTCCCCTCACCAAATGAAAAAGTGTCCCGATTTTTCACTCTTGCTATCTGGTCACCCTAGGTCAAAATGGCAAAATAAATATGCACACAGGTTTAAGAATTTAGTTTAGTAGAAAGGCTCGAGTGAACAGAATTAAGACAGCTAGCCGAATGCTGACAAATAGTTTAAAATCGCTGTGGTTTGAAGAGATATGTGTGATTTTCTGGAGTGTCATGACTTTATAACTGCAAGCACCGACGCTTTATCCTGTGAGGAGACGAGAGGAGAGGATACTAACTAGGCCATGGTAAGTAACTGACGTATTTCATTGTATTTAAATACTTAAAATGTAAGATTGTGTTCTCGCTGGTTCGGTGACGCTTCCTATTTGACTTTTTAAAGTGCATTCGCTGCGAATATATGCAAGTACATTTATTTTCTGTATAGTTATAACATTTAAACGGTTTACATGCGAGGTATATAGTGGTTGGGAGTGTTCCGTTGACAGTTTTCCATTTTAAATATTTTGAATGTGTACTGTAGCAATGGCGGGCATTGGCGAATTAAAGTTGCTTTCAGCTTCTTGCAATTTACCATGAAAAAAATAGGCATTTTATTTCTTACAGTATTTCACACTATGAATTCATACTTTTTTCAGCGCTGTGCATTTGGTTACTATGGCAACGCGGTCAAACATATAACGACTTGATCATGATTGGTGTTCGAGTCATACTACAAATGACCTAGCAAGGGGACTTTTTTTGACCTGCAAGAACCAAGGACCAGGGGTCACAAATGGAGATTAGATAAAGGGGCATTCAGAACAGAAAATAGGAGGCACTTTTTTACACAGAGAATTGTGAGGGTCTGGAACCAACTCCCCAGTAATGTTGTTGAAGCTGACACCCTGGGATCCTTCAAGAAGCTGCTTGATGAGATTCTGGGATCAATAAGCTACAAACAACCAAAACGAGCAAGATGGGCTGAATGGCCTCCTCTCGTTTGTAAACTTTATGTTTTTAAGTCAGTGGCATGTATCATGTTACAATGTATTAATTTGAAGGTAAGGTATGCTGTTAACCTCTCCTGTATATAAAAGAGTTAATTTTAAAAGGGCAGCAAATATGGAAATTGCACGTTCCTTTTCATTAGCGTGTCAACAATTTAAAAAGGTTTATAAAACTTGAAAAATGTTGCTGAATGTGTCACTGAAGGCTGTTTTAAAAATAAATATATATTTTTGTCTGCTTACGTTACGTTTTTTGCAGCCAGCACAATCTTTGTTTAGCTGTACCTGAGAGAATGCAGTGAAAACGAAAGCAGCCATATTTAGCTGGAAACAGGGTATTCGCAACACAGCTAAGATTTTAATTTTGGTTTGAAGGCAGCTGGAGCTTAGCATGAGTTGAAATTTTTGCTTTACAAACGCCCTCATGCAGGGCGACTTGGGTAACAAGTTATCACAATATAGCAAAGAGATTACAATACAGCAAAGAAAAAAAAGCAATACAGTTTTGTTTGGGGATTTTTTTGTTTCTGTTTGCACTTTGTCAAATGAAACGGTTTTTGCAGTTATTGCGCACAGTGTGTTTGATTTTGTAGGTTGTATGCATGTGTGCTTTGTATTTGTAGTGTATATGTGCAACTACTGTTACAAACTGCAAAAGATATTCGCCTTGCTTCACTCGGCACCATACATTTTCAGTCTTGGCTACTTTGCTCTGTTTTAATAGTTTTAATTGATTTAAATCATGTTTGTAATGTAAACTATTTCCTGTGACGTCAGACCTTAGGTACCTCTTGACTGTAATAAACAAATACATTCTCAACTTCACAATGTGTCCACAAGTGTTCAACAGTCCAGACCTAGTTTCCAGTCGCAAGCAAGCAAAGAAAATAAGTGACAATACATAAACGTATCCAGTGTTTATACGTTCTGCACGTCCATGGCATTTAATGTACAGTTAATAAACCTTAAATATTTGTGTAGTATAATATACTTACAGCTGTCCTGCAAGTTCTCTTCAGAGTTGCTGGATCTTGGATTGGCAATTGCCGCTTTCACCCTGATCCTTACACAATCTTTCTTTCATTCTTTGGACTTCAGAGACTCATGCAGTGCATCCTACAAGGAAGGAACAAATACGTCAAATGCAATAGAGTATAAAACCAGTATGTTCTGATGTGCAAATATTAGAACTTTATAGGAGGTTTGCTACTCAAAATTGAAAAGTATGCATTGTCACAATGCATTTCTGATAAAAATGTTGTTCTTCATTTCTGTTTAAAAACTTATGAACTGAATTGAAATAGAAATGTTTTGCAAATGAAGTACCTGTGGCACAATAACCCTCTCTGGCCTGGGCGATTTTGAACGTATCACAGTCTGATGCAAACAGATTATCTAGGTCCAAGGAGATGACAAAACACAAAATAGGAGAGGAGTTCGACTCCTACCCCCACCCTCCAGGCCAGATAGGGGTTAAGATATTGCTCTACCCCATTTTTTGGAAGAAATCTGCATAATTTGAATAGGTTTTGGAGAAGTGTTGACTAGAAATTAGGATATCAGTGTTCTATTTTTAAATTACCGACTAACTGATAAGTGTTACAGAAACTTGGTTGTCTAAGAGTGATGGAGACGAATATAATATTAGTGGGTACAAACTGTATAGGAAAGACAGGCAGGACAGAAGAGGCGGAGGGGTAGCGCCATACATAAGAAATAGCCTTGAAGCCCAGGAGTTAAATCAGGACAAAGAAAACAATGCAGAATCAATATGGGTCAGAATAATGGACACAAATTCAAAGGGCAGAATAATAATACGAGCATGCTATAGACCGCCAAATTCAGACGCTGAGAAAAATAATCTGTTATACAATGACATTCGAAATGCGTGTAGAAAAGGAGAAGCCATACTAATGGGGGATTTCAAGTTCCCCCATATAAAATGGGAAAACCCAATGGGGGGCACGATGGACGAAACTGAAATGGTGGAAATGACACATGACTGCTTCGTAATGCAGTTTGTCAAAGCACCGACTAGAGGGGAGGCATGTCTTGATTTAGTCTTTTAAAATAATGATGAAGACAGAAAAACTAAAACAGAGCTCAGAGCGCCATTGGCAAACTCAGACCACGACATGGTCTAATTTGAAGTATTTTTTAAAACCCCAAAAGTAATGACTAAAGCTTAAATGTTTACAATTTTAGAAAAGCAAACTATGAAGGTATGAAACAGAGCCTAACAGACGTAGATTGGAGTAAAAAAGAGAAAACATCCACAGAAAAAGGATGGCTGATTTTTAAAAATGTAGTACTAGAGGCGCAAAACAATTACATCCCAAAAGTTGACAAATCTAAATCTAAAACAAAATGGCCAAAAAGGCACTTTACAGAGCGTTTACAGGGACCAAAAACAAAGTACACAGAAAGAGTACTTGGAACTGCAAACACAAGTCAAAAATCAGTTAGAAAAGCCAAGAGAGAGATAGAAATCAATATTGCTCAGGGGGCTAAAACCAATTCCAAAATGTTTTTCCAATATTATAACAGCAAGAGAACATTCAAAGAGGAGGTTAAATGTCTAAGAGACACAAATGGCAAAATCACAACAAATACATTAAAGGATTACTTTTCACTGGTTTTTACAAAAGAGGACACGGACAACATGCCCCACATTTCGACCTGTTCCTATCCAGTTTTAAATAACTTTAGCAAAACAGAGGCAGAAGTGTTAAAGGGACTAGGAGCTCTTAAAATAAACAAATCCCTTGGGCCTGATGAGATCCTCCCAATAGTACTCAAAGAAATGAAAGAAGCTATTTACAAACCGCTAACCAAGATCATGCAACAGTCTCTTGACACAGAGGTTGTACCGACAGACTGGAAAATAGCAAACGTAATACCGATCCACAAAAAGGGAGACAAAGCCGAACCAGGTAACTACAGACCAATAAGCCTGACTTCTATTATATGTAGAATTATGGAAACTATAATAAGATCCAAAATGGAAAATTACCTATATGGTAACAATATCCCAGGAGACAGTCAGCATGGTACGGATTACTGATTATAGGAGAAACCTCAAAATGGAGTTGAGGTAACCAGTGGTGTACCACAGGGATCAGTATTAGGTCCTCTGCTATTCCTAATCTATATTAATGATTTCGATTCTGGTATAGCAAGCAAACTTGTTAAATTTGCAGACGACACAAAAATAGGAGGAGTGGCAAACAGTGTTGCGCAGCAAAGGTCATTCAAAATGATCTAGACAGCATTCAGAACTGGGCAGACACATGGCAAATGAAATTTAATAGAGAAAAGTGTAAAGTATTGCATGCAGGAAATAAAAAAAATATGCATTATAAATATCATATGGGAGATACTGAAATTGATGAAGGGAACTATGAAAAAGACCTCGGAGTTTATGTTGACTCAGAAATGTCTTCATCTAGACAATGTGGAGAAGCTATAAAAAAAGGCCAACAAGATGTTCGGATATATTGTGAGAAGTGTTGAATTTAAAATCAAGGGAAGTAATGTTAAAAATGTATAATGCATTAGTAAGACCTCACCTAGAATATTGTGTTCAGTTCTGGTCACCTTGTTACATAAATGATATTGTTGCTCTAGAAAGAGCGCAAAGAAGAGCAACCAGAACTATCCCGGGCTTAAAAGGCATGTCGTATGCAGACAGGCTAAAATAATTGAATCTATTCAGTCTTGAACAAATCTGATTCAAACATTCAAAACCCTAAAAGGTATAGACAATGTCAACCTAGGGGACGACTTTGACCTGAAAAAAAAATGGCATTTCATTTCTTACAGTATTTCACACTATGAATTCATACTTTTGTCAGCGCTGTTCATTTGGTTACTATGGGAACGAGGTCAAACATATAACGACTTTATCATGATTGGTGTTCGAGTCATACTATAAATGACCTAGCAAGGGGACTTTTTTTGACCTGCAAAAAGAAACAAGGACCAGAGGTCACAAATGCAGATTAGATAAAAGGGGCATTCAGAACAGAAAATAGGAGGCACTCTTTTACACAGAGAATTGTGAGGGTCTGGAACCAACTCCCCAGTAACGTTGTTGAAGCTGACACCCTGGGATCCTTCAAGAAGCTGCTCAATAAGCTACTAACAACCAAACGAGCAAGATGGGCTGAATGGCCTCCTCTCGTTTGTAAACTTTGTTCTTATGTCAGTTGATTTTTACTGGCTATACAAACTACACTTTTCAGCCTTGATACAACACCTGCAAAGAGCCACCAATTAGTACTTTAATATTGTACTGGATCATAACACTACATTTCCCTACAAATTCAGTGACAGAGAATATCATGTTATTGACCAGATCTTGTTTTTAGTAATTAAGCACTAGAAGCAAATTTCAGCTATGTGTTATACTTGCAGGAAAACAAAATGGAGCAAAAATGGTTCTATGTCTTAGATGTGGAACCGTTTATCTGGTGCTGTTTGAAACCAACGTGTAAGATTCTGTATTTGTACTTTATAATAATCAGTTTAATAGTCCACGCAGTATGCTGGGAACTCTGTACTCATTTCTCTGCTGAATGTGCTTAGCGTTGACAACCATTCAAGCTTGTGTTGGTAAGTTTGTGGTACACTGGATGATGTTGTAGACTGAATGATGAGAGTATAGGGGTTAGAGAACATCAGCTTGCTCCTGGGTTCCCATGTGCTTCTTCTTGGTCCATGCATCACTAATGAGAGAGAATGTGTCCATATTACTAGATGTACATATTTTAAAAGAGTCATAAGAAACATGTGTGTGTACTTTTAAAGATGTTGACGGTGTAACCACATATAAATTGTTGATTGTTCACTTTAACAAGCTAGTGCTGTTGATGAGACTGTTTTTAGAGTGAGATGCAAAAGCAGCAGTAGTAAATGTGTGCTATTAAGATTGCAATGTAAACGAGTGAGATGTAGGTCGGACTGTTAAACTGGATCTCATTTTTAACATGGTAGGCCTATGTGGTGGGCATGATGAGATTGGGGTTTCATTAGCTTTTAATGTAAGATACAACCCCTGTGGGTTTTTATTTTGTTTTTGTTTTTACAAACACAACACAATCCAGTGTTTATTAAATTAATAAGAAAAAGGTAACGGGAACTCGGAGCAAATAAAAGACTGAAGTTATTTGTAAACCCCGGCGGCCACGACAAAGCCCAATAATAAACCCCCCCAGATAACCCCACAATCACACTCCACACACTTGCTCACAATATCCAGCCATTCAGTAATTGCTCACTCCCTCCCTGGCTGAACAACCAAAAATAGCCCCCAACACAACCCTGCCCAAAACACCTCCTCCTCCTGTTACATTAGTAAATGTGCTCCCTCTGTGCACAGAATATTATAGGCTACAGTGTAATTATTGGACTAACTGTCATGCACTTGGCTAAAAATGACATAAGAAAAGAGCGAGAGTCGAGAGTTAAAAATGTGAATTAGCTAGGTATTCGATGAAGCTTGGGTAAGGTCCCAGTGGTTAAAGACAAAGGCTTCATACCCAGGACCGCCGAGAGCCGTCATGGGCCACGGGGAAGGATTGGTATACACTATTTTATTAATCCCGTGCAAAAATAAACCACTCATCTCTGCTCTTAACCAATAGCCTGTATTGGTAAATTTGTATTTTAAGCAATACCGATCATTCTCTAATTGTGTTTACCACCAGGTGAAGAAAGTACTTTAGTTTACACAAAACAATTTTTCTAACAAACTGCTGCATCACGTTGTTTTGAGCAAATTATAGATCTTAATAGAATAATTCATACTGTGGTAAATATTGTGCAACTTTAGGGTTCTTTCAAAGTTTTTAAAAGTCTTAAAAAAAACAAAAAACAAAAAAAACACAATATTGCTATGCCTTTTTTCAGCTTTTTGGTGTAGTAAAATATGAAATGCGAAAGTTCAAATCATTGTGTGAAAGGAAGTGTTTGACAGTGCCTGGATACACAATCATTACACAACAGAAGCACTTTGGCTCAGTGTGCAGTACGGCAGTTTTTGTTTTAATGAGGCGGTGGGAACAAAGAGTCTTGTGCAGGGCTAGTTTTAAAATATTTTATAGGAATATATAAATAAATAAATAAATATATTATATATATATATATATATATATATATATATATATATATATATATATATATATATATATATAAATAAAAAATCCCCCTTCATTAGGGACCCGCTTCGAGGCGTTGGGCCCCGGGGAAATTTCCCTATCCTCTCGGTGGGCCTGTTCATACCAGGTGGTTCCCGGTTCAAATCCCAACTCGCACTGTGTGTGACCCAGAGCAAATCACTTTGTCTCCTTGAGACGTAAAACGGAGGTCCTATTGGAGGTGACTGTGATGCATAGTTTACCCCTAGTCTCTGGAAGTCGCTTTGGATAGAAGCATCTGCTAAAATGACCAATTAATAATAATGCATTATTAAGAGGCAAAATTGCTTGATGCAGAAACTCCAGACCGCACCCAAATTCCCATTGAGAACAGGTAATAACCATTCCTTTTTACTGCTTACTACTTAATATTGTTTGGTACTGTACTGGAAGTTAAATAAAGGTTTTGTTGATTGATGGGTTACACTTGCATCAAGTGTCGGATTTATTACGAACACCTCCCAGGAACATTCTAAAACATTCGTGAGGTTTAAAAATCTCACACTCTTGGAAAAGTATTCCAAGAAACCGTGTTTCAGGGGTTCCAAATAGTACACAAAGAACCTTTTTAAAACAGCAGGCTAATCAACCGTAAATAAACGTTGGAATCTCAAAGGATTAATAAGAAACCCTAAAACACCCAAAGAACCCACAGGGGTTCTGATCTATAGAGCCTTCTAATACTAGAAAAGCCATGCAAATTGATTAAAACGCACAGATTTTGTGCATGGCTCCACATTTGAAAGCCATATATTCAATTAGACTTCAGCAGTAAATACCGCGTTGGTGACTAAACATTCCGCTACTTATTAGCAATAAAGGTGACACTGTAGCGAGGGCTAAACTGAGTTTAAAATATAATTTATGGTAGCTGCCTATGCCACTGAAGGCACTACCTTAAAATTAAGTTAAATATTTTAGGTGGTTATCACCAAGTTATTTTATTTGGGCCAGGGGATAAGGTCTTGACCAAATACAACACAAACAAAATAAAAATGGCAGGGATGTAAAATAGTCAAATTTATTTAAAACACAATTTCGTTTCAATTCTCATATTGCACAAATTAGTGCTGTCTGTTAGTTACAGCCAAATACTTCAATTCGATACATTGTTTCAGGGGTTCAGTCGTTCTCTCAGGCATTGCACTGTTACATAGTTTACTATAGCAGCAACTCATTTAGAGCAAGAATACATTGTTTCATTTCTCTCTCGTATTCACACACACACACAGCACTAGACAAGACAGGAGGCTCCCAAATTAGACAAAAGCGATTTATGAAAATGTTTATTCTGTTTATTTCATTTATGCATATGACACGCAATGTAAAAACAAATTCATTTTTTGAAGAAAATGGGAAATGCATCAAGGTTTCTGTATTTGAAGTCACCCTGCATAACATTAAAATCTAAACTGTTTTTCTTGGTTTGCTCATTTTTCCTTACATGTTGTAAACTACATAATTGTGTGTTTGCTTGCCTTTGCACTGAAATTGCATTGTATCCATTTTGTATGAAATATACTGTATGTATATATGAATATGTTAAATACATTTAAACTTTATCATTGTAAGCAAGAACAAAAGTTGTGAAACTGTTGCAGCTATATATACGTGTTATTTTTTAAATCACATATATACTAACTGTTACAGTTAGGGGCTACCAGCAATTCTAGACCTTTGCAATGGTTCTACTTGTGCAAATACTGTTACTTTATCACCTCCTTCCCTGCAAAGTAGAAAGAAGGCCTCACTATATTCCACTATAAAGAAAAAGATAAAAACTATGTTAACCAATATGCTTCTGCTAAAATAATATTAGAGATAGATAATATAAAAACAAAATAAATAGTTTTATTACCCGGAATGGGCAGTTAAAGGTGGGTTCTTTCAATAGTGTTATGTTGTTCTCACTTAGTTGTATTGTGTGTATCATTGTCATACTCTTTGCAGCTTCGGAACCCCAGGCTCAGGACGGTTTTGTCTATACAACTGTTTATTGCACGGAATGAGCAGTTAAAGGTCAGTTTGGTCGGTTTTTTCAATAATGTCGTGTTGTTCCCACTTAGTTGCATTGTGTGTATAATGTTAGTCGTCTTTGCACCTTCGGAACTCAGTGTTCCCGGGAGCTTTTTGGTGATAAAAAGGGTTCTGGCCCAGAACAGGTTAATGACAGCGCGTTATTAATCGGTTCTGATTGTTAAAATATTCTCCCCATATATGTCTAACTTTTTATGCTGTTTTTAAAAGCAATTGAATTCATTAAAGTTCTGTTCCGGCTTTTACCCCATCCCCAGTATTAGACTTGAGTTGAAAACAAAATAAATCGGTTATAAATGACAGTTAATAGTACTATCATTTTCCACGAACGACCAGCTTACATTTTTGTCCTCACTGTCAGACTGAAGATCTTGTAAAATATTAACAAAGGTGTTTTCAATCATTGTGTTTCTCACTGATGACTTCCATTTACAAACCATTTTAGGTCGTTGAAAAACTAAAAGAAAAAAAAAGTGCTCTGAAGCACCTAAGGAGATTCCTCGGACGCTCTTTCAGTGTCAGATTGAGTTTATGAACACACCCTATATCTTTCTAGGAAATTTGAATCAAAGGATTCTTTTCCTTTTTGGGAAAATAATTCTGTAAACGTGCCTGAGAAGTGATTAGGCTATTTGTATTTAGCTGTATCAATTTACTGTAATGAATTAATCTAATTCATAGCACACAGTTTTAAAAAGATTTAAAACCTTTTCAAACAGTTAAAGCATCCTTCCAAACAAAGCTGCCCCAATGCCACAGGTGTTCTCAGTTTATACAAATAAAATCCAGGGTGCGTCCACCAGAGGGAACTCTAACTTAACCCATTTCCTGCCAAACTGGCCACATGAGTTTGAACTTGTAGTTTCCTTTTTGGATTCTTGGCTCACCTCTTATTCTCATTTGTTTCATTTCATTTTTTATAATGATCAAAAAGATGACATACCAAAATGTTATAGTGTCTTATGAACACCTCCCGTGTCTGCTGGCTTTGATTGCTGCCTAACTCCCAGTTAACTAGGCCCTTCATTTCACGGATCATTTTTAATAGCCAGTTAATACTTGTTTTCACCTTTAAAGTTGGAGATTTCAAGTTAGCTATAACATTTTATCAGTCCACTAACTCTGCAACTGCTTAGAGCTGAAAAACAATTAAAAGGTCTAATTAAGTCAGTTATCAGTTCAATTGTTAATATTAAAGCTTTTCTGACCGTCGGGGATCGCTTTTGTGGCGGGATTTTAACTTTCTGACTTGTTCCGAGCAAAAATCCCTGATTCAGACAGTATGAAGGATGTTATGCAAATTAAGCGGGTACCTAATTAACAGTCGCTCTCAAACGTAATTATTTACGGTTTATCTTCTCTATTTGATTTTGCTGTTACTACTAACTATATTGTAATTTTAACTGCTTTTATATGTAATGTGATATTTTGTAACAACTGTAAGCTGCCCTGGCTAAGGGCACCTAAGAAATACATTTAAAAAAAAAAAGGCTACAGTAAAATAGGAGCTCTTCCTCTTTGTCCTGATGTACTTGCTTTATTATTGTGTTCTATTAAATGTCTCCTCTCTGCTTGTCCTGAAACAGGCGTCTTATTTTCTCCCGCCTTTATTATTATGATTATGATTTATTTCTTAGCAGACGCCCCTTAAGGCACCGACGAGAGGGGAGGCTTGCCTGCATTTAGTCTTTTCAAATAACGAAGACAGAATAACAGAGAGCCATTGGGAAACTCAGACCACAACATGGTCTCATTTGAAATGTTTTAAATAACTTTAACATAACAGAGGCAGAAGTGTTAAAGGGACTAGGAGCTCTTAAAATAAACAAATCCCCTGGGCCTGATGAGATCCTCCCAATAGTACTCAAAGAAATGAGAGAAGTTATTTAACAATCATGCAACAGTATCTTGACACAGAGGTTGTACCGACAGACTGGAAAATTGCAAATGTAATACCGATCCACAAAAAGGGAGACAAAACTGAGCCAGGTAACTACAGATCAATAAGCCTGACTTCTATTATATGTAAACTTATGGAAACTATAATAAGATCTAAAATGGAAAATTACCTTTATGGTAACAATATCCTGGGAGACAGTCAGCATGGTTTTAGGAAAAGGAGATCATGTCTAACTAACCTGCTTGATTTTTTTGAGGATGCAACATCGACAATGGATAATTGCAAAGCATACGACATGGTTTATTTAGATTTCCAGAAAGCTTTTGACAAAGTCCCGCATAAAAGATTAATTCTAAAACTGAACGCAGTAGGGATTCAAGGAAATGCATGCACATGGATTAGGGCGTGGTTAACATGTAGAAAACAGAAAGTACTGATTAGAGGAGAAACCTCAAAATGGAGCGAGGTAACCAGTGGTGTACCACAGGGATCAGTGTTAGGTCCTCTGCTATTCCTAATCTACATTAATGATTTAGATTCTGGTATAGTAAGCAAACTTGTTAAATTTGCAGACGACACAAAAATAGGAGGAGTGGCAAACACTGTTGCACAGCAAAGGTCATTCAAAATGATCTAGACAGCATTCACAACTGGGCAGACACATGGCAAATGAAATTTAATAGAGAAAAGTGAAAAGTATTGCATGCAGGCAATAAAAATGTGCATTATAAATATCATATGGGAGATACTGAAATTGAAGGAGGGAACTATGAAAAAGACCTAGGAGTTTATGTTGACTCTGAAATGTCTTCATCTTGACAATGTGGGGAAGCTACAAAAAAGGCCAACAAGATGTTCGGATATATTGTGACAAGTGTTGAATTTAAAATCAAGGGAAGTGATGTTAAAACTTTATAATGCATTAGTAAGACCTCACCTAGAATATTGTGTTCAGTTCTGGTCACCTCGTTACATAAATGATATTGTTGCTCTAGAAAGAGTGCAAAGAAGAGCAACCAGAATTATCCCGGGATTAAAAGGCATGTCTTATGCAGACAGGCTAAAAGAATTGAATCTATTCAGTCTTGAACAAAGAAGACTACGCGGCGATCTGATTCAAACATTCAAAATCCTAAAAGGTATAGACAATGTCAACCCAGGGGAATTCTCTGACCTGAGAAAAAATGGCATTTCATTTCTTACAGTATTTCACACTATGAATTCATACTTTTATCAGCGCTGTTCATTTAGTTACTATATAACGACTTTATCATGATTGGTGTTCGAGTCATACTACAAAATGACCAAGCAAGGGGACTTTTTTTGACCTGCAAAAAGAAACAAGGACCAGGGGTCACAAATGGAGATTAGATAAAAGGGGCATTCAGAACAAAAAATAGGAGGCACTCTTTTACACAGAGAATTGTGAGGGTCTGGAACCAACTCCCCAGTAATGTTGTTGAAGCTGACACCCTGGGATCCTTCAAGAAGCTGCTCAATAAGCTACTAACAACCAAACGAGCAAGATGGGCTGAATGGCCTCCTCTCGTTTGTAAACTTTGTTCTTATGTCAGTTGATTTTTACTGGCTATACAAACTACACTTTTCAGCCTTGATACAACACCTGCAAAGAGCCACTGATTAGTACTTTAATATTGTACTGGATCATAACACTACATTTCCCTACAAATTCAGTGACGACAGAGAATATCATGTTATTGACCAGATCTTGTTTTTAGTAATTAAGCACTAGAAGCAAATTTCAGCTATGTGTTATACTTGCAGGAAAACAAAATGGAGCAAAAATGGTTCTATGTCTTAGATGTGGAACCGTTTATCTGGTGCTGTTTGAAACCACGTGTAAGATTCTGTATTTGTACTTTATAATAATCAGTTTAATAGTCCACGCAGTATGCTGGGAACTCTGTACTCATTTCTCTGCTGAATGTGCTTAGCGTTGACAACCATTCAAGCTTGTGTTGGTAAGTTTGTGGTACACTGGATGATGTTGTAGACTGAATGATGGGAGTATAGGGGTTAGAGAACATCAGCTTGCTCCTGGGTTCCCATGTGCTGCTTCTTGGTCCATGCATCACTAATGAGAGAGAATGTGTCCATATTACTAGATGTACATATTTTAAAAGAGTCATAAGAAACATGTGTGTGTACTTTTAAAGATGTTGACGGTGTAACCACATATAAATTGTTGATTGTTCACTTTAACAAGCTAGTGCTGTTGATGAGACTGTTTTTAGAGTGAGATGCAAAAGCGGCAGTAGTAAATGTGTGCTATTAAGATTGCAATGTAAACGAGTGAGATGTAGGTCGGACTGTTAAACTGGATCTCATTTTTAACGTGGTAGGCCTATGTGGTGGGCATGATGAGATTGGGGTTTCATTAGCTTTTAATGTAAGATACAACCCCTGTGGGTTTTTTTTTTATTATTATTATTTTTTTTTTTTTTAAAACACAACACAAGCCAGTGTTTATTAAATTAATAAGAAAAAGGTAACGGGAACTCAGAGCAAATAAAAGACTTAAGTTACTTGTAAACCCCGGCAGCCACGACAAAGCCCAATAATAACCCCCCCCCCCAGATGACCCCACAATCACACTCCACACACTTGCTCACAATATCCAGCCATTCAGTAATTGCTCACTCCCTCCCTGGCTGAACAACCAACAATAGCCCCCAACACAACCCTGCCCAAAACACCTCCTCCTCCTGTTACATTAGTAAATGTGCTCCCTCTGTGCACAGAATATTATAGGCTACAGTGTAATTATTGGACTAACTGTCATGCACTTGGCTAAAAATGACATAAGAAAAGAGCGAGAGTCGAGAGTTAAAAATGTGAATTAGCTAGGTATTCGATGAAGCTTGGGTAAGGTCCCAGTGGTTAAAGACAAAGGCTTCATACCCAGGACCGCCGAGAGCCGTCATGGGCCACGGGGAAGGATTGGTATGTCCCGCTGCCCCCCCCCTCCTTGGTACTACATTCATTCGACTTTGTAGTGTACTGTAGTCTAAACCAAGCTTCTAAACAAAGCAATGATACTTGCAATCTTAGCAGTGTCTGAGGAAGAAGATCATTTCAACCGATACATTATTTTGATAATGGGTTTGAAGGAAACTGTCAACGATGCCTAGAAGTTTCAATATCTCAATTAAAATCTGCAGCAGGATAGTTTACTTTTTCTCAAAGTAATTGTTTAAGTTATTTACAGTATTAAAACTTTTTAGGCAAGTGAATAAATATTTTTGTACAAACTCCACGTGTAATAGTCACTAATCGGAAGCTTGCTTATCAAATAACATACGTTTTTAGCATAAACTACATTTTAATGGTGTAGCTATACACTATTTTATTAATCCCGTGCAAAAATAAACCACTCATCTCTGCTCTTAACCAATAGCCTGTATTGGTAAATTTGTATTTTAAGCAATACCGATCATTCTCTAATTGTGTTTACCACCAGGTGAAGAAAGTACTTTAGTTTACACAAAACAATTTTTCTAACAAACTGCTGCATCACGTTGTTTTGAGCAAATTATAGATCTTAATAGAATAATTCATACTGTGGTAAATATTGTGCAACTTTAGGGCTCTTTCAAAGTTATCAAAAGTCTTAAAAAAAACAAAAAACACAATATTGCTATGCCTTTTCAGCTTTTTGGTGTAGTAAAATATGAAATGTAAAAGTTCAAACCATTGTGTGAAAGGAAGTGTTTGACAGTGCCTGGATGCACAATCATTACACAACAGAAGCACTTTGGCTCAGTGTGCAGTACGGCAGTTTTTCTTTTTAATGTGGTGGGAACAAAGAGTCTTGTGCAGGGCTAGTTTTAAAATATTATAGGAATATATAATATATTTAAAAAAATCCCCCTTCATCAGGGACCCGCTTCGAGGCGTTGGGCCCCGGGGAAATTTCCCTATCCTCTCGGTGGGCCTGTTCATACCAGGTGGTTCCCGGTTCAAATCCCAACTCGCACTGTGTGTGACCCAGAGCAAATCACTTTGTCTCCTTGAGACGTAAAACCGAGGTCCCATTGGAGGTGACTGTGATGCATAGTTTACCCCTAGTCTCTGGAAGTCGCTTTGGATAGAAGCATCTGCTAAAATGACCAATTAATAATAATGCATTATTAAGAGGCAAAATTGCTTGATGCAGAAACTCCAGACCGCACCCAAATTCCCATTGAGAACAGGTAATAACCATTCCTTTTTACTGCTTACTACTTAATATTGTTTGGTACTGTACTGGAAGTTAAATAAAGGTTTTGTTGATTGATGGGTTACACTTGCATCAAGTGTCGGATTTATTACGAACACCTCCCAGGAACATTCTAAAACATTCGTGAGGTTTAAAAATCTCACACTCTTGGAAAAGTATTCCAAGAAACCGTGTTTCAGGGGTTCCAAATAGTACACAAAGAACCTTTTTAAAACAGCAGGCTAATCAACCGTAAATAAACGTTGGAATCTCAAAGGATTAATAAGAAACCCTAAAACACCCAAAGAACCCACAGGGGTTCTGATCTATAGAGCCTTCTAATACTAGAAAAGCCATGCAAATTGATTAAAACGCACAGATTTTGTGCATGGCTCCACATTTGAAAGCCATATATTCAATTAGACTTCAGCAGTAAATACCGCGTTGGTGACTAAACATTCCGCTACTTATTAGCAATAAAGGTGACACTGTAGCGAGGGCTAAACCGAGTTTAAAATATAATTTATGGTAGCTGCCTATGCCACTGAAGGCACTAACTTAAAATTAAGTTAAATATTTTAGGTGGTTATCACCAGGTTATTTGATTTGGGCCAGGGGATAAGGTCTTGACCAAATACAACACAAACACAATAAAAATGGCAGGGATGTAAAATAGTCAAATTTATTTAAAACACAATTTCGTTTCAATTCTCATATTGCACAAATTAGTGCTGTCTGTTAGTTACAGCCAAATACTTCAATTCGATACATTGTTTCAGGGGTTCAGTCGTTCTCTCAGGCATTACACTGTTACATAGTTTACTATAGCAGCAACTCATTTAGAGCAAGAATACATTGTTTCATTTCGCTCTCGTATTCAGACACACACACAGCACTAGACAAGACAGGAGGCTCCCAAATTAGACAAAAGCGATTTATGAAAATGTTTATTCTGTTTATTTCATTTATGCATATGACACGCAATGTAAAAACAAATTCATTTTTTTGAAGAAAATGGGAAATGCATCAAGGTTTCTGTATTTGAAGTCACCCTGCATAACATTAAAATCTAAACTGTTTTTCTTGGTTTGCTCGTTTTTCCTTACATGTTGTAAACTACATAATTGTGTGTTTGCTTGCCTTTGCACTGAAATTGCATTGTATCCATTTTGTATGAAATATACTGTATGTATATATGAATATGTTAAATACATTTAAACTTTATCATTGTAAGCAAGAACAAAAGTTGTGAAACTGTTGCAGCTATATATACGTGTTATTTTTTAAATCACATATATACTAACTGTTACAGTTAGGGGCTACCAGCAATTCTAGACCT
The DNA here is from genome assembly GCF_902713425.1 of Acipenser ruthenus. NCBI lineage: Eukaryota > Metazoa > Chordata > Actinopteri > Acipenseriformes > Acipenseridae > Acipenser > Acipenser ruthenus. Next base: position 4,357,782 of record NC_081238.1, read on the forward strand.
TTGCAATGGTTCTACTTGTGCAAATACTGTTACTTTATCACCTCCTTCCCTGCAAAGTAGAAAGAAGGCCTCACTATATTCCACTATAAAGAAAAAGATAAAAACTATGTTAACCAATATGCTTCTGCTAAAATAATATTAGAGATAGATAATATAAAAACAAAATAAATAGTTTTATTACCCGGAGTGGGCAGTTAAAGGTGGGTTCTTTCAATAGTGTTATGTTGTTCTCACTTAGTTGTATTGTGTGTATCATTGTCATACTCTTTGCAGCTTCGGAACCCCAGGCTCAGGACGGTTTTGTCTATACAACTGTTTACTGCACGGAATGAGCAGTTAAAGGTCAGTTTGGTCGGTTTTTTCAATAATGTCGTGTTGTTCCCACTTAGTTGCATTGTGTGTATAATGTTAGTCGTCTTTGCACCTTCGGAACTCAGTGTTCCCGGGAGCTTTTTGGTGATAAAACGGGTTCTGGCCCAGAACAGGTTAATGACAGCGCGTTATTAATCGGTTCTGATTGTTAAAATATTCTCCCCATATATGTCTAACTTTTTATGCTGTTTTTAAAAGCAATTGAATTCATTAAAGTTCTGTTCCGGCTTTTACCCCATCCCCAGTATTAGACTTGAGTTGAAAACAAAATAAATCGGTTATAAATGACAGTTAATAGTACTATCATTTTCCACGAACGACCAGCTTACATTTTCGTCCTCACTGTCAGACTGAAGATCTTGTAAAATATTAACAAAGGTGTTTTCAATCATTGTGTTTCTCACTGACGACTTCCATTTACAAACCATTTTAGGTCGTTGAAAAACTAAAAGAAAAAAAAAAGTGCTCTGAAGCACCTAAAGAGATTCCTCGGACGCTCTTTCAGTGTCAGATTGAGTTTATGAACACACCCTATATCTTTCTAGGAAATTTGAATCAAAGGATTCTTTTCCTTTTTGGGAAAATAATTCTGTAAACGTGCCTGAGAAGTGATTAGGCTATTTGTATTTAGCTGTATCAATTTACTGTAATGAATTAATCTAATTCATAGCACACAGTTTTAAAAAGATTTAAAACCTTTTCAAACAGTTAAAGCATCCTTCCAAACAAAGCTGCCCCAATGCCACAGGTGTTCTCAGTTTATACAAATAAAATCCAGGGTGCGTCCACCAGAGGGAACTCTAACTTAACCCATTTCCTGCCAAACTGGCCACATGAGTTTGAACTTGTAGTTTCCTTTTTGGATTCTTGGCTCACCTCTTATTCTCATTTGTTTCATTTCATTTTTTATAATGATCAAAAAGATGACATACCAAAATGTTATAGTGTCTTATGAACACCTCCCGTGTCTGCTGGCTTTCATTCCTGCCTAACTCCCAGTTAACTAGGCCCTTCATTTCACGAATCATTTTTAATAGCCAGTTAATACTTGTTTTCACCTTTAAAGTTGGAGATTTCAAGTTAGCTATAACATTTTATCAGTCCACTAACTCTGCAACTGTTTAGAGCTGAAAAACAATTAAAAGGTCTAATTAAGTCAGTTATCAGTTCAATTGTTAATATTAAAGCTTTTCTGACCGTCGGGGATCGCTTTTGTGGCGGGATTTTAACTTTCCGACTTGTTCCGAGCAAAAATCCCTGATTCAGACAGTATGAAGGATGTTATGCAAATTAAGCGGGTACCTAATTAACAGTCGCTCTCAAACGTAATTATTTACGGTTTATCTTCTCTATTTGATTTTGCTGTTACTACTAACTATATTGTAATTTTAACTGCTTTTATATGTAATGTGATATTTTGTAACAACTGTAAGCTGCCCTGGCTAAGGGCATCTAAGAAATACATTTAAAAAAAAAAAAAAGGCTACAGTAAAATAGGAGCTCTTCCTCTTTGTCCTGATGTACTTGCTTTATTATTGTGTTCTATTAAATGTCTCCTCTCTGCTTCTCCTGAAACAGGCGTCTTATTTTCTCCCGCCTTTATTATTATTATTATTATGATTTATTTCTTAGCAGACGCCCCTTAAGGCACCGACGAGAGGGGAGGCTTGCCTGCATTTAGTCTTTTCAAATAACGAAGACAGAATAACAGAGAGCCATTGGGAAACTCAGACCACAACATGGTCTCATTTGAAATGTTTTAAATAACTTTAACATAACAGAGGCAGAAGTGTTAAAGGGACTAGGAGCTCTTAAAATAAACAAATCCCCTGGGCCTGATGAGATCCTCCCAATAGTACTCAAAGAAATGAGAGAAGTTATTTAACAATCATGCAACAGTATCTTGACACAGAGGTTGTACCGACAGACTGGAAAATTGCAAATGTAATACCGATCCACAAAAAGGGAGACAAAACTGAGCCAGGTAACTACAGATCAATAAGCCTGACTTCTATTATATGTAAACTTATGGAAACTATAATAAGATCTAAAATGGAAAATTACCTTTATGGTAACAATATCCTGGGAGACAGTCAGCATGGTTTTAGGAAAAGGAGATCATGTCTAACTAACCTGCTTGATTTTTTTGAGGATGCAACATCGACAATGGATAATTGCAAAGCATACGACATGGTTTATTTAGATTTCCAGAAAGCTTTTGACAAAGTCTCGCATAAAAGATTAATTCTCAAAATGAACGCAGTAGGGGTTCAAGGAAATGCATGCACATGGATTAGGGCGTGGTTAACATGTAGAAAACAAAGTACTGATTAGAGGAGAAACCTCAAAATGGAGCGAGGTAACCAGTGGTGTACCACAGGGATCAGTGTTAGGTCCTCTGCTATTCCTAATCTACATTAATGATTTAGGTTCTGGTATAGTAAGCAAACTTGTTAAATTTGCAGATGACACAAAAATAGGAGGAGTGGCAAACACTGTTGCACAGCAAAGGTCATTCAAAATGATCTAGACAGCATTCACAACTGGGCAGACACATGGCAAATGAAATTTAATAGAGAAAAGTGAAAAGTATTGGATGCAGGCAATAAAAATGTGCATTATAAATATCATATGGGAGATACTGAAATTGAAGAAGGGAACTATGAAAAAGACCTAGGAGTTTATGTCGACTCAGAAATGTCTTCATCTAGACAATGTGGGGAAGCTACAAAAAAGGTCAACAAGATGCTCGGATATATTGTGAGAAGTGTTGAATTTAAATCAAGGGATGTAATGTTAAAACTTTACAGTGCATTAGTAAGACCTCACCTAGAATATTGTGTTCAGTTCTGGTCACCTCGTTACAAAAAAGGCAGCAGTGTGGAGTAGTGGTTAGGGCTCTGGACTCTTGACCGAAGGGTTGTGGGTTCAATCCCTAGTGGAGGACACTGCTGCTGTACCCTTGAGCAAGGTACTTTACCTAGATTGCTCCAGTAAAAACCCAACTGTATAAATGGGTAATTGTATGTAAAAATAATGTGATATATTGTAACAATTGTAAGTCGCCCTGGATAAGGGCGTCTGCTAAGAAATAAATAATAATAATAATAATGATAAAAAAGGTTATTGCTGTTCTAGAAAGAGTGCAAAGAAGAGCAACCAGAATTATTCTGGGTTTAAAAGGCATGTCGTATGCAGACAGGCAAAATTATTTAATCTATTCAATCTTGAATAAAGACGACTACGTGGTGATGTGATTCAAGCATTCAGAATCCTAAAAGGTATAGACAATGGTCGACCCTGGTGACTTTTTTGACTAGAAAAAAGAAACAAGGACCAGGGGTCACAAATGGAGATTAGATAAAGGGGCATTCAGAATAGAAAATAGGAGGCACTTTTTTACACAGAGAATTGTGAGGGTCTGGAACCGACTCCTCAGTGATGTTGTTGACACTGACACCCTGGGATCCTTCAAGAAGCTGCTTGATGAGATTCTGGGATCAATAAGCTATTATCAACCGAACGAGCAAGATGGGCTGAATGGCCTCCTCTCGTTTGTAAACTTTCTTATGTTCTTTTGTTCTAATACGTATCATTTTGATTGATGATCGCTTTGTTATGCAATAATATTTAACTTAAATGCATTAGTTAGCATTTTCTGGAGGCAGTGGGAAAAGGGTAGGAAAGTAAATAAAATGACTTCTAGCCTGATCCAGTTTTTTCTCAAAGAAATGGGAAATGTGTTACTAGCGATGCTAACAACTCCACATATTGCTAATGGTATGGGTACCCTTTAATAATCAACATGATTAATATACACAATTTATGTTGTAATCTAGAAAATATTATAGCGGCCCAGGCAAAAGACAGAGACTTTGGATATTTATAATTTTAAACAGTTGCCTATGCGTTTGTGTAGAACAGTCTATGTCTGTGTGTTGGAACTTTGTTAGAGACTGGGTCTGGCTTTAGTCCAATCATCAGCGTGCATTGCAGGTTGAGGTTTGGGGCTTGCAGATGTGTGGCGATGGTTGGTCGCCTGGTGTGGGAAAAGTGTGTTCTGCAGGGATTGGAGTGCGTTTGTCGCTCTCACATGTTATTGTGGGGTGTTGGTTGGCTGTGTGAGAGGGCGAAAGAGGGTGGAGAAAAGTAACTGCAAAAGCTCTATTCTGTTGGATCCGGGATTTTAAACTTACATTGTGAAGGAACTGAGATGGTCAAACAACACTTGCAGCAAGGCTGTTTATCGTTGTCCTTTTTGCAGATTTAAGTTAGTCATGCTGATTTTGCAGGGCTGTCCTCATCATAGGTGGAAACATGGGCAAAGCTCCTACAACTCCAGAATTTGCATGTACCTCGTGTAGAGGTGCATGCAAGACTCTGAAAAAAGAATAAATTATGGAGTCACAAATTTTATAAATGTATAATAACTAAAGCATTTAAAATGTGTTCGAAATGTGATTGATTACATTGTTTCAACGTCACACTTAATGTGTACCACAAGAAAATGCATAGGTCACAGTAAATTGTATTGGTAAATTGTTAAAAAGGAGAGGAAAAAGTCGTCGAAAACCAAAAGCACCAATTAAAATGTATTTACAAGTCAATGTGTGACGCGTTTAGCTTTTAACTTATTTTAATTAGCGGTTCTCATAACGGGGGGCACGGAATGTAGGCTATGGGGGGACGTGAAAAGCTTTAGGAAAAAATAGTTACGTCAAACGTATTATGTACTGTAACTGTATATTTGAATGGCTGTGTTTGAATTGAATCCTTACAGTTCTTATTTAAGGAGTTTAACCTAGTTTTTGGTACTTGGGGTGGGTGTTGCAATGTAATTACCCAGACACCATAAATTGAGTCCCGCCCAAATATCCTTCCCTCTTTGCAGTCACCCTCCTTTCAAAAGCACATTCTGTCGCTGTCCACTCCAGAGCTGCGGACTCCATCCACCTGTCACCCGTTGGCGCCTCGATCACCATTATGTGGGTGACGTCACTCGCACACAGACACTCACGCAGGCAGGCAGGCAGGCAAGTCTGCCAGTGAAACAGAAATTCATTCACGCACGTAGCAGTACACGAAACAACTACGCTTTTATGGTGTCAGACACGCGTAACTTACGGTTTCATTTCGTACAGTCATATATATATATATCTATATATAATATTGTTTTGCTCACATAATCAATTACTAAATCCTACAAACACTTGTATCTGCCTCATAGGCAGTAACCGGCTGTTATCGAGTTTCGTATTAACTTGAAGGGAGGGAAGGCGGTCAGAATTCTCAATTTGAAAATCACAACATTCTTCTCAGGCGCCGCTTGATTTTCTTGGCCCGCTAAACTCCACCTATGACGTTTTTTCGATTTTTTCATTGCGCTTTAGGGCTTTGGCAACTTTTAGTGTCAAATCTTACCTATTCTGATTTGCGTGAACTATTTACACTTATTTAATTTAAATATATTTGCTAGCAATTCTTTTGAACATACAATATTCAATGTTTGTTTTTATATAGCGGTTAAACATTAAAAGTTTCCTCAAAGCGCTGTACAGGAGAAAAATAAATACAAATAAAACAGAATCTTAATTCTTAAAAGGAACACAACAAATGAATACATTGGTATAAATACATTAATAAAGAGCGGTAAAAACTTAGGCTAACAATAGGTAACGTTATTATTTCTAGCAGCAAATTAAAATATTGGCTATAAAGTGTAAAGGGATTTAATTACCAACCGCTTTCCTCCAAGTCTGGAACGCCTCTGACAATTATATTGAGATTTTCTCGAGGCAGAGACGCACGAGACATGTTGAACTGCCTATTTTAAAATGGTTCTTTAAAAGAACCCTTTGACTTGAGAATGAAAACGGTTCTATATGAAACCATTGAATGCTGTAAAGAACCCTTAAAGGGTGCAAAGAACCATTTTCTCTAGGGTGTAGCTACGCCGCTGGACTGATGGTATTCTATCGACGCAAAAAAAAAAACCCCACACACCACACCTGAACAGAAGCAGACTTAATTACAGTAATATAGTATTAGGGGATGGGGTAAAAGCCGGAACGAGGCGGAACGGTACTTTAATGAATTCAATTGCTTAAAAAAACAGCATAAAACGTCAGACATATGAGGAGAATATTTTAACAAATCAGAACCAATTAATAACGCGCTGTCATTAACCCGTTCCGGGCCAGAACCCTTTCTATCACCAAAAACCTCCCGTAACACTGGGTTCTGAAGGTGTAAAAGACGACGAAAATTACACACACACACACACACACACACACACACAATACAACTAAATGGGAACAACATAACTTTAAAAATACGACCCAGGATGCAGGAAATTGATTTTCCGCGCTGACGCGCTATATTTTTTAATAATAAACACAAAATCAAACAAACAAAACAGTACACAAAATAAACACCAGGTTATTTTCCTCACTAACTCGCAGGACGGCTAGGCCGTTTACCTGCCAAACACCAAAACCACACGTGCTTAACACAGCACTTACTTTTAATTAGGGCTACTCGGAGACAGCACCTCTTCTGCCTCCTTCTATTCAACAGCCTTGAGCAGTCTGACTGCTCCTCTTAAATACCCTGCACCTGGTCCCAATTTAACAATAGCTACCAGGTGCAGGAGATAATTGGTAATAAAACAATTAACAAATTAAATGAAACAATAAAACCAAACAATCAAACAAAAAGGTGCATTCTGCACGTTTCTCTCGCAGGGAGGTTTTAACCCCCTCCCTGCTGTCTCACATTCCTGCTGCTGTTACACCAGGTAACTACAGACCAATAAGCCTGACTTCTATTATATGGAAACTATAATAAGATTCAAAATGGAAAATTACCTATATGGTAACAATATCCTGGGAGACAGTCAGCATGGTTTTAGGAAAGGGAGATTGTGTCTAACTAACCTACTTGACTTTTTTGAGGATGCAACATTGAAAATGGATAATTGCTGGTTTATTTAGATTTCCAGAAAGCTTTTGACAAAGTCCCGCATAAAAGATGACTTCTCAAACTGAACGCAGTAGGGATTCAAGGAAATGAATGCACATGGATTAGGGAGTGGTAACAGGTAGAAAACAGAAAGTATTGATTAGAGGAGAAACCTCAAAATGGAGCGAGGTAACCAGTGGTGTACCACAGGGATCAGTATTAGGTCCTCTGCTATTCCTAATCTACATTAATGATTTAGATTCTGGTATAGCAAGCAAACTTGTTAAATTTGCAGACGACACAAAAATAGGAGGAGTGGCAAACAGTGTTGTGTAGCAAAGGTCATTCAAAATGATCTAGACAGCATTCACAACTGGGCAGACACATGGCAAATGAAATTTAATAGAGAAAAGTGAAAAGTATTGCATGCAGGAAATAAAAAAATGTGCATTATAAATATCATATGGGAGATACTGAAATTGAAGAAGGGAACTATGAAAAAGACCTAGGAGTTTATGTTGACTCAGAAATGTCTTCATCTAGACAATGTGGGGAAGCTATAAAAAAGGCCAACAAGATGTTCGGATATATTGTGAGAAGTGTTGAATTTAAAATCAAGGGAAGTAATGTTAAAAATTTATAATGCATTAGTAAGACCTCACCTAGAATATTGTGTTCAGTTCTGGTCACCTCGTTACATAAATGATATTGTTGCTCTAGAAAGAGTGCAAAGAAGAGCAACCAGAATTATCCCGGGATTAAAAGGCATGTCTTATGCAGACAGGCTAAAAGAATTGAATCTATTCAGTCTTGAACAAACAAGACTATGCGGCGATCTGATTCAAACATTCAAAATCCTAAAAGGTATAGACAATGTCAACCCAGGGGACTTCTCTGACCTGAAAAAAATGGCATTTCATTTCTTACAGTATTTCACACTATGAATTCATACTTTTATCAGCGCTGTTCATTTGGTTACTATACAACGACTTTATCATGATTGGTGTTCGAGTCATACTACAAATGACCTAGCAAGGGGACTTTTTTTGACCTGCAAAAAGAAACAAGGACCAGAGGTCACAAATGCAGATTAGATAAAAGGGGCATTCAGAACAGAAAATAGGAGGCACTTTTTTACACAGAGAATTGTGAGGGTCTGGAACCAACTCCCCAGTAATGTTGTTGAAGCTGACACCCTGGGATCCTTCAAGAAGCTGCTCAATAAGCTACTAACAACCAAACGAGCAAGATGGGCTGAATGGCCTTCTCTCGTTTGTAAACTTTGTTCTTATGTCAGTTGATTTTTACTGGCTATACACACACTACACTTTTCAGCCTTGATACAACACCTGCAAAGAGCCACCAATTAGTACTTTAATATTGTACTGGATCATAACACTACATTTCCCTACAAATTCAGTGACGACAGAGAATATCATGTTATTGACCAGATCTTGTTTTTAGTAATTAAGCACTAGAAGCAAATTTCAGCTATGTGTTATACTTGCAGGAAAACAAAATGGAGCAAAAATGGTTCTATGTCTTAGATGTGGAACCGTTTATCTGGTGCTGTTTGAAAACACGTGTAAGATTCTGTATTTGTACTTTATAATAATCAGTTTAATAGTCCATGCAGTATGCTGGGAACTCTGTACTCATTTCTCTGCTGAATGTGCTTAGCGTTGACAACCATTCAAGCTTGTGTTGGTAAGTTTGTGGTACACTGGATGATGTTGTAGACTGAATGATGAGAGTATAGGGGTTAGAGAACATCAGCTTGCTCCTGGGTTCCCATGTGCTGCTTCTTGGTCCATGCATCACTAATGAGAGAGAATGTGTCCATATTACTAGATGTACATATTTTAAAAGAGTCATAAGAAACATGTGTGTGTACTTTTAAAGATGTTGACGGTGTAACCACATATAAATTGTTGATTGTTCACTTTAACAAGCTAGTGTTGTTGATGAGACTGTTTTTAGAGAGATGCAAAAGCGGCAGTAGTAAATGTGTGCTATTAAGATTGCAATGTAAACGAGTGAGATGTAGATCGGATTGTTAAACTGGATCTCATTTTTAACATGGTAGGCCTATGTGTTGGGCATGATGAGATTGGGGTTTCATTAGCTTTTAATATAAGATACAACCCCTGTGGGTTTTTATTTTTTTATTTTTTTTACAAACACAACACAAGCCAGTGTTTATTAAATTAATAAGAAAAAGGTAACGGGAACTCGGAGCAAATAAAAGACTGAAGTTATTTGTAAACCCCGGCGGCCACGACAAAGCCCAATAATAAACCCCCCCAGATAACCCCACAATCACACTCCACACACTTGCTCACAATATCTAGCCATTCAGTAATTGCTCCCTCCCTCCCTGGCTGAACAACCAACAATAGCCCCCAACACAACCCTGCCCAAAACACCTCCTCCTCCTGTTACATTAGTAAATGTGCTCCCTCTGTGCACAGAATATTATAGGCTACAGTGTAATTATTGGACTAACTGTCATGCACTTGGCTAAAAATGACATAAGAAAAGAGCGAGAGTCGAGAGTTAAAAATGTGAATTAGCTAGGTATTCGATGAAGCTTGGGTAAGGTCCCAGTGGTTAAAGACAAAGGCTTCATACCCAGGACCGCCGAGAGCCGTCATGGGCCACGGGGGAGGATTGGTATGTCCCCCTCCTCCTCCCCCTCCCCCTCCATGGTACTACATTCATCCGACTTTGTAGTGTACTGTAGTCTAAACCAAGCTTCTAAACAAAGCAATGATACTTGCAATCTTAGCAGTGTCTGAGGAAGATCATTTCAACCGATACATTATTTTGATAATGGGTTTGAAGGAAACTGTCAACGATGCCTAGAAGTTTCAATATCTCAATTAAAACCTGCAGCAGGATAGTTTACTTTCTCAAAGTAATTGTTTAAGTTATTTACAGTATTAAAACTTTTTAGGCAAGTGAATAAATATTTTTGTACAAACTCCACGTGTAATAGTCACTAATTGGAAGCTTGCTTATCAAATAACATACGTTTTTAGCATAAACTACATTTTAATGGTGTAGCTATACACTATTTTATTAATCCCGTGCAAAAATAAACCACTCATCTCTGCTCTTAACCAATAGCCTGTATTGGTAAATTTGTATTTTAAGCAATACCGATCATTCTCTAATTGTGTTTACCACCAGGTGAAGAAAGTACTTTAGTTTACACAAAACAATTTTTCTAACAAACTGCTGCATCACGTTGTTTTGAGCAAATTATAGATCTTAATAGAATAATTCATACTGTGGTAAATATTGTGCAACTTTAGGGTTCTTTCAAAGTTTTTAAAAGTCTTAAAAAAACAAAAAACAAAAAAAACACAATATTGCTATGCCTTTTTTCAGCTTTTTGGTGTAGTAAAATATGAAATGCGAAAGTTCAAATCATTGTGTGAAAGGAAGTGTTTGACAGTGCCTGGATACACAATCATTACACAACAGAAGCACTTTGGCTCAGTGTGCAGTACGGCAGTTTTTGTTTTAATGAGGCGGTGGGAACAAAGAGTCTTGTGCAGGGCTAGTTTTAAAATATTTTATAGGAATATATAAATAAATAAATAAATATATTATATATATATATATATATATATATAAATAAAAAATCCCCCTTCATTAGGGACCCGCTTCGAGGCGTTGGGCCCCGGGGAAATTTCCCTATCCTCTCGGTGGGCCTGTTCATACCAGGTGGTTCCCGGTTCAAATCCCAACTCGCACTGTGTGTGACCCAGAGCAAATCACTTTGTCTCCTTGAGACGTAAAACGGAGGTCCTATTGGAGGTGACTGTGATGCATAGTTTACCCCTAGTCTCTGGAAGTCGCTTTGGATAGAAGCATCTGCTAAAATGACTAATTAATAATAATGCATTATTAAGAGGCAAAACTGCTTGATGCAGAAACTCCAGACCGCACCCAAATTCCCATTGAGAACGGGTAATAACCATTCCTTTTTACTGCTTACTACTTAATATTGTTTGGTACTGTACTGGAAGTTAAATAAAGGTTTTGTTGATTGATGGGTTACACTTGCATCAAGTGTCGGATTTATTACTAACACCTTCCAGGAATATTCTAAAACATTTGCGAGGTTTAAAAATCTTACACTCTTGAAAAAGTATTCCAAGAAACCGTATTTCAGGGGTTCCAAATAGTACACAAAGAACCTTTTTAAAACAGCAGGCTAATCAACCGTAAATAAACGTTGGAATCTCAAAGGATTAATAAGAAACCCTAAAACACCCAAAGAACCCACAGGGGTTCTGATCTATAGAGCCTTCTAATACTAGAAAAGCCATGCAAATTGATTAAAACGCACAGATTTTGTGCATGGCTCCACATTTGAAAGCCATATATTCAATTAGACTTCAGCAGTAAATACCGCGTTGGTGACTAAACATTCCGCTACTTATTAGCAATAAAGGTGACACTGTAGCGAGGGCTAAACCGAGTTTAAAATATAATTTATGGTAGCTGCCTATGCCACTGAAGGCACTACCTTAAAATTAAGTCAAATATTTTAGGTTGTTATCACCAGGTTATTTTATTTGGGCCAGGGGATAAGGTCTTGACCAAATATAACAAACACAATAAAAATGGCAGGGATGTAAAATAGTCAAATTTATTTAAAACACAATTTCGTTTCAATACTCATATTGCAAAAAATAGTGCTGTCTGTTAGTTACAGCCAAATACTTCAATTCGATACATTGTTTCAGGGGTTCAGTCGTTCTCTCAGGCATTGCACTGTTACATAGTTTACTATAGCAGCAACTCATTTAGAGCAAGAATACATTGTTTCATTTCGCTCTCGTATTCAGACACACACACAGCACTAGACAAGACAGGAGGCTCCCAAATTAGACAAAAGCGATTTATGAAAATGTTTATTCTGTTTATTTTATTTATGCATATGACACGCAATGTAAAAACAAATTCATTTTTTGAAGAAAATGGGAAATGCATCAAGGTTTCTGTATTTGAAGTCACCCTGCATAACATTAAAATCTAAACTGCTTTTCTTTGTTTGCTCGTTTTTCCTTACATGTTGTAAACTACATAATTGTGTGTTTGCTTGCCTTTGCGCTGAAATTGCATTGTATCCATTTTGTATGAAATATACTGTATGTATATATGAATATGTTAAATACATTTAAACTTTATCATTGTAAGCAAGAACAAAAGTTGTGAAACTGTTGCAGCTATATATATACACGTGTTATTTTTTAAATCACATATATACTAACGGTTACAGTTAGGGGCTACCAGCAATTCTAGACCTTTGCAATGGTTCTACTTGTGCAAATACTGTTACTTTATCACCTCCTTCCCTGCAAAGTAGAAAGAAGGCCTCACTATATTCCACTATAAAGAAAAAGATAAAAACTATGTTAACCAATATGCTTCTGCTAAAATAATATTAGAGATAGATAATATAAAAATAAAATAGTTTTATTACCCAGAATGGGCAGTTAAAGGTGGGTTCTTTCAATAATGTTATGTTGTTCTCACTTAGTTCTATTGTGTGTATCATTGTCATACTCTTTGCAGCTTCGGAACCCCAGGCTCAGGACGGTTTTGTCTATACAACTGTTTATTGCACGGAATGAGCAGTTAAAGGTCAGTTTGGTCGGTTTTTGCAATAATGTCATGTTGTTCCCACTTAGTTGCATTGTGTGTATAATGTTCGTCGTCTTTGCACCTTCGGAACCCAGTGTTCCCGGGAGCTTTTTGGTGATAAAAAGGGTTCTGGCCCAAAACAGGTTAATGACAGCGCATTAGTAATCGGTTCTGATTGTTAAAATATTCTCCCCATGTGTCTAACTTTTTATGCTGTTTTTAAAAGCAATTGAATTCATTATTATTATTATTATTATTATTATTATTTATTTCTTAGCAGACGCCCTTATCCAAGATATCACATTATACATTATTTCACATTATACAGATATCACATTATTTTTACATACAATTACCCATTTATACAGTTGGGTTTTTACTGGAGCAATCTAGGTAAAGTACCTTGCTCACGGGTACAACAGCAGTGTCCCCCACTGGGGATTGAACCCATAACCCTCCGGTCAAGAGTCCAGAGCCCTAACCACTACTCCACACTGCTGCCCCATTAAAGTTCCGTTCCGGCTTTTACCCCATCCCCAGTATTAGACTTGAGTTGAAAACAAAATAATCGGTTATAAATGACAGTTAATAGTACTATCATTTTCCACGAACGACCAGCTTACATTTTCGTCCTCACTGTCAGACTGATGATCTTGTAAAATATTAACAAAGGTGTTTTCAATCATTGTGTTTCTCACCGGCGACTTCCATTTTCAAACCATTTTAGGTCGTTGAAAAACTAAAAGAAAAAAAAGTGCTCTGAAGCACCTAAGGAGATTCCTCGGACGCTCTTTCAGTGTCAGATTGAGTTTATGAACACACCCTATATCTTTCTAGGAAATTTGAATCAAAGGATTCTTTTCCTTTTTGGGAAAATAATTCTGTAAACTGAGAAGTAATTAGGCTATTTGTATTTAGCTGTATCAATTTACTGTAATGAATTACAATTGACCTATAAAAGAACTGCTTCATTGACACCTCAATACAAAAAGCGGGCATTCCAGGTTTCCCAGGATGCTTAGAACACATTAATGTGATCTGGCAACAAATTCAATCGGCTAAAAAAGGAGAGGAAGGAGCTCCATGTGACATTCCTGGATTTGGCTAATGCACCATTTCTCCACTGGCTTTTACCATGGCAATGGAAGTAATCATTACGGCATCAAATTGGGTAAAGGTGAGGCAATACCAACAATGTCTGAGAAGCCAGTGAAGAGTCTTGGGAGATGGTACGACGGGGATCTAAAGGACACAATGTGTGTGCAAGAAGTTAGACAACAAGCAGTGGAAGGGTTGAACAGCATAGACAGCAGTGCTTAGCCAGGTAAACTAAAACTCTGGTGCTTTCAGTTTGGTCTACTGCCGAGGTTGCTGTGGCCACTGACTGTGTACGAGGTTTCTTTGACAACAGTAGAGAAGCTGGAAGCTTTAATCAGTTCATACAGCAGCAAATGGTTGGGAGTTCCACGCTGCCTCAGCAGAGTGGGAGTTTATGGTAAACGAATACTGCAGCTACCAGTCTCCGCTCTAACCGAGGAGTTTAAGTGCGCCAAGGTCAGCCTGGAAATGACATTAGTAGAGTCACGCGACAAATGCATAAGGGAGGCAGCACCTGTGTTGAAAACTGGAAGAAAGTGGACGGCAAAGAAAGCAGTGGAGGATGTAAAGGCTGCCCTTCGAATTGGTGTTATCATGGGGCAAGTTCAGCATGGAGAGGGGGTCTTGGTCTCAGTTCAGCTCCTTGGCCAAGAGTTGCGTCGCACAGTGAAGAACTTATCTGAAGTTATCCGACTGGCTGTGGTTGAGACGGAAAGATTCTGGCTGGGGATCTCAAGCACAATAGAAAAGAAAGAAACGCTGATGTACGGGTAAGTAAGCTGGGCTGAGTTGATTGGGGGAAGGAGTGGGGTGATGCTGGGACACCAGACTCACCATCGACACCTTGAGGTATCGTGGGCTAGTCGACGAAACACAGAGGATGGAAGGTGCCCACTTGAAAACCCCAGAGATGTACCCTATTTGGCTCAATCCAGACGGTTGTCATGCTGATGCGCTGGGGAGACCGCACTGCGGTTGATCCCCGGAGCCAGCATCGCAGCTATTGTGTGTGCTGATGCGCTAGGGAGGCAATAAGCTGATCCCTGGAGCCAGCATTACACTTCAGCCATCAACACCAGACAGAAAGATATCTACATCATCATATGGAAGGAAGCGCAAATGGATGGAGACACAGATGGACAACATTAGTTTACTGTAAAGCTATGTCTTAGTTGGTGCTTATCTTGGCGAGCGCCGAGTTCAAATCAGCATGAAGTTTTAACATCTACTCTCGTGTAATGGAAATCATGTGTTCAAGTAACCTTTTAATTGACGTGTTGCAACCATTAAAAGGTAAAGTTGCTTATCTGAAAACCGGTTTTATTTCCCCTATGTCCTCCACTATTTCAGCTGAATGTTATAAAAATGTTATGATATTTACAGAAAAAATACTTAAAATGACAGTTCTTTTCCTACCGTGGCTTTTTTTTTTTCGATTTGAACACGCCTTTTTAATAATGAAAATTTCAAATCAAAACATTTTGATGGCAGAGGCGCTTAACATAGTTAAAAATATCAATAAAACTGCACGAGCCATAAAAACAGCAGAATAGTAAGAATGGAAACGATAGATCATAAATTCATTTTCAATAGAGCCAGGGACAGCGTTCCACAGTACAAAGGCCCTACAACTGAACGCTCTACCTGTGTTTTACTTCGAAGCCCTTGGGATCATAAGGGTCCTTCAGGGCTTCATAGGTTAGCAGCAGGACCTTAAAACCACTCGTAGACCGCACCGGGAACCCATTTAGGGCCGCTAGCACAGGGGAAATATGTTCACGTGTTTTTGTTCTGTTGGAACCCTGGCCGCAGCTAAATAAACATGGATATTAACTTGTGATATGGTTGGTAGAGTAATTAACAAAACAGAGTTTTTTTTTAAAAAAGGTCAAGTTCTCTTTTATTCAACATAGCAAAATCTGATGCATTTAAATCATTTGTTTCAGATATGGGATAGTTTACAGAGTGTCTCGGATTGAAGTGTTTTTTTTTATTTTTATTTTTTATTTTTAACAAGTTGTTACTACCTAGGCAACTGCCTAAACTTGTGCAAAACTACAAATGAAACACAGCCACATTATCAACACCAAGCAAATCAAATTATATTGTATCAAGAAACCACAAGCAGCATGCAACAAACATATTCCTTAATCTAATTCATAGCACACAGTTTTTAAAAGATTTAAAACCTTTTCAAACAGTTAAAGCATCCTTCCAAACAAAGCTGCCCCAATGCCACAGGTGTTCTCAGTTTATACAAATAAAATCCAGGGTGCGTCCACCAGAGGTAACTCTAACTTAACCCATTTCCTGCCAAACTGGCCACATGAGTTTGAACTTTTAGTTTCCTTTTTGGATTCTTGGCTCACCTCTTATTCTCATTTGTTTCATTTCATTTTTTATAATGATCAAAAAGATGACATACCAAAATGTTAGTGTCTTATGAACACCTCCCGTGTCTGCTGGCTTTCATTCCTGCCTAACTCCCAGTTAACTAGGCCCTTCATTTCATGGATCATTTTTAATAGCCAGTTAATACTTGTTTTCACCTTTAAAGTTGGAGATTTCAAGTTAGCTATAACATTTTATCAGTCCACTAACTTTAACTCTGCAACTGTTTAGAGCTGAAAAACAATTAAAGGGTCTAATTAAGCCAATTATCAGTTCAATTGTTAATATTAACGCTTTTCTGACTGTCGGGGATCGCTTTTGTGGCGGGATTTTAACTTTCCGACTTGTTCCGAGCAAAAATCCCTGATTCAGACAGTATGAAGGAAGTTATGCAAATTAAGCGAGTTACCTAATTAACATTCGCTCTCAAAAGTAATTATTTACGGTTTATCTTCTCTATTTGATTTTGCTGTTACTACTAACTGTATTGTAATTTTAACTGCTTTTATATGTAATGTGATATTTTGTCACAACTGTAAGCCGCCCTGGCTAAGGGCATCTAAGAAATACATTTAAGGCACCGACGAGAGGGGAGGCATGCCTTCATTTAGTCTTTTCAAATAACGAAGACAGAATAACTGAAACAGAGGTCAGAGAGCCATTGGGAAACTCAGACCACAACATGGTCTCATTTGAAATGTTTTCTAAAACCCCAAAAGTAATGACTAAAGCTAAGGTTTACAATTTTAGAAAAGCAAACTATGAAGGTATGAAACAGAGACTAACAAAACTAGATTGGAGTAAAACAGAGAAAACAAACATCCACAGAAAAATGATGGCTGTTTTTTTTTTTTAAAATGTGCTACTAGAGGCACAAAACAATTCGATCCCAAAAGTAGACAAATCTAAACCTAAAACAAAATGGCCAAAATGGTTTAATAGATCAATTAAAAAAAATATTCAGTGAAAAAAGGCACTTTACAGAGCGTTTACAGGGACCAAAAACAAGGTACACAGAAAGAGTACTTGGAACTGCAAACACAAGTCAAAAAGGAAGTTAGAAAGCCCAAGAGAGAGATAGAAATCAATATTGCTCAGGGGGCAAAAACCAATTCCAAAATGTTTTTCCAATATTATAACAGCAACAGAACATTCAAAGAGGAGGTTAAATGTCTAAGAGACACAAATGGCAAAATCATAGACGAAAAAAAAAAACAACAAATATATTAAAGGATTACTTTTCACTGGTTTTTACAAAAGAGGACATGGACAACATGCCCCACATTTCGACCTGTTCCTATCCAGTTTTAAATAACTTTAGCATAACAGAGGCAGAAGTGTTAAAGGGACTAGGAGCTCTTAAAATAAACAAATCCCCTGGGCCTGATGAGATCCTCCCAATAGTACTCAAAGAAATGAGAGAAGTTATTTACAAATCGCTAACCAAGATCATGCAACAGTATCTTGACACAGAGGTTGTACCGACAGACTAGAAAATTGCAAATGTAATACTGATCCACAAAAAGGGAGACAAAACTGAGCCAGGTAACTACAGATCAATAAGCCGGACTTCTATTATGTGTAAACTTATGGAAACTATAATAAGATCTAAAATGGAAAATTACCTTTATGGTAACAATATCCTGGGAGACAGTCAGCATGGTTTTAGGAAAAGGAGATCATGTCTAACTAACCTGCTTGATTTTTTTGAGAATGCAACATCGACAATGGATAATTGCAAAGCATACGATATGGTTTATTTAGATTTTCAGAAAGCTTTTGACAAAGTCCCGCATAAAAGATTAATTCTAAAACTGAACGCAGTAGGGATTCAAGGAAATGCATGCACATGGATTAGGGCGTGGTTAACATGTAGAAAACAGAAAGTACTGATTAGAGGAGAAACCTCAAAATGGAGCGAGGTAACCAGTGGTGTACCACAGGGATCAGTATTAGGTCCTCTGCTATTCCTAATCTACATCAATGATTTAGATTCTGGTATAGTAAGCAAACTTGTTAAATTTGCAGATGACACAAAAATAGGAGGAGTGGCAAACACTGTTACCCAGCAAAGGTCATTCAAAATGATCTAGACAGCATTCAGAACTGGGCAGACACATGGCAAATGAAATTTAATAGAGAAAAGTGAAAAGTATTGCATGCAGGCAATAAAAATGTGCATTATAAATATCATATGGGAGATACTGAAATTGAAGAAGGGAACTATGAAAAAGACCTAGGAGTTTATGTTGACTCTAAAATGTCTTCATCTTGACAATGTGGGGAAGCTACAAAAAAGGCCAACAAGATGTTCGGATATATTGTGAGAAGTGTTGAATTTAAAATCAAGGGAAGTGATGTTAAAACTTTATAATGCATTAGTAAGACCTCACCTAGAATATTGTGTTCAGTTCTGGTCACCTCGTTACATAAATGATATTGTTGCTCTAGAAAGAGTGCAAAGAAGAGCAACCAGAATTATTCTGGGTTTAAAAGGCATGTCATATGCAAACAGGCTAAAATTATTTAATCTATTCAATCTTGAATAAAGACGACTACGTGGTGATCTGATTCAAGCATTCAGAATCCTAAAAGGTATAGACAATGTCAACCCAGGGGAATTCTCTGACCTGAGAAAAAATGGCATTTCATTTCTTACAGTATTTCACACTATGAATTCATACTTTTATCAGCGCTGTTCATTTAGTTACTATATAACGACTTTATCATGATTGGTGTTCGAGTCATACTACAAAATGACCAAGCAAGGGGACTTTTTTTGACCTGCAAAAAGAAACAAGGACCAGGGGTCACAAATGGAGATTAGATAAAAGGGGCATTCAGAACAAAAAATAGGAGGCACTCTTTTACACAGAGAATTGTGAGGGTCTGGAACCAACTCCCCAGTAATGTTGTTGAAGCTGACACCCTGGGATCCTTCAAGAAGCTGCTCAATAAGCTACTAACAACCAAATGAGCAAGATGGGCTGAATGGCCTCTCGTTTGTAAACTTTGTTCTTATGTCAGTTGATTTTTACTGGCTATTGTAATAAATAGGTTTATAATCACTAATGTTACGAATATAGAACAGTGGGGTGTCTTATATTGTAACACAGAGAATTATAATATTTAGTTGATATGGGTTTTAACCTGAAATAGGTGCAACTGTTATAAAATTATGGTTTGTTGTAACGGCAATGGAGTGACCACTTTTGATGGGTGGCGCTGTTTCAGATAGAGCTATGGGAAACAATAGACCTATCTAGGAAGAGAAAGAGAACTCGGTGATTGACCTGTGACCCGGATCTGAAAGGTGGCCATCTTTAAGAGGGGCAAGGGGAGTTTGCAGGGGGAGGAAGTGGTTGGAGTTAGTGAAGAGTGAGAGGGGGTTTGCAGACAAGAGTTGAACAAAAGGAAATTTGTGTGGTCAAAAAGTGTCTTTTTGGACGTAAAACAAAGCCTGGACCTTTGAGTGTGGAGTCTAGCCTCTAAGTCCAGTTAAACCAAAGTCTCTTGGAAAAGCTGACTGGCCACGTGCTCAGCGCAGGAGTAACCGGAACAAGGGAACCAGAATGGAATAAAAGTTTCCTTGGAAGACAGTAAGTGAAGCAAATAAGTACTTACTACAGTGTAAACAAAGCAACGGAGTAGTTGCAAAGAGACTGCAAAACCCCACTCAAGAGCAAACCAACCAAGTGCAGGTCAGGTATACACTGCCGAATGTATATAGTGTAAATAGTGGTCTGTGTAAGTGGAATAATCAAGGGTATGGTACACCAGAGTCTTACACAACTACCATTGTAGGTAAGGGTACTCTGGTGGAGGTAATGGTGTCAGACTGGCAGTGATAAATTGGCACACAGACAGTTTAAAGGCTACCACTGGTTGGTAGTGAAGATTTGAGTTGTTTTCTTTCTGTTACCTTCACCTTCTAACAAAATAAATATTGCCAGCAGCTGATGTACAGCAATTACAGTTGTGGACATTGTAATCATTTACACCACCTCGACCATCCTGTCACACGTGGTGTCTTGTGTGGGATTCTAAGCAGCTGAAACAACATCAGTCACCTACAGCACTCCAATCCACAACTAAGATGGCATCCTTAGAAGATTTAGTGAAGGCACTGGTACAAAGCACAAACGCTTTTGTACAGAGTCAAGAAGCAACTAACAGCTCATTGCTACAGGCTGCAGCAAAGCAACAAGAGGCTAGTGAGAGGCAGCGAGATGCAACAGCGGCACAGTATGAAGCAACCAAGGCACAGCAGGAGCAAATACAAGCTCTGGTAGAGTGACCGATCATAGCAACCTTAAGTTCAGATAAACTATCTTCCATCAGATCTAGTCATGTGCTTCAGAAGTTGACTGCGGAAGATGACATCGAAGTGTTCCTGGGGGCATTTGAGAAAACAACCACCCGAGAGAAATGGCCAGCAGATCAGTGGGCGGAGATTCTAGCACCCTTCCTGATAGGAGATGCCCAGAAGGCCTACCACGATCTCCCCTCAACCGTCGCAGATAACTACAAACAGCTGAAGGCGGAGATCCTTGCCAGAGCCGGCGTCACTACTGCAATGAGGGCCCAGAAATTCCACTCCTGGCTTTTCAACTCAACGGTAGCGCCCAGATCCCAGATGTTCGACCTGTTACATATAGCACGAAGATGGCTGGACCCGGAGGTGAATGATGCAGTGAAGATCGTCAACATGATAGTGATGGATCGCTATCTGAGAGCCATGCCAGCTCATTTGAGGAAGTGGGTGGGGCGATGTGATCCATCTACCATCGACGAGTTTGTGACCTTGGTGGAGCGACAGTATGCTGCGGAGGAGTTGGCCAAACAACCCCTTCCATCGCAGCCAGGGAGTCTTCAACACACCTCTTCATCCGGGAAGCAACGCCAAGCGCCCAGACCGGGTAAGATCGTGATAAAAGAGGGAGATGTTGAAGAGCAGTCACCGACTGTGAAGGGACTTAGTCGGGACAGTGGGGTTAAAATTCAGGGGTATAATAGATTTGCTGAATACATTTGTCATAAATGCCACAAAAAGGGTCATATTGCAATACAGTGTAAAGGTATGGAGGAGCCTATGGAGTGTAATGTAGGACATAGTTACTGTGGATGTATCACTGTGTCAGGGGTAGCCATTTGTAATACACCTTACATTGTCAACATAATAGTAAATGGAAAGGAAGCAAAAGCTATCGCAGATTCAGGCAGTTCAATTACATTGGTACGCCCGGAGTTTGTGGAAACCAATAAATTGGATGAAAGTTTTAAAACCGGAATTACATGCATTCATGGGGATGTACGATACTATCCCACCACCAAAGCCAGATTTTGTTGCAACAAGACTACACTGGTTGTACGGGTAGGAGTCATCCCTAGTCTGCCCCACCCTGTAATTCTTGGTAGAGACTTCCCAGGTTTTAAAAGCCTGGTACAATTCAGCGGAAAATTGGAATCATCCGAGGTAAGAAGGGAGGGGGCATTGGAACCTCCAGACAGCTTGTTTGCTATGTTTCCATTCACTGACCCTGACCTCTTTCCCAGACACAATAAAAGTAAAATAAGCAAATCACGTAAGCAAAGACGGCTAGAAAAGAAAAGAGGGCCACCTGTGAGGTCTGTGTTGCTGGGTAATCTTGGTAATGGGAACAAAAAGGGGGTTGGCACCCAATGTAGCCAGAATGACATTTCTAATGAAACAGGGGAGGTAATAATTGATACTGGACCTGAGAATGAAACATGGTTGGAGTCATTTAAATTATGTGGTCAATTCGGCAGAGAAGAGGAGAGGGATTCAACTCTTGTAAATGTAAAGAAGAGGGTGGTATCTGTTAATGGTGTGCCAGTGGAGGGCACTGTTGTTAACCATAGAGAGCATTTTATTGTGAAGGACAATTTGTTACACCGGGTTATTGAAATTAATGGTAAGAGAGTGGAACAGCTGTTGGTCCCTCAGACCTATGGAAATACTGTAAAGAAATTGGTGCATGACCATTTGTTCGGTGCGCACCTGGGGTGGGAGAAAACATATCAAAGAATCTTGCAGAGATTTTATTGGTTGGGGATACAGAAAGATGTAGAAAAGTTCTGTAAATCCTGTCCCGAGTGTCAGCGAGCTGGACCTCGCCCACACTTTAGAGCGCCTCTGGAGTCAATGCCCATAATTGATGTCCCCTTTGAGCGCAAAGCCATGGACCTGGTGGGGCCTTTAAATAGATCTGCCAGGGGCCATGACCATGTACTCGTCATTCTGGATTATGCGACCCGATATCCAGAGGCGATTCCGTTAAGAAATACAGCTTCCAAGCACATTGCAAAGGAGCTAGTGCAGGTATTTTCGAGGGTTGGGATACCAAAAGAGATCTTAACGGACCAAGGTACTCCCTTCGTAAGTAAGCTAATGCGGGACTTGTGTGCAACACTGCATATTAAACCTATACGAACCTCTGTTTACCACCCACAGACGGATGGTCTCGTGGAGAGGTTTAATAAGACCCTGAAATCTATGCTGAGGAAGGCGATTAGCAAAGATGGAAAAGACTGGGACTCATTGTTATCGTACTTGATGTTTGCTATCCGGGAAGTCCCTCAATCTTCCACTGGGTTCTCTCCATTTGAGCTGTTGTATGGGAGACAGCCCAGACGATTCTTGATATAGCAAAAGAGACCTGGGAAGAGGAAGTATCCTCAGGTAAAAACATTGTAGAGCATGTGCTTCAAATGTGGGATCGGATTGAGAGGGTGACCCCAATCGTCCGTAAGCATATGGAGCAAGCACAGTCTAGGCAAGCCCACTATTACAACAAGTCCGCAAGATCTTTCCAACCTGGAGACAGGGTAATGGTGTTAGTGCCAACTCCAGAGAGTAAACTGTTTACTCATTGGCAAGGACCCTTTGAGATTATTGAGCAAGTGGGTACCGTAGACTACCGGGTGAGACAGCCGGGAAGACGAAAACCTGAGCAGATCTACCATGTGAATCCGCTAAAACATTGGACCGATAGAGAGGCCTTGGTGGTAACTCCCCATAATAAGCCTGATAAGTGCAGACCTCCTCCGAAGGTAACCCCACACAGAGTACAGGGTGGGGTAAACCTAGTCCCTGATTTGAGTGTTAAGCAGGTTAGTGGGTAGAGAAGCTGGTGGTTGATAACCGTGATGTCTTTTCCACTTTACCAGGCCGGACTCGAGAGCTCCAGCATGAGATTATCACTCCTCCTGGGGTCAGGATAAAACTGCGCCCCTATAGAGTGCCGGAGGCAAAAAGGGCGGATGTTCTAAAGGAGCTGAAATCCATGTTGGGACCTCGATGTTATTGAGGAGTCCTCCAGCCCCTGGACCAGTCCAATTGTCATGGTCCCAAAGCCCAGCGGGCTATGGAGGTTCTGCATGACTTTCGTCAATTGAACGAAGTGTCTAAGTTTGACGCATATCCAATGCCTCGTGTGGACGAACTTATAGAAAAGTTGGGCAAGGCTAGGTATCTGACGACCCTTGATCTAACGAAAGGGTATTGGCAGATTCCGTTATCATCTGAGAGTAAGGAAAAGACAGCCTTTGTAACACCTTGGGGCCTATACCAGTACAAGGTAATGCCATTTGGTCTGCATGGAGCTCCGGCTACATTCCAGCGCCTCATGGGTAAGGTCCTAAAGCCGCACGCCGAATATGCATCGGCGTATATAGATGACATAGTGATCCATTCGGAGACATGGGAGGATCACATAATCAGGGTAGGTGCTGTCTTGCAGAGTCTCATGGAAGCGTCATTGACAGCTAACCCTGAAAAGTGTTATGTGGGGTTAACTGAAGCTAAGTATTTGGGCTATATTGTGGGAGGAGGACAGGTAAAGCCTCAGTCCAGCAAAGTGGACGCCGTCAAGAATTGGCCACGACCATTTAACAAAAAACAAGTGAGGGCCTTTCTTGGTTTGGTAGGCTATTGTAGGCGGTTTATACCAGAATTCTCTACAATAGGAGCGCCACTTACTGACTTAGTAAAAAAAATCTGCACCCAACATGGTCCGGTGGACTAATGTTGCAGAGCAAGCATTTCAGAAGTTGTCAAATGCCTTATGCAGTGAACCAGTGCTGGCAGTGGCAGACTTCACTGCTGTACCTCAGCAGGAAAATGCTACCGAGGGAAACCAGGTATGCAGTAGTTGAGAAGGAATGTCTGGCAATCAAGTGGGCAGTGGAGGCACTGAAGTATTACTTGATTGGTAGGGAGTTCACTTTGGTTACGGACCATTCTCCTCTCAAATGGATGAAGGAGAATAGTGAGAAAAACACGAGTGTAACCAGGTGGTTCCTTACACTTCAACCTTACAAGTACAAAGTGGAACATCGTAGTGGTTCGAAGAATGCGAATGCTGACGGACTCTCAAGAGAACATTGTGGAGTGAGGGGTTCCACCGAAACTAGTTGGTGGGGTACGAAGGTCGCTAAAACCAGTAGGTTTAAGCTGGGTGGGAGGATGTGTAATAAATAGGTTTATAATCACTAATGTTACGAATATAGAACAGTGGGGTGTCTTATATTGTAACATAGAGAATTATAATATTTAGTTGATATGGGTTTTAACCTGAAATAGGTGCAACTGTTATAAAATTATGGTTTGTTGTAACGGCAATGGAGTGACCACTTTTGATGGGTGGCGCTGTTTCAGATAGAGCTATGGGGAAATAATAGACCTATCTAGGAAGAGAAAGAGAACTCGGTGATTGACCTGTGACCCGGATCTGAAAGGTGGCCATCTTTAAGAGGGGCAAGGGGAGTTTGCAGGGGGAGGAAGTGGTTGGAG
The DNA here is from genome assembly GCF_902713425.1 of Acipenser ruthenus. NCBI lineage: Eukaryota > Metazoa > Chordata > Actinopteri > Acipenseriformes > Acipenseridae > Acipenser > Acipenser ruthenus. The sequence goes on from NC_081238.1 coordinate 4,383,079, forward strand.
TTAGTGAAGAGTGAGAGGGGGTTTGCAGACAAGAGTTGAACAAAAGGAAATTTGTGTGGTCAAAAAGTGTCTTTTTGGACATAAAACAAAGCCTGGACCTTTGAGTGTGGAGTCTAGCCTCTAAGTCCAGTTAAACCAAAGTCTGTTGGAAAAGCTGACTGGCCATGTGTCAGCGCAGGAGTAACCGGAACAAGGGAACCAGAATGGAATAAAAAGTTTCCTTGGAAGACAGTAAGTGAAGCAAATAAGTACTTCCTACAGTGTAAACAAAGCAACGGAGTAGTTGCAAAGAGACTGCAAAACCCCACTCAAGAGCAAACCAACCAAGTGCAGGTCAGGTATACACTGCCGAATGTATATAGTGTAAATAGTGGTCTGTGTGAGTGGAATAATCAAGGGTATGGTACACCAGAGTCTTACACAACTACCATTGTAGGTAAGGGTACTCTGGTGGAGGTAATGGTGTCAAACTGGCAGTGATAAATTGGCACACAGACAGTTTAAAGGCTACCACTGGTTGGTAGTGAAGATTTGAGTTGTTTTCTTTCTGTTACCTTCACCTTCTAACAAAATAAATATTGCCAGCAGCTGATGTACAGCAATTACAGTTGTGGACATTGTAATCATTTACACCACCTCGACCATCCTGTCACACTATACAAACTACACTTTTCAGCCTTGATACAACACCTGCAAAGAGCCACTGATTAGTACTTTAATATTGTACTGGATCATAACACTACATTTCCCTACAAATTCAGTGACGACAGAGAATATCATGTTATTGACCAGATCTTGTTTTTAGTAATTAAGCACTAGAAGCAAATTTCAGCTATGTGTTATACTTGCAGGAAAACAAAATGGAGCAAAAATGGTTCTATGTCTTAGATGTGGAACCGTTTATCTGGTGCTGTTTGAAAACACGTGTAAGATTCTGTATTTGTACTTTATAATAATCAGTTTAATAGTCCATGCAGTATGCTGGGAACTCTGTAATCATTTCTCTGCTGAATGTGCTTAGCGTTGACAACCATTCAAGCTTGTGTTGGTAAGTTTGTGGTACACTGGATGATGTTGTAGACTGAATGATGAGAGTATAGGGGTTAGAGAACATCAGCTTGCTCCTGGGTTCCCATGTGCTTCTTCTTGGTCCATGCATCACTAATGAGAGAGAATGTGTCCATATTACTAGATGTACATATTTTAAAAGAGTCATAAGAAACATGTGTGTGTACTTTTAAAGATGTTGACGGTGTAACCACATATAAATTGTTGATTGTTCACTTTAACAAGCTAGTGCTGTTGATGAGACTGTTTTTAGAGTGAGATGCAAAAGCGGCAGTAGTAAATGTGTGCTATTAAGATTGCAATGTAAACGAGTGAGATGTAGGTCGGATTGTTAAACTGGATCTCATTTTTAACGTGGTAGGCCTATGTGGTGGGCATGATGAGATTGGGGTTTCATTAGCTTTTAATGTAAGATACAACCCCTGTGGGTTTTTTTTTTATTATTATTATTTTTTTTTTTTTTAAAACACAACACAAGCCAGTGTTTATTAAATTAATAAGAAAAAGGTAACGGGAACTCAGAGCAAATAAAAGACTTAAGTTACTTGTAAACCCCGGCAGCCACGACAAAGCCCAATAATAACCCCCCCCCCCAGATGACCCCACAATCACACTCCACACACTTGCTCACAATATCCAGCCATTCAGTAATTGCTCACTCCCTCCCTGGCTGAACAACCAACAATAGCCCCCAACACAACCCTGCCCAAAACACCTCCTCCTCCTGTTACATTAGTAAATGTGCTCCCTCTGTGCACAGAATATTATAGGCTACAGTGTAATTATTGGACTAACTGTCATGCACTTGGCTAAAAATGACATAAGAAAAGAGCGACAGTCGAGAGTTAAAAATGTGAATGCTAGGTATTCGATGAAGCTTGGGTAAGGTCCCAGTGGTTAAAGACAAAGGCTTCATACCCAGGACCGCCGAGAGCCGTCATGGGCCACGGGGAAGGATTGGTATGTCCCGCTGCCCCCCCCCTCCTTGGTACTACATTCATTCGACTTTGTAGTGTACTGTAGTCTAAACCAAGCTTCTAAACAAAGCAATGATACTTGCAATCTTAGCAGTGTCTGAGGAAGAAGATCATTTCAACCGATACATTATTTTGATCATGGGTTTGAAGGAAACTGCCAACGATGCCTAGAAGTTTCAATATCTCAATTAAAATCTGCAGCAGGATAGTTTACTTTCTCAAAGTAATTGTTTAAGTTATTTACAGTATTAAAACTTTTTTTTAGGCAAGTGAATAAATATTTTTGTACAAACTCCACGTGTAATAGTCACTAATCGGAAGCTTGCTTATCAAATAACGTACGTTTTTAGCATAAACTACATTTTAATGGTGTAGCTATTCACTATTTTATTAATCCCGTGCAAAAATAAACCACTCATCTCTGCTCTTAACCAATAGCCTGTATTGGTAAATTTGTATTTTAAGCAATACCGATCATTCTCTAATTGTGTTTACCACCAGGTGAAGAAAGTACTTTAGTTTACACAAAACAATTTTTCTAACAAACTGCTGCATCACGTTGTTTTGAGCAAATTATAGATCTTAATAGAATAATTCATACTGTGGTAAATATTGTGCAACTTTAGGGTTCTTTCAAAGTTTTTAAAAGTCTTAAACAAAAAACAAAAAAAACACAATATTGCAGAAACTCCAGACCGCACCCAAATTCCCATTGAGAACAGGTAATAACCATTCCTTTTTACTGCTTACTACTTAATATTGTTTGGTACTGTACTGGAAGTAAATAAAGGTTTTGTTGATTGATGGGTTACACTTGCATCAAGTGTCGGATTTATTACGAACACCTCCCAGGAACATTCTAAAACATTCGTGAGGTTTAAAAATCTCACACTCTTGAAAAAGTATTCCAAGAAACCGTATTTCAGGGTTTCCAAATAGTACACAAAGAACCTTTTTAAACAGCAGGCTAATCAACCGTAAATAAACGTTGGAATCTCGAAGGATTAATAAGAAACCCTAAAACACCCAAAGAACCCACAGGGGTTCTGATCTATAGAGCCTTCTAATACTAGAAAAGCCATGCAAATTGATTAAAACGCACAGATTTTGTGCATGGCTCCACATTTGAAAGCCATATATTCAATTAGACTTCAGCAGTAAATACCGCGTTGGTGACTAAACATTCCGCTACTTATTAGCAATAAAGGTGACACTGTAGCGAGGGCTAAACTGAGTTTAAAATATAATTTATGGTAGCTGCCTATGCCACTGAAGGCACTACCTTAAAATTAAGTTAAATATTTTAGGTGGTTATCACCAGGTTATTTGATTTGGGCCAGGGGATAAGGTCTTGACCAAATACAACACAAACACAATAAAAATGGCAGGGATGTAAAATAGTCAAATTTATTTAAAACACAATTTCGTTTCAATTCTCATATTGCACAAACTAGTGCTGTCTGTTAGTTACAGCCAAATACTTCAATTTGATACATTGTTTCAGGGGTTCAGTCGTTCTCTCAGGCATTACACTGTTACATAGTTTACTATAGCAGCAACTCATTTAGAGCAAGAATACATTGTTTCATTTCTCTCTCGTATTCACACACACACACAGCACTAGACAAGACAGGAGGCTCCCAAATTAGACAAAAGCGATTTATGAAAATGTTTATTCTGTTTATTTTATTTATGCATATGACACGCAATGTAAAAACAAATTCATTTTTTGAAGAAAATGGGAAATGCATCAAGGTTTCTGTATTTGAAGTCACCCTGCATAACATTAAAATCTAAACTGCTTTTCTTTGTTTGCTCGTTTTTCCTTACATGTTGTAAACTACATAATTGTGTGTTTGCTTGCCTTTGCGCTGAAATTGCATTGTATCCATTTTGTATGAAATATACTGTATGTATATATGAATATGTTAAATACATTTAAACTTTATAAGCAAGAACAAAAGTTGTGAAACTGTTGCAGCTATATATATACACGTGTTATTTTCTAAATCACATATATACTAACTGTTACAGTTAGGGGCTACCAGCAATTCTAGACCTTTGCAATGGTTCTACTTGTGCAAATACTGTTACTTTATCACCTCCTTCCCTACAAAGTAGAAAGAAGGCCTCACTATATTCCACTATAAAGAAAAAGATAAAAACTATGTTAACCAATATGCTTCTGCTAAAATAATATTAGAGATAGATAATATAAAAACAAAATAAATAGTTTATTACCCGGAATGGGCAGTTAAAGGTGGGTTCTTTCAATAGTGTTATGTTGTTCTCACTTAGTTGTATTGTGTGTATCATTGTCATACTCTTTGCAGCTTCGGAACCCCAGGCTCAGGACGGTTTTGTCTATACAACTGTTTATTGCACGGAATGAGCAGTTAAAGGTCAGTTTGGTCATTTTTTTCAATAATGTCATGTTGTTCCCACTTAGTTGCATTGTGTGTATAATGTTCGTCGTCTTTGCACCTTCGGAACCCAGTGTTCCCGGGAGCTTTTTGGTGATAAAAAGGGTTCTGGCCCCGAACAGGTTAATGACAGCGCATTAGTAATCTGTTCTGATTGTGAAAATATTTTCCCCATATATGTAACTTTTTATGCTGTTTTTAAAAGCAATTGAATTCATTAAAGTTCCGTTCCGTCTTTTACCCCATCCCCAGTATTAGACTTGAGTTGAAAACAAAATAATCGGTTATAAATGACAGTTAATAGTACTATCATTTTCCACGAACGACCAGCTTACATTTTCGTCCTCACTGTCAGACTGAAGATCTTGTAAAATAATAACAAAGGTGTTTTCAATCATTGTGTTTCTCACTGACGACTTCCATTTACAAACCATTTTAGGTCGTTGAAAAACTAAAAGAAAAAAAAAGTGCTCTGAAGCACCTAAGGAGATTCCTCGGACGCTCTTTCAGTGTCAGATTGAGTTTATGAACACACCCGATCTTTCTAGGAAATTTGAATCAAAGGATTCTTTTCCTTTTTGGGAAAATAATTCTGTAAACGTGCCTGAGAAGTAATTAGGCTATTTGTATTTAGCTGTATCAATTTACTGTAATGAATTAATCTAATTCATAGCACACAGTTTTAAAAAGATTTAAAAGCTTTTCAAACAGTTAAAGCATCCTTCCAAACAAAGCTGCCCCAATGCCACAGGTGTTCTCAGTTTATACAAATAAAATCCAGGGTGCGTCCACCAGAGGTAACTCTAACTTAACCCATTTCCTGCCAAACTGGCCACATGAGTTTGAACTTTTAGTTTCCTTTTTGGATTCTTGGCTCACCTCTTATTCTCATTTGTTTCATTTCATTTTTTATAATGATCAAAAAGATGACATACCAAAATGTTATAGTGTCTTATGAACACCTCCCGTGTCTGCTGGCTTTCATTCCTGCCTAACTCCCAGTTAACTAGGCCCTTCATTTCACGAATCATTTTTAATAGCCAGTTAATACTTGTTTTCACCTTTAAAGTTGGAGATTTCAAGTTAGCTATAACATTTTATCAGTCCACTAACTCTGCAACTGTTTAGAGCTGAAAAACAATTAAAAGGTCTAATTTAAGTCAGTTATCAGTTCAATTGTTAATATAAAAGCTTTTCTGACCGTCGGGGATCGCTTTTGTGGCGGGATTTTAACTTTCCGACTTGTTCCGAGCAAAAATCCCTGATTCAGACAGTATGAAGGATGTTATGCAAATTAAGCGGGTACCTAATTAACAGTCGCTCTCAAACGTAATTATTTACGGTTTATCTTCTCTATTTGATTTTGCTGTTACTACTAACTATATTGTAATTTTAACTGCTTTTATATGTAATGTGATATTTTGTAACAACTGTAAGCCGCCCTGGCTAAGGGCATCTAAGAAATACATTTAAAAAAATAAAAGGCTACAGTAAAATAGGAGCTCTTCCTCTTTGTCCTGATGTACTTGCTTTATTATTGTGTTCTATTAAATGTCTCCTCTCTGCATCTCCTGAAACACGTGTCTTATTTTTTCCCGCCTATTATTATTATTCTGATTTATTTCTTAGCAGACGCCCTTAAGGCACCGACGAGAGGGGAGGCTTGCCTGCATTTAGTCTTTTCAAATAACGAAGACAGAATAACTGAAACAGAGGTCAGAGAGCCATTGGGAAACTCAGACCACAACATGGTCTCATTTGAAATGTTTTCTAAAACCCCAAAAGTAATGACTAAAGCTAAGGTTTACAATTTTAGAAAAGCAAACTATGAAGGTATGAAACAGAGACTAACAAAACTAGATTGGAGTAAAATAGAGAAAACAAACATCCACAGAAAAAGGATGCCTGTTTTTTTAAAAATGTACTACTAGAGGAACAAAACAATTCAATCCCAAAAGCAGACAAATCTAAACCTAAAACAAAATGGCCAAAATGGTTTAATAGATCAATTAAAAAAAAATTCCTCCCAATAGTACTCAAAGAAATGAGAGAAGTTATTTAACAATCATGCAACAGTATCTTGACACAGAGGTTGTACCGACAGACTGGAAAACTGCAAATGTAATACCGATCCACAAAAAGGGAGACAAAACTGAGCCAGGTAACTACAGATCAATAAGCCTGACTTCTATTATATGTAAACTTATGGAAACTATAATAAGATCTAAAATGGAAAATTACCTTTAAAGTAACAATATCCTGGGAGACAGTCAGCATGGTTTTAGGAAAAGGAGATCATGTCTAACTAACCTGCTTGATTTTTTTGAGGATGCAACATCGACAATGGATAATTGCAAAGCATACGACATGGTTTATTTAGATTTCCAGAAAGCTTTTGACAAAGTCCCTGTGGCAATGCGCCCCGCCCCTGTGTGTATTTGTGTGTTATGTGTTGCGTGCGTGTGTTAATGTTGGTGTATAGTCATTGGTACACGGGATATAAACGGGTCTGTGTTTCACGTGTGATTTAAAAAGGTAGATTTGTATTTAGGCACGAGGAGGGCACAAATCACTTCATGTGCTGGTTAAATGTAATATGTGAGCACGGGATTGCACAGAATTAATTCACGTGCTGGGATTCAAGTGAATAATTAATTAGTAATTGAATCCCAGCACAATAGTATATATAGACGCACATTTCTTGCAGTCGGGGGTGGGTGTTCGGTGAGTGGAGAACGGGATTGGAGACGGAGGTATTTGTGAAAAGTAAAGAATAGTTAAATCTGCTCACCGTGTTTTGTTCGTCTGTCTGTGCACTGTTTAGTTCGTTTTGTTTGTCCTTTTATTTTGGCGTATAGTGCCGTGTCCAGTGTTTTTGTCTGTTCAAACCTTTTATTTTCTGTTCTGTTTATTAAATGCTGAGCGTGATCACGCGCTCAGCCTCACCAAAACCCCAAGTCTCTGTTGTTTATTTCCTGGCTCTGGTCTGACGCCACCCACTCCGGCCGTCTTTGTGACACGTGGTGTCCTGCGTGGGATCTACAGCGCCTCCAGGACTCAGGCCAGAGCAGGAACAGCATTTTTGGATTGGAAAAAAAAAGAGAGAAAAAAAGAGGGAAAAAAAATGGCAGAAGACGCCATCAAAGTGCGGGACTGGATGCTGGAAAATGCTGGGCTGGAGGCCCAGTCTATACCAGTAGTCGTCCGGTTCCTGCAGTTTATGGATAGGGAGCGATGGGAGGCATATGAGAGGGAACAGACCCTAAGCACCTGGGAGGAAGGTGTGGGGTTGGTCCTCCAGCTACCTGGAGGCAATTATAAGTGGAACAGCAGCCCAGGTAGCAGGTCCACCAGCAGAGGAAGAATGCCTGCTGTCCCCGTCTCCACCAGCAGAGGAAGAATGCCTGCTGGTTTTGCGTCCACAGCCCGAGCGGGAGGAGCCCGAGCGTCCACAGCCTGAGCGGGGGGAGCCCGAGCGTCCACAGCCCGAGCGGGAGGAGCCCGAGCGTCCTACGCCTGAGCGGGAGGAGCCCGAGCGTCCTACGCCTGAGCGGGAGGAGCCCGAGCGTCCTACGCCTGAGCGGGAGGAGCCCGAGCGTCCTACGCCTGAGCGGGAGGAGCCCGAGCGTCCTACGCCTGAGTGGGGGGAGCCCGAACGTCCACAGCCCAAAAGGGAGGAGTCGGTGCGTCCACAGCCCGAAGAGAGGGAAGTCGGGGCTTTCACAGCCCTAGGATCCAAGCTGCCAGCAGAGGGAGAATGCCTGCTGGTTCCACCCCCACCAGCAGAGGGAGAATGCCTGCTGGTTTCCCCGTCAAAGGCGGAGCCGCACCAGTTCCCTGCAAGAGAGGCAGAGCAGCACCAGTCCCCTGGAAAAGGGGGAGACTACACGCTGCTCCCACCTTCACCGGCAGGAGCAGAGCAGCCGGAGCTGCCTCTGCCTCCGCCACCTACACCGGCAGGAGCAGAGCAGCCACAGCTGCCTCTGCCTCCGCCACCTCCACCGGAAGGAGCAGAGCAGCAGGAGCTGCCTCTGCCTCCGCCACCTCCACCGCTTCCTCCACTAGGAGCAGAGGAGCAGGAGCTGCCTCTGCCTCCACCACCGCCAGGAGCAGAGCAGCAGGAGCTGCCTCTGCCACCTCCACCGGAAGGAGCAGAGCAGCAGGAGCTGCCTCTGCCTCCGCCACCTCCACCGCTTCCTCCACTAGGAGCAGAGCAGCAGGAGCTGCCTCTGCCTCCACCACCGCCAGGAGCAGAGCAGCAGGAGCTGCCTCTGCCTCCACCACCGCCAGGAGCAGAGCAGCAGGAGCTGCCTCTGCCTCCACCATCTTCACCGGTAGGAGCAGAGGAGCAGGAGCTGCCTCTGCCACTTCCAGGAGCAGAGGAGCAGGAGCTGCCTCTGCCTCCACCACCACCAGGAGCAGAGGAGCAGGAGCTGCCTCTGCCTCCGCCACTGCCAGAAACAGAACAGCAGGAGCTGTCTCTGCTTCCCGTACTTCCACAACAGGGAGTACGGTGGCCGGAGCCCCAGAAAGGGGAGCTGTCAGCCACGAAGAAAGGGGAGGAGGTCTGGAGACCTGCTCCCACTGCAGCAGTTTCGCTGCCGGAGATCGGGGGAGAGGTCAGGAGACCAGCATCCCCCGCAGCAATTTCGCTGCAGGCGTGGACCAGCAGGCTGTCAGCCGTGCCACTACTGGCAGGGGTGCTGACAGCATGGCCAGCCATGGGCCCACTGAAGCCTCCCTTCCCAGCCCGAGACTTTGTTCTGGACTGCTGGATTTTTAAGGGGGGAGGTGGCCATTGAGGCCATGTGTGCTGCGCACAAGGGTGGGTATATGTGGCAATGCGCCCCGCCCCTGTGTGTATTTGTGTGTTATGTGTTGCGTGCGTGTGTTAATGTTGGTGTATAGTCATTGGTACACGGGATATAAACGGGTCTGTGTTTCACGTGTGATTTAAAAAGGTAGATTTGTATTTAGGCACGAGGAGGGCACAAATCACTTCACGTGCTGGTTAAATGTAATATGTGAGCACGGGATTGCACAGAATTAATTCACGTGCTGGGATTCAAGTGAATAATTAATTAGTAATTGAATCCCAGCACAATAGTATATATAGACGCACATTTCTTGCAGTCGGGGTTGGGTGTTCGGCGAGTGGAGAACGGGATTGGAGACGGAGGTATTTGTGAAAAGTAAAGAATAGTTAAATCTGCTCACCGTGTTTTGTTCGTCCGTCTGTGCACTGTTTAGTTCGTTTTGTTTGTCCTTTTATTTTGGCGTATAGTGCCGTGTCCAGTGTTTTTGTCTGTTCAAACCTTTTATTTTCTGTTCTGTTTATTAAATGCTGAGCGTGATCACGCGCTCAGCCTCACCAAAACCCGAAGTCTCTGTTGTTTATTTCCTGGCTCTGGTCTGACGCCACCCACTCCGGCCGTCTTTGTGACAGTCCCGCATAAAAGATTAATTCTCAAACTGAACGCAGTAGGGATTCAAGGAAATGCATGCACATGGATTAGGGCGTGGTTAACATGTAGAAAACAGAAAGTACTGATTAGAGGAGAAACCTCAAAATGGAGCAAGGTAACCAGTGGTGTACCACAGGGATCAGTATTAGGTCCTCTGCTATTCCTAATCTACATCAATGATTTAGATTCTGGTATAGTAATTAAACTTGTTAAATTTGCAGATGACACAAAAATAGGAGGAGTGGCAAACACTGTTGCACAGCAAAGGTCATTCAAAATGATCTAGACAGCATTCACAACTGGGCAGACACATGGCAAATGAAATTTAATAGAGAAAAGTGTAAAGTATTGGATGCAGGCAATAAAAATGTGCATTATAAATATCATATGGGAGATAGTGAAATTGAAGAAGGGAACTATGAAAAAGACCTAGGAGTTTATGTTGACTCAGAAATGTCTTCATCTAGACAATGTGGGGAAGCTACAAAAAAGGCCAACAAGATGCTCGGATATATTGTGAGAAGTGTTGAATTTAAAATCAAGGGAAGTGATGTTAAAACTTTACAGTGCATTAGTAAGACCTCACCTAGAATATTGTGTTCAGTTCTGGTCACCTCATTACAAAAAAGGATATTGCTGCTCTAGAAAGAGTGCAAAGAAGAGCAACCAGAATTATTCTGGGTTTAAAAGGTATGTCGTATGCAGACAGGCTAAAATTATTTAATCTATTCAATCCTTAATAAAGACGACTACGTGGTGATCTGATTCAAGCATTCAGAATCCTAAAAGGTATAGACAATGGTCGACCCTAGTGACTTTTTTGACCTGGTCAAACATAACGACTTTATCATGATTGGTGTTCGAGTCATACTACAAATGACCTAGCAAGGGAACTTTTTTTGACCTGCAAAAAGAAACAAGGACCAGGGGTCACAAATGGAGATTAGATAAAGGGGCATTCAGAACAGAAAATAGGAGGCACTTTTTTACAAAGAGAATTGTGAGGGTCTGGAACCAACTCCCCAGTAATGTTGTTGAAGCTGACACCCTGGGATCCTTCAAGAAGCTGCTCAATAAGCTACTAACAACCAAACGAGCAAGATGGGCTGAATGGCCTCCTCTCGTTTGTAAACTTTGTTCTTATGTCAGTTGATTTTTACTGGCTATACAAACTACACTTTTCAGCCTTGATAGAACACCTGCAAAGAGCCACTGATTAGTACTTTAATATTGTACTGGATCATAACACTACATTTGCCTACAATTTCAGTGATGACAGAGCAGATCTTGTTTTTAGTAATTAAGCACTAGAAGCAAATTTCAGCTATGTGTTATACTTGCAAGAAAACAGAATGGAGCAAAAATGGTTCTATGTCTTAGATGTGGAACCGTTTATCTGGTGCTGTTTGAAAACACGTGTAAGATTCTGTATTTGTACTTTATAATAATCAGTTTAATAGTCCATGCAGTATGCTGGGAACTCTGTACTAATTTCTCTGCTGAATGTGCTTAGCGTTGACAACGATTCAAGCTTGTGTTGGTAAGTTTGTGGTACACTGGATGTTGTTGTAGACTGAATGATGAGAGTATAGGGGTTAGAGAACATCAGCTTGCTCCTGGGTTCCCATGTGCTGCTTCTTGGTCCATGCATCACTAATGAGAGAGAATGTGTCCATATTACTAGATGTACATATTTTAAAAGAGTCATAAGAAACATGTGTGTGTACTTTTAAAGATGTTGACGGTGTAACCACATATAAATTGTTGATTGTTCACTTTAACAAGCTAGTGCTGTTGATGAGACTGTTTTTAGAGTGAGATGCAAAAGCGGCAGTAGTAAATGTGTGCTATTAAGATTGCAATGTAAACGAGTGAGATGTAGGTCGGATTGTTATTATTATTTATTTCTTAGCAGACGCCCTTATCCAGGGCGACTTACAATCGTAAGCAAATACATTTCAAGTGTTACAATACAAGTAATACAATAAGAGCAAGAAATACAATAACTTTTGTTCAAGCAAAGTACAAGTGTGACAAACCAAAATTCAATAATACAGCAGAAAATAGTGATAGTTACTTCAGGATATGATTAAATAGTGATAGTTACATCAGGATATGATTAAATACAAAGTACTACAGGTTAAACACTTTGCAGATCACAGTATTCTGAAGTACAGGATTAAATGCAGTAAAATAGGGGGCAGATAAGAGCAAAATAAAGCACATTTACATGAAGGGTGATAGTGTCCCAGGATACAAACAGAGGAGTTCTACAGGTGCTGTTTGAAGAGGTGAGTCTTAAGGAGGCGCCGGAATGTGGTCAGGGACTGGGCAGTCCTGACATCTGTAGGAAGGTCATTCCACCACTGCGGAGCAAGGGTGGAGAAGGAGCGGGCTCTGGAGGCAGGGGAGCGTAGCGGAGGTAGAGCTAGTCTTCTAGTGCAGACGGAGCGGAGAGGTCGAGTGGGGGGTGTAGGGAGAGATGAGGGTCTGGAGGTAGCTGGGTGCAGTCTGGTCAAGGCATCTGTAGGCTAGTACAAGAGTCTTGAACTGGATGCGAGCGGTGATCGGGAGCCAGTGGAGCGAGCGGAGTAGTGGAGTAGCGTGGGCGAAGCGATGCAGAGGGAACACAAGGCGGGCAGCAGAGTTCTGGATGAGCTGGAGCGGACGGGTGGCGGATGCAGGGAGGCCAGCCAGGAGGGAGTTGCAGTAGTCTAGGCGGGAGAGTACCAGGGCCTGGACCAGGAGCTGGGTAGCATAGTTGGTGAGGAAGGGTCGGATTCTTCGGATGTTGCTCAGGAAGAAATCGGCAAGTGTGTGCCAGAGTGGAGATGTGCTGGGAATAAGAGAGGCAGGGGTCCAGGGTGACTCCAAGGTTCTTAGCTGAGGAAGAGGGAGAGAGTGTGGTAGATTCCAGAGGACTAGAGATAGAGAGATAAGATGAGGAGGGAAAGAAAAGGAGGTCAGATTTAGAGAGGTTGAGTTTGAGGTGATGCAAGTGCATCCAGGAGGAAATAACAGACAGACAGGTAGAGATACGGGAGGAGATGGTGGAGACAGAGGTGGGGAAGGAGAGGAAAATCTGAGCATCCTCAGCATAGAAATGGTATGAGAAACCATAGGATGCGATGAGGGGGCCCAGGGAGCAGGTGTAGAGAGAGAACAGGAGAGGACCCAAGACTGACCCTTGGGGGACTCCAGTTAAGAGAGGGTGAGGTGTGGAGGTTGCTCCACGCCAGGTTACCTGGTAAGTGCGGTTGGAGGAGAACCAGGCCAGAGCAGTGCCAGAGATCCCCAGGTCAGCAAGAGATGATAGTAGAATAGAGTGATCAACAGTGTCAAAGGCAGCAGAGAGGGTCGAGGAGAATTAGGACAGAGGAGAGAGAGGCAGCTCGGGCACACTTAAATGAGTTGGTGACAGACAGGAGGGCGGTTTCTGTGGAGTGAACAGAGCGGAAGCCAGATTGAAGAGGGTCAAGCAGAGAGTGGTTGGACAGGAAAGCAGAGAGCTGGCGGTGTACAGTCCGCTCAAGGGTTTTGGAGAGGAAGGGTAGGAGGGAGACAGGACGGTAGCTCTGGAGGGAGGTGGGGTTGAGGGTAGGTTTTTTGAGGAGGGGAGTGATAGAGGCTTTTTTGAAGGCAGAGGGAAAGAGACCAGAAAGTAGAGAGGTGTTGAGGAGGGAGGAGATGAAGGGGAGTAGAGCAGGAGCAGCAGCTTGAAAGAGGTGAGTGGGGAGGGGGTCCAAGGCACACGTGGTGGGTTTGTGACCCTGGAGCAGGGAGGAGAGGTCAGAGTCTGAGAGGGGCAAGAAGGTGGAGAAGGAGGGCGAGTAAGTAGGGGATGTAGTGGGTGTAGGGGTTGGAGCAGGAGGGGGTGCGGGGGAGGGAGAGGTGTTAAAGAGTTTGCGGATATCTGAGATTTTAGAAGAGAAGAGGCAAAGTCATCAGGGGAGATAGAAGAGGGGGGGAGGGTTTAGGAGGGAGGAGAAGGTAGAGAATAGTTTACGTGGGTTGTTAGTGGAGGCTTGGATTACAGATTGGAAATAAGCACATTTAGCAGAGGAGAGAGTAGAGAAGGAGGAGAGGAGAGTGCGGTAAAAGTCTAGGGCAGCAGGGAGTTTGGTTCTCTTCCATTTCTTTTCAGCAGATCGCAGTGTGATTCTAGCCGAGCGGAGCGCAGAGGACAGCCAGGGACGGGGAGGGGAGGGGCGAGCAGGTCGGGAGGTGAGGGGACAGAGGGTGGAGGTAGCAGAGTCTACGGAGAGTTCTGAAAAGGAGTCAATAGGAGGGAGGTGAGAGAGCAGTGGAGGCAAGGACAGAGGGGGAGAGAGAGCGGAGGTTATGGCGAGAGGTGATAGTGGGGGTAGGAGGAGCAGGGAGAGGGAGGAGAGACAGAGAAAAAGAGATGAAATAGTGATCAGAGAGGTCCAGGGGGGTGACAGAGAGGGTGGAGGGGCAGCAGGCCCTGGAGAAGGTGAGGTCCAGTTGACGGCCAGCTTTGTGGGTAGGAGGGGATGGAGAGAGCCAGAAGTCGAAGGAGTGAAGGAGACGGTTAAAAATGAGATCCAGTTTAACAGGAGGATTGTTAAACTGGTTCTCATTTTTAACGTGGTAGGCCTATGTGTTGGGCATGATGAGATTGGGGTTTCATTAGTTTTTAATGTAAGATACAACCCCTGTGGGGTTTTTTTTTTTTTTACAACACAACACAAGCCAGTGTTTATTAAATTAATAAGAAAAAGGTAACGGGAACTCGGAGCAAATAAAAGACTGAAGTTATTTGTAAACCCCGGCAGCCACGACAAAGCCCAATAATAAACCCCCCCAGATAACCCCACAATCACACTCCACACCCTTGCTCACAATATCCAGCCATTCAGTAATTGCTCACTCCCTCCCTGGCTGAACAACCAACAATAGCCCCTAACACAACCCTGCCCAAAACACCTCCTCCTCCTGTTACATTAGTAAATGTGCTCCCTCTGTGCACAGAATATTATAGGCTACAGTGTAATTATTAGACTAACTGTCATGCACTTGGCTAAAAATGACATAAGAAAAGAGCGAGAGTCGAGAGTTAAAAATGTGAATTAGCTAGGTATTCGATGAAGCTTGGGTAAGGTCCCAGTGGTTAAAGACAAAGGCTTCATACCCAGGACCGCCGAGAGCCGTCATGGGCCACGGGGGAGGATTGGTATGTCCCCCTCCTCCTCCCCCTCCCCCTCCATGGTACTACATTCATTCGACTTTGTAGTGTACTGTAGTCTAAACCAAGCTTCTAAACAAAGCAGTGATACTTGCAATCTTAGCAGTGTCTGAGGAAGAAGATCATTTCAACCGATAAATTATTTTGATCATGGGTTTGAAGGAAACTGTCAACGATGCCTAGAAGTTTCAATATCTCAATTAAAATCTGCAGCAGGATAGTTTACTTTCTCAAAGTAATTGTTTAAGTTATTTACAGTATTAAAACTTTTTTTTAGGCAAGTGAATAAATATTTTTGTACAAACGCCACGTGTAATAGTCACTAATCGGAAGCTTACTTAACATCAAATAACATACGTTCCCTTTCAAGTCGAAAATAACCATCAACATGAGATATTGCCGTCAGGCAGCACCGGTAGGCTGAGCTTTTATAGCAAAGCTGCCGATAGGCCCCCACGCCAGCTGCAGTGTAAGCCCGCCCCCCTGGGAGCTTACTTAACTGCGCGCGTGGGGATGCACTTCCTCTTTTGTCTTCAGCCTTGGTACGGTAGGTAATAGATAACAGAGCGAGCTTGTTAACTGATTGTACTCGATAAGCTTTACGCTTGAGAAGCTGGTTAATTACCCCTTCTCTGAGTTTATTTCAGTTACTGTGTTTTAGGATTATATATATTTCTTGTTAATATATATATATATATTTCCTTTCGCTTTGCTTCGGCATCGCGTCTTCGTGGTCTCCCGTCTTCCTTTTCTTTGTTATTATTATAATATATAATTTATATTATATTTATTATTTGGGTTTTTTGTGTGTATATATATTGTTATATATATTCTTATTGTATATTGTTTGGGACGCGTGTTGCGTTGGCCTTAGGCCACGCGCATTTTTGCAGCCTCGGTCTTGCTTAGGCTAGACCGCGTGTGTGTGTGTGTGTGCGTGCAGCCTGCATTGCAGTCTCCCCCCCCACCGCGGCGCGTTCTACCGCCACGTGGCTGCTATTGAGTATAGCCCCACTGTTCTTACACTATACGTAGTGTCTGCTGCAGCGTCCAAACAAAAAAAAAAAAAAAAAAAAAAAAAAAGTTTTTTTCCCATACAGTATTAAGGAAGACGACCACCAAGTGCATTAACTGTTGCCCTTATAAGCAGCACAACACCTTGTCTTTCGAGACTCAGACACAGTACTAGAGCACATAGCGTCTCCGCTTTGCGGGTCAGCTGACGTGGATCGTCTGGTGCAGTACACGCGCTCCGGCGCTTTCGGTGTCAGCGCTTCGGCGCCTAGTGCTTGGGCTCAGTGCACGCAACGCACCTGTGCGCGCACCTCGACGCTCGGTGCTCGGTGCCTCGGTGCACGCACCTCGACGCTCGGTGCTCGGTGCACGCACCTCGACGCTCGGTGCTCGTTGCCTCGGTGCACGCACCTCGACGCTCGGTGCTCGGTGCCTCGGTGCACGCACCTCGACGCTCGGTGCTCGGTGCACGCACCTCGACGCTCAGTGCCTTAGTGCACGCACTCGACGTTTGTCTTTCAGTGCTTGGTGCACGCGCCTCAACGCACCTTAAAGCTGTTCGCTTGGTGCACAGTGCTTAACGCTCGGCGCTCCTATTACTGGCACGGTACGCTTCGGCATACAACGTGCTGCACCATGTCATTTCACCGCTGTGTCACCTGTGGGACGAAGTTACCGGCTAATGACCCGCATGAGGACTGCGTGTCCTGTCTGGGGCCGGAGCATGCGGCATCTGCTTTGGCAGACAAAGCCTTTTGCACGTTATGTGCAAGTTTTCAGACGCGCACTCTGCGTCGTAGGGCGAGGAGAGCAGTCGGGGATCGCTCCCCTTCATCTGGGTCGTCACACACCCTTTCCGCCCCGCAGCCTTCTTTGGCTTCCCCGCCAGCGAAGCTGCCTTTTTCCAGGAGTTCGCCTTCCCAGGTTACCCCTGGTCAACGATCTCCTGACGTTAGGCGTAAGAGAGACCGCTCCCACAGCCTTTCTGTAAGGCGAGGCCCTTCTCCTCGCGGCGAACGCCCCCGTCAGATCTCGAGATCCCGCTCTAGATCGCCCCGAAGGAGAGGACGTTCCCGTTCTCCTCGTTGCGACAGGCGAGGTGGTGTAACTGAGCTTACTAATAAGATGTCTCAGTTTATGGACCTTATGATGGGGCAGCAATCGTTGCTCATGTCCCTGGCCACAGCTCGGGCCGCAGAGGAGCCAGTCAGACCAGCTGTCAACCAGCCGATCATCCTACCACAACCCCTGTCCGTTCCAGTTGCGCAACAGGACGCATGGGACGTGGATGCTATCTCTCGAGATGCATCAGAGGGTGAGCCTCTCCACGGAGAGGATAGTGTGGAGGCAGAGCTCACGTCCCACCACTCAGAGTTTGAGATGGAGGTAGGCGTGGATGACTCTTTATGGTCCCTAGTAGAGCGGGCGACTCGCCACCTGGGCTTAGAATGGCCTGCCACTGAAGAGCCTAGGCGCTCTCTTTTTGAGTCGCCTTTGGCACAGGGCCAGCAGTCTAGGACGCTTCCAGCCTTCCCAGACTTTGTTAAGGAGGTGCAGTCCACTTGGGGGACTCCAGCCTCCGCCCCGGCAACCTCGCGTAAGGCGGCTGCCTTTACCATGCAAGGTGCGAGTGAAGCGGGTCTGGCGTCATTTCCGCCAGTTGGCGCTGCGTTCACAGCGTTGGTGAAGTCACCAACACTCTCTGGGTTGGTGAAAGACCCCACCTGTCCTAACAAGCAGTGCAGGATCACCGAGGTGCACCTCAAGAAGGGCTATTCGGCGGCTACAGAGGCAGTTAGGCTGTCCAATCTGGCCAGCCTCCTCTCAGTTTATCAGGCTGCGCTAATAAAGGATCTCCCAGACTACCCTTCGGTGTCTCTGAGAGCAGAGTTGGGGCTAGTTGCTCAGCTGCTGGTCAAGCTAGCCCAGCTTAACGCGCGGGCCCAGGGCAGGAGCATCGCGTCTCTGGTGGTGGCCAGACGACAGCTCTGGCTCTCGCAGGCGAGAGTCCAGGAGCATGACAAAGCTCCCTTGTTGGATGCCCCAATTACACCGGGGCACACATTTGGCCCAGCGGTGGAAGAGATGTTGCAAAGCTCAGCTAAGGCTAGAGAGGCATCACAGCAGTTGGCTACGATATGGCCGCGTAGGCCTTTCCAGGTCAAACGCCCACAAGAACATCAGTGGCGTAGAACACCACCGCAACACCAGCCGCGTCCAGGGGGTACTAAGACCTCCCCGGCGGATACAGCAGCGCGTGGCCAAATCCCAAGGGGACGACCGCAGCGCACAGGGTGGCGACCTAGAGGAGGCGGCAGACCACGCCCTTGTGGCGCTGGCCAGGCCCCTCGTGAGCGAGCGAAGCCTAAGCAGCCCTGAGAACCAGGCAGCCATTAACCCAACCCTATACTGTTCCACAGCTTCTGTTTTGGCAACAATGCACCAGCGATATCTGGGTGCGCAAAACTATACTCACCGGGTACACCCTTCAGTTCCGGTTAAAACCCCCCCTTCAGGGGGGTGGTGGTAACTGTGGTGAAGGACGTGGTTCAGTCCTCAGCTCTGAATGTGGAAATACAGGCATTGCTCAGGAAGCGTGCCATTCAACTAGTAGACCCTGCTCTGACCGACCAGGGGTTCTACTCCAAATACTTCCTTGTGCCAAAGAAGGACGGCGGGCTCCGCCCTATTCTAGACCTGCGTGTACTGAACAAATACCTACGGGTGTTGTCGTTCAAGATGCTCACGCACAGGCACATTGTCCAGTCTGTCCGGCAGGGCGACTGGTTTACCACCATAGATCTAACAGATGCGTACTTTCACGTTCCCATCTGTCCGGGTCACAGGAAGTATCTACGATTCGCATTCCAGAGCAGGGTCTACGAGTTTTGCGTCCTGCCATTGGGCCTGTCTCTAGCTCCTCGAACCTTTTCGAAGTGTATGGACGCCATTTTAGCTCCTTTGCGGGCTCAAGGCGTCCGACTGCTGAACTATCTGGACGACTGGCTCGTCTGCGCGCAGTCAAAGGAGCAGCTGGCACAGCACACAGTGATGGTTACAGACCATCTCCAGCGGCTAGGTCTGAAGGTCAATCCAGACAAGAGCCGCCTCGTGCCCAGCCAACAGACCGAGTTTTTGGGTCTGCATCTGGACTCAGTGTCCATGGAAGCGTCCCTATCGACACAAAGAGTTGCCTCATTAGAGCGGTGTCTCTCCCTATTCAGGTTGAGAGAAACAGTCAGCATGGAGCTCTGTCAGCGCATGCTGGGGTTGATGGCTGCCGCCTCGCAAGCCCTTCCTTTGGGCTTACTACACCAGAGACCTCTGCAGGCCTTGTTCAATGCCTTCGCGTTGCACCCGCGGAGAGACAAGCACCGCAGGTTGAGGGTATCCCGAACCTGCTGGGAGGCATTACGCTGGTGGAAAGTTCAGTCGAACATCTGCCAGGGCGTGCGCTTGGGTCCCATCTTCCGAAGGGAAGTTATCACAACCGACGCTTCCAACCAAGGTTGGGGAGCAGTCTGGAACGGGACAGGGACCCGTGGAGTGTGGTCAGGACCCTGGAGGTCAGCCCACATCAACGCTCTGGAACTCAGAGCAGTGGACCTCGCCCTTCGGCACTTCTTGCCAGTGCTTCTAGACAAGCACGTGTTAGTGCGGTCAGACAACACCACAGTAGTGGCGTATATCAATCACCAGGGCGGATTGCGGTCCCCCGGTCTTCACCGGATGGTAACGCGGCTGTTGCTCTGGGCTCAACCGCGTTTAGCCTCTCTGCGTGCAGTTCATCTGCCGGGCAGAGTCAATTACGCAGCGGATCTCCTGTCCAGAGGAGGTCCTCTTGCGGGCGAATGGCGTCTTCACCCTCGGGTGGTAGAGCGCATCTGGGAATGGTTCGGCACAGCGCAAGTCGATCTCTTCGCTTCGCGAGAGACCACGCACTGTTCTCTATGGTTTTCGGTGAAGGACCTCGACAGCCCCCTGGGGGTGGATGCACTGGCTCACGAATGGCTGCCAGGGCTCCTGTATGCCTTTCCACCGATTCCGATGCTCCCCGCCTTCTTGGAGAAGGTCAGGGTAGAGCGAGCGACAGTGATTCTGATCGCTCCTCGGTGGCCTCGGAGAATATGGTTCCCGAGTCTAGTGCAATTACTGCACGGTCGCCCGAGGGAGCTCCCTCTGCGAGCGGACCTGTTGTCCCAAGCTCAAGGAGAGCTTTGGCATCCGAACCCCAAACTCATGCAGTTATGGGCTTGGCCCCTGAGCGGGAGCGTCTGTCAGCCTTAGGGCTTTCGACTGCAGTTATATCGACCATCCAGAGTGCTAGAGCGCCCTCTACTAGGTCGCAGTATGCGTATAAGTGGCAGTTGTTTCAGAGTTGGTGTCTGGCTGAGAGCCACGACCCAGTCTCCTGTCCTATGGCAATAATATTGCAGTTTCTGCAGAAACTGCTGGATGAAGGGAAATCTCCTTCTACACTTAAAGTGTATTTAGCCGCCATTTCGGCTTGTCATGTACGCATTGACGGTTTATCACCTGGTTGCCATTTTTTGGCATCTCAGTTTCTGAAAGGCGCAAGACGCTTGCGGCCTCCAAGAACGACCAGTTTACCGTCGTGGAGCCTTGATGTGGTGCTAGAAGCCCTTACCAAGGCACCATTTGAGCCTCTCCACAGCGTGGATATGAAGCTCATATCTATTAAGACTGCATTTTTGCTGGCTGTGGTATCAGCAAAACGCGTGAGCGAGTTACATGCACTTTCAGTGCATCCTTCTTGTACTCGTTTTGCAGGAGACGGTTCTAAGGTCTCCATGCACCCTAATCCGGCCTTTTTACCAAAGGTTATATCCCCGTTCCACATGAACTAGTCAGTCGAGTTGATGGCGTTCCATCCTCCTCCTTTTTCTTCCCCAGAGGAAGAGCGGTTACACATGCTCTGCCCCGTGAGGGCATTGAGGTGTTATATTGACCGTACAAAGACTGTGAGGCAGACGGAACAGTTGTTCATATGCCATGGTTCTAGATCTTTGGGTCAGCCGCTGTCTAAACAGCGCCTTTCCCACTGGATAGTGGATGCTATTAAATTAGCGTATGAATCTGCAGGCCTTCCACCACCAGGGCAGTTGAAGGCGCATTCTAATCAGGGGTATGGCGACATCCTGGGCCCTCTTTCGAGGGGTGCCGGTGTCTGATATTTGCGCGGCAGCCAGTTGGGCTACGCCGCATACTTTCATGAGGTTTTACAGGTTAAATGTACTGGATTCCTCTGCTCCACTGTTTGGAGCATCTGTTTTACACTCTATGACGCCTCAGGATGCGGACGTATAGAGTGGTAGATAGCATGGTGTTGACTGTTCCACCTTTAAGACAGGTGTCATTACGAGCATAGACGCTGAGGCGCAGCTCCGCATATGCCTAGATGTACTGCCTACGCAGTTGCGTTATGACGTAAGTCTGTCCTACTGCCGAGAATCCTCCCTCGCGACAGCTAGGGTACACTGTATCCCATGTTGATGGTTATTTTCGACTTGAAAGGGAACGATAGGTTGCGGATGCAACCCCGGTTCCCTGAAAGAGAAAATAACCATCAAGCTGCGAGGTCGCTCCGGTAGCCTTCACGGCCTGAAGAGCAAAAGAGGAAGTGCATCCCCACGCGCGCAGTTAAGTAAGCTCCCAGGGGGGCGGGCTTACACTGCAGCTGGCGTGGGGGCCTATCGGCAGCTTTGCTATAAAAGCTCAGCCTACCGGTGCTGCCTGACGGCAATATCTCATGTTGATGGTTATTTTCTCTTTCAGGGAACCGGGGTTGCATCCGCAACCTATCGTTTTTAGCATAAACTACATTTTAATGGTGTTGCTATACACTATTTTATTTATCCCGTGCAAAAATAAACCACTCATCTCTGCTCTTAACCAATAGCCTGTATTGGTAAATTTGTATTTTAAGCAATACCGATCATTCTCTAATTGTGTTTACCACCAGGTGAAGAAAGTACTTTAGTTTACACAAAACCATTTTTCTAACAAACTGCTGCATCACGTTGTTTTGAGCAAATTATAGATCTTAATAGAATAATTCATACTGTGGTAAATATTGTGCAACTTTAGGGTTCTTTCAAAGTTATCAAAAGTCTTAAAAAAAACAAAAAACACAATATTGCTATGCCTTTTCAGCTTTTTGGTGTAGTAAAATATGAAATGTAAAAGTTCAAATCATTGTGTGAAAGGAAGTGTTTGACAGTGCCTGGATACACAATCATTACACAACAGAAGCACTTTGGCTCAGTGTGCAGTACGGCAGTTTTTCTTTTTAATGTGGTGGGAACAAAGAGTCTTGTGCAGGGCTACTTTTAAAATATTATAGGAATATATAATATATTTAAAAAAATCCCCCTTCATCAGGGACCCGCTTCGAGGCGTTGGGCCCCGGGGAAATTTCCCTATCCTCTCGGTGGGCCTGTTCATACCAGGTGGTTCCCGGTTCAAATCCCAACTCGCACTGTGTGTGACCCAGAGCAAATCACTTTGTCTCCTTGAGACGTAAAACCGAGGTTCTATTGGAGGTGACTGTGATGCATAGTTTACCCCTAGTCTCTGGAAGCCGCTTTGGATAGAAGCATCTGCTAAAATGACTAATTAATAATAATGAATTATTAAGAGGCAAAACTGCTTGATGCAGAAACTCCAGACCGCACCCAAATTCCCATTGAGAACGGGTAATAACCATTCCTTTTTACTGCTTACTACTTAATATTGTTTGGTACTGTACTGGAAGTTAAATAAAGGTTTTGTTGATTGATGGGTTACACTTGCATCAAGTGTCTGATTTATTACTAACACCTTCCAGGAATATTCTAAAACATTAGTGAGGTTTAAAAATCTTACACTCTTGAAAAAGTATTCCAAGAAACCGTATTTCAGGGGTTCCAAATAGTACACAAAGAACCTTTTTAAACAGCAGGCTAATCAACCGTAAATAAATGTTGGAATCTCGAAGGATTAATAAGAAACCCTAAAACACCCAAAGAACCCACTGGGGTTCTGATCTATAGAGCCTTCTAATACTAGAAAAGCCATGCAGATTTTGTGCATGGCTCCACATTTGAAAGCCATATATTCAATTAGACTTCAGCAGTAAATACCGCGTTGGTGACTAAACATTCCGCTACTTATTAGCAATAAAGGTGACACTGTAGCGAGGGCTAAACTGAGTTTAAAATATAATTTATGGTAGCTGCCTATGCCACTGAAGGCACTACCTTAAAATTAAGTTAAATATTTTAGGTGGTTATCACCAAGTTATTTTATTTGGGCCAGGGGATAAGGTCTTGACCAAATACAACACAAACAAAATAAAAATGGCAGGGATGTAAAATAGTCAAATTTATTTAAAACACAATTTCGTTTCAATTCTCATATTGCACAAATTAGTGCTGTCTGTTAGTTACAGCCAAATACTTCAATTCGATACATTGTTTCAGGGGTTCAGTCGTTCTCTCAGGCATTACACTGTTACATAGTTTACTATAGCAGCAACTCATTTAGAGCAAGAATACATTGTTTCATTTCGCTCTCGTATTCAGACACACACACAGCACTAGACAAGACAGGAGGTTTCCAAATTAGACAAAAGCGATTAATGAAAATGTTTATTCTGTTTATTTTATTTATGCATATGACACGCAATGTAAAAACAAATTCAATTTTGAAGAAAATGGGAAATGCATCAAGGTTTCTGTATTTGAAGTCACCCTGCATAACATTAAAATCTAAACTGTTTTTCTTTGTTTGCTCGTTTTTCCTTACATGTTGTAAACTACATAATTGTGTGTTTGCTTGCCTTTGCACTGAAATTGCATTGTATCCATTTTGTATGAAATATACTGTATGTATATATGAATATGTTAAATACATTTAAACTTTATCATTGTAAGCAAGAACAAAAGTTGTGAAACTGTTGCAGCTATATATATACACGTGTTATTTTTTAAATCACATATATACTAACGGTTACAGTTAGGGGCTACCAGCAATTCTAGACCTTTGCAATGGTTCTACTTGTGCAAATACTGTTACTTTATCACCTCCTTCCCTGCAAAGTAGAAAGAAGGCCTCACTATATTCCACTATAAAGAAAAAGATAAAAACTATGTTAACCAATATGCTTCTGCTAAAATAATATTAGAGATAGATAATATAAAAACAAAATAAATAGTTTTATTACCCGGAATGGGCAGTTAAAGGTGGGTTTTTTCAATAATGTCATGTTGTTCCCACTTAGTTGCATTGTGTGTATCATTGTCATACTCTTTGCAGCTTCGGAACCCCAGGCTCAGGACGGTTTTGTCTATACAACTGTTTATTGCACGGAATGAGCAGTTAAAGGTCAGTTTGGTCGGTTTTTTCAATAATGTCGTGTTGTTCCCACTTAGTTGCATTGTGTGTATAATGTTCGTCGTCTTTGCACCTTTGGAACCCAGTGTTCCCGGGAGCTTTTTGGTGATAAAAAGGGTTCTGGCCCCGAACAGGTTAATGACAGCACGTTATTAATCTGTTCTGATTGTTAAAATATTCTCCCCATATATGTCTAACTTTTTATGCTGTTTTTAAAAGCAATTGAATTCATTAAAGTTCTGTTCCGGCTTTTACCCCATCCCCAGTATTAGACTTGAGTTGAAAACAAAATAAATCGGTTATAAATGACAGTTAATAGTACTATCATTTTCCACGAACGACCATCTTACATTTTTGTCCTCACTGTCAGACTGAAGATCTTGTAAAATATTAACAAAGGTGTTTTCAATCATTGTGTTTCTCACTGACGACTTCCATTTACAAACCATTTTAGGTCGTTGAAAAACTAAAAGAAAAAAAAGTGCTCTGAAGCACCTAAGGAGATTCCTCGGACGCTCTTTCAGTGTCAGATTGAGTTTATGAACACACCCTATATCTTTCTAGGAAATTTGAATCAAAGGATTCTTTTCCTTTTCGGGAAAATAATCTGTAAAAGGTGCCTGAGAAGTAATTAGGCTATTTGTATTTAGCTGTATCAATTTACTGTAATGAATTACAATTGACCTATAAAAGAACTGCTTCATTGACACTTCAATACAAAAAGCGGGCATTCCAGGTTTCCCAGGATGCTTGGAACACATTAATGTGATCTGGCAACAAATTCAATCGGCTAAAAAGGAGAGGAAGGAGCTCCATGTGACATTCCTGGATTTGGCTAATGCACCATTTCTCCACTGGCTTTTACCATGGCAATGGAAGTAATCATTACGGCATCAAATTGGGTAAAGGTGAGGCAATACCAACAATGTCTGAGAAGCCAGTGAAGAGTCTTGGGAGATGGTACGACAGGGATCTAAAGGACACAATGTGTGTGCAAGAAGTTTAGGAGTTTAAGTGCGCCAAGGTCAGCCTGGAAATGACATTAGTAGAGTCACGCGACAAATGCATAAGGGAGGCAGCACCTGTGTTGAAAACTGGAAGAAAGTGGACGGCAAAGAAAGCTGTGGAGGATGTAAAGGCTGCCCTTCGAATTGGTGTTATCATGGGGCAAGTTCAGCATGGAAGAGGGGGTCTTGGTCTCAGTTCAGCTCCTTGGCCAAGAGTTGCGTCGCACAGTGAAGAACTTATCTGAAGTTATCCGACTGGCTGTGGTTGAGACGGAAAGATTCTGGCTGGGGATCTCAAGCACAATAGAAAAGAAAAGAAATAGAAAAGTGGGGTGATGCTGGGACACCAGACTCACCAGACACCTTGAGGTATCGTGGGCTAGTCGACAAAACACAGAGGATGGAAGGTGCCCACTTGAAAACCCCAGAGATGTACCCTATTTAGCTCAATCCAGACGGTTGTCATGCTGATGCGCTGGGGAGACCGCACTGCGGTTGATCCCCGGAGCCAGCATCGCAGCTATTGTGTGTGCTGATGCGCTAGGGAGGCAATAAGCTGATCCCTGGAGCCAGCATTACACTTCAGCCATCAACACCAGACAGAAGGATATCTACATCATCATATGGAAGGAAGCGCAAATGGATGGAGACACAGATGGACAACATTAGTTTACTGTAAAGCTACGTCTTAGTTGGTGCTTATCTTGGCGAGCGCCGAGTTCAAATCAGCATGAAGTTTTAACATCTACTCTCGTGAAATGGAAATCATGTGTTCAAGTAACCTTTTAAAATTGACGTGTTGCAACCCTTAAAAGGTAAAGTTGCTTATCTGAAAACCGGTTTTATTTCCCCTATGTCCTCCACTATTTCAGCTGAATGTTATGATATTTACAGAAAAGATACTTAAAATGACAGCTTTTCCTACCATGGCTTTTTTTTCGCTTTGAACACGCCTTTTTAATGATGAAAATTTCAAATCAAAACATTTTGATGGCAGAAGCGCTTAACATAGTTAAAAATATCAATAAAACTGCACGAGCCATAAAAACAGCAGAATAGTAAGAATGGAAACGATAGATCATAAATTCATTTTCAATAGAGCCAGGGACAGCGTTCCACAGTACAAAGGCCCTACAACTGAACGCTCTACCTGTGTTTTACTTCAAAGCCCTTGGGATCGTAAGGGTCCTTCAGGGCTTCATAGGTTAGCAGCAGGACCTTAAAACCACTTGTAGACCGCACCGGGAACCCATTTAGGGCCGCTAACACAGGGGAGATATGTTCACGTGTTTTTGTTCTGTTGGAACCCTGGCCGCAGCTAAATAAACATGGATATTAACTTGTGATATGGTTGGTAGAGTAATTAACAAAACAGAGTTTTTTTTAAAAAAAAAAGGTCAAGTTCTCTTTTATTCAACATAGCAAAATCTGATGCATTTAAATTTTTTTAACAAGTTGTTACTACCTAGGCAACTGCCTAAACTTGTGCAAAACTACAATTGGGGTAAAGAAATAGCAATAGTGGCCAATCTGGGGGAAACAAGCAAACACAAAATCAGTATAAATATACACGATCAAAACCAAACACAAATGAAACACAGCCACATTATCAACACCAAGCAAATCAAATTATATTGTATCAAGAAACCACAAGCAGCATGCAACAAACATATTCCTTAATCTAATTCATAGCACACAGTTTTTAAAAGATTTAAAACCTTTTCAAACAGTTAAAGCATCCTTCCAAACAAAGCTGCCCCAATGCCACAGGTGTTCTCAGTTTATACAAATAGAATCCAGGGTGCGTCCACCAGAGGGAACTCTAACTTAACCCATTTCCTGCCAAACTGGCCACATGAGTTTGAACTTTTAGTTTCCTTTTTGGATTCTTGGCTCACCTCTTATTCTCATTTGTTTCATTTCATTTTTTATAATGATCAAAAAGATGACATACCAAAATGTTATAGTGTCTTATGAACACCTCCCGTGTCTGCTGGCTTTCATTCCTGCCTAACTCCCAGTTAACTAGGCCCTTCATTTCACGGATCATTTTAAATAGCCAGTTAATACTTCTTTTCAGCTTTAAAGTTGGAGATTTCAAGTTAGCTATAACATTTTATCAGTCCACTAACTTTAACTCTGCAACTGTTTAGAGCTGAAACACAATTAAAGGGTCTAATTAAGCCAATTATCAGTTCAATTGTTAATATTAAAGCTTTTCTGACCGTCGGGGATCGCTTTTGTGGCGGGATTTTAACTTTCCGACTTGTTCCGAGCAAAAATCACTGATTCAGACAGTATGAAGGAAGTTATGCAAATTAAGCGGTTACCTAATTAACATTCGCTCTCAAACTTAATTATTTACGGTTTAATCTTCTCTATTTGATTTTGCTGTTACTACTAACTGTATTGTAATTTTAACTGCTTTTATATGTAATGTGATATTTTGTCACAACTGTAAGCCGCCCTGGCTAAGGGCATCTAAGAAATACATTTCAGGCACCGACGAGAGGGGAGGCTTGCCTGCATTTAGTCTTTTCAAATAACAAAGACAGAATAACTAAAACAGAGGTCAGAGAGCCATTGGGAAACTCAGACCACAACATGGTCTCATTTGAAATGTTTTTTAAAACCCCAAAAGTAATGACTAAAGCTAAGGTTTACAATTTTAGAAAAGCAAACTATGAAGGTATGAAACAGAGACTAACAGACGTAGATTGGAGTAAAATAGAGAAAACAAACATCCACAGAAAAATGGCTGTTTTTTTAAAAATGTGCTACTAGAGGCACAAAACAATTCGATCCCAAAAGTAGACAAATCTAAACCTAAAACAAAATGGCCAAAATGGTTTAATAGATCAATTAAAAAAAACAATTCCAAAATGTTTTTCCAATATTATAACAGCATGAGAACATTCAAAAGAGGAGGTTAAATGTCTAAGAGACACAAATGGCAAAATCACAACAAATACATTAAAGGATTACTTTTCACTGGTTTTTACAAAAGAGGACATGGACAACATGCCCCACATTTCGACCTGTTCCTATCCAGTTTTAAATAACTTTAGCATAACAGAGGCAGAAGTGTTAAAGGGACTAGGAGCTCTTAAAATAAACAAATCCCCTGGGCCTGATGAGATCCTCCCAATAGTACTCAAAGAAATGAGAGAAGTTATTTAACAATCATGCAACAGTATCTTGACACAGAGGTTGTACCGACAGACTGGAAAATTGCAAATGTAATACCGATCCACAAAAAGGGAGACAAAACTGAGCCAGGTAACTACAGATCAATAAGCCTGACTTCTATTATATGTAAACTTATGGAAACTATAATAAGATCTAAAATGGAAAATTACCTTTATGGTAACAATATCCTGGGAGACAGTCAGCATTTTACTGCATTTAGTCCTGTACTTCAGAATACTGTAATTTACCAAGTGTTTAATTTGTAGTATTTTGTATTTAATCATATCCTGATGTAACTATCACTGTCACTTATCTGTGGTATTATTGAATTGTACTTTGTCACACTTGTACTTGCTTGAACAAAAGTCATTGTATTTATCTTGCTCTTATTGTATTATTACTTGTACTGTAACACTTGAAATGTATTTGCTTATGATTGTAAGTCGCCCTGGATAAGGGCGTCTGCTAAGAAATACATAATAATAATAATAATAATAATAATAATAATAATAATAGTTTCAGGACAGGGAGATTGTGTCTAACTAAACTGCTTGACTTCTTTGAGGATGCAACATTGATAACACTATGTGACACAATTTTTGTTCCTGGGTAGTAAGTGTTATTTCCTAATTGCTTATGCCTCAAAAGTATAGAAAATGGCTATTATTCCCCACAAACTTTGCTTTTGTGACCAGGAGTGATATTTTGAAATGTACCTATTTCCAATGAGAAAACAGGCGAATTTGTGTCTTTTCGTTGACATAGTCAGAAAAAAACAACATATGAATCCAAATTAACATGTATTTATACTAAAGTAATACAAAAATGACTGCAAAAGATTTAGAAGCGAGTAGTTTTTCGAGATTTACGATTATACTGTAAATCACTTTCACGAATCAGCCCCCAAATGTAGTCTCCCATCATGTTCTCGTTATACTGTCCTTCATTGACAGCTCATCCAGGAGCCTCAAAGCCGTGCTGCTCCATAATGGTAACAAGTACCCATCTCTTCCCCTGGCTCACTCGGTGCACCTCAAAGAGGATTACAACAGCATCAAGACCTTACTGGACGCCTTGAAGAAGTATGATGAGTACGGCTGGGACCCCCGGAAGGTGCTGGTGCCACCACTGCACATCAAATTGGGCCTTATGAAACAATTTGTCAGAGCTCTAGATAAGGAGTCGGCAGCCTTCAAGTACCTTCAAGACTTCTTCCCTAAGCTGTCTGAGGCAAAGGTCAAAGCCGGTGTCTTCGTCGGACCACAGATAAAGATCCTGGAGTGCAATGAATTCCCCAAGAAGCTCACTAGTAAGGAGAAAGCGGCTTGGAACAGCTTTGTCGCAGTGGTTTGGGGCTTCCTGGGCAATCACAAGGCCGAAAACTATGTGGAGCTGGTTGAGACTCTGGTGAAGAACTACGGCACAATGGGCTGTAGGATGTCCCTCAAAGTCCATATCCTTGATGCTCATCTTGATAAATTCAAGGAGAACATGGGAGCGTACTCTGAGGAGCAAGGCGAGCGCTTCCACCAGGATATACTGGACTTTGAACGCCGCTACCAAGGACAGTATAACGAGAACATGATGGGAGACTACATTTGGGGGCTGATTCGTGAAAGTGATTTACAGTATAATCGCAAATCTCGAAAAACTACTCACTTCTAAATCTTCTGTAGTCGTTTTTGTATTGCTTTAGTATAAATACATGTTAATTTGGATTCATATGTTGTTTTTTTCTGACTTTATGTCAACGAAAAGACACAAATTCGCCCATTTTCTCATTGGAAATAGGTAAATTTCAAAATATCACTGTCCTGGTCACAAAAGCAAAGTTTGTGGGGAATAATAGCCATTTTCTATACTTTTGAGGCATAAGCAATTAGGAAATAACACTTACTACCCAGGAACCAAAAAAATAAAAAATTGTTACACGGTGTAATGGATAATTGCAAAGCATACAACATGGTTTATTTAGATTTCCAGAAAGCTTTTGACAAAGTCCCGCATAAAAGATTAATTCTCAAACTGAACGCAGTAGGGGTTCAAGGAAATGCATGCACATGGATTAGGGAGTGGTTAACAGGTAGAAAACAGAAAGTACTGATTAGAGGAGAAACCTCAAAATGGAGCGAGGTAACCAGTGGTGTACCACAGGGATCTACATAATCTACATTAATGATTTAGATTCTGGTATAGTAAGCAAGCTTGTTAAATTTGCAGACGACACTAGGAGGAGTAGCAAACACTGTTGCAGCAGCAAAGATCATTCAAAATGATCTAGACAACATTCAGAACTGGGCAGACATGGCAAATGACATTTAATAGAGAAAAGTGTAAAGTATTGCACGCAGGCAATAAAAATGTGCATTATAAATATCATATGGGAGATACTGAAATTGAAGAAGGGAACTATGAAAAAGACCTAGGAGTTTATGTTGACTCAGAAATGTCTTCATCTAGACAATGTGGGGAAGCTATAAAAAAGGCTAACAAGATGCTTGGATATATTGTGAGAAGTGTTGAATTTAAATCAAGGGAAGTAATGTTAAAACTTTACAATGCATTAGTAAGACCTCACCTAGAATATTGTGTTCAGTACTGGTCACCTCGTTACAAAAAGGATATTGCTATTCTAGAAAGAGTGCAAAGAATAGCAACTAGAATTATCTTTGGTTTAAAAGGCATGTCGTATGCAGACAGGCTAAAATTATTTAATCTATTCAATCTTGAATAAAGAAAACTACGTGGTGATCTGATTCAAGAATTCAGAATCCTAAAAAGGTATAGACAATGTCGACCCTGGTGACTTCTTTGACCTGAAAAAAGAAACAAGGACCAGGGGTCACAAATGGAGATTAGATAAAGAGGCATTCAGAACAGAAAATAGGAGGCAATGTTTTACACAGAGAATTGTGAGGGTCTGGAACCAACTCCCCATTGATGTTGTTGACACCGACACCCTGGGATCCTTCAAGAAGCTGCTTGATGAGATTCTGGGATCAATAAGCTATTAACAACCAAACGAGCAAGATGGCCTGAATGGCCTTCTCTCGTTTGTAAACTTTATGTTCTTATGTATTTGATGAAGCTTGGGTAAGGTGGTTAAAGACAAAGGTCCATACCAGATGGTTCCCGGTTCAAATCCCAACTCGCACTGTGTGTGACCCAGAGCAAATCGCTTAATCTATTTGTGCTCCGTCCTTGAGACGTAAAACCACGTTTGTTTGGTACTGTACTGGAAGTTAAATAATAAAAGGTTTTGTTGGTTGATGGGCTAGTCAAGTGTCTGATTATTACCAATACCTTCCAGGAATATTCTAATATATATTTGTGAGGTTTAAAAATGTTACACTCTTGAAAAAGTTATCAAGAAACCCTATTTCAGGGGTTCCAAATAGTATACAAAGAACCTTTTTAAAGCAGTGTGGAGTAGTGGTTAGGGCTCTGGACTCTTGACCGGAGGGTCGTGGGTTCAATCCCAGGTGGAGGACACTGTTGCTGTACCCTTGAGCAAGGTGCTTTACCTAGATTGCTCCAGTAAAAACCCAACTGTATAAATGGGTAATTGTATGTAAAAATAATGTGTAAAAAATAAAGTAATTGTATGTAAAAATAACGTGATATCCTGTAACAATTGTAAGTCGCCCTGGATAAGGGGGTCTGCTAATAAATAAATAAATAAATAAATAAATAAATACATACAATAATAATACAGCAGGCTAAACAACCATAAATAAACGTTGGAATCTCGAAGGATTAATAAGAAACCCTAAAACACCCAAAGAACCCACAGGGGTTCTGATCTATAGAGCCTTCTAATACTAAAAAAGCCATGCAAATTGATTAAAACGCACAGATTTTGTGCATGGCTCCACATTTGAAAGCCATATATTCAATTAGACTTCAGCAGTAAATACCGCGTTGGTGACTAAACATTCCGCTACTTATTAGCAATAAAGGTGACACTGTAGCGAGGGCTAAACCGAGTTTAAAATATAATTTATGGTAGCCGCCTATGCCACTGAAGGCACTACCTTAAAATTAAGTTAAATATTTTAGGTTGTTATCACCAGGTTATTTTATTTGGGCCAGGGGATAAGGTCTTGACCAAATACAACACAAACACAATAAAAATGGCAGGGATGTAAAAGTGTCAAATTTATTTAAAACAATTTCGTTTCAATTCTCATATTGCACAAACTAGTGCTGTCTGTTAGTTACAGCCAAATACTTCAATTCGATACATTGTTTCAGGGGTTCAGTTGTTCTCTCAGGCATTACACTGTTACATAGTTTACTATAGCAGCAACTCATTTAGAGCAAGAATACATTGTTTCATTTCTCTCTCGTATTCAGACACACACAGCACTAGACAAGACAGGAGGTTCTCAAATTACACAGGCACAAAATAAATTTACTTTTATTAAGAAAATGGGAAATGCATCAAGGTATCTGCATTTGAAGTCACCCTGCGTAATATTAAAATCTAAACTGTTTTGCTCATTTTTCGTTTCATGTTGTAAACTACATCATTGTAAGGTAGTGTGTTTGCTTGCCTTTGCTATGTAATTACATTGTATCAAATATATGTACATATGAATGTTAAATACATTTAAAGATATTTTTTATCAATGTAAGAACCAAAAAGTTGTGCAAAAAATGAATGTTGTGAAACTGTTGCAGCTGTACACACTGTTATTTATTTATATATAAAATCACATATAACTGTTACAGTTAGGGGCTACCAGCAATTCTAGACCTTTGCAATTGTTCTACTTGTGCAAATACTATTATTTTATCCCTCCTTCCCTGCAAAGCAGAAAGAAGGCCTCACTATATTCCACTATAAAAGAGCAAAACAATGTTAAATATGATTCTGCTAATATATATACAGTATATTATGTGGCAAAAAGTTTTGTGGTCTGACGGAACTAAAATGGAACTTTTGGGCCTAAATGCATAATGTTACGTTTGGCACAAACCCAACACAGCACATCACCCAAAGAACACCATCCCTACTGTGAAGCATGGTGGTGGCAGCATCATGTTATGGGGATGTTTCTCATCAGCAGGGACTGGGGCACTTGTCAGGATAGAAGGGAAAATGAAAGGAGCAAAGTATAGAGAAGTCCTTGAGGAAAACCAGCTGCCCTCTGCAAGAAAGCTGAAACTGGAATGGAGGTTCACCTTTCAGCATGACAATGACCCAAAGCACACAGCCAAAGCTACACGGGTGTGGCTAAGTAACAAAAAGGTAAATGTCCTTGAGTGTCCCAGTCAGAGCCCCGACCTAAATCCAATCCAAATTTTGTGGCATGACTTGAAGATTGCTGTCCAGCAACGCTCCCCAAGGAACTTGGCAGAGCTTGAACAGTTTTGTAAAGAATTGTCAAATATTGCCAAATCTAGGTGTGCAAAGTTGGTAGAGACCTATCCCAACAGACACAGCTGTAATTGCTGCCAAAAGGTGCTTCCACCAAGTATTAACTCAGGGGGGTGGAGACTTATCCAATTATGATCTTTCAGTTTTGTATTTAATATATAATTTTTTTCTCAATTTTTTTTCCCCTTAATGTGGAGTATGGTGTGTAGAGAAGTGGAAAAATAATCATTTAATGAATGAAACTTGACATAACAAAATGTGAAAAAAGTTAAAAGGGGGTGTAGACTTTCTATAGGCACTGTATATAGTGAAGATCATATAAACAAAAATAAATACAGTTTTATTACCCTGAATGGGCAGTTAAAGGTTGGTTCGGTGGATTTTTTCATCACCGTTATGTTGTTCTCACTTAGTTGTATTACGTGTATCATTTTCATACTCTGTGCAGCTTTGGAACCCCCGTGTTCCGGGCAGTTTTAGTAATAATTCAACTTTATAATGTGGAATGGGCAATTACCCCATCCCTTTAGGTTGCCATTAACTTCTCCCATGTATAGATTTATTTTAAAAGGCAGCAAAATATGGAAATTGCACGTTCCTTTTCATTAGCGTGTCAACAATTTCAAAAGGTTTATAAAACTTTTAAAATGTTGCTGAATTTGTCACTTAAGGCGGTTTAAAAAAAAAATCTATTTCTGTCTGCTTATGTTTTTTGCAGCCAACACAATCTTTATTTAGCTGTGCCTGAGAGAATGCAGTGAAAACGAAAGCAGCCATAATTAGCTGGAAACAAGGTATTCTCAGCACAGCTAAAATTTTAATTTTGGTTTGAAGGCAGCAGGAGGTTAGAGTGATTTGAAATTTTTGCTTGACAAACGCACTTATGCAGTGACTTACAGAGGTAACAAGATATTACAATATAGCTAAGAGATTACAATACAGCAGAAAAAGGCAATACAGTTTTGTTTAGGGATTGTCAAATGAAACGGTTTTTGCAGTTATTGCGCACAGTGTGTTTGTTTTTGTAGGTTGTATGCATGTGTGCTTTGTATTTGTAGTGTATATGTGCAACTACTGTTACAAACTGCAAAAGATATTTGCCTTGCTTCACTCGGCACCATACATTTTCAGTCTTGGCTACTTTGCTCTGCTCAAACCCTAAGGAGATATTTGATGTATTCAGAGTTTGAATTGAGTTAAATAATGTTTGTAATGTAAACTATTTCCTGTGATGTCAGACCTTAGGTACTTGCCCGTCCACCTGAAGTTGGGGCCCACCCACATAGAACCACAAAGGGTTCTTTACCATATGGCTGTGGTGGAACCCTTTTTGGTTCCACATAGAACCCTTTCAAAAGGTTCCTAATAGAACCACTAGTTAAACAAGGGTTGCATGTAAAACCCTTTCAAAAGGTTCCCATTAGAACCATTGCAACACTCCTTTTGTCTTCTCCTAAGTCACCGGCTTCACTTCTTGACTGTAATAAACAAATACATTCTCAACTTCACAATGTGTCCACAAGTGTTCAACAGTCCAGACCTACAGTTTCCAGTCGCAAGCAAGCAAAGAAAATAAAGTGACAATACATAAACGTATCCAGTGTTTATACGTTCTGCACGTCCATGGCAT
This sequence comes from Acipenser ruthenus, assembly GCF_902713425.1. Classification (NCBI taxonomy): domain Eukaryota; kingdom Metazoa; phylum Chordata; class Actinopteri; order Acipenseriformes; family Acipenseridae; genus Acipenser; species Acipenser ruthenus. The sequence continues at coordinate 4,418,835 of NC_081238.1, forward strand.
TCTAATGTACAGTTAATAAACCTTAAATATTTGTGTAGTATAATATACTTACAGCTGTCCTGCAAGTTCTCTTCAGAGTTGCTGGTACTGGGATTGGTAATTGCCGCTTTCGCCCTGATCCTTACACACTGAATCTCTCATATTTTGGACTTCATCGATATTTACAAGGGGGTTTCTCTCCTTCTTAAACTTGTTCTTCAGAGACACATGCAGTGCATCCTAAAAGGAAGGAACAAATACATCAAATGCAATAGAGTATAAAACCAGTATGTTTTGATGTGCAAATATTAGAATTTTACACACCCCTGTTGTATAAGAACATAAGAAAGTTTACAAACGAGAGGAGGCCATTCAGCCCATCTTGCTCGTTTGGTTGTTAGTAGCTTATTGATCCCAGAATCTCATCAAGCAGCTTCCTGAAGGATCCCAGGGTGTCAGCTTCAACAGCATTACTGGGGAGTTGGTTCCAGACCCTCACAATTCTCTGTGTAAAAAAGTGCCTCCTATTTTCTGTTCTGAATGCCCCTTTATCTAATCTCCATTTATGACCCCTGGTCCTTTTTTCTTTTTTCAAGTCAAAGAAGTCCCCCGGGTTGACATTGTCTATACCTTTTAGGATTTTGAATGTTTGAATCAGATCGCCGCGTAGTCTTCTTTGTTCAAGACTGAATAGATTCAATTCTTTTAGCCTGTCTGCATACGACATGCCTTTTAAACCCGGGATAATTTTGGTTGCTCTTCTTTGCACTCTTTCTAGAGCAGCAATATCATTTATGTAACGAGGTGACCAGAACTGAACACAATATTCTAGGTGAGGTCTTACTAATGCATTGTAGAGTTTTAACATTACTTCCCTTGATTTAAATTCAACACTTCTCACAATATCCAAGCATCTTGTTAGCCTTTTTTATAGCTTCCCCACATTGTCTAGATGAAGACATTTCTGAGTCAACATAAACTCCTAGGTCTTTTTCATAGTTCCCTTCTTCAATTTCACTATCTCCCATATAATATTTATAATGCACATTTTTACTGCCCGCATGCAATACTTTACACTTTTCTCTATTAAATTTCATTTGCCATGTGTCTGCCCAATTTTGAATGCTGTCTAGATCATTTTGAATGACCTTTGCTTCTTCAACAGTGTCTGCCACTCCTCCTATTTTTGTGTCGTCTGCAAATTTAACGAGTTTGCTTACTATATCAGAGTCTAAATCATTAATGTAGATTAGGAATAGCAGAGGACCTAATACTGATCCCTGTGGTACACCACTGGTTACCTCACTCCATTTTGAGGTTTCTCCTCTAATCAGTACTTTCTGTTTTCTACCTGTTAACCAATCCCTAATCCATGTGCATGCATTTCCTTGAATCCCTACTGCGTTCAGTTTGAGAATTAATCTTTTATGCGGGACTTTGTCAAAAGCTTTCTGGAAATCTAAATAAACCATGTCGTATGCTTTGCAGTTGTCCATTTTCAATGTTGCATCCTCAAAAAAGTCAAGCAGGTTAGTTAGACATGATCTCCCTTTCCTAAAACCATGCTGGCTGTCTCCCAGGATAATGTTACCATATAAGTAATTTTCCATTTTGGATCTTATTATAGTTTCCATAAGTTTACATATAATAGAAGTCAGGCTTATTGGTCTGTAGTTACCTGGTTCGGTTTTGTCTCCCTTTTTGTGGATTGGTATTACATTTGCTATTTTCCAGTCTGTTGGTACAACCCCTGTGTCAAGAGACTGTTGCATGATCTTGGTTAGCGGTTTGTAAATAACATCTTTCATTTCTTTGAGTACTATTGGGAGGATCTCATCTGGCCCAGGGGATTTGTTTATTTTAAGAGCTCCTAGTCCCTTTAACACTTCTGCCTCTGTTATGCTAAAGTTATTTAAAACTGGATAGGAACAGGTCGACATGTGGGGTATGTTGTCCGTGTCCTCCTTTGTAAAAACCTGTGAAAAGTAATCATTTAATATATTTGCTATTTTTTTTTTCTTCATCTATGATTTTGCCATTTGTGTCTCTTAGACATTTAACCTCCTCTTTGAATGTTCTCTTGCTGTTACAATATTGGAAAAACATTTTGGAATTGGTTTTAGCCCCCTTAGCAATATTGATTTCTATCTCTCTCTTGGCCTTTCTAACTTCCCTTTTGACTTGTGTTTGCAGTTCCAAGTACTCTTTCTGTGTGCTTTGTTTTTGGTCCCTTTTAAACGCTCTGTAAAGTGCCTTTTTTCGCTGAATATTTTTTTTAATTGATCTATTAAACCATTTTGGCCATTTTGTTTTAGATTTAGATTTGTCTACTTTTGGGATGTAATTGTTTTGTGCCTCTAGTACTACATTTTTAAAAAACAGCCACCCTTTTTCTGTGGATGTTTTCTCTATTTTACTCCAATCTACTTCTGTTAGTCTCTGTTTCATACCTTCGTAGTTTGCTTTTCTAAAATTGTAAACCTTAGCTTTAGTCATTACTTTTGGGGTTTTAAAAAATATTTCAAATGAGACCATGTTGTGGTCTGAGTTTGCCAATGGCTCTCTGACCTCTGTTTTAGTTATTCTGTCTTCATTATTTGAAAAGACTAAGTCAAGGCATGCCTCCCCTCTAGTCGGTGCCTTGACAAATTGCGTTAGGAAGCAGTCATTTGTCATTTCCACCATTTCAATTTCGTCCGTCGTGCCCCCCATTGGGTTTTCCCATTTTATACAGGGGAACTTGAAATCCCCCATTAGTATGGCTTCTCCTTTTCTACACGCATTTCGAATGTCATTGTATAACAGATTATTTTGCTCAGCGTCTGAATTTGGCGGTCTATAGCATGCTCCTATTATTATGCCCTTTGAATTTGTGTCCATTATTCTGACCCATATTGATTCGCCGTTGTTTTCTTTGTCCAGATTTAACACCTGGGCTTCAAGACTATTTCTTATGTATAGCGCTACCCCTCCGCCTCTTCTGTCCTGCCTGTCTTTCCTATATAGTGTGTACCCACTAATATTATATTCGTCTCCATCGCTCTCAGATAACCAAGTTTCTGTAACACCCATCACGTCGTAGTTACTTGTTAGTGCAGTAGCTTCAAGTTCTAACATTTTGTTTCTGAGACTTCTAGCATTAAGATAAGAACATAAGAAAGTTTACAAATGAGGAGGCCATTCAGCCCCTTGCTTGTTTGGTTGTTAGTAGCTTATTGATCCCAGAATCTCATCAAGCAGCTTCTTGAAGGATCCCAGGGTGTCAGCTTCAACAACATTACTGGGGAGTTGGTTCCAGACCCTCACAATTTGTCTGTGTAAAAAAGTGCCTCCTATTTTCTGTTCTGAATGCCCCTTCATCTAATCTCCATATGTGACCCCTGGTCCTTTTTTCTTTTTTCAGGTCAAAGAAGTCCCCTGGGTTGACATTGTCTATACCTTTTAGGATTTTGAATGTTTGAATCAGATCGCCGCGTGGTCTTCTTTGTTCAAGACTGAATAGATTCAATTCTTTTAGCCTGTCTGCATACGACATGCCTTTTAAACCTGGGATAATTCTGGTTGCTCTTCTTTGCACTCTTTCTAGAGCAGCAATATCCTTTTCATAATAAGGTGACCAGAACTGAACACAATATTCCAGGTGAGGTCTTACAAATACATTGTAGAGTTTTAACATTACTTCCCTTGATTTAAATTCAACACTTCTCACAGTATATCCGAGCATCTTGTTAGCCTTTTTTATAGCTTCCCCACATTGTCTAGATGAAGACATTTCTGAGTCAACATAAACTCCTAGGTCTTTTTCATAGTTCCCTTCTTCAATTTCACTATCTCCCATATGATATTTATAATGCACATTTTTATTGCCCGCATGCAATACTTTACACTTCTCTATTAAAATTCATTTGCCATGTGTCTGCCCAATTCTGAAGGCTGTCTAGATCATTTTGAATGACCTTTGCTGCTTCAACAGTGTTTGCCACTCCTCCTATTTTTGTGTCGTCTGCAAATTTAATGAGTTTGCTTACTATACCAGAATCTAAATCATTAAATGTAGATTAGGAATAGCAGAGGACCTAATACTGATCCCTGTGGTACACCAATGGTTACCTCGCTCCATTTTGAGGTTTCTCCTCTAATCAGTACTTTCTGTTTTCTACCTGTTAACCACTCCCTAATCCATGTGCATGCATTTCCTTGAATCCCTACTGCGTTCAGTTTGAGAATTAATCTTTTATGCAGGATTTTGTCAAAAGCTTTCTGGAAATCTAAATAGACCATGTCGTATGCTTTGCAGTTATCCATTTTCAATGTTGCATCCTCAAAAAAGTCAAGTAGGTTAGACACGATCTCCCTTTCCTAAAACCATGCTGGCTGTCTCCCAGGATATTTTTACCATATAGGTAATTTTCCATTTTAGATCTTATTATAGTTTCCATAAGTTTACATATAATAGAAGTCAGGCTTATTGATCTGTAGTTACCTGGCTCAGTTTTGTCTCCCTTTTTGTTGATTGGTATTACGTTTGTTATTTTCCAGTCTGTCGGTAGAACCCCTGTGTCAAGAGACTGTTGCATGATCTTGGTTAGCCAAGTCAGAAGCAACAATTGCGTGAATGTTGGGCCCCAGCACCTTTCCATTTGTACCTATTTACTTGATGCTTGACAAGGTTGCCCCAATTGCTTCTCCTAACTTGGGCTTTTGTGTTTTGTGGAGTTTTTTTTTTGTGGAGTTTTTGCCACTTATCAACACAAAAAAGTCCATAATGTCAATTGTTTGAAATTATAATTACAAATACAAAACAGAAATTAATTGATTGCATAGGTATCCACTGCCTTTGCTATGACACACCTAAATAAGCTCTGTTGCAACCAATTGTCTTTAGGAACAACTGCTCTTTCCATCTCCTATGATTCATTATTGATGTAACCTCTTAAATCTACTTCAATCAGTGTAGATGAAGGGGAGACAGGTTAAATAAGTATTTTGAAGCCTGGACACAATTGAGACACTACTGTATGTGTGCCATTCAGAGGGTAAATGGGCAAGACAAAAGATTTAAGTGCCTTTGAACGGGGTATGGTAGTAGGTGCCAGGCGCGCCGGTTTGAGTGTGTCAAGAACTGCAATGCTGCTGGGTTTTTCATGCTCAGCAGTTTCCTGTGTGTATCAAGGACGGTCCACCACCCAAAGGACATCCAGCCAACGGCAGGCCAGTGGTCGAAAACAGCTCATTGATGAAAGAGGCCAAAGGAGGCTGACACGAATTGTGCAGAGCAACAGACGGGCTACAGTTAGTCAACTGACAGTCCAGTACAACATTGGTGCTGAAAGACCCATAAAAGAATGCACAACTCGTCGTTGGGGTATGGCAGCCGACGACCTAACAGAATTCTACTTCTTTCAGCAAAACACAAGAAACTGCGGTTGCAGTGGGCTAAGAAACGAAAACACTGGACACTGGAGGATTGGAAAAAACATTGCCTGGTCTGATGAATCCCTGTTCCTGCTGTTCACGCTGATGGGAGGACTAGGGTATGGAGAAAGCCACATGAGTACATGTATCCATCATGAACATGACAGTGAATTCAGCTTACTGCAGTGGCCTGCCCAGTCACCAGATCTCAATCCAATTGAGCATCTGTGGGATGAGCTGGAACAAGCTATTCGGAGTAGAGATCCACTACCAGCCAACTTTTGGAAGTATTGGAGTAAACATGGGCCAGCATCCCCTGTGGAATGCTTTCAACACCTTGTAAAGTCCATGCCCTGACTAATTGAGGTTGTTCTGGGGGCAAAAGGGGGTGCAACTCAATATTAGGAAGATATATATACACTACTGGTCAAAAGTTTTAGAACACCCCCATTTTTCCAGTTTTTATTGAAATTTAAGCAGTTCAAGTCCAGTGAATAACCTGAAATGGTACAAAGGTAAGCGGTAAACTGCCAGAGGTTAAAAAAAAAAGTTTAGGTTACCAAAAACTGAAAAATAATGTACATTTCAGAGTTATACAAAAAGGCCTTTTTCAGGGAACAAGTAATGGGTTAACAACTTACAGCTGTTCTGCAGCAATGGAAGTAAATTAAGCCTTGAAAGTTGATGCTATCAATTCCTACAGGTGTCCCAACTTTTGTTGATTACTTACAAACCCTCTGTCTGTATAAAAGCAGTGTTGGAACAGACTGTGTTACTACACCCTCTTAAGCATTATTTGGACAGTATTGTTCTGCAGGAAGTAATATATTGCTCTCATAATGGCGAGAAAAAGGCAATTAATAAAAGGAAGACAGACAGACCATTATAACCCTTAAAAGTGTAGGTCTTTCCTTTAGAGAAATTGCAAAGAAAGCCAAGGTGTCAGTGAGTACAGTTTCCTACACCATCAAAAGGCACTTGGAAACTGGAGGAAACTCTGACAGGAAGAGGTCTGGCAGACCCAAAGCCACAACAGAATCAGAAGACAAGTTTCTGAGAGTCAACAGCTTGCGTGATAGGCGGCTCACAGGACAACAGCTTCAAGCACAGCTTAACACTAGTCGAAAGTAAGCAAGTCTCAGTTTCAACTGTGAAGAGAAGACTTCAAGCTGCAGGTTTGACAGGTCGAGTGGCAGTAAGAAAGCCATTGCTAAGATGGCAAAATAAGAAAAAGAGGCTTGCCTGGGCCATGAAGCACCGCCAGTGGACTACTGAAGACTGGAAGAAGGTCTTATGGACTGATGAATCAAAATTTGAAATCTTCGGTTCATCACGCAGGGTTTTTGTACGCCGTCGAGTAAGCGAAAGGATGGTTCCTCGGTGTGTGACACCAACTGTCAAACATGGAGGAGGAAGCGTGATGGTCTGGGGCTCTTTTGCTGGATCCAGAGTCGGCGACTTGCACAGAGTGAGTGGCACCCTGAACCAAAACTGCTACCACAGCATTTTGCAACGCCATGCAATACCCTCTGGTATACGCCTAGTTGGTCAGGGGTTCATCCTACAGCAAGATAATGACCCAAAACATACCTCCAGGCTATGTCAGAACTACCTTAGAAGAAAAGAACAAGACGGTAGGCTTCAAATCATGGAATGGCCAGCACAGTCTCCCAGACTTAAACCCCATCGAGCTGGTTTGGGATGAACTGAACAGAAGGTTGAAAGCAAAGCAACCTACAAGTGCAACACATTTGTGGGAACTTCTGCAACAGTGTTGGGAAGAACTTTCCGAACAATATTTGATTTCCATTGTAGAAAGAATGCCACGAGTGTGTTCGGCGGTTACAGTGCCTTGCGAAAGTATTCGGCCCCCTTGAACTTTGCGACCTTTTGCCACATTTCAGGCTTCAAACATAAATATATGAAACTGTAATTTTTTGTGAAGAATCAACAACAAGTGGGACACAATCATGAAGTGGAACAAAATTTATTGGATATTTCAAACTTTAACAAATAAAAAACTGAAAAATTGGGCGTGCAAAATTATTCAGCCCCTTTACTTTCAGTGCAGCAAACTCTCTCCAGAAGTTCAGTGAGGATCTCTGAATGATCCAATGTTGACCTAAATGACTAATGATGATAAATAGAATCCACCTGTGTGTAATCAAGTCTCCGTATAAATGCACCTGCACTGTGATAGTCTCAGAGGTCCGTTTAAAGTGCAGAGAGCATCATGAAGAACAAGGAACACACCAGGCAGGTCGGAGATACTGTTGTGGAGAAGTTTAAAGCCGGATTTGGATACAAAAAGATTTCCCAAGCTTTAAACATCCCAAGGAGCACTGTGCAAGCGATAATATTGAAATGGAAGGAGTATCAGACCACTGCAAATCTACCAAGACCTGGCTGTCCCTCTAAACTTTCAGCTCATACAAGGAGAAGACTGATCAGAGATGCAGCCAAGAGGCCCATGATCACTCTGGATGAACTGCAGAGATCTACAGCTGAGGTGGGAGACTCTGTCCATAGGACAACAATCAGTCGTATACTGCACAAATCTGGCCTTTATGGAAGAGTGGCAAGAAGAAAGCCATTTCTTAAAGATATCCATAAAAAGTGTCGTTTACAGTTTGCCACAAGCCACCTGGGAGACACACCAAACATGTGGAAGAAGGTGCTCTGGTCAGATGAAACCAAAATCGAACTTTTTGGCAACAATGCAAAACGTTATGTTTGGCGTAAAAGCAACACAGCTCATCACCCTGAACACACCATCCCCACTGTCAAACATGGTGGTGGCAGCATCATGGTTTGGGCCTGCTTTTCTTCAGCAGGGACAGGGAAGGTGGTTAAAATTGATGGGAAGATGGATGGAGCCAAATACAGGACCATTCTGGAAGAAAACCTGATGGAGTCTGCAAAAGACCTGAGACTGGGAGGGAGATTTGTCTTCCAACAAGACAATGATCCAAAACATAAAGCAAAATCTACAATGGAATGGTTCACAAATAAACATATCCAGGTGTTAGAATGGCCAAGTCAAAGTCCAGACCTGAATCCAATCGATAATCTGTGGAAAGAACTGAAAACTGCTGTTCACAAATGCTCTCCATCCAACCTCACTGAGCTCGAGCTGTTTTGCAAGGAGGAATGGGCAAAAATTTCAGTCTCTCGATGTGCAAAACTGATAGAGACATACCCCAAGCGACTTACAGCTGTAATCGCAGCAAAAGGTGGCGCTACAAAGTATTAACTTAAGGGGGCTGAATAATTTTGCACGCCCAATTTTTCAGTTTTTTATTTGTTAAAAAAGTTTGAAATATCCAATAAATTTCGTTCCACTTCATGATTGTGTCCCACTTGTTGATTCTTCACAAAAAATTACAGTTTCATATCTTTATGTTTGAAGCCTGAAATGTGGCAAAAGGTCGCAAAGTTCAAGGGGGCCGAATACTTTCGCAAGGCACTGTATATCTGCAAAAGGTGGCTACTTTGATGAGTCAAAAATTTAGATTAAATTTTGTTAAACAAAACTATTCCATGATTTCTTTTTTATCTCCAATTGTTTATTTGTTCTATGCTTTAATTTCAGAGTACATTGAGACATTAAACTGTGTAATTTCAATAAAAACTGGAAAAATTGAGGTGTTCTAAAACTTTTGACCGGAAGTGTATATGATTGATATAGATATAGAATATATAATCGCTCTCTCTCTCTCTCATATATATATATATATATATATATATATATATATAATCACACACATACACACACACACAGATATATACACACACATACATACACACACACAGTACCACTCAAAAGTTTGAGTACACCTGCTTGAAACCAGGTTTTTCATGATTATCTACGCTTAACTGTATAAACTTGTCTATAAACACTTAATATTTCATTATATGATACGTGTACTTATATAAGCTGATAATCATAAGTGAACTGCATTCAAAAAATTTTAAATGAAAATGTAAATCTTGTCAATTTCAATGAAATGGTCACCCAAAGCAAGAGGATTTCAGTCTGAAGCCCAAGTCAGTTAAAAGTCTGAAATGTGTTAACACGGTGTTAGAACACTGACCTAAGTATAAAAGTGTCTTTGTTAGATGTTCCCCGAGTTAACTAGCATGTTACCTAATTAACCTTTTGTCACCAATTATTGTTAACAGGTGAGGGTCCATGATTACTATATATATAGGTAGCATAGGCACAAGTTGATCATTCCTGAATGTAAGGGAGCAGAAAATGGCAAAATACGCTCAGTTAAGCAAAGAAAAAAAAGACTAATTACTTTAAGAAATGAAGGTCAATCTTTAAGACAAATCGCAAGAACTTTGCAAGTGTCTAACTGCTGTGGCCAAGACCATCAAACGAATTGAAGAAACTGGCACTCATGAGGACCGAACAAGGTCAGGCAGGCCAAGGGTGACCTCAGAATCAGAGAACAAGTTCATTAGAGTCACAAGTCTGCGAAACTGGGGATTAACTGCCCCTGAAATACAAGCTCAAAAATGCTACTATAAGTACAGATGTTTCAACATCAACTGTTCAGAGGAGATTGCGTGAAGCTGGCCTAACTGGAAGAATTGCTGCAAAGAAACCATTGTTAAGAGTGCAGAATAAGAGGAAGAAACACAGAAATTGGACATTTGAGGAGTGGAAATCGGTCTTATGGACCAATGAGTCAACATTTGAAATATTTGGGTCCAACCGCCGGGTTTTTGCAAGACGCAGAGAGCGCATGAGTTCTACATGTGTGGTTCCCACTGTCAAGCATGGAGGAGGCAGTGTCGTGGTCTGGGGTTGCTTTGCTAGTGACAGAGTTGGTGATCTTTACCAAGTCCATGGCAAGCTCAACCAGCATGGCTATCATAGCATACTTCAGAGGCACGCCATTCCATCAGGATTACGGCTACTTGGGCAGTCCTTCATTCTTCAGCAAGATAATGTCCCGAAACACACCTCAAAGTTGTGCAAGAACTATCTGGCAGAAGGAAAGTGAAGGACAACTCAATCTAATGACCTGGCCTGCCCAGTCTCCAGACCTCAATCCCATATAACTTGTATTATTATTTAGTTTATTTAGCAGACGCCTTTATCCAAGGCGACTTACAGAGACTAGGGTGTGTGAACTATGCATCAGCTGCAGAGTCACTTACAATTACGTCTCACCCGAAAGACGGAGCACAAGGAGGTTAAGTGACTTGCTCAGGGTCACAAATGAGTCAGTGGCTGAGGTGGGATTTGAACTGGGGACCTTCTGGTTACAAGCTTGTTTCTTTAACCACTGGACCACACAGCCAGTGGAAAAAACTGGACAGAAGAGTCAAAGCAAAGCTACCCACAAGTGCCCTACATCTCTGGGAATTGCTGCAGAAGAGCTGGGAAGACATGCCGGGTGATTTCCTGCTGAAACTTAACCGAATGCCTTGTGTTTGTGAGGCTGTTAAGACAAAGGGTGGCTATTTTGAGGAATCCAAGATTTAGAGATACTTTTCAATTTTCTTGAACATTGCTTTGATACTCCTTATGTTTTGTATATTGTAACATATGTTTTCATTTTCAAGTATTTACAGAAACGTATACGACGTAAAACATTGTAAATTATGAAAAAAACCTAGTTTCCAGCAAGTGTACTCAAACTTTTGACCCAGAAGGGGGAGCGCGGGCATCCAGCGCCCAGAAGGGGGGAGCCCGTGCATCCAGCGCCCAGAGGAAGGGGGGAGCCCGTGCATCCAGCGCCCAGAGGAAGGGGAGCCCGTGCATCCAGCGCCCAGAGGAAGGGGGGAGCCCGTGCATCCAGAGGCAGGGGGGAGCCCGTGCATCCAGCGCCCAGAGGAAGGGGGGAGCCCGTGCATCCAGCGCCCAGAGGAAGGGGGGAGCCCGTGCATCCAGCGCCCAGAGGCAGGGGGGAGCCCGTGCATCCAGCGCCCAGAGGCAGGGGGGAGCCCGTGCATCCAGCGCCCAGAGGCAGGGGGGAGCTCGTGCATCCAGCGCCCAGAGGAAGGGGGGAGCTCGTGCATCCAGCGCCCAGAGGAAGGGGGGAGCCCGTGCATCCAGCGCCCAGAGGAAGGGGGGAGCCCGTGCATCCAGCGCCCAGAGGCAGGGGGGAGCTCGTGCATCCAGCGCCCAGAGGAAGGGGGGAGCCCGTGCATCCAGCGCCCAGAGGAAGGGGAGAGCCCGTGCATCCAGCGCCCAGAGGAAGGGGGGAGCTCGTGCATCCAGCGCCCAGAGGAAGGGGGGAGCTCGTGCATCCAGCGCCCAGAGGAAGGGGGGAGCCCGTGCATCCAGCGCCCAGAGGCAGGGGGGAGCCCGTGCATCCAGCGCCCAGAGGCAGGGGGGAGCTCGTGCATCCAGCGCCCAGAGGAAGGGGAGAGCCCGTGCATCCAGCGCCCAGAGGCAGGGGGGAGCCCATGCATCCAGCGCCCAGAGGCAGGGGGGAGCCCGTGCATCCAGCGCCCAGAGGCAGGGGGGAGCCCGTGCATCCAGCGCCCAGAGGAAGGGGAGCCCGTGCATCCAGCGCCCAGAGGAAGGGGAGCCCGTGCATCCAGCGCCCAGGCCTCCAGCAGCAGAGGAAGAAAACCTGCTGCCTCTGTCTCCGCCACCTCCACCGCTTCCAACAGCAGGAGCAGTTTGTTTAAATCTTTTGTTTTGTTTTATTATTTAATAAAATGCCTTGATTTAGTCTTTTCAAATAACAAAGACAGTATAACTAAAACAGAGGTCAGAGAGCCATTGGCAAACTCAGATCACAACATGGTGTCATTTGAAGTGTTTTTAAAACCCCAAAAGTAATGACTAAAGCTAAGGTTTACAATTTTAGAAAAGCAAACTATGAAGGTATGAAACAGAGACTAACAGAAGTAGATTGGAGTAAAATAGAGAAAACATGCACAGAAAAAGGATGGCTGTTTTTTTAAAAATGTAGTACTAGAGGCACAAAACAATTACATCCCAAAAGTAGACAAATCTAAATCTAAAACAAAATAGTTTAATAGATCAATTAAATATATTTAGTGAAAAAAGGCACTTCAGAGCGTTTAAAAAGGACTAAACAAACTACACAGAAAGAGTACTTGTAACTGCAAACACAAGTCAAAAAGGAAGTTAGAATGGCCAAGAGAGAGATAGAAATCAATATTGCTAAGTGGGCTAAAACCAATTCCAAAATGTTTTTCTAATATTGTGACAGCAAAAGAACATTCAAAGAGGATGTTAAATGTCTAAAGAGACACAAATGGCAAAATCATAGATGAAGAAAAAAAAATAGCAAATATATTAAATGATTACTTTTCATAGGTTTTTACAAAGGACGACACAGACAACATGCCCCAAGTCGACCTGTTCCTATCCAATTTTAAATAACTTTAGCATAACAGAGGTAGAAGTGTTAAAGGGACTAGGAGCTCTTAAAATAAACAAATCCCCTTGGCCGGATGAAATCCTCCCAATAGTACTCAAAGAAATGAAATAAGTTATTTACAGACCGCTAACCAAGATCATGCAACAGTCTCTTGACACGGGTTGTACCGACAGACTGGAAAATTGCAAACGTAATACTGATCCACAAAAAGGGAGACAAAACTGAACCAGTAACTACAGACCAATAAGCCTGACTTCTTATTATAGTTTCCATAAGTTTACATATAATAGATCTAAAATGGAAAATTACCTATATGGTAACAATATCCTGGGAGACAGTCAGCATGGTTTTAGGAAAGGGAGAAACCTCAAAATGGAGCAAGGTAACCAGTGGTTTACCACAGGGATAAGTATTAGGTCCTCTGCTATTCCTAATCTACATTAATGATTTAGATTCTGGTATAGTAAGCAAACTTGTTAAATTTGCAGATGACACAAAAATAGGAGGAGTGGCAAACACTGTTACCCAGCAAAGGTCATTCAAAATGATCTAGACAGCATTCAGAACTGGGCAGACGCATGGCAAATGACACTTAATAGAGAAAAGTGTAAAGTATTGCATGCAGGCAATAAAAATATGCATTATAAATCATAGGGGAGATACTGAAATTGAAGAAGAGAACTATGAAAAAGACCTAGGAGTTTATGTTGACTCAGAAATGTCTTCATCTAGACAATGTGGGGAAGCTATAGAAAAGGCCAACAAGGTGCTCGGATATATTGTGAGGAGTGTTGAATTTAAATCAAGGGAAGTAATGTTAAAACTTTACAGTGCATTAGTAAGACCTCACCTAGAATATTGTGTTCAGTTCTGGTCACCTTGTTACAAAAAGGATATTGCTGCTCTAGAAAGAGTGCAAAGAAGAGCAACCAGAATTATCCCGGGTTTAAAAGGCATGTCGTATGCAGACAGGCTAAAAGAATTGAATCTATTCAGTCTTGAACAAAGACAACTATACGGCGATCTGATTTAAACATTCAAAATCCTAAAAGGTATAGACAATGTCAACCCAGGGGACTTCTTTGACCTGAAAAAAGAAAAAAGGACCAGGGGTCACATATGAAGATTAGATAAAGGGGCATTCAGAACACAAGATAGGAGGCACTTTTTTACACAGAGAATTGAGGGTCTGGAACCAACTCCTCAGTAATGTTGTTGAAGTTGACACCCTGAGATCCTTCAAGAAGCTGCTTGATGAGATTCTGGGATCAATAAGCTACTAACAACCAAATGAGCAATATGGGCTGAATGGCCTTCTCTCGTTTGTAAATGTTTGCTGACAAAAGTGTGTAGGCAACCAGATACAATCCTCATCCCATGTGCTACTGCCACCTAGTCAGGGGGTGTGAATTGCCTCCGAGTCATGTCATTAATTAATTATCTTATGAATGATTTGTAATACAAATTAATTAATTATTTGACTTTTTCACAGTTATTATACTTTTCAAATATTCAGATATTTATTCTAAAGGTTTAAACATGTAGGTGTAATTGGTTATTGATGGAAAGCTATCAGGGAGGGAATAAGCTACTTTGAATTAAGGAGAATAAATCAGCTTTAATAACAGGTAGTTGAAGTGAGATAGGTGACCATATGTGCAATTATTTGAACTATTTTTGTCCCAGATCAAAATACAGCAATGTCTAACAACCCCTTTGTGAGAGGGTGGGGCAGGGGGGTACCTGCCCCTTATAATACTCATTAATTTGTCTCACATCACAAAACATACGTTTATATTATCTCTTATAGCAGGGACTGTTTCTACGATACATTTTCTGATCATGCTGTAAATTATGAAGCAGGTGGAGCACAAAGGGAACTTCGATTGCATCGACTTCTGTGATTTGAATTTCTACCAACACCACCTACATTTTGTTTCTGCACAGAACTGTTGCTCATCCATCAAAGCTGTCTGCGCGTAACGTCACGGTCTGTGTAGACGGAGCGCTTTGATCCCGTCTGCAATTATCTAGCCGGCAAAAAATTGTCGTGAACGCACCCTCTGTTGTTCAATGGCGCATTTGGTCACGTGACTGTACAGGCCCCCACTCTCTCATGGGATGCAGTTGCTCATGCTACATAGAGTTAAACTAAACAAACACTCGGGCTAGCGAGAGAAATAAATAAATAAATAAAACAAAAGAACTTAAGTTCGTGTTGTTGAAGCTGACACCCTAGGATCCTTCAAGAAGCTGCTTAATGAGATTCTGTAATCAATAAGCTACTAACAACCAAACGAGCAAGATGTGCTGAATGGCCTCCTCTCGTTTGGAAACTTTCTTATGTTCTTATGTAATGTTGTTGAAGCTGACACCCTGGGATCCTTCAAGAAGCTGCATGATTAGATTCTGGGATCAATAAGATACAAACAACCAAGATGTGCTGAATGGCCTCCTCTCGTTTGGAAACTTTCTTATGTTCTTATGTAATGTTGTTGTAGCTGACACCCTGGGATCCTTCAAGAAGCTGCATGATTAGATTCTGGGATCAATAAGATACAAACAACCAAGATGTGCTGAATGGCCTCCTCTCGTTTGGAAACTTTCTTATGTTCTTATGTAATGTTGTTGAAGCTGACACCCTGGGATCCTTCAAGAAGCTGCATGATTAGATTCTGGGATCAATAAGCTTAAACAACCAAGATGTGCTGAATGGCCTCCTCTCGTTTGTAAACTTTTTTTATGTTCTAAGTTAATTTCTGTTTACATGATTGGAAAACAAAAATGGCAAGCTGTTAAAAAATAACTATGAAATAATATTACTCACCAAAGGGAAACAAAACCTCAGTACTAGCTCTCCCCCTCCTCGATCCTTTGCGCTTCCATTTTTTAAAAAAGACACCCACCTCTCAACAGGCTTTATGCGCAGTTACGTTTTCTTAAAGGGACACGCACCACTTTTTGCAGGAAAACTCATTAACGTATGTGCATTGGTGATTGAAAACAAACATGGTTTAAAACTTGATCACAGGATATAAGAACATCATGAACTGTTAACCTGGCCAGGCATAATACCAGTTTAAATAAAAAAAACTGGCAAGTGATGCAATTATAGCACCACACAATGGGGCAATGCCACAGTTTGACTGGAGCTAAGGAGAAGGCTGCAGTGAATCAGCAACTGGAGATTGCTGAGCTAAGCAGGAGAAACAGCTGAAACAGCTTTCAGAGACAGAGGATCACATTTCATTTTCTACAGGTAACTGCTTGTTAGAAAATCTCAAGTACATAAATGGGATGGTTTCTGACAGACCTCTCCAATTGCATGAATCCTTGCTTTAGAAGAAAGAAGGAGTAAGCCCTTTTTTTTTAAACTATTTTCCTTTTGAAGTTTTAACTGTGGGAAAGGAAAGTTTAGCCAAAGGTGTCATTTCCCTAAAACACAGAATAGAGTGCAATCACCTTTCAAGTTATCATGAAATGTATGGTGCACTAAAGCTTTCCTGCCATCTGGTTGCTTCACTAATATTGAAACCAAATTGTCTTCATACTAGCTCAGTCTATGAAACCTAGCTAATTTTTTAGCTATCCAGTTTCTCTAAAGTATATGTTTATCCAACAATGTTTACTATAATGCATTTATTTTACAATTTCACTAATACATTTTAGGACCAAACGGTACTTTAAATGCTGAAACTTGCACAGCACCTGTACTCACACCCTAATAAAAAAAGTTAGCTATACCTTTATTCTTTTACATTCTTTACAAACAGTTCACAAACCACGTTCACTTTTATGTATGAGGCATCTGAACTGAAGAACAGCTCCATATAAGTAGAAGGTTTTGTTTAGGATGTATTATTTAGGCTACTGGAAATACCCACAATGCAGCATTGTCCACCGTTAGGATACTGAAGCCTGAAGGACCACAGATGGAATTCTGAGCAAACCACATTGCTCATAGAATATAGAGGAACCTGTTTGTATTCATTAGTAAAAAAAAACAGAGCTCCATAAAATCACAAAAAACACACACACACACAAAAAAGAAACATTTTCAATGTTATTTTTTTTAAGCCTTCGATGTGGACATTTAACTGCACGAGAAGGGCTTTACCAGGCGGCAAAGCCCTCTTCAGGTTCTATTGCTTAAATAAATTAATTGTGTGGCTTATTTATTAATTGTTAAACCATGTATTTAGTTCTCCAAAATGTATTAGGACAGATGAATACATGCAGAATGACTGTCCTTATAAAAGTTTACAAGAATATTTTTTCAGTTTTCCCCATGGTTTACCCTGGTTATCTATGTTTATTTATATGCTTTACCATAACTTGCTGGTCTTTGCAATGCTTCCCTATGCTTTACCATGATTTCACTGTGTGTTATTATACTTTGCTGTGCTTTTACTATCGGACACTTTTATAAGCGTGGAGGTGGGGCATTTGTTGCACATTTTGGACCTTTAATATACTGGAATTAAATATATAGCCCTTCCATCTTTAAATACATGCACAATAAATATATATATATATATATATATATATATATATATATATATATATATATATATATATATATATATATATATTTTATTTATTTAGAATCTCCAATTATTTTACCCCCGATTTTCTCTGTTCTGAATGCCCCTTTATCTAATCTCCATTTGTGACACCTGGTCCTTGTTTCTATTTTCAGTTCGAAAAAGCCCCTTGGGTCGACATTGTGAATAGCTTTTAGAATTTTGAATGTTTGAATCAGATCGCTGCGTAGTCTTCTTTGTTCAAGACTGAATAGATTCAATTATTTTAGCCTGTCTGCATATGACATGCCTTTTAAACCCGGGGTAATTCTGGTTGCTTTTCTTTGCACTCTTTCTAGAGCAGCAATATCCTTTTTGTAATGAGGTGACCAGAACTGAACACAATATTCTAGGTGAGGTCTTACTAATGCATTGTAAAGTTTTAACATTACTTCCCTTGATTTAAATTCAACACTTCTCACAGTATATCCGAGCATCTTGTTGGCCTTTTTTATAGCTTGTCTAGATGAAGACATTTCTGAGTCAACATAAACTCCTAGGTCTTTTTCATAGTTCCCTTCTTCAATTTCAGTATCTCTGTGGCAGGATGGCTCGCAGTGGTGAGGTGTGGTGACGTTACGGACAAGGAAGTAACTGAAATCAAAACAATGGATGGGCGGGTGAAGTTGAATGCTACAGCACTCGGTTGAATTTATTAACCAAATAAACAAAACAAATGATTTTAACAAAACAACAAAACAAAAGGGCACGAGGGCCAAACGAATCAGACAGACAAACAAGTAAGTGTTGTGCTGGCTAATCCAGCACGTTTTAGCAATTGTTATTTCTGTCTCCTCTCTATCTCCCCGTACCTCCTCTCTGCACCCAACATCCAACCCCTGCAGCACGGACAGCTGCAGGTTCTTATACTCTGGCCGAGGGGTTAACTTAGCAGCAGCTCTAGAAAGAGTGCAAAGAACAGCAACCAGAATTATCCCAGGTTTAAAAGGCATGTCTTATGCAGACAGGCTAAAAGAATTGAATCTATTCAGTCTTGAACAAAGAAGACTACGTGGCGATCTGATTCAAACATTCAAAATCCTAATAGGTATAGATAATGTCAACCCAGGGGACTTCTTTGACCTGAAAAAAGAAACAAGGACCAGGGGTCACAAATGGAGATTAGATAAAGGGGCATTCAGAACAGAAAATAGGAGGCACTTTTTTACACAGAGAATTGTGAGGGTCTGGAACCAACTCCCCAGTAATGTTGTTGAAGCTGACACCCTGGGATCCTTCAAGAAGCTGCTTGATGAGATTCTGGGATCAATAAGCTACTAACAACCAAACGAGCAAGATGGGCTGAATGGCCTCCTCTCGTTTGTAAACTTTCTTATGTTCTTATGTTCTTAACTAGCTGTTAATTATCTTATTACCCCTCGGCCACAGTCTGCACGCGTTTGGTAAGGATGCATGACTATCAGCTAGTTAAATAATCAGAAGCTGATCAGTCATGCATCCTAACGGGGTTTTTAAATATAAATATAAAAAACAATAACAAAAGACGCGGCGCTTCATCCGCGCCGCAAACAAATACAAATAATAATAAATAGGTGCGGGACACTCCGCCACAGGGACCCAATATCAGATACGTAGAAAAAGCACAGATTCCCATAAAAAACTATTAAAAATGAATAAGTTCTTTAATTTCCCATTTGAATTAGGCTGCTATAGGTTTCACATTAAAACAGTGACCGGAGGTGCTGACTTCCTCAGCTGTCCTGACAGGTACCTTTGTAAGCACTGCTTCAAGAAGGCAGGTGTTTCTGTTTCTGCCTTTTTGGTGTATGTGTTCTAATAAAGCTATAATGCAGGGGTCTCCAACCCTGGTCCTGGAGAGCTACTGGGGCTTCTGGTTTTTGTTTCTGTTACTTAATTGAACCAATTGATTAACAGGTGTTCCAGATCTTTAACCATGGTCCTGGTCCATGCCTTGGTACTCTCCCGCCTAGACTACTGCAACTCCCTCCTGGCTGGCCTCCCTGTGTCCGCCACCCGTCCGCTCCACCTCATCCAGAACTCCGCTGCCCGCCTGGTGTTCTCTCTGCTTCGGTTAAGGTTAGGGTTTCAGTGTAGGGAAGGGATTATTCATGGTTTTATTAACAATAATATGATACCCAATCAGAGTGCATTGTCCTGACAGGAGAATTTTGTGTTACCTTTGTAAGGATAGCCTTCTTGAAGCTTTGTTGCCAGTCTCAAATGTTTTGAATTTAAGGGTCCTGATTCTGCCGTTACTTGCTGCAGGTGGTACAGTATAAGAAACGTTGTCAAGGATTCTTATAGACCACAATTCCAAACAGAATTGGAATTATGTATCTTTTTTTTGCTTTGTTATTGAAGGTTTGGATGAAGGTAGGATGTTTAATTCATCTTCTTAAACATAGTCTGTTTAAAAAATACGACGCATGCACACAAAAGCATCTTAATACATTATGTTAGGTTTCGCCTTAAGTATGAATATTAAGATTTTCTTCTATTAAGTTTTATTTAAAAAAAAAAAGTTTTCTATTCGAAACAGTTCTTTATGATTAATCTATCTTTCTCTGTCTGGTTTCGTTGTTCAAACGTGTATAGGTTAATTCTTCACATGATGTGCTTTGGTTGCTTACACTGTATCTTGCAGCAGAGCATTTTTGCTTCTTCGCAGTGACCTGAGAGTTTACATTAAATGTAATTTATAATTGTTTTGCCTTGAAGAAAAAAAAAAATTATATATATAACCATACAACAATCTATCATAAACTTACCAGGCGTGTCAGACTATATACTGAGAATCATATTTCTTAAGCAATTATTACTAATAGAATAACAAGGTTGGTTACTTTAATGTAAATTATTCATTTATCAATGATAAGACGGGCTAATAGACACAGAAGCCTGGCAAGCTGGTTTATAAAGGGCCCAGGTGCCTGGCAGCCAACATTGGTTTTATGTTGGGAAATATTTTTAAGAAAAATAAAAAACTGAAATATCTTGCTTGCATAAGTATTCAACCCCTGTGCTGTGGAAGCTCTCAGTTTACACCGATGAAAGAAATTGCCCCAACGAGGACACAATTACCTTCCCATTGGCCTCCACCTGTGAACCATTAAAGTTGCTGTCACATTTTCTGGATAAAAACCCCACTGTTGAAGGATCATTGGTCAGGCTGTGAATCTGAAGGAAAATGAAGACCAAAGAGCATTCTACAGAAGTTAGAGATAAAGCAATACAAATGCATAGATTAGGGAAAGGGTACAAAATAATATCCAAGTGTTTGGATATCCCAGTGAGCACAGTTGGATCAATAATCAGGAAGTGGAAGCTGCATCACACCACCCAGGCACAGCCAAGAAAAGCTGTCCCTCAAAACTCAGCGCTCAAACAAGAAGGAGACTTGCGAGAGAAGCCACAGAGAGGCCAACAATCACTTTGAAGGAGCTACAGAGTTCAGTGGCTGGGAGTGGAGTAATGGTGCACCAGTCAACCATATCAAGAGCTCTGCATAACACTGGCCTGTATGGGAGGGTGGCAAGAAAGAAGCTGTTACTCAAAAAGTACCATCTGAAAGCACGTCTGGAGTTTGCCAGAAAGCATGAGAGTGACCCAGCTGTGATGTGGGAAAAGGTTTTGTGGTCAGATGAGACCAAGATAGAGCTTTTTGGCCAAAACTCAAAGCGCTATGTGTGGCGCAAACCTAACACTGCCCATGCCTCAAGACACACCATCCCTACAGTGAAGTTTGGTGGTGGCAGCATCATGCTGTGGGGATGCTTCTCATCAGCAGGGACTGGGCATCTTGTTAAAATTGATGGAAGGATGGAGCAAAATACAGGGAAATACTGCAAGAGAACCTGCTTCAGTCCGCTAAAAAACTGAAGCTTGGGAGGAAATTCACCTTTTAGCAGGACAATGATCCCAAGCACAAGGCCAAAGCAACATTGGAGTGGCTCAAGAACAAAAAGGTGAATGTCCTACAGTAGCCCAGTCAAAGTGCTGATCTCAATCCCATTGAGAATCTGTGGCACTATTTGAAAATTGTGGTCCACAAGCGTCGTCCAACCAACCTGAACAACCTGGAGCAAATCTGCCAAGAAGAATGGGCCAAAATCACTCAGACACTGCGTGCAAAGCTGGTACATACTTACCCCAAAAGACTTAAAGCTGTTATTGCAGTGAAAGGTGGCTCTACCAAATATTAATGTGTGGGGGTTGAATACTTATGCAAGCAAGATATTTCAGTTTTTTATTTTTCTTAAAAATATTTCCCAACATAAAACCAATGTCACCTTACAATAATTGATTTTGAGTTTCAGTGTTTTAAAATAAAATATCAAACAGAACAAAATTTCAATGTACCATTTGTAATTCAGTAATATGAGAGAATTGGTCAGGGGTCTGAATACTTTTGCAAGGCACTGTATATATATATATATATATATACACATACACATATACACACACACACTTCAGTTGTTCAGATGTTTATGTGACGTAAACAAATTATATCCAACATTACTTTGTTTCTCCTTTCATTATACGATTTACAGTGTTTTGAATACAGCCGTGTGCCAGTCTGGCTCGCAGTGGTGAAGTGGATGACGTCACGGACCAGGAAGTAACTGACACCAAAACAGTGGATGGGCAGGGGAAGCTGAATGCTATTGCACTCAGCGTATTTAATAACAAACAAAACAAAAGATCTAAACAAAACAACAAAACACAAAACAAAAGTATCTCTGTGGCAGGATGGCTCGCAGTGGTGAGGTGTGGTGACGTTACGGACAAGGAAGTAACTGAAATCAAAACAATGGATGGGCGGGTGAAGTTGAATGCTACAGCACTCGGTTGAATTTATTAACCAAATAAACAAAACAAATGATTTTAACAAAATAACAAAACAAAAGGGCACGAGGGCCAAACGAATAAACAAACAAACAAGTAAGTGTCATGCTGGACAATCCAGCACGTTTTAGCAATTGTTTTTCGAATGTTGCTCGCTCTCTCCGCTCCCCGTACTCTCCTCTGTACACCCAACCTCAAGTGCAGAGAGCTGCAGGTTTATATACTCTGGCCGAGGGATTAACTAGTTGGTAATTATCTCATTATCCCTCGGCCAGAGTCTGCACGCATTTGGTAAGGATGCATGACTGTCAGCTAGTTAAATAATCAGTAGCTGATCAGCCATGCATCCTCACTGGGTTTTTAAATATAAAATAATAAAAGACACGGCGCTTTTACCCGCGCCGTAAACAAAAATACAAATAATAATACATAGGGGCGGGACACTCCGCCACAAGCCGTCAGAAAGATGGCAGCAGGGCTTCTAGGTATGAGTATATCTCTGGTCCTTCTAGTGTTAACCCGCAGTTCTAGAGAAAACCGCATTTTCAACCCCTGAAGGGCTGTTTCATTTTAAAACCATGCTGTTTGGGCTACATGGTGTGCCCACTGCCTTTCAGAGCCTGATGGACCAGGTTTTAAGCCCATATTATGAATATGCAGCAGCGTATATTGATGATGTGGTTATTTACAGCTCCACCTAGCGAGAGCATTTGGCTAGGATTGCAGCCGTCCTTCTGTCTCTAAGGGTAGCCCGGCTCACAGCTAATTTGGGAAAATGTGTTTTTGCCAAAACAGAGACTCGATATTTTGGATTTTTAATGGGGAATAGAAGGGTGAGACCTGTAGTCACTAAAATCCAGGTTGGTAGACGCAGCAATCCCCAAAACCAAGACTGAGGTGAGGTCCTGTGGCAAAGTGGTAAGTGGTAACAGGTGTATGACAGGTGCAGTGCAGACACAGTGATTCCAAGAACGCACAGACAACAAAGTACGGGTGAAAATGTTTTAATGGTGTATAATCCAATGGTCTGATGACCTGCCAGTAAATAATAAAGAGCTGGCAATACACAACAATGTATATTGCGCAGTGATGAAACAAAAGGTTGCAGTCCCGCAAATGAAAAAACACGGTACAAAACACACACAATTAGACACACACGATCACTGTTCCAAAGTGAGTGCTCTCAGTGCTTGTGGTGAAGTACTATATAATACGTGCTTTTAGTGAAACAGGTGCTGCTAACAATGTTTATTCGTGACTGTGGTGCAGTGGTGATTAGGTTTCGTGCTGTCCCTTGGCGACAGCTCCGGATTTGTGTTTAGCCGTCTGGTGATAACAAACACAGACAATTACTAAACAGACAAACAAAGAAAACACTCACAAATTATTTTCTTTTAATTATTTTGGGTAATCTCCCGGTCCTTCCAGTTTCCTCGTCAAAACCCAAGCGAAGGAAAAGACTTACAATTCTCCAGCCCCTTTTATGCGATTATGCATGACCCCTTGGTAAACGATTGCAGCTGACTCTATTGCCTGCAGCTGCTACCTCGTTTACCTTCCAGGTCAATACATTCTCGCACTGGAGACTCGTCTTTTTCCAGGCTGATTGACTTCCCGACCCAGGGAATGAACTGTCAGGACAACCTGTCCAAAGCCTTTCCCTTTCGCTACTATGTATCCTCACAGGTCGAGAGGGAGATTTACGACCAGAACCCATTATATTTCCATCACAGGTCCCTACTGGGATTAGCCGGTTATTACCGCCGCTTTATCCCCGAGTATGCCACAGTGGTTAATCCCTTTAGTCAACCTCACCAAAAAGAGTGCACTAAATTTAATTAAGTGGTCAGGAGAATGTCAGGGAGCATTTGATACTATTAATCGAAGACTCTTCCAGGCCCCCACTCTCATCACTCCAGATTTCATCAAGAGATTCACTCTCCACACCGATGCATCGAATGTTGGTTTGGGTGCGGTCTTGTCCCAAAAGGTAGACAGAGTTGAAATAGAATGATATTTGGTGGTAATCTCCCTCCCGACCTGTGAGGGGGCCAAGTAACGGGAACAGAGTTCCCTGGACTGTTTGGCCTGACAATTAATTCCCAGGGTTAAAAGGAAGTCGGTCATCTAGAAAAGGGGCGGAACTTCAGTGCACTAAGCCGCGGATTGGAGGAGCAGCTGCAATCGTTTACCAAGGGGCCACGTTGTGAGCGGTGATAATAATTGGGCAGACTAAATTGGGGAGAAAACCGGGGGTAAAAAATTGGTGACGACTAAATTTTAATAAAAAACAAACAAACAAACAAAAAAAACATTTCTGAGTGGATTGCAATTGTCTGTCTCTGAAAGCTGGATCACTCCTGCACCTGTACACCGCAAGCCACCAGGTGAAATATATAGTTTGAGTTTTATGTTGACTTGATACTCCACACCTTTTTTTTGTTACCAACTTGGCACCTCTGACTGCAATCCTATCTTTCTCTGGCTGATCCCTCTTTCTACCTTGGTTATTTTGTACATCGGAAACTTTTTGGTCCGATTTTAAGTTTGAGAGGCTCTGTGTAATTTTGTATTTCATATTCATGTTGTATACACTTATTATGACAGTTGTTTTATAGAGATTTTTGTTACAGATTTGATGTAATTTAATGTTTTGGTTACAGGCTTTTTTTTTTTTATTCAACATTTGGTAAGTTTAAAACTGTAAAGAAACTAAAAGTCATGAAGCTTTCCAATGGCAACATCTTTGTTGGCGACTGAGCCCTCCAATACTGTGATCCTGTCAAAAGGGATCATCCTCACTGCCAGCTTGCCGATGCCCACACCTAAATCAAAGGCTTCTCCCGAAGACAAAAAAAAAAGAAAACGCTACTACTGTTGTAACAAGCAACTTTTAACTTACAAAAAGAATGCCATTACATATTTCTATAATCTCAATTAATGGATTTCTTTCACAACAAATACTCTGTATAATGTTATGCATGTAACATGTGAATTTAGCTGATGCCTGAATTCAAGACAACTTAGAATGGAAAAAATAGATAGATAGATAGATAGATAGATAGATTTAAAATTAATCTGTTTATTTTTTTATTACCATTTCATTTTCTTGTTGAAAGAAAGAGGGAGAAGGCTCTCCACTTCAGCAAATACTTCTGGTGTATCCATGTTATTGGGCATTACAGCTGGTTGAGGCATAGACTGTGCTACGGGTGAGTGCTGAACTGACACAGTCACTGTGCTGGAGGAAGGAGGGCATGTCTGTGGCAGTGGGGAAGCAGTCTCTCTTTCTAAAGAAGCTGGTGCACTACATGAGGCATCAAAGGTTGCTGGTGTAGCATGAGCTTTTTCAGCAAGATTTTTCACTGAAGGAAAAAATACAAGACCTTGTAAATAACACTGCTTTACTTGATTTAAATAAAGTATTCAGTAATTTGATCAAACATAATTAATTATTCACAAACAATAATTAATACTTACCAGTGAACGAAGTACACGTCTTACATTTTTTGGGAGGCATTTAATTATGAAATTATGACAATGGTAAGCTAAAAATGACATACTGCTAATTATTTTGATCAATCACAAAGACACCTGCCAACAAACAAAACACTAACACAATATTACAGTTTATTAAAAACGGCATGGTATTCGGCTTTGATGCATTTCAATAGAAAAGCTTTGTTGCATACATTTTATTAATATTGTAGTTAGGAGAGACATTATTATCAACCTGCCAGGCACATGTGTCCTTTATAAACCAGCCTGCCAGGCACTTGTGTCCTTTATAAACCAGCCTGCCAGGCACCTGTGTCCTTTATACACCAGCCTGCCAGGCACCTGTGTCCTTTATACACCAGCCTGCCAGGCACCTGTGTCCTTTATAAACCAGCCTGCCAGGCACCTGTGTCCTTTATACACCAGCCTGCCAGGCACCTGTGTCCTTTATAAACCAGCCTGCCAGGCACCTGTGTCCTTTATACACCAGCCTGCCAGGCACCTGTGTCCTTTATACACCAGCCTGCCAGGCACCTGTGTCCTTTATAATTATTTGTTTATTTAGCAGACACCTTTATCCAAGGAGACTTACAGAGACTAGGGTGTGTGAACTATGCATCAGCTGCAGAGTCACTTACAATTACGTCTCACCTGAAAGACGGAGCACAAGGAGGTGAAGTGACTTGCTCAGGGTCACACAGTGAGTCAGTGGCTGAGGTGGGATTTGAACCGGGAACCTCCTGGTTACAAGCCCATTTTTTTAACCACTGGACCACACAGCCTCTTTATAAACCAGCCTGTAAAGCACCTGTGTCCTTTATAAACCAGCCTGCCAGACACATGTGTCCTTTATAAACCAGCCTGCCAGGCACCTGTGTCCTTTATAAACCAGCCTGTAATGCACCTGTGTCCTGTATAAACCAGCCTGTAAAGCACCTGTGTCCTTTATAAACCAGCCTGCCAGGCACCTGTGTCCTTTATAAACCAGCCTGCCAGGCAACTGTGTCCTTTATAAACCAGCCTGTAATGCACCTGTGTCCTGTATAAACCAGCCTGTAAAGCACCTGTGTCCTTTATAAACCAGCCTGCCAGGCACCTGTGTCCTTTATAAACCAGCCTGTAAAGCACCTGTGTCCTTTATAAACCAGCCTGCCAGGCACCTGTGTCCTTTATAAACCAGCCTGCCAGGCACCTGTGTCCTTTATACACCAGCCTGTAAAGCACCTGTGTCCTTTATAAACCAGCCTGTAAAGCACCTGTGTCCTTTATAAACCAGCCTGTAAAGCACCTGTGTCCTTTATAAACCAGCCTGTAAAGCACCTGTGTCCTTTATAAACCAGCCTGTAAAGCACATGTGTCCTTTATAAACCAGCCTGCCAGGCACCTGTGTCCTTTATAAACCAGCCTGCCAGGCACCTGTGTCCTTTATAAACCAGCCTGCCAGGCACCTGTGTCCTTTATACACCAGCCTGCCAGGCACCTGTGTCCTTTATACACCAGCCTGCCAGGCACCTGTGTCCTTTATAAACCAGCCTGTAAAGCACCTGTGCCCACTATTATAAACCAGCCTGCCAGGCCTCTGTTAGCCCATCTTATCATTGATAAATGAATAATTTGCATTAGAGTAACCAACCTTGTTATTCTATTAGTAATAATTGCTTAAGAAATATGATTCTCAGTATAGAGTCTGACATCCATGGTAAGTTTATGATAGATTTTTCTTCAAGTCAAAACAATTATAAATTACATTTAATGCAAACTCTCATGTCATTGTGAAGAAGCAAAAATGCTATGCTGCAGATACAGTGTAAGCAAACAAAGCACATCATGTGAAGAATTAACCTATACACGTTTGAACAACGAAACCAGACAGAGGAAGATAGATTAAGCATAAAGAACTGTTTCGAATAGAAAACTTTTAAAAAAAAAATAAAACTTAATAGAAGAAAATCTTAATATTCATACTTAAGGCGAAACCCAACATAATGTATTAAATTGCTTTTGTGTGCATGCGTCGTATTTTTTAAACAGGCTATATTTTAAGAAGATGAATTAAACATCCTACCTTCATCCAAACTCTGTTCTATTGCAATACCTTGTCGCGCAGTTTTCACTTTGAAATTGAGTGAGTGGAAACAGGCTGCTTGTGCACTTGTAAGGCGTGTTTCTTTGTGATGTAACTGTGGAGGCGTGTTTTCGCGGAGGGTGTGTTTACTATCATCCTAACAGGCAGACCGAGGTATGACACAGGCCAGGTTTTTGGGATGGAACCACATAACAGTCTCGCGTTTTGATTGGTCCATGTCTGTCACATGAATACGTCGTCACACAAGTGGAAAAGCGTGCAGGCATTTTTAACATTGTGATCAGATAGAGAGAGTGATCTGCTTTCCACAACCTTACCATTAATATATAATGTGGTATTACGCTGTACTGATATAACAAACTATGGGTAATTACTTTATATGAATTATCATGTTATGCACGAATGTAAGAATTGGCTTTCTGTGGTGGTGTACTTTTTTCTTTCAACTAGCATATATCTATAATCGTTTTTGCGATATATTTTAATATAAAACATATACGCTATTGCAGTTTTGTTAGAGGATACATTAGTTTATCTCTAATGTAATCGCAGTTTTACATATAGACTGCCCCTGTTTTCATTTACGTCGCAAATTCTGGGCCGATTTGGTTTGCAGATAACGTCCCAAATTCTGGGCCGCTTTGGTTTTCAGATAATGTCCCAAATTCTGGGACGATTTGATAACATCCCAATTTCTGGGCTGTTCTGGTTTTCAGATAACGTTCCGAATTCTGCATTTTTGAATTCAGGCCAGTTTTTGAGATATTCTGCTTAGCTGACAGACGAGTTTCTAAGTCATGCATGCACAGTTTAGCATAAACTGGACCGTTAATTCATTTAAGAGTACCCCTTAGTACATGAATCAAAGTTAATGTATTTTTTACTCTCCTCAGAAAACATTTAGGGAAAAAAAAAGGACATCTCATTTGCTTATGTAATGTCCATCAATATATAGTGAGGCATAGGGGTTTATCAGAACTTCTGGGTTTAAGAGACCAGTGCCCTTCAACAACTTCAAATAAATCCTATTGTATTGTATTAGTCAGCATTTCCCTTATCAATTCCTGATCATTTATACTGTAGGTCAGGGGTTTTCAACCTTTTTTTGAAAGTGTACCCCTTCTATCTGGAGGTTTCAGCTCGAGTACCCCTTTACAATTTTCGCTCAACTGAACGGTACCTCAGTTACAATAAAATGGAGAATAATCTGATTCCTCCCCCCCCCGCCGTTTATTTAATAAATCTGGGTGACAAACTGCTGGTTTAGGACAAAACAACAGTAGGCTTAATTCTTAAAACTTTTAACTACAAGTATTTGGATGCACAGAATTAAAAAGACAAGTATTGGGTTAGGAGCACACCTATTTTTTGTAACTTTGACGGCCTTTTTTAAATTTTGACAGCCTTTTGTAAAAGTGAAGGCCTTTTGATACCCAGCATACACTGCAATATCACTGATATTCTGATAGGACAGCAATTCAAATGAAGTTTGTAATTAGTTGTGTTCCTCAAATACACAATAAAAAGTGATATTTATAGGGTATACAGTTATACAGCGATACAGTGGTTTCGGACATCTAAGAACAGGTACTGCGAGCATCTGGATTCATACTCAGAGGTACTCTGTAGCCTCCTGGGACATTCACAGCTTGTTTGACACCCTCTTGTAGTTGCCTGTTGCTGCATATAAAGCAAAATGCTGTTTGTCAATCTCTCTTTTTTCTCATAAATCAGTCTTTGCAAGAATCATTCCAAAAACACTTGAATCAGTTAGGCACTACCAGTCTGACACTACAGGCCTTTAACTTGCAGTACCAATTTGCAAGTTGCTAAGTGGTTGCGTTCCTCAAATTGGCACTGCAAAGTGATATCTTAAAGAATAGGGTATATAGTGCTTTTTTTCGCCTCTCATCGCTTTTGGTGCAAAACTGTGCTCCGATACAGTCAAGCTGATACTGTGATCACAAAACACTTGGAATGGACTTAAATTGGTGCTTCTGTACTCTTTTCAGATGCACAACAATCTTAGTTAAAGAAAATGGGTTCCTTCGAGTTCGTAAGACCCACGACCGCCATTAGCTGAGCCTTACCCCAATGGTGTTTTTATAATGGCATTTACCATAGGGAAGGGGGTGGTCTCTTATCGTACCTGTATCTCCATGACCCCTGGGCCAACAAACTCAGAAGGACATTCGTTGCGTGCACAAGAGTCTTAGCTAAAGAAAGACATCGGCCACGGGTTCAAACGCCACCCCACCGCCAGATGGTGGGCATTGCCCCAAAGGGGTTTTATAATAGGATTTCCCATAGACATTTTTCAGGGTGCTATATCTCGGGTTCCGGGGGTCCCCGAGACTTGAAAATCGGTACGGAGGTCCACCTCGGGGCCCCTGTCGATCCCTCCAAGCGACATGTCCCCAGCTAGAAAGGACACCAGTTTAGACTTTTTTTTGCCAACCTGGAGCTCAAAAGCTATTGGAAATGCAACCTTGACATGACATCATGCTGAAAATGTGAAAATTTGTTGAAAATGTAGCATGGCTACAATGTGAAAGAGGGACCCCAGACATGACCCTAGGAAGTTCAACCCAGTTTCTAGGCCCCGGGGTCATGGAGATATGACCCCAAAAAGGGTAGTTTTGGGACATTTTTGATGGGGCATATCTCGGATTCTGTGGGGGTTAGGAACTTGATTTTATTTTGCGTTGGGGCCCCATGGGGCCCCGCACCAGCAATCACTATTTTCATGGTTCAAATGCCAGGACGGCTTGGCAAAGTGAATTTTTTCGTCATGACATGAGTTTTTGGGTGAACCACCACACCGTTTTAGGGGGTGGTTTGGGGTGCTCCCCTGAGTCTATATCACTTTGAATGGTGGTTCTACGTGCTCGGGTTTGAGAGATATGCCTGAAAATGTGTTTTATAACACTGCCATAGACATGAATGGGGCTGAATACCCGAAAATATATTTTGCAAAGAATGGTGGTGTGTGCCTGTAGGGGTTGCATGGTGGTGTGTGCGTGCAGGGGTTGTATGGTGGTGTGTGCGTGTAGGGGTTGCATGGTGGTGTGTGCCTGCAGGGGTTGCATGGTGGTGTGTGCATGTAGGGGTTGCATGGTGGTGTGTGCATGCAGGGGTTGCATGGTGGTGTTGCGTGTAGGGGTTGCATGGTGGTGTGTGCATGTAGGGGTTGCATGGTGGTGTGTGCGTGCAGGGGTCACGTGGTGTGTGCGTGCAGGGGTCACATGGTGGTGTATAAATGTAGGAGTTCAGGTTTTGCGCACAAGAGGGGCGGGGAAAAGACTGGGAAGGGTAGGGTAAAATAAAAATTACTACAATCATTTATTTTCACTTTCGACTCCCAGTCTCCTTTCCCTCACTTTATGATTTTATTTTGTGATTATTTAATTATTGTAAAAATAAACTGCCTTAATCTACTCACAGTTGCAGTCTCATTTCTGTCCAAAAAGAACCTGAAACACTACAATATACTGATGGACGTTACATAAGAAAACGAGATGTCCTTTTTTCGGAATACCACGTTCCTTCACAAAAACGTGTTTTAATATTAGCCTTTAATAAAGGAAAACGACTGCTTTAATTAATTTTCATGTATCTATTTCAGTGCAATGTAGTTTCTTCATGTAATAAGAAATACGTTTTTTTAACAGTTACATTTTTGTTTTTTTCATAAAAAAAAAAAAAAAAGATTTCTGGGGAGAGTAAAAAATACATGAACTTTGATTAATGTACTAAGGGTTACTCTCAAATGAATTCACGATCCATGTGCTGATTCCCCAAAACTGGGCTGAATTCGGAAATGCAAAGCTGCCCAGAATTTGGGACATTATCTGAAAACCAAAGCGACCCAGAATTTGGGACGTTATTTAAAAACCAAAGCGGCCCAGAATTTGGGACGTTATCTGAAAACCAAGGCGACCCAGAATTTGGGACGTTATTTAAAAACCAAAGCGGCCCAGAATTTGGGACGTTATCTGCAAACCAAATCGGCCCAGAATTTGCGACGTAAATGAAAACAGGGGCAGTCTATATGTAAAACTGTGATTACATTAGAGATAAACTAATGGATCCTCGACATATTCATGTGACAGACATGGACCAATCAAAACGCGAGACTGTTATGCGATTCCATCCCAAAAACCGGGCCTGTGTCATACCTCGGCAGAGCTGCCTGTCAGTTACCGTTCGGGGCAAACTTCTCCCTTGTTCATCACTTCCCAGCTCCATATTCTGGGCATTGTATTGTGGGATTAAGGAGGGATGTGTTAGACTGTGTCTTCCGGTGTTTCCCAGGAAATGACGAGCCATTACAAACAGAGTCAACCTGACAGGTGAGTAGGAATGTGGGGGCGATGCAAAAAAACAAAAACAAACAAACTAGAAATTATTAAGACAAAAATATAGATTTTATGAAATAAAAGACATTTATTCTTTCGGTATCTCCCGCGAACGTGTCAACGTATTGCACGAAAGAAAACAACGGTAAGAAAGGTGAAAATAAATAACGATATCTTTCTTTAGTGACACATCAGCTGTGGCAGGTGAATAGGCATCTGTCATTTTTTGGTTAATATCCAAGGCCTGTGGTGCTACAGAAATCTCGTTCTGTTTTCCAAGAAAAGTGCTAAAATAGTAAATACTAGTGTGTTAAATGTGATGCTAATTACACACACACACACACACCTATCTATCTATCTATCTATCTATCTATCTATCTATCTATCTATCTAATTTTTTTAGATTTCAACAACAAACAAAAAAAATAGGTTATTATTAACAGTTTTTACCTAACTTAAACATATCTAAAATTAAAATATATAAAAAATGATTTAAAACGTGTAGAAATGCTTTTTTATGCACCAAATCCTGCTACCCTTTCCTTCTCGGCGGCCATCTTGGATTTAAGTGTTGCACTCTACTGACTTCAGCTTTCTGAATTAAATAAATAAATAAATAAATAAATAAAAATAAAAGAAAAAGTTTATGCTAAGCTTGATCGTGTTTTTAAATTGAAAGTTAGTTTTTCTTTTAATGCAACAGCCTGCCCCTAAAAACGCATCTCTCCCATTTGTCAGGACTGCCCAGAAGGCGTGGCACCTACAGACACGTGTCTGTGCAGTAAATCTGTACTTCAAAAAATGGATAGGGGTCATTTTTAAATGCAAGGTTTTTGTTTATAATGTATCGCAACATAACATATTATAGCTTGTTTAAAAGCGTTTTTATTTGTCTGTTAAGAAATTATAACTATTCCAGTTTTGCAATATGTTATAGTGTTTGTTTAGGGTTCAAAAGTCATCATAACAATGTTTTACATGTTAAGAATTTGTAAAGAGTGCATTTGCCACTGAAAAGGCAGGTAATGTGATTATTTGTATATAAATAAAGGGTTTAGCATTTTTAATTAATATATTAATCTAATTTAAACTTGTGTAAATTGTTACACAATTGCAACTTTGTCATTTCTATAAAGTTGATATATTTAAAGCATAATATATAATTTGGTATCATGGTATTTGTTGCCGTTGAGTAGTTTAAAACAACAATGGTTAAAATAAATAAAATAAGTATTTAATTAATATGCAAATGACCACTTTGAGACGTTTTGTTACATGTTAAAACTACCGAGCCTAAAAATATTCAACCTACACAGGAGATATGAGCTCAAACGGCAGTCTAATGACAAACACACACACAATCATATGTCAGATCTATGTGATATCCCCATTATCAATAGTTTTTAACTGTTTACCTATTATACCAACTACTGTACTAGCGTATTTTAAATGACCTAGTTCATGTTCATCATTGCTGGAGCCGCAGCACTGTTTCACCCCCTCCCCCCTCCCCCAGTACAACGAAAGGCAGTTCGTCTAAGCTTAATTTCACGCATTTTATTTCTATTTTCAATTAATTCCCTTACGTTCTAGACCATTTTTGTTTAAAATTTAAGTTATTGATTTTTAAAATTATGGATGAAGTAGTGATTAAAATATCACAAATCGCATATTTCAAGGGTCGATCATTTTGTCTAGCAACGGCAAATACATATATTTCGTGTATAACTCCATTGCTCAAAATCTGTACATATAAATTATCATTTACATTTTTATAATTTAATAACTTTAATAAATGTAATAACTCTATTCCTAATTCCGTACAATAAAGCATTGCTCTGTTGCTCCCGCATACTACTCGCTGTTAGAACGTTGGTGTCTAACGCTCCCCAGCATAACACTGAGCCTAGTAGTACTGTTCGAAAATTACAGCTCGTCACGAAAGTGCGTACAATGTTAACGCCTTAATATCTAAAATGTCGACCATGATTGGCTCTTGATTTAAATTACGTTTTATTATAGACACATTCAACAACCAATAGTTTAAGTGTCAGCTCGGCCCTGATTGGTTTAGGTTTTGAGATCATCGCGTAAAGGAAAAAAAACGAAAAAAACGCCCTTCTATATGACGTACATTTTAGGGCCTACACTGACAAAAAGTTTAGGCTGTCTACTTTTAATTTATTACACAAACATGAATCAAAATCGACAAGTACTCATCAACCGTGAGTTTAAAAAAGTGTAGAAAAATAAAACTCGGTGCCGCGGACCCGTTCGAAATGCATATTTTGCACTATCAGGAAAACAGGTTGTGCCGTGATGCGTTGTTTTGAGATCACTACGAGAAAGTACTACAAGCAAAAATAAATTACATTGCACATGTTATGTCGTCTTCAGTTACTATACTATACTGAAAATGTGTGTTTTAGATTTAATTTAATGCTTTTATTCATTTTCTACCAGTTTGAATGTGCTTGAGACCGTGTTTTTTTTCAGAAATGGCAGTTTTTAAAGGGAAATAAAACAAAAACCGTCAAAGTATGAGTATGATGAATGTTATTTATGTTTACCGGAGTATTTATACTTCTACAAAATACAGAAAGATGGTGCTTAACTGATTTGTTTTTAATTATACAACGAGTTGAAAACTGCCAAGTTCATGAGTATCACAGAGCGCTCTGAGCAGTGTTGGCCATAGAGGCAGGATCGCCAGGTGCATCTTTGGGCCATTATCTATCTATCTAAACAAACAACGAATGAATACAACATTGTGCCTCCTTTCAGACTGCACAGCTTGCTTGTGTTTGAGCGGTATTGCGCCTCAGCGGTGATGACTGCTGTGTAGTTTGACTGCGTTGTGACAGGTTATCTCATGTTGGGTCCAGCCACAGTGCATACTTGTCTGTGTGTATGTACATTGCTTCAGTTACTGAGACAGGTATCCAGCTGCAGTACCCTGTGCCTGTACGTATTGTACAGTGTATGTGTTGCTGTAAATCTTGTTCGATTATGCACTAAAATGCATGTCCTTTGTTTACTACGTTATCTTGTTGTTTAACCTATTCGAAGTCCTAGGCAGACCAGCTACTGTAGCTTTAGGGACACACACCTTCTAATGCCTTGACAATGTTTTGCTCACATAGAAATGTTACTTAACCAGGATGTAACCCTCTTTCAAAATGGATCCTGGCACATGTTAAAATTATATTGTTTTCAATTAGTATAATTAATATCCAAAATAAATAAATGAATACATGTAACTATAATCACAGCTTAAATTTACAATTTACAAACAGTACATTCAATTGCAATGCAACAGTATTGGTCACTGATAAAGCTAGTTGTTCGAATGCTGTTTTAATAAAGCGAAGAGATTCAGAAGAAAGATCCCTGATGTGCTGAGGCTTGTTTGTCCATGTTTATTCTCGTGTTGGGGTTTAAAGGTACCAAACGTAACTCCATTGTGATTAGTGTGTGTGGTCCAGTGGTTAAAGAAAAGGGCCTGTAACCAGAAGGTCCCCGGTTCAAATCCCACCTCAGCCACTGACTCATTGTGTGACCCTGAGCAAACCACTTAACCTCCTTGTCTTTCGGGTGAGACGTAATTGTAAGTGACTCTGCGGCTGATGCATAGTTCACACACCCTAGTCTCTGTAAGTCGCCTTGGATAAAGGCATCTGCTAAATAAACAAATAATAATAATAATATTTAGAACATAAGAAGAGTTTGAGAACAAGGCCATTTGGCCCACCAAGGCTCATCCCTTGTTAAACTCTGCTCAGATGCCTCATTCTGCCATTAAGACGTGTCCCTTGTTAAACTCTGCTCAGATGCCTCATTCTGCCATTAAGACGTGTCCCTTGTTAAACTCTACTCAGATGCCTCATTCTGCCATTAAGACACGTCCCTTGTTAAACTCTGCTCAGATGCCTCTTATGCCCTCTTGTTCTCCCTGTGCTAAATCTGAAGTAGTGTCTTGGATTAACTTTGTCTGTACCAGAGTCTTTTGAGTTAACTATAACTAAAATATCCATTAATACAAATGAATCATAGTCATAATAGTAACTGTAACTTCAACTAAAAATACTGTCAAATGACAACCAAATAATACCGAAAACATTTTTTTCAAGAAATAATTTAGTTATTTTACAAGCTGGGGCATAAAACTGACATTTCATTTCCAATCCATCCCGTAGAGGGCGCTCACACTCTGAACAGCAGTACAATTCTGTGTTCATTCGTGTGGTAAAAGAAATAGTTGCACACAAGCAGTGGGGTACTTGTGAAAGCATTTGCCCCCCTTTTTTAATTGTTATGTTTTGGTAGAATGCCATGTGTAGCTGAAAATCTAGTTTCTGCACCAGCATCTCAAGCCTATGTGAAGAGAATATTTTACAAACATGCACACCTTTTTTTTTCTTTTTTTAAAGTAGCCTCTTTTAACTATTTCTGTAAGCACATGTTTTTTAGTTCCTAAGCACCGTTCTATTTATTAACTGTAATAAAAACTAAAAGCTAATAGTTAACTGTAAATTTAACTCAAGCAAATTGATAACTATAACTGTAATTGTAACTAAAAAAAAAGAGTATCCATTTATGATTTTAAAGACTTCAAGTTCCCACTTTCACTTTTTATTTTTTTTATAGGCTGAAGAGATTTATTTTAACCTATCCTCATGACATTAAGTCTTGGGATCAGCCTAGTCTTTTTTGTAGTGACGTGACCAAAACTACAACTTCTAGGTGGAGTCTAACTAGGGCATTGATCTTAATATAACCTCTCTAGACTTGTGATACAGTATTGAGAAAAAAAATCATAATTCAAAGGACATCAAATGATAAATGTAGGCTATTTCAGTTGTGTTTCAATAGTATAGTTCTCTATTGTAGTTTTATTATGTCTGTATCATTCACTGGTGGTATGCCATGTGACCCCTGCCCTGGAGAGATCATCCTTTCTCTTTGGGATGATTCACTCTCCATTGCAAATGTGTTCCACACTGTGAAGGTGTCTCAGTCATTTTCTATATTTTTTGCAGAAGGAAGGTTTTTGTATATCAGGGACGAGGAGAATCGCAAGATGTTTACCGATCTGGATTATGAACTAGAGGAAGATAAGCTGTAAGTAACAGGTGCTACAGTAGTGTTAAAAATATAGAACTAAAGAAACACATTGTAATAATGGCACAGAATTGGGTGTAGGGTTAGCAAATTTAATTTTTTAATACGTCATAGAAAGGTGTTCTAAAAATTCAGTTACCATCTTGCCTCAGAAAATAGCCCCATTTTACAAAAACATGATTCATAATATTTAATATGATGATCTTTACCCATGAGTTACAAAAGGAGTGCAACATTGTAACTAGTGCTGGGGAAAAAAAAAAAAAAAACTGTATATTGTACTTCAATTGGGAATATGCAGATATTTGAAAGACACTATAGATGAAAAGTTGCAGCTGCTTCCTGCTCTCTGCTCCCTCATCACTTCATGTGTTGAAGATCAAACTCAAATAGTCCAACTTCAGTCAGACCATGGTGTCTGATCTTAACAGTGGCGGGTATAAACTAGGGTTGAGTTTGAGAACTCGAAACAAAAATCATTGCTGGAGCACTTCATTTACAAGACACTCTGATATATTGTGAGAAGTGTTAAATTTAAATCAAGGGAAGTGATGTTAAAACTTTACAATGCATTAGTAAGACCTCACCTAGAATATTGTGTTCAGTACTGGTCACCTCGTTACAAAAAAGGATATTGCTGCTCTAGAAAGAGTGCAACGAAGAGCAACCAGAATTATCCCGGGTTTAAAAGGCATGTCGTATGCAGACAGACTAAAAGAGTTTAATCTATTCAGTCTTGAACAAAGAAGACTACGCGGCGATCTGATTCAAACATTCAAAATCCTAAACGGTTTAGACAATGTCGACCCAGGGGACTTTTTTGAACTGAAAAAAGAAACAAGGACCAGGGGTCACAAATGGAGATTAGATAAAGGGGCATTCAGAACAGAAAATAGAAGGCACCTTTTTACACAGAGAATTGTGAGGGTCTGGAACCAACTTCCCAGTAATGTTGTTGAAGCTGACACCCTGGGATCCTTCAAGAAGCTGCTTGATGAGATTCTGGGATCAATAATCTACTAACAACCAAACGAGCAAGATGGGCCAAATGGCCTCCTTTCGTTTGTAAACTTTCTTCTTTTTATTTATTTCTTAGCAGGCGCCCTTATCCAGGGCGACTTAAAATTGTTACAAGATATCACATTATTTTTACATACAATTACCCATATATACAGTTGGGTTTTTACTGGAGCAATCTAGGTAAAGTACCTTGCTAGTCTAGCTATACGAGGCATTGAGACAATTATTTCAGTTTTTGCAGCCAGTGCACAGGCATCTTCCCACAGGTTGTTATAAGTGCTGTCTACTCTTTTGTCCCCAAGCAGTGAAATTAAATTGCTGACTTGTTGACTGACTTTCACAAGATCACATGGTGGGTTCTGAAGAGCATTGCTGAATGGAGTGAGATACTGCGGTAATCCTTGGCACACAATAATACAGACCAGAAATTCAAATGACTCCATTGCTCTGGCTATGGGTACAGTGGTGCCACTACACTTGTGTTCTGCGTCTGTTTTTAAATGATCAATGGTGGCAAACACATTTTCATAGTTCATGATGACCTTGGAGAGGCATGCATCATGCTCAGACCAGCGGGTGTCAGAAAACGTCTTTATACGCGGCTTAGGGTCACTTTTATTCAAAAAACACTGCTTTCTTTTTGGAGATGCAGTCACATAAGAACATAAGAAAGTTTACAAACGAGAGGAGGCCATTCAGCCCATCTTGCTCATTTGGTTGTTAATAGCTTATTGATCCCAGAATCTCATCAAGCAGCTTCTTGAAGGATCCCAGGGTGTCAGCTTCAACAACATTACTGGGAAGTTGGATCCAGAACCTCATAATTCTCTGTGTAAAAAAGTACCTCCTATTTTCTGTTCTGAATGCTCCTTTATCTGATCTCCATTTGTGACCCCTGGTCCTTGTTTCTTTTTTCAGGTCAAAAAAGTCCCCTGGGTCGACATTGTCTATACCTTTTAGGATTTTGAATGTTTGAATCAGATCGTCGCGTATTCTTTGTTCAAGACTGAATAGATTCAATTCTTTTAGCCTGTCTGTATACGAAATGCCTTTTAAACCTGGGATATTTCTGGTTGCTCTTCTTTGCACTCTTTCTAGAGCAGCAATATCCTTTTTGTAACAAGGTGACCAGAACTGAACACAATATTCTAGATGAGGTCTAATGCATTGTAAAGTTTTAACATTACTTCCCTTGATTTAAATTCAACACTTCTCACAATATATCCGATAAGTCTTGTTGGCCTTTTTTTATAGCTTACCCACATTGTCTAGATGAAGACATTTTTGAGTCAACATAAACTCCTAGATCGTTTTCATAGATTCCTTCTTCAATTTCAGTATCTCCCATATGGTATTTATAATGCACATTTTTATTGA
This sequence comes from Acipenser ruthenus, assembly GCF_902713425.1. NCBI lineage: Eukaryota > Metazoa > Chordata > Actinopteri > Acipenseriformes > Acipenseridae > Acipenser > Acipenser ruthenus. The sequence continues at coordinate 4,458,475 of NC_081238.1, forward strand.
GAATGTAACAAGTTTGCTTACTATACCAGAATCTAAGTCATTGATGTAGAAAGAGCAGATGACCTATTATTATTATTATTATTATTATTATTATTATTATTATTATTATTATTATTATTATTATTATTATTATTATTATTATTATTTATTTCTTAGCAGACGCCCTTATCCAGGGCGACTTGCAGTCGTAAACAAAAACACTGATCCCTGTGGTACAAAGGAGTCAACGTAAACTCCTAGGTCTTTTTCATAGTTTCCTTCTTCAATTTCAGTATCTCCCATATGATATTTATAATGCACATTTTTGTTGCCTGCATACAATACTTTACAATTTTCTCTATTAAATGTAATTTGCCATGTGACTGTCCAGTTCTGAATGCTGTCTAGATCATTTTGATTGACCTTTGCTGCTGCAACAGTGTTTGCCACTCCTCCTATTTTTGTGTCGTCTGCAAATTTAACAAGTTTGCATACTATACCAGAATCTAAATCATTGATGTAGATTAGGAATAGCAGAGGACCTAATACTGATCCCTGTGGTACACCACTTGTGTTTGCAGTTCCAACTTCTCTTTCTGTGTACTTTGTTTTTGGTCCCTTTTAAAAGCTCTGTAAAGTGACTTTTTTCAATGAATTTTTTTTTTTAATTGATCTATTAAACCATTTTGACCATTTTGTTTTAGATTTAGATTTGTCTACTTTTGGGATGTAATTGTTTTGCGCCTCTTGTACTATATTTTTAAAAAAGCCATCCTTTTTCTGTGGATGTTTTCTCTATTTTACTACAATCTACGTCTGTTAGTCTCTGTTTCAAACATTCATAGTTTGCTTTTCTAAAATTGTAAACCTTAGCTTTAGTTATAACTTTTGGGGTTTTAAAAATACTTCAAACGATACCATGTTGTGATCTGAGTTTGCCAATGGCTCTCTGAACTCTGTCTTCGTTATTTGAAAAGACTAAATCAAGGCATGCCAGCCCTCTAGTCGGTGCCTTGACAAATTGCATGAGGATGCAGTCATTTGTCATTTCCACCATTTCAATTTGGATCCAGACAGATTGACGGCCGTGTATTCCCTCCTCCCTTCTCTAGCCCCACGAAACATTCAGAACATAAACAAATAGACAACGCACAGACAAGTCCTGCTGCAGAGTCCCTTCATATATATAATATCTATTTGTGGATCGCACAAGATTACTGAAATATTAGGAACCAGTGGTACGCACAGCGCGTAGCGTGTGCTCGGCTGCGGGCGCCCATGCAAATAGACTTGCAAACAGTGTCACACATGTTGGTTTCCTCAAAGTACTTTTAATGATTTAAAAAAAGCAGCATCAAATAAACAGACTCCCAAGTGTCCTACAGTAGAGACCAGGAGGCTGCAGGTTATCTACTGTGTTAAAGAAGTAATAAAGCGGTAATAAAGCTAATAGAAAATGTGTTTTAAAGCACCAGTCAACACCCCTTTAACAGCTCAGACTGTGACAAGCTCACTGTATGCGTGTCTCTGAGCTGGGGGCTTCACTGGGGTTTTCTGTTGCTTTGTCAGGGGGATCCCCACAGTCCCTGGGACAGTCACCCTCAAGAAGGACCCTCAGAATCTGATTGGGATCAGCATTGGAGGAGGAGCTCAGTACTGTCCCTGTCTCTACATCATCCAGGTAAGGAGTGTCCCATCATCATCCATCAGGTGAAGCTCAGTCCCTCCCTGCATTTCAAGTGCTTCACTTCCAGGACAGTGGTGTCCATAGTTAAAGTTTAAATGGAAGCCGTATGATTTTTCAAATACGACTGGTAATTATAAGGAGGGCTGTAGATCGCTTATTTACAGTCTTAAAAGGTATTTCAAGGTATTTCACGATTTAAACATGTTGTCACATTGAAAATTGATCATTTTCTCTACAGTTATTATACAACAAATGTTCCTAAATATTTAAATGCATATCTGAAAAACAGTAAATGGTAAATTGTAGAATATGTTATGTACACCATTTCTCACTAGAACCGCTGAGATTTCAGACTGCATACAACCGCCGCACCTGCAAAATGTGCGGCTCCATTTTAAAACAGCTTCGATATGAAAATGAAAAACAAGCAATCCGATACAACTTAATATTTTTATTTATGAACATCATACGTAACATTTTCAGAGCAGAAACACCATATTTACATTGAAAATTAAACATTTTAATTATTTTTTTCAAAAAGAGCACATAAACATGAAAACTGTAATAAAATAAACTTTACGCAAAAAACTTCTGTGTGAACAGGTGTAGAAAACGGTGCACATATAAAATTATAAAACATAAACAACTAGTTATAAAAACAGCATAAAACAAAAATAGAACAGAACTTATGCAATGTGAAAGTGCTTTGAGTGAAACAGAGTTCAAAGGCTCCGTCTGTCTGTTCAAAGTTCTATTGCAGCTTTCTAAGTATAATCTACGCGGAAAACACGCTTTTCAACTGTACCAGTGCATTTGTCACAGACTGCCTTTTCACAACAGGCACAGACATCAAAAGTTCTGTTTTTATTGCATTTAGCAACCTGGCATTGTCTTTTATTCCGTGTGCCAGTGGGCGCAGCGCTGGCTGAAGGTTGAGGGGCATTTGCCAGCCGGCTTTCGTGTCTCTTATTAAAATGTTTCTGCCGTTGCTCCAGGACTAGCTGCAGAATTAAGTTCCTCCGGGATATTGTGTTTCCGGTGCACTCCTTGTACAAAACAAAAGCCAGGTCCAAAACATTATAACAAACAGCCACAGGCCACCTGCGAGAACCACCTTTGACAGAATACTGCCGTGCCATTTGATCAAGTACATCCACACCGTACTTCGTTGCGTTGTAAAATGCAACACTCTCTGGCTTTTGTTTAGCATGAGTCCCGATCTTCACTGATTTGTGCAGAGAGCTTAGAATAAGCATTTTTTATTTTTTTACACCTGTAAGTAGCGTAGCTATATCACACTGTATTGTGATTCAATGTGTAGTTTTTGACAACTGCTAATAAAATAAATAATAATAATATATGATGTGTAGAACTCGACGGGAGTATGTAATACGTTTTTTTCACAATGACTTTGATTTTATTACAAATCCCAGACTAAATTGTCAGCTATATTGTATTGATTTCAATATGCTGCATAAACTGCGGGTCTGCCAGTTGAAGAAGCAAGTGCTTATAACTTATTAATTCTTTATGATTCTGCAGCTGAAACACCGTATGGGTATTTTGTTCAAATATTTAGTAACACTTAAGAACGGACATGTACGAGATATTCACATACACGGAGATATTTAAATTTGAATTGCAAAAGCCGTTCAGAAAGCCGCTATGGTGATGCTAGTGTTAAGAAATTCTAATTTCACCATCAGTGAATTATCAAACAAAATAAAAACATATATACATGTAAAAATAACAGAGAATATTTAGCAGAAATATTTACAGTCTTTGATGCAGCTGGTGTCTTTTCTCTGCAATCGTCTTATGCTGCACCCCTTGTGTCACCAGCGTCCACAGATGAGCCACCCTGGTGCATCCTGCTGTCTCCTGCCATTCGCTAAGCTAAAACCTGTTTAATATGTTCCCTCACTGTGGCAGAATGTGGTGCGTTCATGTTCACAGCACTGTGTTGGAGGGCTTCTTGTCCTAGGTTTACGACTGGTTACAAAGATTTCAAGTACATTACACCCTCGCTATAACAAACCTTTTGGGGTCTGTAACAGGGCAAGGTGCCCTGTACATTGTTTTCTGTATTTTATTTTAGAACAGAGTTCCCCTCCGCCCCTGTGCAGTGTATTTTGTATTTATTTTGTATTGGGATTTAGTATTGTATTTTATATGACGGCCAAGCGCTGCAGGTTTTGTTTTTGTCTTTATTGTTATTATTATGTTTAGATGACGGCGTAGCCGTTTGTTTGTTTTTTGGTGACGTGGATGGGAAGCCCCATCCACATAGTAATTAATAAACTCGTGCAGATTGTGACCGAGGGGTAATAGAATAATTAATTGCAAGCTAGTTAAACCCATCGGCCACGATATAAAAAGGCTGCAGCTCTCCAGCTTCGGGGTGGGTGTTAGGAGCGGAGAGAGCGAGAGTGGAGAGAACGGAGAGAGTAAAAGGAGTTTAAAAAGATACAGGATCAGTGAAGGCTATAGCTCAGCCTGACCTGTGTTTTATTTTGTGTTCGAGATTTGTTTTGTTTAACCTTTTTATTTTGCTCTGTGAGCACACAGTGTGTTTTTGTTTAAATATTTTATTTATTTTAGTTTTGCAAATAAAACGGCAAACGCCACCTTTACCTGCAGTACTCCCTGGTGTCAGTGTTTTCCCATCCCTGCTTCTGCCGTGACGTCACCGCTCAGTCACCCTGTCACAGGGTCCAAGCCTTTTGTTCGTTATATCGAGGGGTTCGTTATAGCGAAAGGACAATTAAAATGAACAAACACTGTTGGAGTAAGTTAATGAGATTATATTGTGAATACAAGTAGAATTACATGTACTTTGTTTGTTTCATGTATGCAGTATTCTGCGTTTGCTTTATCCAATTCGTTAAATAATTAAAATGCCGTACAAAAAGCCTGCGTTACTCCGTTTTTCAAATGATCAACATAAAATTATTTTTGTTTCAGAGGCAGTTGCACAGTGCGCACTTCTTCTAAGATAAGAGTGGACTTCACTGTGAGGTAGCATCCCGTGAGTACAGACTGGGATGTTGACAGTGTGTGTGTTGTAACAACAATCCTTAACCCTGTAAGAATTAGTCTTCAGTCGATTCAGAACCAAACTCGATATTTATTGCACTAATAAATGATCAAAGACAATCTCCTGATTGCTAACTAACAATTAACAGGTCGCTGTGGGCCATGATCTAGGCTGCTAAAACTAATTAATTTTTACATGACATGCCTTTTAAACCTAGAATAATTCTGGTCGCTCTTCTTTGCACTCTTTCTAGAGCAGCAGTATCCTTTTTGTACAAGGTGACCAGAACTGAACACAGTATTCTAGATGAGGTCTTACTAATGCATTGTGAAGTTTTAACATTACTTCCCTTGATTTAAATTCAACACTTTTCACAATATATCTGAGCATCTTGTTGGCCTTTTTTATAGCTTCCCCACATTGTCTAGATGAAGACATTTCTGAGTCAACATAAACTCCCAGGTCTTTTTCATAGATTCCTTCTTCAATTTCAGTATCTCCTGTATGATATTTATAATGCACATTTTTATTGCCTGCGTGCAGCACCTTACACTTTTTTCTATTAAATGTCATTTGCCATGTGTCTGCCCAGTTCTGAATGCTGTCTAGATCATTTTGAGGTACCTTTGCTCTGCAACAGTGTTTGCCACTCCTCCTATTTTTGTGTAGTCTGCAAATTTAACAAGTTTCCTTATTCTCCAGTCTGTCGGTACAACCCCTGTGTCAAGAGACTGTTGCATGAGCTTTCTCTCGAGTGGAAGACAGTGAAGACGTCGTGCGGACAGAAACGCTGGTCTAAGTTAAGACCCCCCAGAAAATTGTTTCGTTAAACAGACTTAAGACTCCGTCATAACAAAGTCTGCAAAAGCGACTTAACCAATTTTTTGGTCTTAGACTTAAGTCAGCTTTGTGAATACGGCCCCAGATTTCTAAGTGATGGCACTGGTGACCTTTTTCACATGTGCGTTACTCATATGCAAGGGTGGGGTCAATGACCGTTACTGACACAGTATCCACAGAGCATTCTCCCAGAATGAAAAGAATGACTGAAAACTTGTCTAATTGCAGACGGGTTAGTGAAGAGGCTGGAAGAGCTGGAGAGAACAGCAGAGCTGTACAAAGGTAGGCAGGAGTTCACTTGTATATGAGAACAGCAGAGCTATACAAAGGTAAGCAGGAGTTCACTTGTATATGAGAACTGCAGAGCTTTACAAAGTATATATATATATATATATATATAAAGAAATACTAAATTAAATTGTATAATGTAGTTTCATTGTGACGACGGAATAGCCCCACCTATAATAATTCAAACTGGAAACAATGCAATGTCAATCAGTTATGTGTGTATGCATGTGTGGAAGGGTTAGGGTATTCACTGACACAGGAGACAGAAGATTTTATTTGGAAACACCGCACAGGTGCCCAGATTTATTTACTTTTCTTATTACTTGTTTTATTTACTTTAGCCCGCAGAGGGCGCTGTTGTCCGTGGTCTGGATACTGCCGACAGTAAACCAGGACCACGGGGTTACCAACACAGGTATCCAACTCCGTGCACCTTCAAGTGCTCAAAAGTAATAATGAAAACAGAAGGCGAAAGAAAAAGGGAAAATAAAACACAGTAATAAAACTACAAACAAAAGTGCTGCTTATGCAGTGCCCCCACTGCCGCTAAGCCGGTCAGCACGGGTCTCCGTCCTACACTCAGCTGTGCCTATACACTGGGGTTGGCCAGGGTTCCCCGTATCTATACACGTCCCCTCGGGTAGGTAATTATTTCTTTTCTTTTTTTTTTTAATTATTTTTTTCAGAAGGCTGTCCCCTCAGTCGGGCTCGCCTGCTCCTTATTTCACGCTGGCCTCTTCCGCCAGCGACACTGTACTTTCCCCAACCCGGCCACCCGAGCGCATAACCAAGCCAGTTCTTATGGGCCGAGCAGTCGCCCAAGGCCCGCCCCTCAGCCACTCAGAGAGAGGGAAAGCACACACACACTCTTCCCCACCTCTCCGTGTCATCGCCATGACCGACAGGCGGATCCCACGAGACTGCTGCCCTCTACCTGCAGTAATACGGATGTGCCAGACAGTCAGTCCAGATCTCCCCTGTTACAGCATGGTATTAATGAAAAATGCTTAAGTTTTTTATTTTTATTGCATTGTTTGTACCTGTGTTTTTCTAAACTTCTGAGATTTGCTAAATTTAATTTATGAATGTGTATTTATGTATGTGTTTGTGTTGCACAGGGCTTATGGAGCACACCAAGAGACTACTGCAGGCTTTCTTTGAACTGTCCCAGACACAACGAGGTAGGATTCATAAGTCATCTTGGATCTAGTGAGGTTTTTTATTGGTTACTGTAGTGGTCTCCGGCTAAGAGAACAACTGTTGGGAAGCAAGCGAAGTGTTCTCTAAGGTTAGCCACCAGACACAATATGAATCATAAGAACATAAGAAAGAACATAAGAAAGTTTACAAATGAGAGGAGGCCATTCAGCCCATCTTGCCTGTTTGGTTGCTAGTAGCTTATTGATCCCAGAATCTCATCAAGCAGCTTCTTGAAGGATCCCAGGGTGTCAGCCTCACAATTCTCCAGAAATGTTGTTGAAGCTGACACCCTCAATCGATCAGTCAATCAATAAATAAATATGTATTACTTGTCATGATGCACATGCATCAGCATAGGAAATGAACTGAATAAGTAAAAGAAAAGCAATAGGCTAGTGTATGTTAATAAACTATAACAATAAAAGTAACTGACAAACTAATGTTTAATAAACTAACTGTCAAACTAAAGTAACACAGCACCCCTACACACGTTAAATGCAGCAGCAGCTCTAGATTAATTTTGAATATATGTACAGGACCAATATTCAAGACATTTAACAAAATGGTGAAGCAACTCGCCAGAATGGGAAACACCAAATTGCTCAGCGACTTGTGTCTGATTTCAGTTTTTTTTCAAGAGCTCGAACAATTTCCAACATTTTGTAGCAAGAGAAACCGCGGCGCATTTTGCCATTTACTTACATGCTATTTTGTAGCGCTGAGGTGCACTCATGAAAATCAGAATACAAAACGAGTCAATGATAGGACGGCGGTTCTGGAAAGATTTAATAAACCAATCGGTGTGCCTCAGACACTCGTGATGACAAGGCATTTTCAAAAAGACTGAATACACCATTTGAATTGAAGTTTGATGATGGTGAGTTATCAGGTTACAAAATAGTACTGTATCAGTTGTGAACAAATCGCTATTGGTGCCATGAAGGTGTTCTTTTAAGCAAAGTTCCTGTTCCTTTAGCCGATGCATTTACAATGGGAACAATCTGTTTCACCACAAGGGTGTTGCTATACGCAGAGACGACTGTATCCTGTAACAATTACCCACTTTTCCTGTCATATATTTATTTTTTTCTTTTGAAGTAAAACACTCCAGCTCAAAACAAACACGTTCTTCCTGGTACTTGTATGTTTGGGTTGTTTCCACAGTGTCCTCTGTTGTTTTTCTGTCAGTTTGATTGAGTCTAGCCTGCGGTTTTGTATAGGTTTTACTTGGAGTTAATGACTGAGTGTTTTGAAGTTGTTGATGAGATGCACTGCTGATCTCTTGTTATGATCTCCAGCGTTTGGAGACGTGTTCTCTGTGATTGGAGTCCGGGAGCCCCAGGCTGCTGCCAGCGAAGCCTTCGTGAAGTTTGCAGAGGCACATCGCAACATTGAGAAGTTCGGGATCCGACTGCTCAAGACACTCAAGCCTGTGAGTAGAGAGACAGGGATACAGGGAGGCACCTGTATGTGTGAGTCTGTGAGTAGAGAGACAGGGATACAGGGAGGCACCTGTATGTGTGAGTCTGTGAGTAGAGAGACCGGGATACAGGGAGGCACCTGTATGTGTGAGTCTGTGAGTAGAGAGACAGGGATACAGGGAGGCACCTGTATGTGTGAGTCTGTGAGTAGAGAGACCGGGATACAGGGAGGCACCTGTATGTGTGAGTCTGTGAGTAAAGAGACAGGGATACAGGGAGGCATCTGTATGTGTGAGTCTGTGAGTATTATTATTTATTTCTTAGCAGACGCCCTTATCCAGGGCGACTTACAATCGCAAGCAAATACAAATACATTCAAGTGTTACAATATAAGTCCTACAATAAGAACAAGAAATACAATAATTCTCAAGTGTGACAAACCACAATTCAATAATACAGCAGATAATAGTGAAAGTTACATCAGGATATGATTAAGTACAAAATACTACAGATTAAACACTTGGCAGATTACAATATTCTGAGGTACAGGATTAAATGCAGTAAAATAGGGGGCAGATAAGAGCAAAATAAAGCATATTTAAATGAAGGGTGATAGTGTCCCAGGATACAACAGAGGAGTTCTACAGGTGCTGTTTGAAGAGGTGAGTCTTAAGGAGGCGCCGGAATGTGGTCAGGGACTGGGCAGTCCTGACATCTGTAGGAAGGTCGTTCCACCACTGCGGAGCAAGGGTGGAGAAGGAGCGGGCTCGGGAGGCAGGGGAGCGTAGCGGAGGTGGAGCCAGTCTTCTAGTGCAGGCGGAGCGGAGAGGTCGAGTGGGGGTGTAGGGAGAGATGAGGGTCTGGAGGTAGCTGGGTGCAGTCTGATCAAGGCATCTGTAGGCTAGTACAAGAGTCTTGAACTGGATGCGAGCGGTGATCGGGAGCCAGTGGAGCGAGCGGAGTAGTGGAGTAGCGTGGGCGAAGCGAGGTAGAGAGAACACCAGGCGAGCAGCAGAGTTCTGGATGAGCTGGAGCGGACGGGTGGCGGACGCAGGGAGGCCAGCCAGGAGGGAGTTGCAGTAGTCTAGGCGGGAGAGTACCAGGGCCTGGACCAGGAGCTGGGTAGCATAGTTGGTGAGGAAGGGTCGGATTCTTCGGATGTTGCTCAGGAAGAATCGGCAAGTGCGTGCCAGAGTGGAGATGTGCTGGGAATAAGAGAGGCAGGGGTCCAGGGTGACTCCAAGGTTCTTAACTGAGGAAGAGGGAGAGAGTGTGGTAGATTCCAGAGGAACAGAGATAGAGAGATCAGAGGAGGGGGAGGAGGAGGGAAAGAAAAGGAGGTCAGATTTAGAGAGGTTGAGTTTGAGGTGATGCAAGTGCATCCAGGAGGAAATAGCAGACAGACAGGTAGAGATACGGGAGGAGATGGTGGAGTCAGAGGTGGGGAAGGAGAGGAAAATCTGAGCATCATCAGCATAGAAATGGTATGAGAAACCATAGGATGCGATGAGGGGGCCCAGGGAGCGGGTGTAGAGAGAGAACAGGAGAGGACCCAAGACTGACCCTTGGGGGACTCCAGTTAAGAGAGGACGAGGTGTGGAGGTTGCTCCACGCCAGGTTACCTGGTAAGTGCGGTTGGAGAGGTAGGAGGAGAACCAGGCCAGAGCAGTGCCAGAGATCCCCAGGTCAGCAAGAGATGATAGTAGAATAGAGTGATCAACAGTGTCAAAGGCAGCAGAGAGGTCGAGGAGAATTAGGACAGAGGAGAGAGAGGCAGCTCGGGCACACTTAAGTGAGTTGGTGACAGACAGGAGGGCGGTTTCAGTGGAGTGAGCAGAGCGGAAGCCAGATTGGAGAGGGTCAAGCAGAGTAAAGATAGGGTGATATTCAAATCACAATGTTCATATTGTTTCCTCATAATTTTTACATGACTGGATTAAAAAAAAAATCTATACATAGTTCCTAACCCTATAGGTTGCAGTGGGATTTTCTGATATATTATGGTGGCAAGCAGGACACATGGAGTCATGTATAGTGATGGTTTATACATCGTTCATAATTCAGCCTCACACTGTGCAGTTGCCCATTGTATTAATAATAATAATAATAATAATAATAATAATAATAATAATAATAATAATAATAATCTTTATTTATAGAGCGCCTTTCATACCACAAGGTTCAAGGCGCTGCACAAAAAACAAAAAAGAAGGTAACAGAACACAAAGATTAAAATCAAAGTTAATAAAACGGCATGAATTGATGAATAAGTTAAACAGGTTAAAAAAATAAATAAAAAAAAAACAACAAAACAAAAACACATCATATATCGCAAAAAGAGAAAAGACACAATTTAAAACAACTAAAAACAACAATATATAAAATCAAAAAGCTAAATTATAAAAATAGGTCTTAAGCCTAGATTTAAAAGTAGCTACTGTAGGTGAACCTCTGACATGGTCGGGGAGAGAGTTCCACAGCTGCGGAGCACGAACACAAAAAGCAACCTCTCCTTTCCTCCTAAGCCTCACCCTCGGAATACAGAGGAGGCCACTATTAGTCGACCTCAATGCACGCCGAGGCTGATAAAGAGACAACAACTCTGAGAGGTAATCTGGTGCCATTCCATTTAGTGCTTTAAATGTAAGCAATAGAATTTTAAAATCAATTCGATATTTCACTGGAAGCCAGTGCAGAGAAGCAAGTATGGGAGTAATATGTGCTCTCCTTTTGGTTTTGGTAAGGACCCTTGCAGCTGCATTTTGCACAAGCTGTAGCCTTAATAAAGCTTGGCTAGTAAGTCCAGAAAAAAGAGCACTACAGTAGTCCAGTCTACATGAAATAAAAGCATGGATTACTTTTTCAGCATCAGATAAAGACAGAAATGATCTAATTTTGGCAATGTTTCTTAGATGATAAAAATATACTTTTGTAATCATTTTAATATGCGACTCGAAACTTAAAGTAGAATCAAAAACACCCACATTTCTCACTTCAGACTTCAAATTAGGAGTTAAGTCCCCCCAAATGTATTTTTGATAAATCAATTTGTTGCTTAGAGCCTACTATCAACACTTCTGTCTTATCAGAGTTTAATTGCAGAAAGTTTAAGGACATCCAAGTTTTGATGTCAGTGATACACTCAAATAAGGCTGATGTTGTGCTAATGTCACCAGGTTTCACAGAGATGTATAACTGTGTATCATCAGCATAGCAGTGGAAATGTACAGCATGTTTATGAATAATCTGGCCTAGAGGTAACATGTATAAAGAGAATAATATTGGACCAAGAATCGAACCCTGAGGGACACCACAGGTAATATTTACTAAACCCGACACAGACTCCCCCAGTGAAACAAAGAACTGTCTGTTTGTAAGGTAGGATCTAAACCAGTTTAGTACTTTACCATCTAGGCCCACCCATCCCTTAAGACGATCAATTAAGACGGAATGATCCACAGTATCAAACGCAGCACTAAGGTCCAAAAGAACAAGAATGGATATAGCATTTGAATCTGCACTCACTAATAAGTCATTTGTTACTCTTACCAGGGCAGTTTCTGATCTAGACCCCTTTGATATTTTGTATGCAGGACACTCGTAGCCCATGTCATTGTCACAATGTTTAACTCTGGTCCCTGTACTTCAGACCATTGATCAATGATCCTGATTGCTCTTTGGACTGCTCCCCCAGAAACCTCTCTTGTTTTGGTTGTTGCAGTACTGTGTTACTGTGCTGCTGCTCAGTGGCACTTCAAAAACTGGCTACTTATTGGGCAGCTGCGGGTGGCTTCATGATTTTGTACCCTGCTGTAGGTCACGGTTCTAATGTTCGTTTATTCTTTATTTCTTTATGTGTAGCAGTGGCGCGGGATATTGTTACTTAGACATATTTATAAACAATTACATATCATACAAAATACAGTTAAGGACAGGAAGACTTCAGCAGACAAATACAACTAAAACGAGAGAGAGAGAAGGAAGGAAGGCATTCTGAGCTGGTCCACATGGGACAGAAATGCTTCAAAGTGTTTTCCGGTAGACTCCCTGAGTACAGTATGTGTAATGCTGTGTTCTCTTCTCCTGTCAGATGCTGCATGACCTGAATACCTACTTGAACAAAGCAATCCCAGACACCAAACTCACCATCCGGAAATACCTGGATGTGAAATTTGAATACCTGGTAAGAAACACAACTCCTGAATCTAACTCCCAGGGTAATTGTAGCATGACTGCGGGTTAAAGTTAAAGACAGCAGATGCACATTAGCAGACAGTAATGCTGGACAGGAACACTGGTGTGGTGTTCCTGTGTGACTGTCAGGGTCAAAGTGCTGGTAATGCGACAGAGCCCTTCATGAGAAGAATCCTGACAGGACTAAGTCCTCTGTGGTTGAGTTCAGAATACCATGTGTTGGCCTGTAGCAGGGCAGGGCCCTGCCTGTAAATAATATTGTTGTGTGGTGATTTGGTGGTGGTTGGCAGGGATGGGGTTAATTTCCTATCCCTGCCAAAATACATGTGAGAATGTGGCTGGAGCTAATTGAGTAATTGATAATTAGGCTCCAGCCACATGGTAAAAAAAAGGTGAAATTCCTTTGTTAGGTGGAGGTGTTTTGGGTGAGATTGTTTGTGTGCTGTTTAGTTTTTGATAAAGAAACTGTAATGAAGGCTAATGCCCAGCCTACATTTCTGTATTTAGTTTAAACCTTTTGTTTGGGCCCTTGTGCCAGTTATTTTGTAAGTGTTTATTGTGTGCGAGATTTGTTTTTGTTTGACCTTTTATTTTTGCTCTGTGAGCAGAGTTTTGTTCCAGTTTTGATTTACTTTTGTTTATTAAACTGCGCAGAAGCGCGTTAACTGCAGTTTCCTTGTCTCTGAGTCTCTCTGCCTGCCGAAATAACATCTGGGCCCGCAACGCTACCCTGTCACATAAGATGTCAGAAGTGGGACCAAAAAAAATGGGAAAGAAGCAGCGGCAGAAGCAGCAGCGCGGGGCTGGTCGCAAGCCCCACCACGCATCTGGCAAGGTGGACATCTGCATGACGTGCTTGAGGGGGGAGGAGTGGTGTTTTGAAGTTGGCAAGGTCGGGCACGTGTCGCCCGACTACTACCATTCCCCACCTCAGGAAGAAGAGGTGGAACCAGAGCCACAGCCACCGGAGCCTCCTCCACAGCATGGGCGTACAATATTGTTGCTTCATCCGTGGGGAGTTGGGCCATTTCCCAGCTAACTGCCCCCTCCCACCAGAAGAATGCCTGCTGCCTCTGCATCCACCACTGCCACCAGCAGAGGGAGAGAGCCTACTGGTTCCCTTTCCACCAGCAGAGGGAGCATGCCTGCTGGTCCCCCCGCTGCAGCCAGAAGGGGAGGAGCCCCTGCCGCCTTCGCAGCCAGAAGGGGAGGAGCCCCTGCCGCCTTCGCAGCCAGAAGGGGAGGAGCCCCTGCCGCCTTCGCAGCCAGAAGGGGAGGAGCCCCTGCCGCCTTCGCAGCCAGAAGGGGAGGAGCCCCTGCCGCCTTCGCAGCCAGAAGGGGAGGAGCCCCTGCCGCCTTCGCAGCCAGAAGGGGAGGAGCCCCTGCCGCCTTCGCAGCCAGAAGGGGAGGAGCCCCTGCCGCCTTCGCAGCCAGAAGGGGAGGAGCCCCTGCCGCCTTCGCAGCCAGAAGGGGAGGAGCCCCTGCCGCCTTCGCAGCCAGAAGGGGAGGAGCCCCTGCCGCCTTCGCAGCCAGAAGGGGAGGAGCCCCTGCCGCCTTCGCAGCCAGAAGGGGAGGAGCCCCTGCCGCCTTCGCAGCCAGAAGGGGAGGAGCCCCTGCCGCCTTCGCAGCCAGAAGGGGAGGAGCCCCTGCCGCCTTCGCAGCCAGAAGGGGAGGAGCCCCTGCCGCCTTCGCAGCCAGAAGGGGAGGAGCCCCTGCCGCCTTTGCCATCAAGAGGAGAGGACAGGAGCAGGAGCTACCTCTGCCTCCAACACCACCATTGGGAGAAGTGGAGCTCCTGCTGCCGCCTTCATGGCCAGGGGCTCCCCTCCCGCCATTGTCTGGGCCTGCCTGCTGCTCTGCATCGCCTGGGGTTGCCTGCGTCTCCCTTGCTTCTCCTAGGGTTGCTCCCGGTCCTGCGTCGCCTCCCGAGGGTCCGCTGCCGCCGTCGCCTCCCGAGGGTCTGCTGCCGCCATTGGCTGGGGTCACTGCAGGCTTCGTTTTGCTTGGGGTCGCTGCCAGCCCTTCATGGCAGCAGGGAATACTGTGGTCGGAGCCGCACAGAGGGGAGCTGCCGGCTACAGAGAAGGGGGGGAGGTGAGGAGACCACCTCCTCCACAGCCCCGACCGCCACCCCTGTGCCATAGCCCGGCGCCTGGGGGTTGGTTCCCTCAACCTGGGCTCCCAGACACCCAGGCTGCGTGTCTGGACCTCTGGTCGCTGGGCCTGACTCCCAGGTCGCAGCACCACCAGGCACATGAGGTCACCTGGTCTCCTGCTCCGCTCCCCCTGGTTGCCCATACGTCGCTCCACAGTCGCCTGGGCTCGCACCTCTGCCTGGGGCTGCATCCGACTGCGCTCCTGACGCCCCATCCACTACGCATGGGTCCCCTGTCACCGGGTCTTGGTCCCGCCAGGAAGGCTTCCGGATTATGGACTAACCCTCCCTCAAGGATGGGAGAGGAAGGACAATAGGGGACTTGAGGGAGGGTGGATGGCTTTCAAAGGGGGGTGAGGTGGCCGTGGGGCCATGTGTGCTGCGCACAAGGGGGGGAAATGTAGCAGGGCAGGGCCCTGCCTGTAAATAATATTGTTGTGTGGTGATTTGGTGGTGGTTGGCAGGGATGGGGTTAATTTCCTATCCCTGCCAAAATACATGTGAGAATGTGGCTGGAGCTAATTGAATCATTGATAATTAGGCTCCAGCCACATGGTATAAAAATGGTGAAATTCGTTTGTTAGGTGGAGGTGTTTTGGGTGAGATTGTTTGTGTGCTGTTTAGTTTTTGAGAAAGAAACTGTGGTGAAGGCTAATGCCCAGCCTACATTTCTGTATTTTGTTTAAACCTTTTGTTTGGGCCCTTGTGCCAGTTATTTTGTAAGTGTTTATTGTGTGCGAGATTTGTTTTTGTTTGACCTTTTATTTTTGCTTGGTGAGCAGAGTTTTGTTCCAGTTTTGATTTACTTTTGTTTATTAAACTGCGCAGAAGCGCGTTAACTGCAGTTTCCTGGTTTCCGAGTCTCTCTGCCTGCCGATTAACATCTGGGCCCACAACGCTACCCTGTCACACGGCCCAATAGCAGAGTTCAGATAGTTCTCTAATAATGTTCTTAATCGACCTGTATGTAATTGAACACTGCAAGGATTCATCAGCATACTATTTTCTGATTTCAGTACTTTTCTTTAGCAGATCTGTATGGTGGAGCCATGGTAGAAATATATATGTGTGTGTGTGTTTCCTTTCCTCACTAATATATATATATATATATATATATATATATATATATATATATATATATATATATATATATATATATATATATATATATATATATAGTGAGGAAAGGATAGCGTCGCCTTTAAGAAATGGCGGCGCTAAGGAAGAAACTACACCACCCAGAAATCTGAGTGCCAATTAATTGGGTGGGGTTTCTGTGTTTAAAAAGGAGCAGGGCAGAGCCATAGGGGAAAGAAGTGTGGGGAACACGGCCCGGTTGTCCTGTAAAGAAGTAGCGTGCAAACTCCAGTGTATTGGAAAAACAACCAAAAAGAAAGAGATCGCAAGGTAAAGGTATCGTTTGTGTTAAAATATAGTCAGCGTTTAGTTTTTACAAAGTGTGATTTTTCCTCTTGTTGAGGTAGCCTTTTGTTTGTTAAAGTTTATTTTTATTTTCTGTTGTCGGGGTGCGACTTGAAGATAGTGTACTCCTTAGCAATTTAAAAGAGACCCGCGGTATTCTGTGCTGTGCGGTTGTGCGCCGCCACAACCATAGTGTGTTGTACTATATGCTTTATAACCCGGAGAGGTATTGGTTATTTACGTGTTGCAGAGACGGTAAATAATAACCAGAAAGAACGGACTTGTGAGACTGGAAGTGCAAGACATTGTTTATTCATAACACAGACACAAGATACTTTGCATATGATTAATACAGGGAAAATGGACACTGGCTTTTAGAAGGAATACAATTTGCTTCTGTGGACGACCGGGAGTTGGCTGCAGGAGTACTTTCTCCACAGCCCGGATATAACTTGTTTTATCTTTGTTCACTTCTTTGGACGTCTGGGGTTACCTCTATTGTGTTCCTGGAAGTCTTCTTTAAAACGGATCCATTCTTGTAATTACCTGTGTTCCAGGACTACTCCAGCAGAGGCAGCCTGTCTTGTACTTACCTGTGTTCCAGGACTACTCCAGCAGAGGGAGCCGGTCTAATACTTACCTGTGTCACAGGACTACTCCAGCAGAGGGAGCCTGTCTTGTTCTTACCTGAGTTACAGGACTACTCCAGCAGAGGGAGCCTGTCTTGTTCTTACCTGAGTTACAGGACTACTCCAGCAGAGGGAGTCTTTTGGATAGTTACCTGTGTGGCGGATCTACTCCAGTAGAGGGAGCCGGTCTTATACTTACCTGGGCAACCGGCATACTCCAGCAGAGGGAGCTCAACCTGCACTTACCGGTGACCCAGGACAGCTCTAGGGAAGAGAGCTGACCCTGTTCTTACCCGCGGACTGACTCGCTTCAGTCGGAGGATCCTTGGACTTCTTTTCTATCTCCATATCCTGATGTAGCTAGAGAGGGTTGAAGAAGTGAGTTAGTCAGTGGCCCATACAGGGCGAGAACTGTGACAGAAACTGCTTATTTGATGTAAATATTGTAAATAAAAGATACTTGCCTGCAAACGTATTGAGTCTGTGCCAGTTGGTGGAACGGGAAAGCAGCAGTGGTTCAGCAGCACGTGTCTACTGGATGTTTTACAATATATATATATATATATATATATATATATATATAATATATATATATATATATATATATATTCATATATATATATATATTCATTATTTTTATTGAGTTTTTACAGTAGTTCACACAACAAACAAAGACAAATGAATAGTATGTAGAACACAGCTACATCTTAAACTTGTTTTAGTTCTGTCTGCTTTTTTAACAATGAAATAAATCCATATATATATAATATATATATATATATATAATCTTTTATCTCCCCCCTTTGCAAGTAAAAAAACATAAACAATAAAATAATAATAATAATAATTGAGGGGGGGGACACACAGAAGGAAAAAGAAAATTTAAAATATAATAACACCAATAATTCTAAAAAAAAAAAGATAAACTGTCATGCGCAGCCAGCATGTCGAGGTTGTTAAAGAGAGAATCTATTAAGGAAGGATCTGAAGGCGATTCAGATGTATAGTGCAGAGTAGAAGTTATAAAACTGATTGTTTATTTCCTTTTGATTGTTTATCAGGCCAGATTGTGATTGAATTCGTGAAATTAAATGGGGAGCAGCCAAAGATGATGGGCGAGCGCTTTACTGGCCATACTCGTATGCTATGTGGCATGCTTTATACAGTAAATGTTCTGCCTGTTTCGTAGACAGAAGATCAGATTCAGTTTGAAAAGCTAGACGCTCCTTGTAAAGTTCCGGTATGGGGGAGTTAGCATAAGTTTGATCTATTTGTGAGAGGAGATTCACCAGTGCTGAAAGTCTCCATGATCTGCATTTATTATTTTGAGCAGTAAATAATATTATTTGCCCTCGTAGGTAAGCCTTATGTGTCTCCCAAAAAATGGAGGGAGAAATCTCTGGGGTGGTGTTTGTTTCCAAAAAAAGATCTATCTGAGAGGCGATAAATTGAACAAGGTAACAACAGGTTCACTCTCCAAGGGTGGGGTGTAGCAGAATAGTTGGGAAAAGTTATCTCTAAGGTAAGAGGAGCATGGTCTGAAATGACAATACTGTCATATGTGCATGAACAGATGAAGGGAGTAAATTTACTGTCCAAAAATAAATACTCAATCCGGGAGTAAGTATGGTGGACATGGGAGAAGAATGAATACTGCCTTGTAGAGGGAAATAGGAAATGCCAGGTGTCAGAGATTGCATAGGAATCAAGGAAATATTTAATAGCTAAAGCGGTTTTAGAAACAGAGGCAGACTTACTGGAAGAGCGGTCAAGAGCAGGGTTGAGGGAGCAGTTAAAATCCCCCCCCCCCCAAGAATCAGGTGGTGGGAGTCAAGGGAAGGTAGGGAGGAAAAAAAATAGCAATGAAAATGCTGCCATCCCAGTTACGGGCATAGACCTTAGCCAAAATTACAGGAGTATTGAAAAGTTTGCCAGTGACCATAATGTATCTTACATTCGGATCAGAGGTAATTTGGGATGCTTCAAAAGGAATCGTTTTGTGCACTAAATTGCCACTCCCATGAAAATTTGAATGAAATCACTGCCCCACCCAGCCCCTCTGAATCCTGAAGTGGTCAGAAGTGCGAAAATGGGTTTCCTGTAGAAATGCAATGTCTGTCTTAAGTTGTTGTAGATGGGTAAAGACTCTATTACGTTTCACAGGGTGATTAAGCCCCTTGACATTCCAGCTAGTGAAGTTTACAGAACACCCACCAGCCCCAGACCTTTGATTAATCATAATAAAAAGATTTTATAAAACTGGAGTGATTGAAGGGAACAATCACAGAATAACAAATAAATACATACATAGGTAAGTGTTACTAATAATGTGCTGCTTGGCCGAGCACAACTTAGTTACAATGACAAAAAGTGAAGTGAAAAAAACAAGAAAAGAGCAAGGGTACAATTCCCACCCCCCACCCCCAAACGCTTCCCCAAACGAAGCCTAATTTACTTTCAAGAGCACAAAGCTTGCTAGTAGCCCACATATACAAATTCCTTGGTTCTATAGCTCTGCAAACACATTTTGCGAGAACAAAACAAAACTACATATAATTATTTATCCCCATAAGTCTAAAGAGAGAGAGCGAAAGGGGGGGGGGGGGGAAAGGGTAATGATAAAAATACATAATATTAATAGTGGTAATACTGGAAATTGCAATGTCAAAAGTGAGAAAATAATATATAAGAAAGCAATGGTATATGCACTGGGGAAAAGTCAGAAGGGAGAAAAAGAAACAAATAAGTGAATGGGGAAAAAAACTATAAAATAGGAAAGCATTAACAAAAACCCACTGATTTCATAAATATAGACAATAATAATAGCAGTGATAATAATGGCACAACATTTATTTTAAAAGCAAATTTTAAAAAGTATTTGAATAGTATAATGGCGGTACATACAGCAGCCACCAAGTCAAATAAACAGGAGAAATCCCCCCACCCAGTGGAGGAAAATCTGCACTACATTGTACAATATTTGAGCACATCTAAAAGGCATCCAGTAATACTGAATGGACAAATGCTGGCGCCCACGTAAATACACACAATACAGGGACAGACATGAAAGTTCGACAGTAGTTCATGTTTAACCAGAAAAGAAGGCACTAGTTAGGGTTATGCCCTGGTGTCACTGCAGCACCGCCAACATTATAGAGTAGTGACTACTTTCAAATAGCAATATGATTTCGAAACTAGAGTCCCCCTCTAAATTCTAACAGTAAACCTGCTACATATTTTAGAAACATAGCTTAGTAGACGTTAAAAGGAGAGAAAAGGGGGGTTGCAATTAAATGTAATTTTTGCAAGTTTGTAAATATGTAAACATGTTAGGCAGCATTGAAATCGGATTATAAAAGACAGCGTCGAAACATTGCAACACTGCCTATAGCAAGGCAGAGGGAGAAAGAGAGAATTAAAAAAAAGAGAGACAAAAAATAACCTTTTCTCCTCTTCCTCCCTCTTAGTACAAACAAGTTTTCTGCCCGGCTCAAGAACAACAACAGTTCACTAGATTTAAACTCTGTTAAGTTACCTGGCACGCTGATCAAGCAGATGAGGAACCTTTTGTAGGCAGAATATTCTGTTTGACAAAGGTCATGACGTCCTCAGGATTTTCAAAGATGTTCTGGTTTCCATTAAACGAAATCTTGAAACGAGCAGGGAAAAACAAGCCATGCCTTACATCAGGGAAATTGTTTAAAATGCGCTTAACTTTCTATAAGCAGATCGCTTCCTTGCGATTTCGGGTGCGAAATCTGGGAAGCAAACACATTTTTTCCTGAAATCGGAGCTGGTTGCTCTGTCTAGCAAGGCAGAGAATCTTCTCTTTCACATCAAAACGGTGGATTCGTATGATGAAAGGCAGCGGTCTCTGTCGAAGAGTTGAGGTCAGTAAATCAGTTTTTGAGTGGAGGCCTGCTTCCAGAGATTTTATGGCAGCCATAGAGCTGCGCCGCTCGCAGCGTCCCGTTCAGCTGAACCGCCGCTCGACCCACTTGCAGACGGGGAGTTGGTAGCAAGAGAATGCGAGGGCCCACGGGCCTCCACATGTGGATCCCATTGTTATGCGAGCCTGGCATTTCAGCGAGTTGAATATATTTTAAAATAAAAAAAATTAAGTCCCAAATAAACAGAAAACTAAATAAAAGGTAAGATGAGAAATGTGTTAGCTGTTTTTTTAAAAAAATAATAAATATAAGGATATGGTCTGCGGAGCTCGAGAGAATTGCTTCTTCACATACCTGTGCTCAACAGCGCCCGTGGTAGAAATATTTCCAAGGCATATTAAAAATCTTGGTAAACCTTGAGGGATGTCAAGTCCATGGTGTAATTACCATACTGATCACAAACTTTTTTGTGTGTGTTTCAGTCTTACTGCTTGAAGGTCAAAGAAATGGACGACGAGGAATACAGCTGTATAGTAAGTGCTCCTTCCTGCTATCACAGAATGAGTTTTTGGTCTCACAATCCACCAGTGTACAACAGTGTAATGTGGAATGTCTCAGATCTGTTCTAACAGACTGCTATACCACATAATGTGATATATGTTACTGTATATAAAAACTTGCTGCAAAGAAGTTGGGGTTAGCAAGTAAATGAAGCTTCACCCCGAGGTAGAATATGAGCGTGTGTGATTCAAAATAACTCCCACAAAAACTCACATAGCCTGCTTGTCTATAAACCCTCGCTCAACAAGTGCATAGAAGTTATATTGGCTGTTTTTGGACGCTATTAAAATTAATACAACTTCCCTCTTCTGGTCTCCTGTTTCAGACAAATACACCAGAACCAACCTCACTAGAATGCAGGATTTTAAATACTACTTGTCTGGCTATCTAAACCAAGACAAACATTTATATCTAGATCATCTACAGATTGAGCACTTAATATAAATATGAAGTAGACTGAGCTACTTTGGCTGCTTTTCTTTATCAACCCATTGAATGGCATGTTTTGCCAATAATTGAAGGGTGTGGACAAATCCTTCAGGCAACACCAAGTGGTCCTGAGTACAAGATTTAACTCTGATTCATTCAGAGTGGTGCAGGGGGCTTGCTTTGAATGAATCAGTTACATCTAAAACACAGCAAAGTAAGCCTTCTGCACCCCTCAATGAACCAGAGCTACCTCTAAAACACAGCAAAGCAAGCCTCAAGCACCCCTCAATGAACCAGAGCTACCTCTAAAACACAGCAAAGCAAGCCTCCTGCACCCCTCAATGAACCAGAGCTACCTCTAAAACACAGCAAAGCAAGCCTCCTACACCCCTCAATGAACCAGAGCTACCTCTAAAACACAGCAAAGCAAGCCTCCAGCACCCCTCAATGAACCAGAGCTACCTCTAAAACACAGCAAAGCAAGCCTCCAGCACCCCTCAATGAACCAGAGCTACCTCTAAAACACAGCAAAGCAAGCCTCCTGCACCCCTCAATGAACCAGAGCTACCTCTAAAACACAGCAAAGCAAGCCTCCTACACCCCTCAATGAACCAGAGCTACCTCTAAAACACAGCAAAGCAAGCCTCCAGCACCCCTCAATGAACCAGAGCTACCTCTAAAACACAGCAAAGCAAGCCTCCAGCACCCCTCAATGAACCAGAGCTACCTCTAAAACACAACAAAGGAAGCCTCCTGCACCCCTCAATGAACCAGAGCTACCTCTAAAACAAAGCAAAGCAAGCCTCCTGCACCCCTCAATGAACCAGAGCTACCTCTAAAACACAGCAAAGCAAGCCTCCTACACCCCTCAATGAACCAGAGTTACATCTAAAACACAGCAAAACAAGCCTGCAGCACCCCTCAATGAACCAGAGCTACCTCTAAAACACAACAAAGGAAGCCTCCTGCACCCCTCAATGAACCAGAGCTACCTCTAAAACACAGCAAAGCAAGCCTCCTGCACCCCTCAATGAACCAGAGCTACCTCTAAAACACAGCAAAGCAAGCCTCCTACACCCCTCAATGAACCAGAGTTACATCTAAAACACAGCAAAACAAGCCTGCAGCACCCCTCAATGAACCAGAGCTACCTCTAAAACACAACAAAGGAAGCCTCCTGCACCCCTCAATGAACCAGAGCTACCTCTAAAACACAGCAAAACAAGCCTCCAGCACCCCTCAATGAACCAGAGCTACCTCTAAAACACAGGGATTTAGATGTAACTGGTTCATTGAGGCTTGCTTTGCTGTGTTTTAGAGGTAACTCTGATTCATTGAGGGGTGCTGGAGGCTTGCTTTGCTGTGTTTTAACCCTTTGCGGTCCATTTATTAATCGCGCGTCAGGCACGTCAGGTCTAATTAATTTTCACACGCGCAGTTAATTTTAGACGCGCTGTTTAAAAGTATTTTTTTCCACAGTCAAATGGGTTTAAATGGCCCTGCATATCAACAAAGCACTCACTAGGCATCTCCAGCCCCGCCCCACCCTTTCGTTTGCTATAGCGTTCACCTATGTAAGAAATAAATAATAATAATAACATACTGATCGATCATCTCCGGATCACTCGTTTTATCACCAAACTCCTCAATAATGTGATCCAAGTCATTATTTTATTACTATAACATCTCAAAAAAGCTCTGCAAATGTCTGTGTTTTCTGTGCGCTGATTCAGTCAGCCAACTTGTTTACTTACGACCCGCCCCGTTATCTGATACCAGATACCATGTATGCCTATTCATGAGATATGCCATTTTTTTTTTTTTTTTTTTCCACTTGTCTCGGCTCCTGTCGCTCCCACTCAGCAATTAAATGGTTTTCTCTGCTTTTTCAGGAGAAAAAACGACTAGAAACCCGTTTTTTGCGTTGCTTTAATGATGTCGGACCCAGTCTGACAAAGGACCTGTGAGGAATAATTGCAATGTCGGACCCAGTCCGACAATGGTATGCAAAGGGTTAGAGGTAGCTCTGGTTCATTGAGGGGTGCAGGAGGCTTGCTTTGCTGTGTTTCAGAGGTAGCTCTGGTTCATTGAGGGGTGCAGGAGGCTTGCTTTGCTGTGTTTTAGAGGTAGCTCTGGTTCATTGAGGGGTGCTGGAGGCTTGCTTTGCTGTGTTTCAGAGGTAGCTCTGGTTCATTGAGGGGTGCAGGAGGCTTGCTTTACTGTGTTTTAGAGGTAGCTCTGGTTCATTGAGGGGTGCTGGAGGCTTGCTTTGCTGTGTTTCAGAGGTAGCTCTGGTTCATTGAGGGGTGCAGGAGGCTTGCTTTGCTGTGTTTTAGAGGTAGCTCTGGTTCATTGAGGGGTGCAGGAGGCTTGCTTTGCTGTGTTTTAGAGGTAGCTCTGGTTCATTGAGGGGTGCAGGAGGCTTGCTTTGCTGTGTTTTAGAGGTAGCTCTGGTTCATTGAGGGGTGCAGGAGGCTTGCTTTGCTGTGTTTTAGAGGTAGCTCTGGTTCATTGAGGGGTGCAGGAGGCTTGCTTTGCTGTGTTTTAGAGGTAGCTCTGGTTCATTGAGGGGTGCAGGAGGCTTGCTTTGCTGTGTTTTAGAGGTAGCTCTAGTTCAGTGAGGGGTGCTGCAGGCTTGTTTTGCTGTGTTTTAGAGGTAGCTCTGGTTCATTGAGGGGTGCAGGAGGCTTCCTTTGCTGTGTTTTAGATGTAACTCTGGTTCACTTGAGTCGCTGTGGGAGCCATGCTAGTTCTGATTTACCCTGCTTGTCGTTCCCAGGCTCTGGGAGAGCTGTTGTACCGGGTTTGAATACCGGCTGGTCCTGCGCTGCCGGCAGGAGGTCCGGTGCGCGATTTGCCAAGATGAGGAAAGATGTGCTGGAAACGATTGAACTACTGGACCAGAAGCACGGTGAGACAGTTGACACGGGGAACCAGCCTATAACCCAAGTCTATTCGGATATGGCAACAGGGGCAGTGATACTCAGTTAGATTTTGCGATGGGCCACCCCATATCCTAGTCTGGGATCAGCGATTTGTTTGTGCTTTATATGCATTGAAGCCATTTGGATTTTACAGTGGTTCTCAACTCATTATGTACGGTAGGGGTTCTCAAACTGGGGGCTGGGGGCCGCGGGATGGTTTCAGGGCTGTAGCACATACAGGAAAGTTTGGGAACCCCTGCTCTACTCCTAGCAGTCTGGGGGTTTGTTTCAAATTTGCATTGCTTTCCAGTTTACACATGAAATGGCACCTAGACAGCTTAAACTGAGACTTTTAATAACTGTGGAACTGCAGCAGTGCACCGCAATAGAAAGTAGGGATTCCTGAGGACTGGGGTTCAGAACCACTTCATATTGAAATGTAATAAAAAATACTTTTTAGAAGTTCACTTTATTATTACTACCCCACAATGTACTGTTTTCTAGTGAAAGATTAGTCATAGAAGGGGGTGGGATTTGAATTAAGACAATCTCACCCTGCTGCCTCTCCTCTCTCTGCAGTCCAGGACATTGTGTTCCAGCTGCAGCACTTCGTGTCGGGGATGTCCCGGTACTATGACGAGTGCTTTGCAGTGTTGAAGGACGCCGACGTGTTCCCTATTGAGGTGGACCTGTCCCGCACCATGCTGAACTATGGGGGACAGAGAGAGCTGTATTCTGAGGATGAGGACGAGGGGGATGAAGAACAGCCTGAGGAGGGACAAGGGGAACTGGGGGACGGAGATGCCAGGAAGGAGGAGAACGGAGAAAAACTCATCGATGATGACTAGAACAGAGCATCTTTATATAAATACAACAATCTCATTATTATTATCCTCTCCTGCTCACAGCTTTATTTATTTATTGGAATGGAAGGCAGGGAGGGAATTATTTGGGGAAACGTTATACACGCAATCATCTTGTACCTTGTTTCAAATGATTGGGTCTCAGATTCATTTTGACTCCAAATCTGTACGTTACCAAAACACATACCATTTTATATATTTATGAACCAATTCATTTGGAAACAAGGCATCTTTTGAACACATTATGCTATTTCAATTTAACTTAACTTGGGTTAATGCAATTTTGTATTTAGACTACAGTACAACTATTTTACCATTTAATGATATACAGTGCCTTGCGAAAGTATTCGGCCCCCTTGAACTTTGCGACCTTTTGCCACATTTCAGGCTTCAAACATAAAGATATGAAACTGTAATTTTTTGTGAAGAATCAACAACAAGTGGGACACAATCATGAAGTGGAACGAAATTTATTGGATATTTCAAACTTTTTTAACAAATAAAAAACTGAAAAATTGGGCGTGCAAAATTATTCAGCCCCTTTACTTTCAGTGCAGCAAACTCTCTCCAGAAGTTCAGTGAGGATCTCTGAATGATCCAATGTTGACCTAAATGACTAATGATGATAAATAGAATCCACCTGTGTGTAATCAAGTCTCCGTATAAATGCACCTGCACTGTGATAGTCTCAGAGGTCCATTTAAAGCGCAGAGAGCATCATGAAGAACAAGGAACACACCAGGCAGGTCCGAGATACTGTTGTGGAGAAGTTTAAAGCCGGATTTGGATACAAAAAGATTTCCCAAGCTTTAAACATCCCAAGGAGCACTGTGCAAGCGATAATATTGAAATGGAAGGAGTATCAGACCACTGCAAATCTACCAAGACCTGGCCGTCCCTCTAAACTTTCAGCTCATACAAGGAGAAGACTGATCAGAGATGCAGCCAAGAGGCCCATGATCACTCTGGATGAACTGCAGAGATCTACAGCTGAGGTGGGAGACTCTGTCCATAGGACAACAATCAGTCGTATACTGCACAAATCTGGCCTTTATGGAAGAGTGGCAAGAAGAAAGCCATTTCTTAAAGATATCCATAAAAAGTGTCGTTTACAGTTTGCCACAAGCCACCTGGGAGACACACCAAACATGTGGAAGAAGGTGCTCTGGTCAGATGAAACCAAAATCGAACTTTTTGGCAACAATGCAAAACGTTATGTTTGGCGTAAAAGCAACACAGCTCATCACCCTGAACACACCATCCCCACTGTCAAACATGGTGGTGGCAGCATCATGGTTTGGGCCTGCTTTTCTTCAGCAGGGACAGGGAAGATGGTTAAAATTGATGGGAAGATGGATGGAGCCAAATACAGGACCATTCTGGAAGAAAACCTGATGGAGTCTGCAAAAGACCTGAGACTGGGACGGAGATTTGTCTTCCAACAAGACAATGATCCAAAACATAAAGCAAAATCTACAATGGAATGGTTCACAAATAAACATATCCAGGTGTTAGAATGGCCAAGTCAAAGTCCAGACCTGAATCCAATCGAGAATCTGTGGAAAGAACTGAAAACTGCTGTTCACAAATGCTCTCCATCCAACCTCACTGAGCTCGAGCTGTTTTGCAAGGAGGAATGGGCAAAAATTTCAGTCTCTCGATGTGCAAAACTGATAGAGACATACCCCAAGCGACTTATAGCTGTAATCGCAGCAAAAGGTGGCGCTACAAAGTATTAACTTAAGGGGGCTGAATAATTTTGCACGGCCAATTTTTCAGTTTTTTATTTGTTAAAAAAGTTTGAAATATCCAATAAATTTCGTTCCACTTCATGATTGTGTCCCACTTGTTGTTGATTCTTCACAAAAAATTACAGTTTCATATCTTTATGTTTGAAGCCTGAAATGTGGCAAAAGGTCGCAAAGTTCAAGGGGGCCGAATACTTTCGCAAGGCACTGTAAAGCTGATATGGGGGGGGGTTACAGATGTATTTATTTTTCTGTTCTATGAGAGTTGTACTTGTAGGATAAACAGGATGTACTCTGCCCAAGGGCGTAGGTTTGGTTTGAACATTGGTGGGGACACAATTTTTTAGGGGGGCGGAGTCACGGTCGCTAGGGGGGGTTCTGGGGCATGCTCCCCTGGGAAGAAATTTTTTAGGAGACAGCTGTTAAATGGTAACTTCTGGTGGCTTGAAATGAATGCTGGACGTGAATCGAGGACAATCTGATTGACATGAAGTTGGCTGGTATACACTTAAAACACTAGGATAAAGTGGCCGTCCTGGGAGCTGGTTTGACATCCCTGCTATAGAATTACTAATAACCTGAATTATAACCTATCCCAGCCTTACTGTAAGCTACCAATACCCCTGGCGCTACAAGCATGAGCACATGCACGCTCACGTGCTCTGCCTGCCTCTCCTGTGTCTGTGCTGCTGCTCGTACCTGGGTGCATTGCTTCATTCACCTGATAAAATAATAAATTGATGCATGCCATATAGAGAGAAAATATATGGCTATGCTAACTTTATTTGCTGAGTATTACTATACAGCATTAGCCTACTATCATATCACAATGTGCCTCAAACAATAATATATCCTGAGTCTAATACTTTCACTATTATAATCACTAAGCCATTACAGACCTCACCTGCGACCCCGTTGCTCCACCTGCCTCTGTACTGCTTTTACCAGGTTGCACTGCTTCACTCGCCTGATAAAATGATAAATTGATGCATGCTGTTTAGAGAGAAAGTATGACTCTGCTAAATTCATTAGTAAATTATTTTTACATTTGCTATGAGAATCATTATCAATTGTGTTTATTACTTTAATAACATCTTCCTACTTACACTTTGACTTTTTGTAAAAAAAAAAACTTCCTTATGTCCATCTTTCTTTTTTTGGCTGCTATTATGCTTTAGTCACCTAAAGCCAAATTGAAGTGATTAGCTAACGTTAGTTGGTTGACGATATCAAAACATGCTCACGCACATTCACACTCTCTCTCTGTCACACACACACACACACACACACACACACACACACAATGATTAGCTGTGAAACAAGCTAGCTAGCCACCAAGGACGTGGGGTTAGCAGCTAGCAATGGGTCGCTAACATAATAAACCTACTTACCTACCCATTAGGTAGGTAGGTAGGTTTATTCACTCAAACTATGTTGCTGACGAGCTGACAATACCTTCAGCCCCGGCACCTGGCTTTCATTCAGTCAGTGGCTCACACTCATATCAGACTGACCGGCAAGCGGCAACTTCAGATGAGCGTCTTTCCAGAGTCCAGCCTAAGCCAGCGGTTCTCTATGAGGGGCCGTTCAATTCAAAATTTCAACTTTTTGGCTATAACATATATCAGAACGGGTGTAACATATGTTAGAATGGGTATAGCATATATCAGAACGGGTATAGCATATATCAGAATGGATATAGCATATATCAGAATGGATATAACATATATCAGAATGGATATAGCATATATCAGAATGGATATAACATATATCAGAATGGGTATAACATATACCAAACTTGTGTGGATATACAGCAAACTGAATACATCAAACTTGTGTGGATATACAGCAAACTGAATACATCAAACTTGTGTGGATATACAGCAAACTGAATACATCAAACTTGTGTGGATATACAGCAAACTGAATACATCAAACTTGTGTGGATATACAGCAAACTGAATACACCAAACTTGTGTGGATATACAGCAAACTGAATACATCAAACTTTTTTTTTTTTAAGAATTGACACGTGACACAGCAACAAATGTGCTTCTGTGACCGTCATTTCATAATTATCTTCAATAATGGCAGAGTCCGCGAAATCTGTAATTGATTTAGTCGACAAACTGGCAGGTGATAGGAGCCTGTTAACAACTTTAGCAAATGTTTTAGAAAACGGGGGTCGCAGGATGCACGAATTCGTAAATGAAAATAATGTGGAAAAAGAATTAAAAACTATTTTTTTGAGACCAGCTTCATCAGTTGCCGCCGGGCCTACACATTCCGAAATCAGTAACACGTCAAGTCTTGCATCATCTTATTTCACGAGGTCAACGATACGACCACCACAAAGATTAACCCAACCAACCAAAAAGTAAGCATTACCTAGTTATATTTATTATTTTCAAGTGTGTTTTAAATTTTAATAACACGCATTTTGTGTGTAGGCCACACGGTAGTGTCCTATACACCTAGGCACGATAAACCAAATACGTGCATGCACGCCAAAAGAAGTGGTAATTCATAAATTCATAACAGGCTTTTGTAACGGGAAAAAAAGTTAAGTTTAGTTTATATGTGAGCTACGTTGTTATATTATTGTTATTATTTTAAGTAATTTGTATTTGTATACATTAATGGATGCTTGAAACAGCCATACTGAAATGTAACTTGAACGAGTACTACATTTTCACAAAAGTAAGCCTATATACATGAATGAATAAATGCACATGTTATGAAAATAATGTGATATATTTCTTTGTTTAAGAAGGCGACCAACTTTCAAAGGTCCTGCTACTTTTACAAAGGAGGTAGTATTGCTGGGCGGACCTCACAACAATGTAGTTGTAAAACACAGAACCAAGCAATTACTCTATGAAAGTGGGCATGTGATGAATGCCTTTGAATTCCACAAGGATTGGTCGGCTGAAGAACTTCTAGAGAATATTAGATCAGCTTTCAGCAGTCATCTTCCTCCAGGAGCTAAGTATGCATGTTTATTATTACTAATGCTACAGGGCAGATATACGTTAAGATGTACTATAGATGTTCTGCAGTTTAGTGCTGTATAGGTAAAGTGTTGTGCTGTGGATTTTTACAATAGTTATACTATTAATATTAAAATCCACTGTGTATTTGTTACACTTGTATTATGTGTGAAAAATAAATACAAAAAGTGCCACACTGCTTGCACTTTACAAGTGTTTTAAAACATGTTTTGCTTTAATTATTTATTGGTGGTTGTTGAAAAACGTTTTGCAAGAACGCTATCCAAATATCTTAGATTTAATGCAAGAAAAACCTTATTTAATTACAGTTTGGAAATACTCATGGCTTACCACAATAAACTGATAGCTCCTTCTCTAATGAGGAACCAAACTCTCAATGGTTGGATGATGAACAAAATATTTAAGCAACGCTCTGTCTATATTCGCCCCTCGGTTGAAATCTTGGATCTGCAAAGGCTGGACCAACAACCTGTAAGTTTTATTTTTCTTGTTTTGTGAAATATTTGCCTCATGTCTATTTTAGGATTAAGTTACTAGGGTTTAGAAGTTTTGCTGTGTTACTTCTAGGTAGATGACATGCAAATCATATATTATACTTTTCTATAATTTGTCAGGGACAGTAATAAGTTATCTGTTCATCTGAAATTGTGTATTTGAGGAATTGTCAGAGAAACAGTATCCATCTTTATTAATAAATTAAGCATTCTTTGGCATCATCTGTCATCGTAATGCAGTTACACAATTCTGTTTCAGGAATAATTTTTATCCTGTTTAAAGAAAATAATACCACAGATTTTTTACTTTTAAAAATAAGTATGCTTTTGATGTAATGTATAATAAAACAAATAGATTTTCTATTTTGAATATTCATACATTATTAAGTTTTTATTCATTTATTTCATTACTTTGCCATTTTAGGAAGACTGGGATCAAACTAATGTGCCAGATAATTCTCAGGATCCTAACTGTATTCGTGAAGAGACACTAGTTGCAGATGAAATACTTGGATGTTCCTCTGAACCTGTGACATCCAATCCAGATGGTCTGCATAATGCTGGAATCGCATTTCCAAACTATCTAGGCTTGGACAGTAATGATCTTCATGCAGTACAGGATGTTTGTGTTTCTGCAGACTCTGTACTAACACAGACACCAGTGTCATTTGGTGTAGAGGCATCTAAAATACACACTACACTGTTTCAGTCTACATCTGCCATGACTTTGGAAACTAATGTTCTGGAGAAAAAAGGATCAGATTGTTACAAGTAAGATATTGCTTCATTTTTCTCAGTTTGTCACCATAAATGTAACACCAGTGTAACACCAGCTTTGTTACCATTGAATTTAGGAGGAACGTGTATGTAAGCAGAAGAGTTTCAATAAAATATCTTTTTATTTATTTTTATTTTAGGCAGTATACATCGCTTATCTATGATTGTATTGAGCTTAATTCTTCAAGTGATGAAGAAGGAGTACAGTTTGCTGAGAATTCATCTGTCCGCTTACATGATGGGTATTTTTTTCAAAATATTTATAATGTGTCAAAATGATTGCATTTCTCCCACTAATATTTTTGCAATGCTCAAGTGAACCCTATCGCATACAGACAAAAAATATAGTGTTTTATATTTTTAGCAAAAGTTGTGTTCACAGCACAATGTATTAACTACCTAAATGTTCTTTTCTTTTATAGAGATCAAGTAACTCTTCATGATGTTATCACAAATCTTGCCCTACAAATAGATGAAGATGCAGTTTCAAAGTTCCATATTGATAGAATAAATATATGGGATGGTGCACTTCGTGGATTTAAGCGCAAAACATACAAGCCAGAAAATAGAATGTCTGTAATGTTTACTGACTCAGATGGCAACTCGGAAGGAGCTGTGGACAGAGGTGGTCCTACAAGGGAATTTCTAACTTTATTAATGCAGACACTACAGAACAGTAAAATATTTGAAGGTTCAGAAGACTGGAAAAATTTGACCTGCGATTCCCAAGGTAATTGTAGTTTTAGGTATTTAATTTGTTTTTTAATCTTAATTTTCTTGCAATACACCCATCTATAATTTTTTCACATGCTTCATTCTTTTATGTATTTCAATAGCATTACGTGATGATGATTACTTTCTGGCTGGAAGAATTATAGCCATATCTTTGGTGCATGGCGGACCATCCCCCAACTTTTTTTCTCGGACATTATATGACAGTCTAGCCTATGACCCTCAGCAGGTCACACCTTCTGTGAAAGACATCTGTGATTGTGATATTGCAGAGATAATTTGGGAGGTGCGTTCAATGTTTTAACTTGAATACATTTAATGAGAATCTGTGTACCACTATTAATAATAATACTAATGTATTATTGGAAAATATTCCTCTTTACATAGATTTGTTGTGTGTTAGCAGTTTGTGACTATTGCCATGCTTCATGTTATTCTCATACACTCCCCCCACACACTAGTTTTTATAAAGGTTTGGCTGGTATGATGTTGTCATACCAATTCTGAGTTAAGTTTTATACTTATGTTTGGACTTTTTCAGATGGAGAATGTGTCAACACTAGAGGGGCTTAAAGATGTTGCAGCCAAGCACTGCAACCTTCTGCATGTGGCAGGATGTTACCGCTATTTACAAAATCTGCAAGACAGAGATGTACTTGTACAAGACTTCATGAAGTGGTATGTTTGTGGCCGAACAAGAAATTCCCTGGAAAGGTACATTTATTTTGTCATGCATTTCAGTAGATTACTATATTTATACTTGTCAGTTGAAAACATGAGTATATTAAATATGGAGTGAGAGTGTAGCAAATACCTGTTCAACCATTTAATTAATGCTTACATTAGCAATATTGACATTGAACTGTGAGTAATAGTTTGTTTAGATTTATAAAACATGTTACGTACACTGTCACAGTAAAGGTAGAAAATATTCTGTGTAGTTTTGTAAGAAATATCTGAACTGATGTCCAACTTTATTTATTAGTACGGTATGTGTTGACTGGTCACTAACATGAAGAAAGAAGCAGGCATTCTGTTTTTCATGTACTTTAAATATGTTTCCTAGGTTAAAAGAGGGATTGAAGACACTTGGTGTGCTTGACGCCATTGTTGCACATCCTGTTCTTTTTGCCAATTCATTTTGCTGGAGGGAGGAAGTGCTCACATCTGAACAGTTTTCAGAATTGTTCAAAATATCATTCAGCACTGCTGGAAGTAATAAAAGAAGTGAGGAACAAAGAATTGTGGGCTATTGGAGAGATTACCTACAGGATGTGGAAGGTAAAGATAATGTACTTGCAGCAATGTGGAAGGGCTGCTGGGTCATTGCAGCTGACAAAGTGGATATGGTTTAAATGTAATATGTACTTTTTCTGCAAGAAAGTGTAAGGTTACCTTCACCCAAAATCCCTGTATACAGCTAGGTTGAGTCACTTGTCACCTGAAGCTGTCCTAGGAACCAAATTTTCATACCAAAATCGTAATCCCCAAAACTGTAATAAGCCAAACACAATAAAATGCTTGCAGTCAAACATGCAGCCCAATAATATACACCTGCTAATAAGCAAGTAATTACTTTCATATTGAAGGGATCAAGTTTGTTGCACCTAAGGTGACTAGCCATGGCCATCAATTGCAGACTTGCCATTCTGAGATATATACTTTGGCTCAGACCTATATGAAAGACATTTACTATATTATGGTATTCATAAAGGTGACAGTTGCGGGGCTGGGACAAGACCTAAAGCATCGTCAATTTTCACTACATTAATTGTTTTCTGTACCACAGCCACCAGCAAGCTTTGGGGGGAAAAAATGTAGGAATATTTAACGTTTAAAAATAAATACACATTTTTCATATTTAGATAGTGTTGGAATATAAAAATACCACAAATGCCTTAATATCCCTTTTTACAGTGTGGTAATTGTTTGAATGTAAAATGATTTTAAAGAATATGATGTAATCCATGTGTATAATTTTGCAAAAGAAAGTTTAACTTTGATGCACAACACTTGTTTATGCATTTATATAATTATTTACTTTTATTTTTCACTATTTTTATTTTCAGATGCGGATTCCAGCGTGTCATTAAGACTTCTATTGTGTCATTAAGATTCTAGCATTCATTACAGGAGCAGACAAAGAGCCACCTCTTGGTTTTCAACCACAACCGTCTGTTGAGTTCCTGCATGAGAATAATGAAGGATATATCTCCAACTTTCCACAAGCTAACACATGCTGCAATATTTTAAAGCTACCAATTTTGAAGTCCTTTGATGAATTTAAGAAGCAGATGGATTTTGCTATTCTCAACTCTCCAGGCTTTGGTCACCCCTGAGGCAGTCCTTCATACTCTTACCAACTCCATGTTCAGTTGGACAGTTTGGGACAGTTCAGGCTTTTTAACTCGCATCTCAATGCATTTAGGTATGTTTTACTCGGGTACCTCATTACTTGTTTAAGAGAAGTAGTACTGCACTTAACAGAATGCAATGAAGTGTGAGTTAAAAAGCCTGAACTGTCCCACTGAACATGGAGTCATATGGTCACCTTAAGTATAAAACAGTTCAGTGCAAATGTTTGGGACAACCACACTATTGTACAATTCTTTTTGTTTTGGTTAATTTAACAAGATGTGGTTGTAAACCAGTTTTTGAACACATGGTTGTTTAGTCTAAGTGCAAGTTAATAAGCATCTTCATTGATTTTATAAGGCACCTGCAGCCAGAAAGCAGTTGCATATTTATAGAAAGGGTTGCCATTGTTCTCATGTCCTCAGTGAGCCACCATAGAAATGTTTGTGTAGTAGCAGCTATTTGTTTGCAAAATGTAATTGTGTCAACAATGTAATTCACACATTTTTAGTTAATGAAAGATACGTTTTCATAATTATAGATGTGGGTATGCAAACTTTTCTTAACAAAAAGGAATGTAATGTGACTGTTTGCCAAATTTGCTTATAGACAAATGGTCTCAAAAGACAAATTCATTTTATTACAATTTCTTCATAGATAGTCAATATCAATCATATTATTTACCTTTTCTGCAAATGGATTTCAAATGTTTGCCCGCGATTGCAGTTTAACAAAAACAGGAAGTGCACAGAAATGTATTGTTTTATTTTAAAATAATTGTTTCACACTGAATTTAGTTACCTAAACAATTTGCTCATACTCCAGAAGCTTACATGTGTATACATGGTGTCCTGCTATAATAATTTGGCCATCCCGATAAATTGTTAGTTAATGTTAGTTTGGTTCTGAAATTGACTAATAAAAACAAAAGCGATATACTTTATTGTAGCGCTTGGTTGAGCCACCTTTTGCAGTGCAAAGAGCCTCTAACCTGCATTGAATCTACTAGGTGTTGCGTCATTCTTTGGTCCAGGTTTCTCCAGATCGGTGCGAGTCTCCTTTAGTTCCAACATATTGGTGTATGGGATGTGGATGGGTTTATCTCCACTGACGAGCCAGGCACTTACAAAGGTGCTCAATTGGATTTGTGTCTGGGCTGTGGGGCACCCATGGATGAAGTTCAATGCCTTCATTCCTTTTCAGACTGTGGCCACACAAGACACACTACTAGATGTTTATTGAAGGATATCTCAATTCTGCAGGGTGCATTAACATTTGAAAGAAAAATCTACTGCTGTGCCAAGATTTGATGCCCATACTCTTCAGAAGGATAGCTCTACATACCACTCCTTACATGTGACCAGTCCGGAAGAGAAATCAAATCAAAGCATTCCACTTTTTTCCCCTCGGTGCTCCAAAGCCCAGACATCAGTCCGATTGAGCACCTGTGGCAGTATCTGGATTGTGAGCAGCGAGCTACCAATCCCAAGCCCCCCCCCCCCCCCAATCTATTGCAACTAAAGGAAACTCAAAGATGGGTATGGAGAAACCTGAAGCACAGCATGGAACACTAGGTACTGTAGATTACAAAAACAGTAGAAACAACTGGTAAAATGTTGTGTTTTAACTTGTCAACACAGTTATAGTTATTATAAAGAGGTTACTTGATTATTACAAAAACTGGAAAGTATAACAATTGTAGATGTTGAATGAGAATTAAAAGCAACAATTTTGATCACATACTTTGACAGGTTCTTTTGTTAAGTGCATGAATATTTGAAAATTAATAATTTGAAATAAAATGACTAGTTGATTTATTATATTTTTAAAGTAAATGTTTTTGCATTACAATATTTGTTTTCTATCATTTTATTTAGCAATTCACTTTGTAGGTATTACTGAGCCCATTGGCATCTTATAAGTAAGATGTGAATGTTATTACATTTAAAAATAATGCTTGTCTGTTTCTGAAGAAAATGTGTAATATTTAAAATGAAATGGTTACAGTGGAAATAAACAGGCAAACTGAAGATAAAAAGCAAGGTATAGAGGATTACATGGAAATTTTTAACATGCACAAAAATAAAACCAAGGCATATTTTATTCTATGATATAGATGACTTAGAAAAGAAAAAAGCATGTTTTCAAAAAATAATTTTATTTCTCTTCCATACTTACATTGTCTCTGGCTAGATTTGCACCTTTAAACTTTTACAATTACTTTCAGAAAATCTGGAAGCTTTTGCTGTGGAGCAAAAACCTTTAAAAATCACCCTGAAAATCTCCCATCTATCTGAGGTGCATTCTGTGTGACCATATACAGTTCAATTTGATGAACAGTCTTACACTCAGGAATCCTGAGTGTGTGACTGTTGGGCCACTCTTTAAATGTAATATTTGATGAGCAGTAGAAAGATTTTTTTGTACTTCTATGTGACTTCAAACATCACGCTTCATAACCAAAAACGCTCTGTAAAATATGACACGTGAACATATAATGATCTATTCCATAATTTAAATCATCAGTGCTCGGATCTACCATTGACTGGAGGTAGTTTATTTGCTCTTCAGACAGCAGTGTATTTTCATGCAATATATGGTCATTGGTATCATAGTCTGGATTTTGAGCACCATTGATATAATATTCTGATACAGGCACATCATGAAGAACAGTACTGTTCTGCAACATTCCTTCAGTCCACAACTGGTAAGGAGAACGATGTCCTTCAGTACTCAAGGTGTGGTTATTCCACTGGTGCACGAATTCTGTGACAGATCTATTGATCTTGCCCAAATAAACATAATGAAGAGCATAAATGTGGTACCCTCTTATAGATTCTAATATTCCCTGATTTTCCATCCAGTGAAACAAGTCACTGTAGTAGTGTATGACCACTCTGTTGAGCTCTGCCCACAGCCGCTCAATTCGTTGGTTATGAACACTCCTTCCCGCTATGAAGCTACCTCTATTTACACCCCTCATAGTAATCATAAAGCGGGCAACTCGAATATTCTCTCCCCCTAGATCCCCCCTAACTCGGTATGGTAGTCCAAATTTAGATACTCCATCTTCAAACAGTGTTAAAACTGTTTGGGACAAATTATTTGTGCAACATTTTAAGTAGATGAGAAGTCGACTGAAGCCATCCACACATCCATGGAAAATAAATCTCCATGACACTAGCTTGTGGTTACCATCAATATGCCTGTGGAAACAATAGAAACTCAATTTAATTACAAATACAAGCTTCAACGTGGATATTTATAATTATGCATGCATGTTGCTGAGATCGGTATTTTCCATCTCTTGTGGCTCCAATAATACAAATGTCCTCCTTGGGTTGTGCTATATTGTAAAATAATAAAATGCCAACTTGAATTATAACTGACAACTGAAAGGAAAACAATTATGAAGTTATTTTTCGTAAGGATAAGGTGGTCAGTAACAAACTTCTTACCTGTAAACTACTGTACGTCTATGCAGATATTTGTGGCATTTTTAACCTGTCCTTGACCATTAGGTGGTCTTTTATCACATACAAGCTTGCAGAGGTGGGCCAAAATAAATAATCTACATAAAAAGATATGAATTTAAATAACTATGCAGCACAGGTTGTGTTACATATCTTGTTTGGTAGTATTTGATTAAACTCCTGCGAGCAGCAAGCTTTCTATATGACATATTAGGGCGAGACAATGTCAGGAAATGGTTTAAAAAGAATATGCATACCATAAGTGATTTGGCCCGGGCACATTGTAAACTCTGCGTCTAATTGCTCTTCGTTTTCTTACAGCTCTTCCAACTGGATCTAAAATAGAAAGCCGCTCCAGAACCCTCCACCTTTGCACTCTCACTCCTCTCTGCACAAGACTGCCCCTGACATAGCTTTCTCCAGCATTGGGAGTAAGAGACAAAAACGGGTTGTATTTCATCATCAAGAATGTGATTACTCATGTCAGAAAATCTGTTGTGATGGGAGGTATCCATTCCCATTTCTTTTCTTCTGCGATACACAGTAGAAACGGAGACTCCCAGGCATTTTGCAATTGCTTTCCATGAAAATCCAATTTTCCGAAGAAAATCGATCTGGTTACTTCTGATTGAAAATCTAAACACACAATAGGAATTCAATATTGTCAGCGGGTCGCTGTACTAATGTTAGTGTGGCAGTATAACACATGGCCATTAAGATCAAAGTGTATGGATAATTTGTATGTAGCCTGTATAGGCAGGTCTACTTAGGCATTCATATAACAAACATACTTATCTTAATACATACGTCCTTATTACACCTACATAATGTATTACAAGAAAACCTGTAGCCTATAAGAATATTTTTATGTTTTACAGAAATAAGTAGTGTTCAGATTAGAGTGATATGTCTACAAAAGATAGATTTGTGAGGAAATACATTCGGATTAAAAAAAATGCAATTTTGAGACAATACAATACAAATCGGGGCAGGGACAAAACCTACCACACGCTGGTCTATATAGTAAAGTAAAGTGTAAGGGTAAGGGCAAGTGCACATTGGCCCTAATCTTAAAAATGATGCCGATGGATATATTTATATTTTCCCATCCCAATACATTCGTATTTATATAATGGCGTGTACTATTCAAAAAGTGTATGTGAATTCTGAACACGATAGAATTATAAAGAGTTAAAAAAAACAACTTTTTGAAATGTCCCGATAACCCTAAACACGAATACCGGGCATTGTCAACATGTAACTCCACAGCACTTCATTGTTTAAATAAGTACATTCATATATGTGTGCAGTAAAGAAAGCTGTACTTTTTACCTTGGTATTCCCACGTGTCCTTGTCTCGCTGCCACGGTTCTGTAGGTAGAGTCGCAAGTATTTACTTGCATAGAGTCAATATTAATGCGTAAAGATTCAACTGCACATTTCAGATCTGTGTGAATTTGTTCAAAGATGGAAATCAAACTTGGATGTTGGATCAGCGTAGAAAAAATAAATAAGAATTGCTGCTATAATTTCGAGATGACTCTCTAGTTTAAGAAACAGTGTCACGTGTCAATTTAAAAAAAAAAAAAAAAGTTTGATGTATTCAGTTTGCTGTATATCCACACAAGTTTGATGTATTCAGGTTGCTGTATATCCACACAAGTTTGATATATGTTATACCCATTCTGATATATGCTATATCCATTCTGATATGTTATACCCATTCTGATATGTGCTATATTCATTCTGATATGTGCTATATCCATTCTGATATATGTTATATCCATTCTGATATATGCTATATCCATTCTGATATATGTTATACCCATTCTGATATGTGCTATATCCATTCTGATATATGTTATACCCATTCTGATATGTGCTATATCCATTCTGATATATGTTATACACATTCTAACATATGCTATATCCATTCTGATATATGCTATACCCGTTCTGATATATGCTATACCCATTCTAACATATGTTACACCCGTTCTGATATATGTTATAGCCAAAAAGTTGAAATTTTGAATTGAACGGCCCCTCATAGTTCTCAACCTTTTTTTACTCACGCCCCACTGGAATTTATTTGTATATCTGTCGTCCCCCCCGCCCCCGTTTAATTTGACTTTTTAATATATATTTTTTATTACTGCCTACATAATATAGTGCATTTATTTAGCCGCCTGGATAGTCACACTGTCCATTCAATCAAATACATATGTTCGTGTTCGCTTTTTACACACACGATACAAAAATATCAAGCAAGGAGTAAGTTATTTACAAAGGGAGGAAGGAGGAGGATAGAAATAATGTGACAACGCATTAACCAACAAACACAAACTAGATATCGAATTAAACTGATTATATTTATTCTTATTTTTTAAAATAAATGTGAAAATTGTGGCACGATATACACCATTGAAGAATGACTAGAATTTTTTTTATTTTAAACCCGGAGATTTACCTTTCAAATTAGCGGGTTTTTTTTTTGTTTGTTTGTTTTTTTGGAGGAGGGAGGAGTAACGAGGGGAGCTTGAGAGAGTTAACCCTTTGTGGAGCGGATAAAATGACTTGACAAAAGACGTTTCAGATTTATCAAAATTATTGGTAGGGACAATTCAACGGTCCCTTGACATTGGTAGGGACATGTCCCTACCGTCCCTAGCTAAATCTACGCCGGTGACTCTGCCAGTAGCCGGTAAATATGACCTTTCAGTTTTCAAAAGTGGATCTCGAACTGCAACTTCAGTAACAAGCTGCAACACTCCTGCCATTCTGAAGCGGAGACATTCAGATTATTTCTTCTTTTAAAAACATTCTGTTTTAGTGTAGTAATATATTATTTATCCTTTGATACAGCAGTCCGTGTTTAACTGCAGTCTTCAAGCGTTTGCACTGGGGATGCCCTTTTCCCACTTGAATTTAGGTTTGCATCTCTGTCAGCACTAACTGTAGCCTGTTCCACATCTTTAATGAACACCCAAAATAAATGATCTCTGATCCCAGGTGAGCATTCAGATTGTTATGTGATTTTTAGCCTCTCTTTATATTTAGTATTTGCTTGTTTTTCTTCCAAGCTTTAAGATTTCAGTAACATACTTTTATTTGTGTAAATACTCTCAAGGGTAACGGGAGCACTGTATATATTTCTCTCTCTATATAGTATATATCATTGTCTGCCTGGCTGTGTGAATGGATTTCATGTGGGGTTGATTGGGGAACAATAATGTCATGTTTTTCTTTATTTTGTGTTGAAGTTGGTTTTTAGTTTGTATAAACATCTTTTTTAGTGATATTTTAAAACACAGGTGAATAAAATACTGCTGAATAAATTCACGTTTATGTGTGTAGTTGCTGTACGAGGCTCCTCTAACCCCAGTAGACTTTCTTTACAGATTTTTATACATTTTATTTCAGCAGCATAATCTAGCTGAGCAAAACAGAATCTATATTTTAAACTCGAAGCAGAGCAGATTTTTTATTTGCCATGTTTTGAAACAGTTCTCTTTGAATTGCTGTCTTTATATTCACCCCTATTGTAATACTTTGTATATCTTCTCACAATTTGTGTAGTTTTGGTCACTGGATTAGTTTTGTTGAAGGCACGTGTCAAGAAAGTGCTGTGAAGACATGACTTAGCACAGTAGTTGTACTATGTTGACCTCTTCTGTACATTTCTGGTAGATCAACAACATGAATGACCAAGGAAGAGCAGTAGGATGTAGCATAGGTAGTGGTTCTCCAGGTGAGACTAAAGCTAAAGTAACATGAAACCATTTTTTCAGGAACAGTGGCTTGAAACTTGGAGACAGTTTGAGTTGCTGTATTGAAAGTCTCGCTTGGTGTGCCATGCAATGGGCTGAAACCAAGTTCCAAGCTACAAAGCAGCTTACTGTTCCCTCAGCATGATGAACTGGGATTGTTAAAGAAGTAATGACCTTAGACTAGCACAAGGTTTTTGTCCACAGGTACTTTTTTTTTCAAGGTTGAAGCCATGGTCACTTTTCTCTTGATATTAAGAGCATGGTGTAGTACATTGTAATCACTTCAGTTCCCCAGTCAAGTGCAGTACAACAGTATTTCAGACGATGGCAGCTGCTGTCACGGCACTTGCAGTTTAGATGCTCTTTTGACAGGAGAGAATTACAACACACGGGTAGAAATGTGTCCATTAAAAGTGTGTTTATGAAAAATGCTGAGCAGCATAATACTTTACAATGACAATACGTTTCATACCGAACAGTTTCAGCGCAATCATCAGCAACTTAACAGTTTAGAACATGGCATATAATGTATTTCCTAACCTAACAACTGTCTTTGACATCTGTTAAATTTGCATGCTTACAACTGACTAACCTTCACGCACAGTGTCATACACTTTACACTTTACTGAAGAATGTGACCAATCTTTTACAAAGGATGCCTTTTATTGTCAAGATATTTGACATCTTACCTGTTTAATATAGAATTTTGTGTGTTCCATAGTTCTATATTGTTGTTTCAGTTTTGATCATAATCTATCATGCTAAC
Organism: Acipenser ruthenus; assembly: GCF_902713425.1. Taxonomy (NCBI): domain Eukaryota; kingdom Metazoa; phylum Chordata; class Actinopteri; order Acipenseriformes; family Acipenseridae; genus Acipenser; species Acipenser ruthenus. The sequence continues at coordinate 4,501,120 of NC_081238.1, forward strand.
AGCTGAATTGCTGAAACGAGGTTGTTTGAAACAAACATGCAGCTGTAGTTCCTTCCCTCTGTAAAACTGTTGTATTGATGGACTGGGAACTACAGTTACAAACCCAGAAGGAGTTTTAAACATAATTTAGCAATCTCAGAATAAACAGCAACAGGAAATTATGCATTAAACAGGTAATACAATGCAAATACAAATATTTTGAAAATACAGGTTGTATAAATGTCCCTCTTTACAGATGTTCCCAAGAAACTACATTTAAAAAGGTAAACTAACTTGTTATATAAATGCTAACATCTATTGTATGGCCAAGACTTAAAATTAAAAAAAAGGTAAATTACATACCTAAGAGTCATATTGTTTTGCTGTGAATTGCATCATCCTACATGTTTCATCATCCTAACACGTTTTATCAATAAAATACAGGGTGCTTAAAGCAAGCAGACTAACTTAGGTACTAGAAAATCCCAGGGAACTCAAATGAGTTCCAATTCCTGCATACTCAGCAGAAGATCCAGTGAACACATTTAAATGACCTGAACAAATTGGACTGATCACTACCCTGTGTGCTGAGAGGGAGTGAGAAAAGAAATGGGAATGAGGGATAAAGGAAGGGGTAAAGGTTGAAGTAGGCAGGGGGATACAAGTAGCCCAATTCACGGGGAGTCCGCTGGGCTGTAAGGATAGAGCAGAGGAAACAAATGAGCTGTTAGTAAGATGGGGGCCAAGGATAGAGGCTTAGATGGGCCAGATAGGGCCCCACTTAAATTAGGATAGAAAGAGATCCCGACTGCTGATCCCTCCTTTTGCCGAGGATGGAGCTTGGTCGAAGGTAACGTTCCTGAGGATCTGAAAACATATAAATGAGGCGCCCGATCGTGGGGGTTGAAAGGAGAATATAAAAGGATTCCTTTACTGGTCTGGTGCTGCCCTTGCATGAGGTGAGGCTCGGTCCTCCAAAGCCGGAAAAAAACTCCCGCAAGGAATCTGGGTCAGAAAGATGGGTTAGTCTGTGACTGGGCACTGAGAGCTTAAAATGGGCCATGTCCCTAGCGAATGAAAGACCTCGCCTCACATGGCGAGGTAGAAAAAGCGCATGAGCTGTGAAAGAATAATGTGGCCGGGGGTCCCCTCTGACTCACTCGGTGAGAACCCCCATAGAGCGAGGTCAAGGTATTGTAGTGACATGAGGTCAGGGGAGTGAATCCGCACTTACCCTCCCAAAGGATGGACCCCCGTCTTCCCCTGCAGAGATGCTCACCGTGGGACAAACAATAGAGTTGCGCCAGTGCATAACATCAAAGAAACAGCTGGAAAAGATGGGACAGGAAGGGACATACAAGACAAACTGGAGAGGTTAAAATAGTGTGGTATGGTTATGTGATTACCTGCCGCTCAGTCGAGAGGAAAAAAACCCTTCCTAGAGGGGAAAACCTCTGGTAGCCTTTGCGGTCAGGTAGCCCCAACTCCGGGCATGCGAGCTGATGGATTTTGCTATGTCGGTAGGGGATGAACGGATATATGAATCAACTGCTGCAGAGGACCAGCGTCCCACGCTTCACGACCGGATGAATATCGATGTTGGCTCTGGTTGCGGAAGTACCTGCTCGATCGGAAATGATTGGGGAGAAAGCCGGTTCTGGAGACGACAGTGGCAATACCATCTGTGACAGGATTGACCGAGGTTTGAGACTCAGAGACAGTTTGAAAGTTCAAAAATAAGGTTTTTAATTCACAAAAATCCAAAATAAACAGGCACAAGGGCCAAACAAAAAGGTTTTAAACATAAAATAAACACAAAACAAAAAGCAAAACTTACAAAAATAAAGGTTTCCGGGCTGGGCGTTGCCTTCACTGGATTCAAGCACAAACCAACAGAAAAAACAGCACACACAAAACACTGGTTCCTTCTCCTTCCAGAACTCTCTCCTCCTAGCCAGGGCCTCTCCCCTGGCTTTTATCCCCTGTGGCTGGAGCTCAATTAATCAATAATTGCTGATTATTCAATTAGGGCTCCAGCCACATTCTTACATGTTTTCCTGGCAGGGAGGAATTTTAACCCCCTCCCTGCCAGTCCCAACCACGTTCATAAAGATGGGGCAGTCCCCCGTCACACCATCCTATGTGTTACTTAATTTGGGATTGATCAGCGGTTTGCTACCATCATGTCTGCTTGGAATGGAAAAGGTGAACTCACATTTCTGAGATTTGGTTTTCATAGCTCCAGTCATTCTCCTAATAGTTGAACTCCTTAACACATAATCGACAGATTTCCAGTCTCGTACCATGCCTCTCACCATGTATTAATGTTTGTAGTATTTGAAAGGATGAGCGGACATATGACTAGATTGCTGAGGAAGTCAAGCGGAAATGGCTATCATGACCCGAGTATTGGAGGTAAGCTGGAGCGTGGGAGGAGGACAGTTTTTGTAGATTTAAGCTGTAAACTAAAGTAACTTTTGCGTGCTGCAACAGTGAGCAGATCTGAAGAGGAAGCTGAGATCTGCTGTAGTGAGGAGCTGAGTGCTGTCGGTAGAGTGCAGTGGCCCAGCTGTAGAAAGCAGAGATCTGCTGAAGCAGTTATCTGTACTAGTGAATGGTGGACTGACAATTGGTAGAGTGCAGTGGGCTGCTGTAGAGCGCAGAGATCTGCTGAATGTGGATATTGGTCTTTGAGTGTTAAAGTGGTTTAGATGGAGCCGAAGATGGGGCTGGCTTCGGGCAGAAATAAAGAATGCAAAGATCTGAGGACGCTGCATAACCTGAGGATGAAGAATGCATTGCTTTGAGGCTGCTGTGAAACCTATTGATTTGATCACCATTGCAGGGTAGGAGGGCGCCATGACAGAAACGTTGATAATAGTAAGACATGGTTTCCATATCCGTCACGTGTCTCATATCGAATGAAATAGTAACTCTGAAACCGATCCCGATTTGAAAATACATGACTTTCTCAATGAAAGAGGACCCGCTAAAATGTATAGAACTTGTGGTGTTATACTGCCATCTGGAGGTTATGATTAGAATAAACCGCTAACCTTAGAAAGTGATGCAGGGTAGAATATTGGATTATTGTGATTAATAGTCTTTGTGGTTGGAATGTTTATCCTAAATGCTCTGATGCTGTATCGTGATTGTATTTTGACAGACGAAGATAGAATATGCTTGAGAAACAGGCAGCCTGGTGTAGCAGATATAAAAGGTACAATAAATATTGAACAATGCCATACTATCGCTTCCAGACGGGAATTTGATATTGTTGTCATGCAGGGTTTTTAAAAGTTAGGCGAGTAGCCAATCCTTATAAAATAGCTGCTCTGAAGACTGAGCCTGCTGGCGGGGTGTTTTCATCTCCATAATGCCGGGACAGCAGGTCTGGTTGCTGGGAGAAGTCTGCATTAGAAGTAGACGGTACTGAGTTTCCATCGGAGTAATAAATGAGATATTGTTGTGGAGAATCCGACAGAGTTTTCCTGATCTGAATTGGACTTGGTTCATGCTGAAAATTAAGAGTTTGAAATTTTGCGCAGAGAACAGGTCGCAGTGTATGCAAGAAAGCAAAACACTAGACAGAGAAGGAGTGTGAGATTGGGGTTTAAATATGAGGTTAATGATGATCAACGTTAATTTATTAAGCTGCCCAGATACCACCCCCCGAATTTTGCCCTAAGGCTAACATTAAAAGCACTAGCCTAAAGTGTTAAGCAACACAAGGACATATTTCTAAAAACAAATCTTAAATTCCCAAAACGATATCAGTGAAGCACATGCCACTTTTTGCTCTCTCTCTTAATTATAATCATATTTGATTTCTAATTCATGTTCAAAATGACTGAACAGTGCAAGACCACTTGATTCAGCCGCATTTCCTCTTCCTGCAAAACCACGCCCTCATCCATCATCTGAGCATCGCTATTGGCAGGGCGAGGATTCGAAGAGTCACCCAATGGGTACGCTGCCTCACCATCTGATCCCACCCCTGGAGGCGGATCTGCGGTCCGCTGATCCCGACTAATGCAGCAAAAGGAAGCCAAGCACAGGAAGACAGCGGCAACTCTGAGCCTGCCATGTAGAAAATCAGCTCGTAGTTCTTAAAGGCACACGAGAGGAACATTATTAAAGGAGTGCTCTACCAGGTGTCCTGCTATCAGAGAATAAAAACACGAGAGGAACATTATTAAAAGAGTGCTCTACCAGGCGTCCTGTGATCAGGGAATAAAAACACAAGAGGAACATTTTTAAAAGAGTGCTCTACCAGGAGTCCTGCGATCAGGGATTAAAAACATGAGGAACATTATTAAAGGAGTGCTCTACCAGGTGTCCTGCGATCAGGGAATAAAAACACGAGAGGAACATTATTAAAAGAGTGCTCTACCAGGAGTCCTGCGATCAGGGAATAAAAACACAAGAGGAACATTATTAAAAGAGTGCTCTACCAGGAGTCCTGCGATCAGGGAATAAAAACACAAGAGGGACATTTTTAAAAGAGTGCTCTACCAGGAGTCCTGCGATCAGGGATTAAAAACATGAGGAACATTATTAAAGGAGTGCTCTACCAGGTGTCCTGCGATCAGGGAATAAAAACACGAGAGGAACATTATTAAAAGAGTGCTCTACCAGGAGTCCTGCGATCAGGGAATAAAAACACAAGAGGAACATTATTAAAAGAGTGCTCTACTAGGCATCCTGCGATCAGGGAATAAAAACATGAGGAATTATTATTGCATTTTCATCAGGTGAAACTGGAGAAAGAACGAATATGAAACTAACACAAAGAGGTTTCAAGAGAACCATGGTGCTGTCCTCATGAGACATTGCATAGCTCAATGAGACGAGTAAGAGGACAATCCCTGCCATTGTGGAATAAGAATTAATAAGCATTACCTGCAGAGGGAGGCCCAATCAGCACCGCAAACGCTTCTATCAGGAGCACCAGACCCAGAGCGCTGGAGAACTTCTGAGATCCGACGATCCCCATGAGAACCTCGAACTGCAGGGCCCCAACCATGTCATACGAGACCCCGAAGAACACACCGAACACCACCAGCCCCATGTAGCTCGACGCCTTGGCCGAACAAACATCGGTGAGCCTGTTAAAGAGCAGAGCAAAACTGAAGAAGTAGGCAACCTAGGGTCTGACCCACTTCAGGCCAGCAATGACCCCGCAGGTGGGCCGGGTGAAGATATCAATGAACCCGATGATGGAAAGCAGGAAGGCAGCCTCGCGGTCGGGGACCCCCATATCCTTGGCGTAGTTCACCAAGAGGATTGTGGGATTCTGAAGACGATGATGAATTTTGTTACAGTGTATATCACAAACGCTCGGTCACGGAAGACGCTGAAATCCAAGAGCTTCTTCTTCTGCTTCTTGACCTTGTTCTTTCCAACCCTCTCTTCCTCTGCCGTTCTCCCCTCTTTCATGGGCAGCATCTCCCTCAGCTCCTGTGGATCCCCCGGGGATCCCCTCTATAGCACAAACAGGATCCTTGCAGGTTTCATTCACTTTATTTTCAGTGGAAAGGAGTGCCAAAATATTATATAACAAAAGGTTTACTTCAAGATGTATTAATTGTCCCAAGGACAGGATTTTATAAATGAAGTGTTTTTTTCAGTTAAAAAATCTATTAGTATGGTACCGAATTTGTTTACTCCAGGCTTTTCTATTATTCATTTACAATTACCAATGCCTGCTCAGTACACCCCTTATATAAAACAGAGCACACCTTTGTTTTTATTACGGGATAACATCCTCCCACAACACTAAGAACACAAGAACATAAGAAAGTTTACAAATGAGAGGAGGCCATTCAGCCCATCTTGCTTGTTTGGTTGATAGTAGCTTATTGATCCCAGAATCTCATCAAGCAGCTTCTTGAAGGATCCCAGGGTGTCAGCTTCAACAACATTACTGGGGAGTTGGTTCCAGACCCTCAAGTCTCTGTGTAAAAAAGTGCCTCCTATTTTCTGTTCTGAATGCCCCTTATCTAATCTCCATTAGTGACCCCTGGTCCTTGTTTCTTTTTTCAGGTCAAAAAAGTCCACTGGGTCGACATTGTCTATACCTTTTAGGATTTTGAATGTTTGAATCAGATTGCCGCGTAGTCTTCTTTGTTCAAGACTGAATAGATTCAATTATAAGACATGCCTTTTAAACCCAGGATAATTCTGGTTGCTCTTCTTTGCACTCTTTCTAGAGCAGCAATATCCTTTTTGTAACGAGGTGACCAGAACTGAACACAATATTCTAGGTGAGGTGTTACTATTGAATTGTAAAGTTTTAACATTACTTCCCTTGATTTAAATTCAACACTTTTCACAATATATCCGAGCATCTGTTGGCCTTTTTATAACTTCCCTACATTGTCTAGATGAAGACATTTCTGAGTCAACATAAACTCCTAGGTCTTTTTCATAGTTCCCTTCTTCAATTTCAGTATCTCCCAGATATTTATAATGCATTTTTATTGCCTGCATGCAATACTTTACACTTTTCTCTATTAAATATAATTTGCCATGTGTTTGCCAGTTCTGAATGCTGTCTAGATCAACTTTGTCTTGGTTAGCGATTTGTAAATAACTTCTTTCATTTCTTTGAGTACTATTGGGAGGATCTCATCCGGCCCAGGGGATTTGTTTATTTTAAGAGCTCCTAGTCCCTTTAACACATCTGCCTCTGTTATGCTAAAGTTATTTAAAATTGGATATGCCCTTTGTTGTCCGTGTCCTCCTTTGTAAAAACCTGTGAAAAGTAAACATTTAATATATTTGCTATTTTTTTTTTTCATCTATGATTTTGCCATTTGTGTCTCTTAGACATTTAACCTCCTCTTTGAATGTTCTCTTGCTGTTATAATATTGGAAAAAACATTTTGGAATTGGTTTTAGCCCCCTTGCAGTATTGATTTCTATCTCTCTCTTGGCCTTTCTAACTTTCTTTTTGACTTGTGTTTGCAGTTCCAAGTACTCTTTCTGTGTGCTTTGTTTTTGGTTCCTTTAAAACGCTCTGTAAGTGCATTTTGTTTTAGATTTAGATTTGTCTACTTTTGGGATGTAATTGTTTTGTGCCTCTAGTACTACATTTTAAAAAAACAGCCATCCTTTTCTGTGGATTTTTTCTCTATTTTACTCCAATCTACTTCTGTTAGTCTCTGTTTCATACCTTCATAGTTTGCTTTTCTAAAATTGTTAACCTTAGCTTTAGTCATTACTTTTGGGGTTTTAAAAAATATTTCAAATAAGACCATGTTGTGGTCTGAGTTTGCCAATGGCTCTCTGACCTCTGTTTTAGTTATTCTGTCTCCATTATTTGAAAAGACTAAATCAAGGCATGCCTCTCCTCTAGTAGGTGCCTTGACAAATTGCGTTAGGAAGCAGTCATTTGTCATTTCCACCATTTCAATTTCGTCAGTCGTGTCCCCCATCGGGTTTTTCCATTTTATATGGGGGAAGTTGAAATCCCCCATTAGTATGGCTTCTCCTTTTCTACACGCATTTCGAATGTCATCGTACAACAAATTATTTTGCACAGCAATTTGGCGGTCTATAGCATGCTCCTATTATTATGCCCTTTGAATTTGTGTCCATTATTCTGACCCATATTGATTCTGCATTGTTTTCTTTGTCCTGATTTAACACCTGGTCTTGAAGACTATTTCTTATGTATAGCGCTTCCCCTCCGCCTCTTCTGTCCTGCCTGTCTTTCCTATACAGTGTGTACCCACTAATATTATATTCGTCTCCATCACTCCCAGACAACCAAACAAAGTTTCTGTAACACCTATACCTTTTGGAGATCCGCTGCGACCCCACGCGGGTTTGTTTGGCAATGTGCGCACGCTGGGGAGGTGCCATGAGACCATTTGGCGGGCCGCTGCGAGCCCATGCGGGGTCGCTTGTGCGCACGGTGGGAAGTCACTAGGAACAGTTTGGCGAGCCGCTGGGACCCCGCGTGGTGTTGCTAGTGTCCATGCGTGCGCTGGGGAGGTGTCAGGGATAGTTTAGCGAGCCGCTGGGTCCCCACTCGGGGTTGCTGTGCCCTGTTCGCGTGCTGGGGAGGTGCCAGGGACCATTTGGCGAGCCAGTGGGAACCCTCATGGAGTCGCTGGGCCCCGGACGCATGCGGGAGAGGTGCCAGGGACAAATTGGCGAGCCGCTGGGAACCCGCGCAGTGTCGTTGAGTACATTGCGTGTGCTGGGGAGGTGCCAGGGACTGTTTGGCGAGCCTTGGGACCCCGCGTGGGGTTGCTAGTGTCCGTGCGCGTGCTGGGGCGGAGCCAGGGACCTTTTGGCGAGCTGCTTGTACCCCACTCGGGGTTGCTGGTGCCTCTGCGCGTGCTGGGGAGATGCCAGGTTCCATTATGCGAGCCGCTGGGACCCCGCATGTGGTTGCTGGTGCCAGGGGCCTTTTAGCAAGACGCTGGGACCCCACGCGGGGTTGCTGGTCCCCCTCCATGTGCTGTGAAGATGCCAGGTACCATTTGGTGACCCGCTGGGACCCCGCGCTGGGTTGCTGAGCCCTGTGTGGACGCTGGGCAGGTGCCAGAGACCATTTTGCGACCCACTGGGAGCACGTGCGGGGTCGCTGGGTCCAGTGCATGCATTGGGGAGGTGCCAGGGACAGTTTGGCGAGCTGCTGGGTCCCCACGTGGGGTTGCTGGACCCTGTGCTCGCTCTGGGTAGATTCCAGGGACCATTTGCCGAGCCGGTGGGACACTGCACTTGGTTGCTGGACCCTGTGTTCGCTCTGGGTAGATGCCAGGGACCATTTGCTGAGCCGGTGGGACCCTGCACGGGGTCGCTGGTGCCCGTGCGCATGCTGTGGAGGTGCTAGGGAACATTTGGCATGCAGCTGGGAACCCATGCTGTGTTGCTGGGTCCCGCGCGCGCGCTGGGGCGGCGCAGGGGACGATTTGGCGAGCTGTTGGGACCCTTCGCAGGGTCGCTGGTTCCAGTGCTTTCGCTGGGGAGGTGCCAGGGACAGTCTGACAAGCCACTTGGACCATGAGCGAAGTCTCTGGGTCCCGTGCGCATGCTGTGGAGGTGCTAGGGAACTTTTGTGATCCTCTGGGACCCCACGCATCGTTGCTGGGCCCTGTTTGCGCACTGGGTAGGAGCCAGGGACCGTTTGGGGAGCAGCTGGGAACACGCATGGTGTCGCTGGGGGCCGGACGTATGCTGGGGATGTGTCAGGGACAACTTGGCGATCCGCTGGGACCACGCACAGGGTCGCTGGGGAGGTGCCAGTGACCATTTGGCGAGCAGCTGGGACCCCGAGCGGGGACGTTGGGCCCAGTGCCCATGCTTGAGAGGTGCTGGGGACCGTTTGGCGAACTGCTGGGGCCCTGCGCAGGCTCACTGAGGCTCGGACGCGTGCTTGGGAAGTGCCAGGGACTATTTGGCGAGCCTCTGGTATCCTACGTGGGGTCACTGGGGCTTGTGCGTGCGCTGGGGAGGTGCCAGGGATCATTTGGCGAGCCTCTGGGACCCCGCATGGGGACGCTGGGGCCCGTGCGTGTACTGGGGAAGCGCCAGGAACCATTTGGCGAGCCGCTGGGCCCCCGCGCAGGGTCGCTGGGCCACGTGCAAGCGCTGGGTAGGGGCCAGAGACCATCTGGTGAGCCGCTGGGACCCCGAGTGGGGTCACTGGGCCACGTGCAAGCGCTGGGTAGGGGCCAGAGACCATCTGGTGAGCCGCTGGGACCCCGAGTGGGGTCACTGGGCCACGTGTGCGTGCTGAGGAGGTGCCATGGACTGTTTGGCGAGCTGCTGGGATCCGATGTGAAGTCACTGGTGCCTGTGCTCGCTGGGGAAGTGCCAGGGGGCATTTGGTGAGCCCCTGTGACCCAGAGTGGGGTCGGTGGGCCCTGTGCGTGTGGTGGGGAGGTGCCAGGGACCGTTTGGCATGCCGCTGGGACCCCGAGCGTGGTCGGTGGAACCGTGCCTGTGGTGGGGAGGTGCTGGGGACTGTTTGGCGAACTGCTGGGGCATCGTGCAGGCTCACTGAGGCTTGTGCGCATGCTGGGGAGGTGCCAGGGACTATTTGACTAGCTGCTGGGATCCCACATGGGGTCGCTGGGGCTTGTGCGCGCGTTGGGGAGGTGCCAGAGATCATTTGGCGAGCCTCTGGGATCCCGCGTGGGGATGCTGAGGACCGTGCAAGGCACTGGGGAGGTGCCAGGGACCGTTTGCCAAGCGGCTGGGACCCCGCTCGTGGTCGCAGGGCCCAGTGTGCATGCTGAGGAAGTACCAGGGATGTTTTGGCGAGCCGCTGGGACCCCGGTGCGGCTTCGCTGGGGCCCGTGCGCATGCTCGGGTGCTGCCAGGAATTATTTGGAGAGCCGCTCGTACCCCGCTTGCAGTCGCTGGGCCTAGTGCGTGTGCTAGGTTGGTGCCAGGTACATTTTGTTGAGCCATTGGGATCCCATGTGGGATCACCGGCCCCGTGCGTGCGCTGGGGAGGGGCCAGGGACCATTTAGCGAGCCCCTGTGACCCCGAGTGGGGTTGGTGGAACCGTGCGTGTGGTGGGGAGGTGCTGGGGACCGTTTGGCGAACTGCTGGGGCCCTGCGCAGGCTCACTGAGGCTCGTGCGCGTGCTGGGGAGGTGCCAGGGACTATCTGACGAGCTGCTGGGATCCCACGTGGGGTCGCTGGGGCTTGTGCGTGCGTTGGGGAGATGCCAGGGATCATTTGGCGAGCCTCTGGGACCCCACGTGGGGATGCTGAGGCCCGTGCGCGCACTGGGGAAGCACCAGGGACCATTTGGCGAGCCACTGGGACCCCGCGAAGGGTCGCTGGGTCACGTGCTAGCGCTGGGTAGGGGCCAGGGACCATCTGGTGAGTCGCTGGGCCCCGTGCGCATGCTGGGGAGGTGCCAGGGACCGTTTGGCGAGACGGTGGGATCCAGGGTGAAGTCGCTGGGGCCCGTGCTCGCTGGGGAAGTGCCAGGGGACATTTGCGAGATGCTGGGACCTCGCATGGGGTCGCTGGGCCCAGTGGGCACGCTGGGGAGCTGCCAGGGACCATTTGGTGAGCCCCTGGGACCCCGAGCGGGGTCGGTGGGCCCCGTGCGTGTGGTGGGGAGGTGCCAGGGAATATTTGGCGTGCCGCTGGGACACCGAACAGTGTCGCTGGGCCCAGTGCGCGTGCTGGGGAGGTGCCAGGGACCATTTGGCGAGCCGCTGGGACTCCGCGCGGGGTCGCTGGGCCCAGGGCGAGTGCCGGGGAGGTGCCAGGGACTGTTTGGCGAAATGCTGGGGTCACGCTCAGGCTCGCTGAGTCCAGTGCGTGTGCTATGCAGGTGACAGGGACCATTTGGCGAACTGCAGGGGCCCCGTGTAGGCTTGCTGAGGCCCGTGCATGTGATGGGGAGGTGACAGGGACCATTTGCGAGCCGCTGGTACCCCGTGCGGGGTCGCTGGGTACAGTGTGCATGTTGGGGAGGTACCAGGGATCGTTTGGTGAGCCGCTGGAATCCCGTGCCCACTCCCTGAGGCCCGTGCTCGTGCTGGGGAGGGGCCAGGGACCATTTGGCGAGCCACTGGGACCCCGCGCGGGGTCGCTAAGCCCAGTGTGCATGCTCGGGAGCTGCCAGGAATAATTTGGAGAGCCGCTCGTACCCCGCGTGCGGTCGCTGGGACCAGTGCGTGTGTTAGGTTGGTGCCAGGTATATTTTGTTGAGCCATTGGGATCCCATGTGGGATCGCCGGCCCTGTGCGTGCGCTGGGGAGGGGCCAGGGACCATTTGGCGAGCCCCTGGGACCCCGAGTGGGGTCGGTGGAACCGTGCGTGTGGTGGGGAGGTGCTGGGGACCGTTTGGCGATCTGCTGGGGCCCTGCGCAGGCTCACTGAGGCTCGTGCGCGTGCTGGGGAGGTGCCAGGGACTATCTGACGAGCTGCTGGGATCCCACGTGGGGTCGCTGGGGCTTGTGCGTGCGTTGGGGAGATGCCAGGGATCATTTGGCGAGCCTCTGGGACCCCACGTGGGGATGCTGAGGCCCGTGCGCGCACTGGGGAAGCACCAGGGACCATTTGGCGAGCCGCTGGGACCCCGCGAAGGGTCGCTGGGTCACGTGCTAGCGCTGGGTAGGGTCCAGGGACCATCTGGTGAGTCGCTGGGCCCCGTGCGTGTTGTGGGGAGGTACCAGGAACCGTATGGTGTGCTGCTTTGACCCCGAGTTGGGTCGCTGGTTCCAGGTGCTTGGGACTGTTTGGCGAACTGCTGGGGCTCCGCGCAAGCTCACTGAGGCTCGTGCGCGTGCTGGGGAGGTGCAAGGGACTATTTGGCGAGCCGCTGGGATCCCACGTGGAGTCGCTGGTGCTTGTGCGAGCGTTGGGGAGGTGCCAGGGACCGTTTGCCAAGCGGCTGGGACCCCGCTCGTGGTCGCTGGGCCCAGTGTGCATGCTGAGGAGGTACCAGGGATGTTTTGTTGAGCCGCTGGGACCCCGGTGCGGCGTCGCTGGGGCCCGTGCGCATGCTCGGGTGCTGCCAGGAATTATTTGGAGAGCCGCTCGTACCCCGCGTGCGGTCGCTGGGCCTAGTGCGTGTGTTAGGTTGGTGCCAGGTACATTTTGTTGAGCCATTGGGATCCCATGTGGGATCGCCGGCCCTGTGCGTGCGCTGGGGAGGGGCCAGGGACCATTTGGCGAGCCCCTGGGACCCCGAGTGGGGTCGGTGGAACCGTGCGTGTGGTGGGGAGGTGCTGGGGACCGTTTGGCGATCTGCTGGGGCCCTGCGCAGACTCACTGAGGCTCGTGCGCGTGCTGGTTAGGTGCCAGGGACTATCTGACGAGCTGCTGGGATCCCACGTGGGGTCGCTGGGGCTTGTGCGTGCGTTGGGGAGATGCCAGGGATCATTTGGCGAGCCTCTGGGACCCCACGTGGGGATGCTGAGGCCCATGCGTGCACTGGGGAAGCACCAGGGACCATTTGGCGAGCTGCTGGGACCCCGCGAAGGGTCGCTGGGTCACGTGCTAGCGCTGGGTAGGGTCCAGGGACCATCTGGTGAGTCGCTGGGCCCCGTGCGCATGCTGGGGAGGTGCCAGGGACCGTTTGGCGAGACGGTGGGATCCAGGGTGAAGTCGCTGGGGCCCGTGCTCGCTGGGGAAGTGCCAGGGGACATTTGCGAGATGCTGGGACCTCGCATGGGGTCGCTGGGCCCAGTGGGCACGCTGGGGACCTGCCAGGGAGATTTGGTGAGCCCCTGGGACCCCTAGCGGGGTCGGTGGGCCCCGTGCGTGTGGTGGGGATGTGCCAGGGAACATTTGGCGTGCCGCTGGGACACCGAACAGTGTCGCTGGGCCCAGTGCGCGTGCTGGGGAGGTGCCAGGGACCATTTGGCGAGCCGCTGGGACTCCGTGCGGGGTCGCTGGGCCCAGGGCGAGTGCCGGGGAGGTACCAGGGATAGTTTGGCGAGCCACTGGGGTCCCGCTGGGGGTTGCTGGGCACTAGCGAATTATTTGGAGAGCCGCTCGTACCACGCGTGCGGTCGCTGGGACCAGTGCGTGTGCTGGGTAGGTGCCAGGTACATTTTGGCGAGCCGTTGGGATCCCATGTGGGGTCGCCGGCCCCGTGCGCGTGCTGGGGCCACGCGCTGGCTCACTGAGGCCCGTGAGCATGCTGGGGAGGTACCAGGGATCGTTTGGCATGCCACTTTGACCCCGCGTGAAGGCGCTGTGGTCCATGTGCGCGCTGGAGATGTGCCTGTGACCATTTGCGAGCCGCTGGGACCCCTCGCTGGGTCGCTGGGCACAGTGCGCGTTTTGGGGAGGTACCAGGGATTGTTTGGTGAGCCGCTGCGAGCACGAGCACTCCCTGAGGCCCGTGCTCGTGCTGGGGAGGGGCCAGGGACCATTTGGCAAACCGCTGGGAATCCGCGCCGGGTTGCTAGGCCCAGTGTGCGTGCTGGGTAAGTACCAGGGATGTTTTGCTGAGCCGCTGGGACCCCGGTGCGGCGTCGCTGGGGCCTGTGCGCATGCTCGGGAGCTGCCAGGAATTATTTGGAGAGCCACTCGTACCCCGTGTGCGGTCGCTGGGCCCAGTGCGTGTGCTGGGTAGGTGCCAGGTACATTTTGTCGAGCCGTTGGGATCCCATGTGGGGTCGCTGGCCCCGTGTGCGCGCTGGGGATGGGCCAGGGACCATTTGGCGAGCCCCTGGGACCCTGCGTGCGGTTGCTGGGCCCAATGCGTGTGCTAGGTAGATGCCAGGTACATTTTGGCGAGCCGTTGGGGCTCCGCTCAGGCTCGCTGAGTCCTGTGCGTGTGCTGGGCAGGTGCCAGGGACCATTTGGTGAACTGGTGGGGCACCGCGCATGCTCACTGAGGCCCGTGCGCGTGCTGGGGAGGTGCCAGGGATTATATGGCGAGTAGCTGGGATCCCACGTGGGGTCGCTGGGGCTTTTGTGCCCCCTGGGGAGGTGCCAAGGAAAATTGGGCGAGCTGCTGGGACCCCGCACGGGGTCGCTTGGCCCTGTGCACACGCTGGGGAGGGGCCAGGGTCCATTTGACGAGCCGCTGGGGCCCGTGCACACGCTGGGGATGTGCCAGGGACCATTTGCGAGCTGCTGTGACCCCGCGCGAGGTCGCTGGGCCCAGTGTGCGAGCTGGAGAGGGGCCAGGGACCATTTGACGAGCAGCTGGGGCCCCGTGCTGGCTCACTGAGAACCGTGAGCATGCTGGGGAGGTACCAGGGATCGTTTGGCGTGCCACTTTGACCCCGCGCGAAGTCGCTGTGGTCCATGCGCGCGCTGGAGATGTGCCTGTGACCATTTGCGAGCCGCTGGGACCCCTCGCTGGGTCGCTGGGCACAGTGCGCGTTTTGGGGAGGTACCAGGGATTGTTTGGTGAGCCGCTGCGAGCACGAGCACTCCCTGAGGCCCGTGCTCATGCTTGGGAGGGGCCAGGGACCATTTGGCAAACCGCTGGGAACCCGCGCCGGGTCGCTAGGCCCAGTGTGCGTGCTGGGTAAGTACCAGGGATGTTTTGGCCAGCCGCTGGGACCCCGGTGCGGCGTCGCTGGGGCCCGTGCGCATGCTCGGGAGCTGCCAGGAATTATTTGGAGAGCCACTCGTACCCCGTGTGCGGTCGTTGGGCCCAGTGCGTGTGCTGGGTAGGTGCCAGGTACATTTTGGCTAGCTGTTGGGATCCCATGTGGGATCCCTGGCCCAGTGTGCGCGCTGGGGAGGGGCCAGGGACCATTTGGCGAGCCCCTGGGACCCCCCGTGCGGTTGCTGGGCCCAGTGCGTGTGCTAGGTAGATGCCAGGTACATTTTGGCGAGCCGTTGGTATCCCATGTGGGGTCGCCGGCCCCGTGCGCGCGCTGGGGAGGGGCCAGGAACCATTTGGCGAGCCCCTGGGACCCCGAGTGAGGTTGGTGGGCCCCGTGCGTGTGGTGGGGAGGTACCAGGAACCGTTTGGGGTGCCGCTGGGACCCCAAGCGGGGTCGCTGGGCCCAGTGCCCGTGCTGGGGAAGTGCTGTGGACCATTTGGTGAACTGCTGGGGCCCCGCGCAGGCTCACTGAGGCTTGTACTTGTGCTGGGGAGGTGCCAGGGAGTATTTGGCGAGCCGCTGGGATCCCACATGGGGTAGCTGGGGCTTGTGCGTGCTCTGGGGAGGTGCCAGGGACCGTTTAGTGAGCCGCTGGGGCTCCGCTCAGGCTCACTGAGTCCCGTGCGTGTGCTGGGCAGGTGCCAGGGACCATTTGGCGAACTGCTGGGGCACTGCGCATGCTCACTGAGGCCGGTGGCCTCTTGCGCGTGCTGGGGAGGAGCCAGGGACCATTTTGCGAGCCGCTGGGACCCAGCACGGGGTCGCTGGGCCCAGTGCACGTGCTGGGGAGGGTCAAGGGACCTTTTGGCGAACCACTGTGGCTCCGCTCAAGCTCGCTGAGTCCCATGCGTGTGCTGGGCAGGTGCCAGGGACCATTTGGCGTACTGCTGGGTCACCGTGCATGCTCACTGAGGCCCGTGCGCGTGCTGGGGAGGTGCCAGGGATCATTTGGCGAGCCTCTGGGACCCCGCGTGGGGATGCTGAGGCCCGTGCGCGCACTGGGGAGGTGCCAGGGACCATTTTGCGAGCCGCTGGGACCCCGCACGCGGTCGCTGGGCCTAGTGCGTGTGCTAGGTTGGTGCCAGGTACATTTTGTTGAGCCATTGGGATCCCATGTGGGATCGCAGGCCCTGTGCGTGCACTGGGGAGGGGCCAGGGACCATCTGGCGAGCCCCTGGTACCCCGAGAGGGGTCGGTGAAACCGTGCGTGTGGTGGGGAGGTGCTGGGGACCGTTTGGCGTACTGCTGGGGCCCTGCGCAGGCTCACTGAGGCTTGTGTGCGTGCTGGGGAGGTGCCAGGGACTATCTGACGAGCTGCTGGGATCCCACGTGGGGTCGCTGGGGCTTGTGCGTGCGTTGGGGAGATGCCAGGGATCATTTGGCGAGCCTCTGGGACCCCACGTGGGGATGCTGAGGCCCGTGCGCGCACTGTGGAAGCACCAGGAACCATTTGGCGAGACCCTGGGACCACGAGTGAAGTCGGTGGGCCCCGTGCGTGTGGTGGGGAGGTACCAGGAACCGTTTGGGGTGCCGCTGGGACCCCAAGCGGGGTCGCTGGGCCCAGTGCCTGTGCTGGGGAAGTGCTGTGGACCATTTGGTGAACTGCTGGGGCCCCGCGCAGGCTCACTGAGGCTTGTACTTGTGCTGGGGATGTGCCAGGGACTATTTGGCGAGCCGCTGGGATCCCACGTGGGGTAGCTGGGGCTTGTGCGTGCTCTGGGGAGGTGCCAGGGACCGTTTAGTGAGCCGCTGGGGCTCCGCTCAGGCTCACTGAGTCCCGTGCGTGTGCTGGGCAGGTGCCAGGGACCATTTGGCGAACTGCTGGGGCACTGCGCATGCTCACTGAGGCCGGTGGCCTCTTGCGCGTGCTTGGGAGGGGCCAGGGACCATTTTGCGAGCCGCTGGGACCCAGCACGGGGTCGCTGGGCCCAGTGCACGTGCTGGGGAGGGTCAAGGGACCTTTTGGCGAACCGCTGTGGCTCCGCTCAAGCTCGCTGAGTCCCATGCGTGTGCTGGGCAGGTGCCAGGGACCATTTGGCGTACTGCTGGGTCACCGTGCATGCTCACTGAGGCCCGTGCGCGTGCTGGGGAGGTGCCAGGGATCATTTGGCGAGCCGCTGGGACCCCGCGTGGGGATGCTGAGGCCCGTGCGCGCACTGGGGAGGTGCCAGGGACCATTTTGCGAGCCGCTGGGACCCCGCACGCGGTCGCTGGGCCTAGTGCGTGTGCTAGGTTGGTGCCAGGTACATTTTGTTGAGCCATTGGGATCCCATGTGGGATCGCAGGCCCTGTGCGTGCACTGGGGAGGGGCCAGGGACCATTTGGCGAGCCCCTGGGACCCCGAGAGGGGTCGGTGAAACCGTGCGTGTGGTGGGGAGGTGCTGGGGACCGTTTGGCGTACTGCTGGGGCCCTGCGCAGGCTCACTGAGGCTTGTGTGCGTGCTGGGGAGGTGCCAGGGACTATCTGACGAGCTGCTGGGATCCCACGTGGGGTCGCTGGGGCTTGTGCGTGCGTTGGGGAGATGCCAGGGATCATTTGGCGAGCCTCTGGGACCCCACGTGGGGATGCTGAGGCCCGTGCGCGCACTGGGGAAGCACCAGGGACCATTTGGCGAGCCGCTGGGACCCCGCGAAGGGTCGCTGGGTCACGTGCTAGCGCTGGGTAGGGGCCAGGGACCATCTGGTGAGTCGTTGGGCCCCGTGCCCATGCTGGGGAGGTGCCAGGGACCGTTTGGCGAGACGGTGGGATCCAGGGTGAAGTCGCTGGGGCCCGTGCTCGCTGGGGAAGTGTCAGGGGACATTTGCGAGATGATGGGACCTCGCATGGGGTCGCTGGGCCCAGTGGGCACGCTGGGGAGCTGCCAGGGACCATTTGGCGAACCGCTGGGGCTCCGCTCAGGCTCGCTGAGGCCCGTGAGCGTGCTGGGGAGGTACCAGGGATCGTTTGGCGTGCCACTTTGACCCCGCGCGAAGTCGCTGTGGTCCATGCGCGCGCTGGAGATGTGCCTGTGACGATTTGCGAGCCGCTGGGACCCCTCGCTGGGTCGCTGGGCACAGTGCGCGTTTTGGGGAGGTACCAGGGATTGTTTGGTGAGCCGCTGCGAGCACGAGCACTCCCTGAGGCCCGTGCTCGTGCTGGGGAGGGGCCAGGGACCATTTGGCAAACCGCTGGAAACCCGCGCCGGGTCGCTAGGCCCAGTGTGCGTGCTGGGTTAGTACCAGGGATGTTTTGGCCAGCCGCTGGGACTCCGGTGCGGCGTCGCTGGGGCCCGTGCGCATGCTCGGGAGCTGCCAGGAATTATTTGGAGAGCCACTCGTACCCCGTGTGCGGTCGTTGGGCCCAGTGCGTGTGCTGGGTAGGTGCCAGGTACATTTTGGCGAGCCGTTGGGATCCCATGTGGGGTCGCTGGCCCCGTATGAGCGCTGGGGAGGGGCCAGGGACCATTTGGCGAGCCCCTGGTACCCCGCGTGCGGTTGCTGGGCCCAGTGCGTGTGCTAGGTAGATGCCAGGTACATTTTGGCGAGCCCTTGGGACCCCAAGTGAGGTCGGTGGGCCCCGTGCGTGTGGTGGGGAGGTACCAGGAACCGTTTGGGGTGCTGCTGGGACCCCAAGCGGGGTCGCTGGGCCCAGTGCCCCTGCTGGGGAAGTGCTGTGGACCGTTTGGCGAACTGCTGGGGCCCCGCGCAGGCTCACTGAGGCTCGTGCATGTGCTGGGGAGGTGCCAGGGAGTATTTGGCGAGCCGCTGAGATCCCACGTGGGGTCGCTGGGGCTTGTGCGTGCTCTGGGGAGGTGCCAGGGACCATTTAGTGAGCCGCTTTGGCTCCGCTCAGGCTCACTGAGTCCCGTGCGTGTGCTGGGCAGGTGCCAGGGACCATTTGGCGAACTGCTGAGGCACTGCGCATGCTCACTGAGGCCGGTGGCTTCTTGCGCGTGCTGGGGAGGGGCCAGAAAAGATCTGACGAGCCGCTGGGACCTTGCGCGGGGTGTCTGGGGCCTGTGCGCGCGCTGGGGAGGTGCCAGGGACTATTTGGCGAGCCGCTGAGATCCCACGTGGGGTAGCTGGGGCTTGTGCGTGCTCTGGGGAGGTGCCAGGGGACATTTGCGAGATGCTGGGACCTCGCATGGGGTCGCTGGGCCCAGTGGGCACGCTGGGGAGCTGCCAGGGACCATTTGGTGAGCCCCTGGGACCCCGAGCGGGGTCGGTGGGCCCCGTGCGTGTGTTTGGGAGGTGCCAGGGAACATTTGGCGTGCCGCTGGGACTCCGCGCGGGGTCGCTGGGCCCAGTGCGCGTGCTGGGGAGGTGCCAGGGACCATTTGGCGAGCTTCTGGGACTCCGCGCGGGGTCGCTGGGCCCAGGGCGAGTGCCGGGGAGGTACCAGGGATAGTTTGGCGAGCCACTGGGACCCGTTCCGAGGTCGCTGGGGCCCGTGCGCGTGCTGGGGAGGTGCCAGGGACCGTTTGGCGAACCGCTGGGGTCCCGCTGGGGGACGCTGGCCACTAGCGCGCTGGGGAGGGGCCAGAGAAGATCTGGCGAGCCGCTGGGACACCGCCCGGGGTCGCTGGGCCCAGTGCCCGTGCTGGGGAGGGTCCAGGGACCGGTTTGCAAACCGCTGGGGCTCCGCTCAGGCTTGCTGAGTCCAGTGCGTGTGCTGGGCAGGTGACAGGGACCATTTGGCGAACTGCAGGGGCCCCGTGTAGGCTTGCTGAGGCCCGTGCGCGTGCTGGGGAAGTGACAGGGACCATTTGCGAGCCGCTGGTACCCCGTGCGGGGTCGCTGGGTACAGTGCGCATGTTGGGGAGGTACCAGGAATTATTTGGATAGCCGCTCGTACCCCGCGTGCGGTCGCTGGGACCAGTGCGTGTGCTGGGTAGGTGCCAGGTACATTTTGGCGAGCCGTTGGGATCCCATGTGGGGTCGCCGGCCCCGTGCGCGTGCTGGGGAGGTCCCAGGGACCATTTGGCGAGCTCCTGGGACCCTGAGTGGGGTCAGTGGGCCCCGTGCGTGTTGTGGGGAGGTACCAGGAACCGTTTAGCGTGCTGCTTTGACCACGAGTTGTGTCCCTGGTTCCAGGTGCTGGGGACGATTTGGCGAACTGCTGGGGCCCCGTGCAAGCTCACTGAGGCTCGTGCGCGTGCTGGGGAGGTGCAAGGGACTATTTGGCGAGCTGCTGGGATCCCACGTGGGGTCGCTGGGGCTTGTGCGCGCGTTGGGGAGGTGCCAGGGACCGTTTGAGCGGGACGCTGGGACCCCGCTGGGGGTTGCTGGCCCCTTGTGCGCTCTGGGGAGGGGCCAGAGAAGATCTGGCGAGCCTCTAGGACCCTGCACGGGGTCGCTGGGCCCAGTGCGCTTGCTTGGGAGGGTCCAGGGACCTTTTGGTGAACCGCTGGGGCTCCGCTCAGGCTCGCTGAGTCCTGTGCGTGTGCTGGGCAGGTGCCAGGGACCATTTGGTGAACTGGTGGGGCACCGCGCATGCTCACTGAGGCCCGTGCGCGTGCTGGGGAGGTGCCAGGGATTATATGGCGAGTAGCTGGGATCCCACGTGGGGTCGCTGGGGCTTTTGCGCACCCTGGGGAGGTGCCAAGGACAATTGGGCGAGCTGCTGGGACCCCGCACGGGGTCACTTGGCCCTTTGCACACGCTGGGGAGGGGCCAGGGTCCATTTGACGAGCCGCTGGGGCCCGTGCACACGCTGGGGATGTGCCAGGGACGCTGGGGATGTGCTGGGACCCCGCGCGAGGTCGCTGGGCCCAGTGTGCGAGCTGGAGAGGGGCCAGGGACCATTTGACGAGCAGCTGGGGCCCCGCGCTGGCTCACTGAGATCGTGAGCATGCTGGGAAGGTACCAGGGATCGTTTGGCGTGCCACTTTGACCCCGCGCGAAGTCGCTGTGGTCCATGCGCGCGCTGGAGATGTGCCTGTGACCATTTGCGAGCCGCTGGGACCCCTCGCTGGGTCACTGGGCACAGTGCGCGTTTTGGGGAGGTACCAGGGATTGTTTGGTGAGGCGCTGCGAGCACGAGCACTCCCTGAGGCCCGTGCTCGTGCTGGGGAGGGGCCAGGGACCATTTGGCAAACCGCTGGGAACCCGCGCCGGGTCGCTAGGCCCAGTGTGCGTGCTGGGTAAGTATCAGGGATGTTTTGGCCAGCCGCTGGGACCCTGGTGCGGCGTCGCTGGGGCCCGTGCGCATGCTCGGGAGCTGCCAGGAATTATTTGGAGAGTCACTCGTACCCCGTGTGCGGTCGTTGGGCCCAGTGCGTATGCTGGGTAGGTACCAGGTACATTTTGGCGAGCCGTTGGTATCCCATGTGGGGTCGCCGGCCCCGTGCGCGCGCTGGGGAGGGGCCAGGAACCATTTGGCGAGCCCCTGGGACCCCGAGTGAGGTCGGTGGGCCCCGTGCGTGTGGTGGGGAGGTACCAGGAACCGTTTGGGGTGCCGCTGGGACCCCAAGCGCGGTCGCTGGGCCCAGTGCCAGTGAGTGCTGTGGACCATTTGGTGAACTGCTGGGGCCCCGCGCAGGCTCACTGAGGCTTATGCTTGTGCTGGGGAGGTGCCAGGAACTATTTGGCGAGCCGCTGGGATCCCACGTGGGGTAGCTGGGGCTTGTGCGTGCTCTGGGGAGGTGCCAGGGACCGTTTAGTGAGCCGCTGGGGCTCCGCTCAGGCTCACTGAGTCCCGTGCGTGTGCTGGGCAGGTGCCAGGGACCATTTGGCGAACTGCTGGGGCACTGCGCATGCTCACTGAGGCCGGTGGCCTCTTGCGCGTGCTGGGGAGGGGCCAGAAAAGATCTGACGAGCCGGTGGGACCCCGCGCGGTGTGTCTTGGGCCTGTGCGCGCGCTGGGGAGGTGCCAGGGACCATTTTGCGAGCCGCTGGGACCCCGCACGGGGTCGCTGGGCCCAGTGCACGTGCTGGGGAGGGTCAAGGGACCTTTTGGCGAACCGCTGTGGCTCCGCTGAAGCTCGCTGAGTCCCATGCGTGTGCTGGGCAGGTGCCAGGGACCATTTGGCGAACTGCTGGGGCACCGTGCATGCTCACTGAGGCCCGTGCGCGTGCTGGGGAGGTGCCAGGGATCATTTGGCGAGCCTCTGGGACCCCGCGTGGGGATGCTGAGGCCCGTGCGCGCACTGGGGAGGTGCCAGGGACCATTTTGCGAGCCGTTGGGACCCCGCACGCGGTCGCTGGGCCTAGTGCGTGTGCTAGGTTGGTGCCAGGTACATTTTGTTGAGCCATTGGGATCCCATGTGGGATCGCCGGCCCTGTGCGTGCACTGGGGAGGGGCCAGGGACCATTTGGCGAGCCCCTGGGACCCCGAGAGGGGTCGTTGAAACCGTGCGTGTGGTGGGGAGGTGCTAGGGACCATTTGGCGAACTGCTGGGGCCCTGCGCAGGCTCACTGAGGCTTGTGCGCGTGCTGGGGAGGTGCCAGGGACTATCTGACGAGCTGCTGGGATCCCACGTGGGGTCGCTGGGGCTTGTGCGTGCGTTGGGGAGATGCCAGGTATCATTTGGCGAGCCTCTGGGACCCCACGTGGGGATGCTGAGGCCCGTGCGCGCACTGGGGAAGCACCAGGGACCATTTGGTGAGCCGCTGGGACCCCGCGAAGGGTCGCGGGGTCACGTGCTAGCGCTGGGTAGGGGCCAGGGACCATCTGGTGAGTCACTGGGCCCCGTGCGCATGCTGGGGAGGTGCCAGGGACCGTTTGGCAAGACGGTGGGATCCAGGGTGAAGTCGCTGGGGCCCGTGCTCGCTGGGGAAGTGCCAGGGGACATTTGCGAGATGATGGGACCTCGCATGGGGTCGCTGGGCCCAGTGGGCACGCTGGGGAGCTGCCAGGGACCATTTGGCGAGCCTCTAGGACCCTGCACGGGGTCGCTGGGCCCAGTGCGCTTGCTTGGGAGGTTCCAGGGACCTTTTGGCGAACCGCTGGGGCTCCGCTCAGGCTCGCTGAGGCCCGTGAGCGTGCTGGGGAGGTACCAGGGATCGTTTGGCGTGCCACTTTGACCCCGCGCGAAGTCGCTGTGGTCCATGCGCGCGCTGGAGATGTGCCAGGGAACATTTGGCGTGCCGCTGGGACTCCGCGCGGGGTCGCTGGGCCCAGTGCGCATGCTGGGGAGGTGCCAGGGACCATTTGGCGAGCTTCTGGGACTCCGCGCGGGGTCGCTGGGCCCAGGGCGAGTGCCGGGGAGGTACCAGGGATAGTTTGGCGAGCCACTGGGACCCGTTCCGAGGTCGCTGGGGCCCGTGCGCGTGCTGGGGAGGTGCCAGGGACCGTTTGGCGAACCGCTGGGGTCCCGCTGGGGGACGCTGGCCACTAGCGCGCTGGGGAGGGGCCAGAGAAGATCTGGCGAGCCGCTGGGACACCGCCCGGGGTCGCTGGGCCCAGTGCCCGTGCTGGGGAGGGTCCAGGGACCGGTTTGCAAACCGCTGGGGCTCCGCTCAGGCTCGCTGAGTCCAGTGCGTGTGCTGGGCAGGTGACAGGGACCATTTGGCGAACTGCAGGGGCCCCGTGTAGGCTTGCTTAGGCCAGTGCGCGTGCTGGGGATGTGACAGGGACCATTTGCGAGCCGCTGGTACCCCGTGCGGGGTCGCTGGGTACAGTGCGCATGTTGGGGAGGTACCAGGAATTATTTGGAGAGCCGCTCGTACCCCGCGTGCGGTCGCTGGGACCAGTGCGTGTGCTGGGTAGGTGCCAGGTACATTTTGGCGAGCCGTTGGGATCCCATGTGGGGTCGCCGGCCCCGTGCGCGTGCGCTGGGGAGGGGCCAGGGACCATTTGGCGAGCTCCTGGGACCCTGAGTGGGGTCAGTGGGCCCCGTGCGTGTTGTGGGGAGGTACCAGGGACCGTTTGGCGAACCGCTGGGGTCCCGCTGGGGGACGCTGGCCACTAGCGCGCTGGGGAGGGGCCAGAGAAGATCTGGCGAGCCGCTGGGACACCGCCCGGGGTCGCTGGGCCCAGTGCCCGTGCTGGGGAGGGTCCAGGGACCGGTTTGCAAACCGCTGGGGCTCCGCTCAGGCTCGCTGAGTCCAGTGCGTGTGCTGGGCAGGTGACAGGGACCATTTGGCGAACTGCAGGGGCCCCGTGTAGGCTTGCTGAGGCCAGTGCGCGTGCTGGGGATGTGACAGGGACCATTTGCGAGCCGCTGGTACCCCGTGCGGGGTCGCTGGGTACAGTGCGCATGTTGGGGAGGTACCAGGAATTATTTGGAGAGCCGCTCGTACCCCGCGTGCGGTCGCTGGGACCAGTGCGTGTGCTGGGTAGGTGCCAGGTACATTTTGGCGAGCCGTTGGGATCCCATGTGGGGTCGCCGGCCCTGTGCGCGTGCGCTGGGGAGGGGCCAGGGACCATTTGGCGAGCTCCTGGGACCCTGAGTGGGGTCAGTGGGCCCCGTGCGTGTTGTGGGGAGGTACCAGGAACCGTTTGGCATGCTGCTTTGACCACGATTTGGGTCGCTGGTTCCAGGTGCTGGGGACTATTTGGCGAACTGCTGGGGCCCCGTGCAAGCTCACTGAGGCTCGTGCGCGTGCTGGGGAGGTGCAAGGGACTATTTGGCGAGCTGCTGGGATCCCACGTGGGGTCGCTGGGGCTTGTGCGCGCGTTGGGGAGGTGCCATGGACCGTTTGAGCGGGACGCTGGGACCCCGCTGGGGGTTGCTGGCCCCTTGTGCGCTCTGGGGAGGGGCCAGAGAAGATCTGGCGAGCCTCTAGGACCCTGCACGGGGTCGCTGGGCCCAGTGCGCTTGCTTGGGAGGGTCCAGGGACCTTTTGGTGAACCGCTGGGGCTCCGCTCAGGCTCGCTGAGTCCTGTGCGTGTGCTGGGCAGGTGCCAGGGACCATTTGGTGAACTGCTGGGGCACCGCGCATGCTCACTGAGGCCCGTGCGCGTGCTGGGGAGGTGCCAGGGATTATATGGCGAGTAGCTGGGATCCCACGTGGGGTCGCTGGGGCTTTTGCGCACCCTGGGGAGGTGCCAAGGACAATTGGGCGAGCTGCTGGGACCCCGCACGGGGTCGCTTGGCCCTTTGCACACGCTGGGGAGGGGCCAGGGTCCATTTGACGAGCTGCTGGGGCCCATGCACACGCTGGGGATGTGCCAGGGACCATTTGCGAGCTGCTGGGACCCCGCGCGAGGTCGCTGGGCCCAGTGTGCGAGCTGGAGAGGGGCCAGGGACCATTTGACGAGCAGCTGGGGCCCCGCGCTGGCTCACTGAGAACCGTGAGCATGCTGGGAAGGTACCAGGGATCGTTTGGCGTGCCACTTTGACCCCGCGCGAAGTCGCTGTGGTCCATGCGCGCGCTGGAGATGTGCCTGTGACCATTTGCGAGCCGCTGGGACACCTCGCCGGGTCGCTGGGCACAGTGCGCGTTTTGGGGAGGTACCAGGGATTGTTTGGTGAGCCGCTGCGAGCACGAGCACTCCCTGAGGCCCGTGCTCGTGCTGGGGAGGGGCCAGGGACCATTTGGCAAACCGCTGGAAACCCGCGCCGGGTCGCTAGGCCCAGTGTGCGTGCTGGGTTAGTACCAGGGATGTTTTGGCCAGCAGCTGGGACCCCGGTGCGGCGTCGCTGGGGCCCGTGCGCATGCTCGGGAGCTGCCAGGAATTATTTGGAGAGCCGCTCGTACCCCTTGTGTGGTCGTTGGGCCCAGTGAATATGCTGGGTAGGTGCCAGGTACATTTTGGCGAGCCGTTGGGATCCCATGTGGGGTCGCCGTCCCCGTGCGCACGCTGGGGAAGGGCCAGGGACCATTTGGCCAGCTGCTGGGACCCCGGTGCGGCGTCGCTGGGGCCCGTACACATGCTCGGGAGCTGCCAGGAATTATTTGGAGAGCCACTCGTACCCCGTGTGCGGTCGTTGGGCCCAGTGCGTGTGCTGGGTAGGTGCCAGGTACATTTTGGCGAGCCGTTGGGATCCCATGTGGGGTCGCCGGCCCCGTGCGCGTGCGCTGGGGAGGGGCCAGGGACCATTTGGCGAGCTCCTGGGACCCTGAGTGGGGTCAGTGGGCCCCGTGCGTGTTGTGGGGAGGTACCAGGGACCGTTTGGCGAACCGCTGGGGTCCCGCTGGGGGACGCTGGCCACTAGCGCGCTGGGGAGGGGCCAGAGAAGATCTGGCGAGCCGCTGGGACACCGCCCGGGGTCGCTGGGCCCAGTGCCCGTGCTGGGGAGGGTCCAGGGACCGGTTTGCAAACCGCTGGGGCTCCGCTCAGGCTCGCTGAGTCCAGTGCGTGTGCTGGGCAGGTGACAGGGACCATTTGGCGAACTGCAGGGGCCCCGTGTAGGCTTGCTGAGGCCAGTGCGCGTGCTGGGGATGTGACAGGGACCATTTGCGAGCCGCTGGTACCCCGTGCGGGGTCGCTGGGTACAGTGCGCATGTTGGGGAGGTACCAGGAATTATTTGGAGAGCCGCTCGTACCCCGCGTGCGGTCGCTGGGACCAGTGCGTGTGCTGGGTAGGTGCCAGGTACATTTTGGCGAGCCGTTGGGATCCCATGTGGGGTCGCCGGCCCTGTGCGCGTGCGCTGGGGAGGGGCCAGGGACCATTTGGCGAGCTCCTGGGACCCTGAGTGGGGTCAGTGGGCCCCGTGCGTGTTGTGGGGAGGTACCAGGAACCGTTTGGCATGCTGCTTTGACCACGATTTGGGTCGCTGGTTCCAGGTGCTGGGGACTATTTGGCGAACTGCTGGGGCCCCGTGCAAGCTCACTGAGGCTCGTGCGCGTGCTGGGGAGGTGCAAGGGACTATTTGGCGAGCTGCTGGGATCCCACGTGGGGTCGCTGGGGCTTGTGCGCGCGTTGGGGAGGTGCCATGGACCGTTTGAGCGGGACGCTGGGACCCCGCTGGGGGTTGCTGGCCCCTTGTGCGCTCTGGGGAGGGGCCAGAGAAGATCTGGCGAGCCTCTAGGACCCTGCACGGGGTCGCTGGGCCCAGTGCGCTTGCTTGGGAGGGTCCAGGGACCTTTTGGTGAACCGCTGGGGCTCCGCTCAGGCTCGCTGAGTCCTGTGCGTGTGCTGGGCAGGTGCCAGGGACCATTTGGTGAACTGCTGGGGCACCGCGCATGCTCACTGAGGCCCGTGCGCGTGCTGGGGAGGTGCCAGGGATTATATGGCGAGTAGCTGGGATCCCACGTGGGGTCGCTGGGGCTTTTGCGCACCCTGGGGAGGTGCCAAGGACAATTGGGCGAGCTGCTGGGACCCCGCACGGGGTCGCTTGGCCCTTTGCACACGCTGGGGAGGGGCCAGGGTCCATTTGACGAGCTGCTGGGGCCCATGCACACGCTGGGGATGTGCCAGGGACCATTTGCGAGCTGCTGGGACCCCGCGCGAGGTCGCTGGGCCCAGTGTGCGAGCTGGAGAGGGGCCAGGGACCATTTGACGAGCAGCTGGGGCCCCGCGCTGGCTCACTGAGAACCGTGAGCATGCTGGGAAGGTACCAGGGATCGTTTGGCGTGCCACTTTGACCCCGCGCGAAGTCGCTGTGGTCCATGCGCGCGCTGGAGATGTGCCTGTGACCATTTGCGAGCCGCTGGGACACCTCGCCGGGTCGCTGGGCACAGTGCGCGTTTTGGGGAGGTACCAGGGATTGTTTGGTGAGCCGCTGCGAGCACGAGCACTCCCTGAGGCCCGTGCTCGTGCTGGGGAGGGGCCAGGGACCATTTGGCAAACCGCTGGAAACCCGCGCCGGGTCGCTAGGCCCAGTGTGCGTGCTGGGTTAGTACCAGGGATGTTTTGGCCAGCAGCTGGGACCCCGGTGCGGCGTCGCTGGGGCCCGTGCGCATGCTCGGGAGCTGCCAGGAATTATTTGGAGAGCCGCTCGTACCCCTTGTGTGGTCGTTGGGCCCAGTGAATATGCTGGGTAGGTGCCAGGTACATTTTGGCGAGCCGTTGGGATCCCATGTGGGGTCGCCGTCCCCGTGCGCACGCTGGGGAAGGGCCAGGGACCATTTGGCCAGCTGCTGGGACCCCGGTGCGGCGTCGCTGGGGCCCGTACACATGCTCGGGAGCTGCCAGGAATTATTTGGAGAGCCACTCGTACCCCGTGTGCGGTCGTTGGGCCCAGTGCGTGTGCTGGGTAGGTGCCAGGTACATTTTGGCGAGCCGTTGGGATCCCATGTGGGGTCGCCGTCCCCGTGAGCACGCTGGGGAGGGGCCAGGGACAATTTGGCCAGCTGCTGGGACCCCGGTGCGGCGTCGCTGGGGCCCGTGCGCATGCCCGGGAGCTGCCAGGAATTATTTGGAGAGCCACTCGTACCCCGTGTGCGGTCGTTGGGCCCAGTGCGTGTGCTGGGTAGGTGCCAGGTACATTTTGGCGAGCCGTTGGGATCCCATTTGGGGTCGCTGGCCCCGTGTGCGCGCTGGGGAGGGGCCAGGGACCATTTGGCGAGCCCCTGGGACCCCGCGTGCGGTTGCTGGGCCCAGTGCGTGTGCTAGGTAGATGCCAGGTACATTTTGGCGAGCCGTTGGGATCCCATGTGGGGTCGCCGGCCCCGTGCGCGTGCTGGGGAGGTGCCAGGGACTACTTGGCGTGCCGCTGGGATCCCACGTGGGGTAGCTGGGGCTTGTGCGTACTCTGGGGAGGTGCCAGAGACCGCACGGTGTCGCTGGGCCCAGTGCGCGTGCTGGGAAGGGTCCAGGGTCCTTTTGGCGAACCGCTGTGGCTCCGCTCAAGCTCGCTGTGTCCCGTGCGTGTGCTTGGCAGGTGCCTGGGACCATTTGGCGAACTGCTGGGGCACCGTGCATGCTCACTGAGGCCCGTGCACTTGCTGGGGAGGTGCCAGGGATCATTTGGCGAGCCTCTGGGACCCCGCGTGGGGATGCTGAGGCCCGTGCGCGCACTGGGGAGGTGCCAGGGACCGTTTGCCAAGCGGCTGGGACGCCGCTCGTGGTCGCTGCGCCCAGTGTGCATGCTGAGGAGGTACCAGGGATGTTTTGGCGAGCCGCTGGGACCCCGGTGCGGTGTCGCTGGGGCCCGTGCGCATGCTCGGGTGCTGCCAGGAATTATTTGGAGAGCCACTCGTACCCCGCGTGCTGTCGCTGGGACCAGTGCGTATGCTGGGTAGGTGCCAGGTACATTTTGGCGAGCCGTTGGGATCCCATGTGGGGTCGTCGGCCCCGTGCGCGCACTGGGGAGGGGCCAGGGACCATTTGGCGAACTCCTGGGACCCTGAGTGGGGTCAGTGGTCCCCGTGCGTGTGGTGGGGAGGTACCAGGAACCGTTTGGCGTGCAGCTTTGACCCCGAGTTTGGTCGCTGGTTCCAGGTGCTGGGGACTGTTTGGCGAACTGCTGGGGCCCCGCGCAAGCTCACTGAGGCTCGTGCGCGTGCTGGGGAGGTGCAAGGGACTATTTGGCGAGCCGCTGGGATCCCACTTGGGGTCGTTGGGGCTTGTGCGCGCGTTTGGGAGGTGCCAGGGACCGTTTGCCAAGCGGCTGGGACCCCGCTCGTGGTCGCTGGGCCCAGTGTGCATGCTGAGGAGGTACCAGGGATGTTTTGGCGAGCCGCTTTGACCCCGGTGCGGCGTCGCTTTGGCCTGTGCGCATGCTCGGGTGCTGCCAGGAATTATTTGGAGAGCCGCTCGTACCCCGCGTGCGGTCGCTGGGCCTAGTGCGTGTGTTAGGTTGGTGCCAGGTATATTTTGTTGAGCCATTGGGATCCCATGTGGGATCGCCGGCCCTGTGCGTGCGCTGGGGAGGGGCCAGGGACCATTTGGCGAGCCCCTGGGACCCCGAGTGGGGTCGGTGGAACCGTGCGTGTGGTGGGGAGGTGCTGGGGACCGTTTGGCAAACTGCTGGGGCCCTGCGCAGGCTCACTGAGGCTCGTGCGCGTGCTGGGGAGGTGCCAGGGACTATCTGACAAGCTGCTGGGATCCCACGTGGGGTCGCTGGGGCTTGTGCGTGCGTTGGGGAGATGCCAGGGTTCATTTGGCGAGCCTCTGGGACCCCACGTGGGGATGCTGAGGCCTGTGCGCGCACTGGGGAAGCACCAGGGACCATTTGGCGTGCCGCTGGGACCCCACGAAAGGTCGCTGGGTCACGTGCTAGCGCTGGGTAGGGGCCAGGGACCATCTGGTGAGTCGCTGGGCCCCATGCGCATGCTGGGGAGGTGCCAGGGACCGTTTGGCGAGACGGTGGGATCCAGGGTGAAGTCGCTGGGGCCCGTGCTCGCTGGGGAAGTGCCAGGGGACATTTGCGAGATGCTGGGACCTCGCATGGGGTCGCTGGGCCCAGTGGGCACGCTGGGGAGCTGCCAGGGACCATTTGGTGAGCCCCTGGGACCCCGAGCGGGGTCGGTGGGCCCTGTGCGTGTGGTGGGGAGGTGCCTGGGAACATTTGGCGTGCCGCTGGGACACCGAACAGTGTCGCTGGCCCCAGTGCGCGTGCTGGGGAGGTGCCAGGGACCATTTGGCGAGCCGCTGGGACTCCGCGCGGGGTCGCTGGGCCCAGGGCGAGTGCCGGGGAGGTACCAGGGATAGTTTGGCGAGCCACTGGGACCCGTTCCGAGGTCGCTGGGGCCCGTGCGCGTGCTGGGGAGGTGCCAGGGACCGTTTGGCGAACCGCTGGGGTCCCGCTGGGGGTCGCTGGCCACCAGCGCGCTGGGGAGGGGCCAGAGAAGATCTGGCGAGCCGCTGGGACACCGCGCGGGGTCGCTGGGCCCAGTGCCCGCGCAGGGGAGGGTCCAGGGACCTGTTTGCAAACCGCTGGGGCTCCGTTCAGGCTCGCTGAGTCCAGTGCGTGTGCTGGGCAGGTGACAGGGACCATTTGGCGAACTGCAGGGGACCCGTGTAGACTTGCTGAGGCCTGTGCGCGTGCTGGGGAGGTGACAGGGACCATTTGCGAGCTGCTGGTACCCCGTGCGGGGTCGCTGGGTACAGTGCGCATGTTGGGGAGGTACCAGGGATTGTTTGGTGAGCCGCTGGGATCCCACGTGCAGTCGCTGGGGCTTTTGCGCACCCTGGGGAGGTGCCAGGGACAATTGGGTGAGCTGCTGGGACCCCGCACGGGGTCGCTTGGCCCTGTGCACATGCTGGGGAGGGGCCAGGGTCCATTTGACGAGCCACTGGGGTCCGTGCTCACGCTGGGGATGTGCCAGGGACCATTTACGAGCAGCTGGGGTCCCGCGCTGGCTCACTGAGGCCCGTGAGCATGCTGGGGAGGTGCCAGGGATCGTTTGGCGTGCCACTTTGACCCCGCGCGAAATCGCTGTGGTCCATGCGCGCGCTGGAGATGTGCCTGTGACCATTTGCGAGCCGCTGGGACCCCTCGCGGGGTCGCTGGGCACAGTGCGCGTTTTGGGGAGGTACCAGGGATTGTTTGGTGAGCCGCTGCGAGCACGAGCACTCCCTGAGGCCCGTGCTCGTGCTGGGGAGGGGCCAGGGACCATTTGGCAAACCGCTGGGAACCCGCGCCGGGTCGCTAGGTCCAGTGTGCGTGCTGGGTAAGTACCAGGGATGTTTTGGCCAGCCGCTGGGACCCCGATGCGGCGTCGCTGGGGCCTGTGCGCATGCTCAGGAGCTGCCAGGAATTATTTGGAGAGCCGCTCGTACCCCGTGTGCGGTCGTTGGGCCCAGTGCGTATGCTGGGTAGGTGCCAGGTACATTTTGGCGAGCCGCTGGGATCCCACGTGGGGTCGCTGGGGCTTGTGCGTGCTCTGGGGAGGTGCCAGGGACCGTTTAGTGAGCCGCTGGGGCTCCGCTCAGGCTCACTGAGTCCCGTGCGTGTGCTGGGCAGGTGCCAGGGACCATTTGGCGAACTGCTGGGGCACTGCGCATGCTCACTGAGGCCGGTGGCCTCTTGCGCGTGCTGGGGAGGGGCCAGAAAAGATCTGACGAGCCGCTGGGACCCCGCGCGGGGTGTCTGGGGCCTGTGCGCGCACTGGGGAGGTGCCAGGGACCATTTTGCGAGCCGCTGGGACCCCGCACGGGGTCGCTGGGCCCAGTGCACGTGCTGGGGAGGGTCCAGGGACCTTTTGTCGAACCGCTGTGGCTCCGCTCAAGCTCGCTGAGTCCCTTGCGTGTGCTGGGCAGGTGCCAGGGACCATTTGGCGAACTGCTGGGGCACCGTGCATGCTCACTGAGGCCCGTGCGCGTGCTGGGGAGGTGCCAGGGACCATTTTGCAAGCCGCTGGGACCCTGCACGCGGTCGCTGGGCCTAGTGCGTGTGCTATGTTGGTGCCAGGTACATTTTGTTGAGCCATTGGGATCCCATGTGGGATCGCCGGCCCTGTGCGTGCGCTGGGGAGGGGCCAGGGACCATTTGGCGAGCCCCTGGGACCCCGCGTGCGGTTGCTGGGCCCAGTGCGTGTGCTCGGTAGATGCCAGGTACATTTTGGTGAGCCGTTGGGATCCCATGTGGGGTTGCCGGCCACGTGCGTGCGCTGGGGAGGTGCCAGGAACCATTTGGCGAGCCCCTGGGACCCCGAGTGAGGTCGGTGGGCACCGTGCGTGTGGTGGGGAGGTACCAGGAACCGTTTGGGGTGCCGCTGGGACCCCAAGCGGGGTCGCTGGGCCCAGTGCCCGTGCTGGGGAAGTGCTGTGGACCGTTTGGCGAACTGCTGGGGCCCCGC
Organism: Acipenser ruthenus; assembly: GCF_902713425.1. Lineage (NCBI taxonomy): Eukaryota > Metazoa > Chordata > Actinopteri > Acipenseriformes > Acipenseridae > Acipenser > Acipenser ruthenus. The sequence goes on from NC_081238.1 coordinate 4,533,716, forward strand.
GCAGGCTCACTGAGGCTCGAGCATGTGCTGGGGAGGTGCCAGGGACTATTTGGCGAGCCGCTGGGATCCCACGTGGGGTCGCTGGGGCTTGTGCGTGCTCTGGGGAGGTGCCAGGGACCGTTTAGTGAGCCACTGGGGCTCCGCTCAGGCTCACTGAGTCCCGTGCGTGTGCTGGGCAGGTGCCAGGGACCATTTGGCGAACTGCTGGGGCACTGCGCATGCTCACTGAGGCCGGTGGCCTCTTGCGCGTGCTGGGGAGGGGCCAGAAAAGATCTGACGAGCCGCTGGGACCCCGCGCAGGGTGTCTGGGGCTTGTTCGCGCGCTGGGGAGGTGCCAGGGACCATTTTGCGAGCCGCTGGGACACCGCACGGGGTCGCTGGGCCCAGTGCGTGTGCTGGGGAGGGTCCAGGGACCATTTGGCGAACTGCTGGGGCACCGTGCATGCTCACTGAGGCCCGTGCGCGTGCTGGGGAGGTGCCAGGGAACATTTGGCGAGCAGCTGGGATCACATGTGGGGTCTCTGGGGCATGTGCGCGTGCTGGGGAGGTGCCAGGGATTATTTGGCGAGCCGCTGGGATTCCACGTGGGGTCGCTGGTGCTTGTGTGCGCACTGGGGAGGTGCCAGGGACCGTTTGATGAGCTTCTGGGACACCGCTGGGGGTCTCTGGCCCCTTGCGCATGCTGGGGAGGGGCCAGAGAAGATGTGGCGTGCCGCTGGGACCCCGCGCGGGGTGTCTGGGGCCCGTGAGCGTGCTGGGGAGGTGCCAGAGACCATTTAGCGAGCCTCTGGGAACCCGTGCAGGATCGCTGGTGCCAAGGCACGTGCTGGGGAGGTGCCAGGGACGGTTTGGCGAGCCGCTGGGACCCCGCATGGGGTTGCTAGTGTCCCTGCTAGCGCTGAGGAGGTACCAGGGATTTTTTGGCGAGCCGCTGGGACCGCCCGCTGGGTTGCTGGGCACTGTGAGTACGCTGGGTCGTTGGGGCCCGTGCGCGTCCTGAGGAGGTGCCAGGGAGCATTTGGCGAGTAGATGGGACCCCGCGTGGGGTCGCTAGTGTACGTGCGTACACTGGGGATTTGCCAGGGACTATTTTCGAGCTGGTGGGACCCAGCACGTGGTCGCTGGGGCCCGTGCGCGTGCTGGGGAGGTGCCACTGACCATTTGGCGAGCTACTGGGATCCAGCGTAAGGTCACTGGGCCCCGTGCGTGCTTTGTGGAGTGGCCAGGGACCATTCAGCGAGCTGCTAGGTACCCGCGCAGGATCGCTGGTGCCCGGGCACGTGCTGGGGAGGTGCCAGGGACCATTTGGCGAACTGCTGGGGCACCGTGCATGCTCACTGAGGCCCGTGCGCGTGCTGGGGAGGTGCCAGGGAATATCTGACGAGCTGCTGGGATCCCACTTGGGGTCGCTGGGGCTTGTGCGCGCGTTGGGGAGGTGCCAGGGATGTTTTGGCGAGCCGCTTGGACCCCGGTGCGGCGTCGCTGGGGCCCGTGCGCATGCTCGGGTGCTGCCAGGAATTATTTGGAGAGCCGCTCGTACCCCGCGTGCGGTCGCTGGGCCTAGTGCGTGTGGTGGGGAGGTGCCTGGGAACATTTGGCGTGCCGCTGGGACACCGAACAGTGTCGCTGGCCCCAGTGCGTGTGCTGGGGAGGTGCCAGGGACCATTTGGCGAGCCGCTGGGACTCCACGCGGGGTCGCTGGGCCCAGGGCGAGTGCCGGGGAGGTACCAGGAATAGTTTGGCGAGCCACTGGGACCCGTTCCGAGGTCGCTGGGGCCCGTGCGCGTGCTGGGGAGGTGCCAGGGACCGTTTGGCGAACCGCTGGGGTCCCGCTGGGGGTCGCTGGCCACCAGCGCGCTGGGGAGGGGCCAGAGAAGATCTGGCGAGCCGCTGGGACACCGCGCGGGGTCGCTGGGCCCAGTGCCCGTGCTGGGGAGGGTCCAGGGACCTGTTTGCAAACCGCTGGGGCTCCGCTCAGGCTCGCTGAGTCCAGTGCGTGTGCTGGGCAGGTGACAGGGACCATTTGGCGAACTGCAGGGGACCCGTGTAGGCTTGCTGAGGCCTGTGCGCGTGCTGGGGAGGTGACAGGGACCATTTGCGAGCTGCTGGTACCCCGTGCGGGGTCGCTGGGTACAGTGCGCATGTTGGGGAGGTACCAGGGATCGTTTGGTGAGCCGCTGGGATCCCACGTGCGGTCGCTGGGGCTTTTGCGCACCCTGGGGAGGTGCCAGGGACAATTGGGTGAGCTGCTGGGACCCCGCACGGGGTCGCTTGGCCCTGTGCACATGCTGGGGAGGGGCCAGGGTCCATTTGACGAGCCGCTGGGGCCCGTGCTCATGCTGGGGATGTGCCAGGGACCATTTGCGAGCAGCTGGGGCCCCGCGCTGGCTCACTGAGGCCCGTGAGCATGCTGGGGAGGTGCCAGGGATCGTTTGGCGTGCCACTTTGACCCCGCGCGAAGTCGCTGTGGTCCATGCGCGCGCTGGAGATGTGCCTGTGACCATTTGCGAGCCGCTGGGACCCCTCGCGGGGTCGCTGGGCACAGTGCGCGTTTTGGGGAGGTACCAGGGATTGTTTGGTGAGCCGCTGCGAGCACGAGCACTCCCTGAGGCCCGTGCTCGTGCTGGGGAGGGGCCAGGGACCATTTGGCAAACCGCTGGGAACCCGCGCCGGGTCGCTAGGTCCAGTGTGCGTGCTGGGTAAGTACCAGGGATGTTTTGGCCAGCCGCTGGGACCCCGGTGCGGCGTCGCTGGGGCCTGTGCGCATGCTCGGGAGCTGCCAGGAATTATTTGGAGAGCCGCTCGTACCCCGTGTGCGGTCGTTGGGCCCAGTGCGTATGCTGGGTAGGTGCCAGGTACATTTTGGCGAGCCGCTGGGATCCCACGTGGGGTCGCTGGGGCTTGTGCGTGCTCTGGGGAGGTGCCAGGGACCGTTTAGTGAGCCGCTGGGGCTCCGCTCAGGCTCACTGAGTCCCGTGCGTGTGCTGGGCAGGTGCCAGGGACCATTTGGCGAACTGCTGGGGCACTGCGCATGCTCACTGAGGCCGGTGGCCTCTTGCGCGTGCTGGGGAGGGGCCAGAAAAGATCTGACGAGCCGCTGGGACCCCGCGCGGGGTGTCTGGGGCCTGTGCGCGCACTGGAGAGGTGCCAGGGACCATTTTGCGAGCCGCTGGGACCCCGCACGGGGTCGCTGGGCCCAGTGCGTGTGCTGGGGAGGGTCCAGGGACCATTTGGCGAACTGCTGGGGCACCGTGCATGCTCACTGATGCCCGTGCGCGTGCTGGGGAGGTGCCAGGGAACATTTGGCGAGCAGCTGGGATCACATGTGGGGTCTCTGGGGCATGTGCGCGTGCTGGGGAGGTGCCAGGGATTATTTGGCGAGCCGCTGGGATTCCACGTGGGGTCGCTGGTGCTTGTGTGCGCACTGGGGAGGTGCCAGGGACCGTTTGATGAGCTTCTGGGACACCGCTGGGGGTCTCTGGCCCCTTGCGCATGCTGGGGAGGGGCCAGAGAAGATGTGGCGTGCCGCTGGGACCCCGCGCGGGGTGTCTGGGGCCCGTGAGCGTGCTGGGGAGGTGCCAGAGACCATTTAGCGAGCCTCTGGGAACCCGTGCAGGATCGCTGGTGCCAAGGCACGTGCTGGGGAGGTGCCAGGGACGGTTTGGCGAGCCGCTGGGACCCCGCATGGGGTTGCTAGTGTCCCTGCTAGCGCTGAGGAGGTACCAGGGATTTTTTGGCGAGCCGCTGGGACCGCCCGCTGGGTTGCTGGGCACTGTGAGTACGCTGGGTCGTTGGGGCCCGTGCGCGTCCTGAGGAGGTGCCAGGGAGCATTTGGCGAGTAGATGGGACCCCGCGTGGGGTCGCTAGTGTACGTGCGTACACTGGGGATTTGCCAGGGACTATTTTCGAGCTGGTGGGACCCAGCACGTGGTCGCTGGGGCCCGTGCGCGTGCTGGGGAGGTGCCACTGACCATTTGGCGAGCTACTGGGATCCAGCGTAAGGTCACTGGGCCCCGTGCGTGCTTTGTGGAGTGGCCAGGGACCATTTAGCGAGCTGCTAGGTACCCGCGCAGGATCGCTGGTGCCCGGGCACGTGCTGGGGAGGTGCCAGGGACCATTTGGCGAACTGCTGGGGCACCGTGCATGCTCACTGAGGCCCGTGCGCGTGCTGGGGAGGTGCCAGGGAATATCTGACGAGCTGCTGGGATCCCACTTGGGGTCGCTGGGGCTTGTGCGCGCGTTGGGGAGGTGCCAGGGATGTTTTGGCGAGCCGCTTGGACCCCGGTGCGGCGTCGCTGGGGCCCGTGCGCATGCTCGGGTGCTGCCAGGAATTATTTGGAGAGCCGCTCGTACCCCGCGTGCGGTCGCTGGGCCTAGTGCGTGTGGTGGGGAGGTGCCTGGGAACATTTGGCGTGCCGCTGGGACACCGAACAGTGTCGCTGGCCCCAGTGCGTGTGCTGGGGAGGTGCCAGGGACCATTTGGCGAGCCGCTGGGACTCCACGCGGGGTCGCTGGGCCCAGGGCGAGTGCCGGGGAGGTACCAGGAATAGTTTGGCGAGCCACTGGGACCCGTTCCGAGGTCGCTGGGGCCCGTGCGCGTGCTGGGGAGGTGCCAGGGACCGTTTGGCGAACCGCTGGGGTCCCGCTGGGGGTCGCTGGCCACCAGCGCGCTGGGGAGGGGCCAGAGAAGATCTGGCGAGCCGCTGGGACACCGCGCGGGGTCGCTGGGCCCAGTGCCCGTGCTGGGGAGGGTCCAGGGACCTGTTTGCAAACCGCTGGGGCTCCGCTCAGGCTCGCTGAGTCCAGTGCGTGTGCTGGGCAGGTGACAGGGACCATTTGGCGAACTGCAGGGGACCCGTGTAGGCTTGCTGAGGCCTGTGCGCGTGCTGGGGAGGTGACAGGGACCATTTGCGAGCTGCTGGTACCCCGTGCGGGGTCGCTGGGTACAGTGCGCATGTTGGGGAGGTACCAGGGATCGTTTGGTGAGCCGCTGGGATCCCACGTGCGGTCGCTGGGGCTTTTGCGCACCCTGGGGAGGTGCCAGGGACAATTGGGTGAGCTGCTGGGACCCCGCACGGGGTCGCTTGGCCCTGTGCACATGCTGGGGAGGGGCCAGGGTCCATTTGACGAGCCGCTGGGGCCCGTGCTCACGCTGGGGATGTGCCAGGGACCATTTGCGAGCAGCTGGGGCCCCGCGCTGGCTCACTGAGGCCCGTGAGCATGCTGGGGAGGTGCCAGGGATCGTTTGGCGTGCCACTTTGACCCCGCGCGAAGTCGCTGTGGTCCATGCGCGCGCTGGAGATGTGCCTGTGACCATTTGCGAGCCGCTGGGACCCCTCGCGGGGTCGCTGGGCACAGTGTGCGTTTTGGGGAGGTACCAGGGATTGTTTGGTGAGCCGCTGCGAGCACGAGCACTCCCTGAGGCCCGTGCTCGTGCTGGGGAGGGGCCAGGGACCATTTGGCAAACCGCTGGGAACCCGCGCCGGGTCGCTAGGTCCAGTGTGCGTGCTGGGTAAGTACCAGGGATGTTTTGGCCAGCCGCTGGGACCCCGGTGCGGCGTCGCTGGGGCCTGTGCGCATGCTCGGGAGCTGCCAGGAATTATTTGGAGAGCCGCTCGTACCCCGTGTGCGGTCGTTGGGCCCAGTGCGTATGCTGGGTAGGTGCCAGGTACATTTTGGCGAGCCGCTGGGATCCCACGTGGGGTCGCTGGGGCTTGTGCGTGCTCTGGGGAGGTGCCAGGGACCGTTTAGTGAGCCGCTGGGGCTCCGCTCAGGCTCACTGAGTCCCGTGCGTGTGCTGGGCAGGTGCCAGGGACCATTTGGCGAACTGCTGGGGCACTGCGCATGCTCACTGAGGCCGGTGGCCTCTTGCGCGTGCTGGGGAGGGGCCAGAAAAGATCTGACGAGCCGCTGGGACCCCGCGCGGGGTGTCTGGGGCCTGTGCGCGCACTGGGGAGGTGCCAGGGACCATTTTGCGAGCCGCTGGGACCCCGCACGGGGTCGCTGGGCCCAGTGCACGTGCTGGGGAGGGTCCAGGGACCTTTTGTCGAACCGCTGTGGCTCCGCTCAAGCTCGCTGAGTCCCTTGCGTGTGCTGGGCAGGTGCCAGGGACCATTTGGCGAACTGCTGGGGCATCGTGCATGCTCACTGAGGCCCGTGCGCGTGCTGGGGAGGTGCCAGGGACCATTTTGCGAGCCGCTGGGACCCTGCACGCGGTCGCTGGGCCTAGTGCGTGTGCTATGTTGGTGCCAGGTACATTTTGTTGAGCCATTGGGATCCCATGTGGGATCGCCGGCCCTGTGCGTGCACTGGGGAGGGTCCAGGGACCATTTCGCGAACTGCTGGGGCACCGTGCATGCTCACTGAGGCCCGTGCGCGTGCTGGGGAGGTGCCAGGGAACATTTGGCGAGCAGCTGGGATCACATGTGGGGTCTCTGGGGCATGTGCGCGCACTGGGGAGGTGCCAGGGACCATTTTGCGAGCCGCTGGGACCCCGCACGGGGTCGCTGGGCCCAGTGCACGTGCTGGGGAGGGTCCAGGGACCTTTTGGCGAACCGCTGTGGCTCCGCTCAAGCTCGCTGAGTCCCTTGCGTGTGCTGGGCAGGTGCCAGGGACCATTTGGCGAACTGCTGGGGCACCGTGCATGCTCACTGAGGCCCGTGCGCGTGCTGGGGAGGTGCCAGGGACCATTTTGCGAGCCGCTGGGACCCCGCACGCGGTCGCTGGGCCTAGTGCGTGTGCTAGGTTGGTGCCAGGTACATTTTGGTGAGCCGTTGGGATCCCATGTGGGGTCGCCGGCCCCGTGCGTGCGCTGGGGAGGTGCCTGGAACCGTTTGGGGTGCCGCTGGGACCCCAAGCGGGGTCGCTGGGCCCAGTGCCCGTGCTGGGGAAGTGCTGTGGACCGTTTGGCGAACTGCTGGGGCCCCGCGCAGGCTCACTGAGGCTCGAGCATGTGCTGGGGAGGTGCCAGGGACTATTTGGCGAGCCGCTGGGATCCCACGTGGGGTCGCTGGGGCTTGTGCGTGCTCTGGGGAGGTGCCAGGGACCGTTTAGTGAGCCGCTGGGGCTCCGCTCAGGCTCACTGAGTCCCGTGCGTGTGCTGGGCAGGTGCCAGGGACCATTTGGCGAGCCCCTGGGACCCCGAGTGAGGTCGGTGGGCCCCGTGCGTGTGGTGGGGAGGTACCAGGAACCGTTTGGGGTGCCGCTGGGACCCCAAGCGGGGTCGCTGGGCCCAGTGCCCGTGCTGGGGAAGTGCTGTGGACCGTTTGGCGAACTGCTGGGTCCCCGCGCAGGCTCACTGAGGCTCGAGCATGTGCTGGGGAGGTGCCAGGGACTATTTGGTGAGCCGTTGGGATCCCATGTGGGGTCGCCGGCCCCGTGCGTGCGCTGGGGAGGTGCCTGGAACCATTTGGCGAGCCCCTGGGACCCCGAGTGAGGTCGGTGGGCCCCGTGCGTGTGGTGGGGAGGTACCAGGAACCGTTTGGGGTGCCGCTGGGACCCCAAGCGGGGTCGCTGGGCCCAGTGCCCGTGCTGGGGAAGTGCTGTGGACCGTTTGGCGAACTGCTGGGGCCCCGCGCAGGCTCACTGAGGCTCGAGCATGTGCTGGGGAGGTGCCAGGGACTATTTGGCGAGCCGCTGGGATCCCACGTGGGGTCGCTGGGGCTTGTGCGTGCTCTGGGGAGGTGCCAGGGACCGTTTAGTGAGCCGCTGGGGCTCCGCTCAGGCTCACTGAGTCCCGTGCGTGTGCTGGGCAGGTGCCAGGGACCATTTGGCGAACTGCTGGGGCACTGCGCATGCTCACTGAGGCCGGTGGCCTCTTGCGCGTGCTGGGGAGGGGCCAGAAAAGATCTGACGAGCCGCTGGGACCCCGCGCAGGGTGTCTGGGGCCTGTGAGCGCGCTGGGGAGGTGCCAGGGACCATTTTACGAGCCGCTGGGACCCCGCACGGGGTCGCTGGGCCCAGTGCGTGTGCTGGGGAGGGTCCAGGGACCATTTGGCGAACTGCTGGGGCACCGTGCATGCTCACTGAGGCCCGTGCGCGTGCTGGGGAGGTGCCAGGGAACATTTGGCGAGCAGCTGGGATCACATGTGGGGTCTCTGGGGCATGTGCGCGTGCTGGGGAGGTGCCAGGGATTATTTGACGAGCCGCTGGGATCCCACGTGGGGTCGCTGGTGCTTGTGTGCGCACTGGGGAGGTGCCAGGGACCGTTTGATGAGCTGCTGGGACACCGCTGGGGGTCTCTGGCCCCTTGCGCATGCTGGGGAGGGGCCAGAGAAGATGTGGCGTGCCGCTGGGACCCCGCGCGGGGTGTCTGGGGCCCGTGAGCGTGCTGGGGAGGTGCCAGAGACCATTTAGCGAGCCTCTGGGAACCCGTGCAGGATCGCTGGTGCCAAGGCACGTGCTGGGGAGGTGCCAGGGACGGTTTGGCGAGCCGCTGGGACCCCGCATGGGGTCGCTAGTGTCCCTGCTAGCGCTGAGGAGGTACCAGGGATTGTTTGGCGAGCCGCTGGGACCGCGCGCGGGGTTGCTGGGCACTGTGAGTACGCTGGGTCGTTGGGGCCCGTGCGCGTCCTGAGGAGGTGCCAGGGAGCATTTGGCGAGTAGATGGGACCCCGCGTGGGGTCGCTAGTGTACGTGCGTACACTGGGGATTTGCCAGGGACTATTTTCGAGCTGGTGGGACCCAGCACGTGGTCGCTGGGGCCCGTGCGCGTGCTGGGGAGGTGCCACTGACCATTTGGCGAGCTACTGGGATCCAGCGTAAGGTCATTGGGCCCCGTGCGTGCTTTGTGGAGTGGCCAGGGACCATTTAGCGAGCTGCTAGGTACCCGCGCAGGATCGCTGGTGCCCGGGCACGTGCTGGGGAGGTGCCAGGGACCATTTGGCGAACTGCTGGGGCACCGTGCATGCTCACTGAGGCCCGTGCGCGTGCTGGGGAGGTGCAAGGGAATATCTGACGAGCTGCTGGGATCCCACGTGGGGTCGCTGGGGCTTGTGCGTGCGTTGGGGAGGTGCCAGGGACCGTTTGAGCGGGACGCTGGGACCCCGCTGGGGGTTGCTGGCCCCTTGTGCGCTCTGGGGAGGGGCCAGAGAAGATCTGGCTAGCCTCTAGGACCCTGCACGGGGTCGCTGGGCCCAGTGCGCTTGCTTGGGAGGGTCCAGGGACCTTTTGGCGAACCGCTGGGGCTCCGCACAGGCTCGCTGAGTCCTGTGCGTGTGCTGGGCAGGTGCCAGGGACCATTTGGCGAGCCCCTGGGACCCCGAGTGAGGTCGGTGGGCCCCGTGCGTGCTGGGGAGGTGCCAGGGATTATATGGCGAGTAGCTGGGATCCCACGTGGGGTCGCTGGGGCTTTTGCGCACCCTGGGGAGGTGCCAGGGACAATTGGACGAGCTGCTGGGACCCCGCACGCGGTCGCTTGGCCCTGTGCACACACTGGGGAGGGGCCAGGGTCCATTTGACGAGCCGCTGGGGCCCGTGCTCATGCTGGGGATGTGCCAGGGACCATTTGCGAGCTGCTGGGACCCCGCGCGACGTCGCTGGGCCCAGTGTGCGAGCTGGGGAGGGGCCAGGGACCATTTGACGAGCAGCTGGGGCCCCGCGCTGGCTCACTGAGGCCCGTGAGCATGCTGGGGAGGTACCAGGGATCGTTTGGCGTGACACTTTGACCCCGCGCGAAGTCGCTGTGGTCCATGCGCGCGCTGGAGATGTGCCTGTGACCATTTGCGAGCCGCTGGGACCCCTCGCGGGGTCGCTGGGCACAGTGCGCGTTTTGGGGAGGTACCAGGGATTGTTTGGTGAGCCGCTGCGAGCACGAGCACTCCCTGAGGCCCGTGCTCGTGCTGGGGAGGTGCCAGGGACCATTTGGCAAACCGCTGGGAACCCGCGCCGGGTCGCTAGGCCCAGTGTGCGTGCTGGGTAAGTACCAGGGATGTTTTGGCCAGCCGCTGGGACCCCGGTGCGGCGTCGCTAGGGCCCGTGCGCATGCTCGGGAGCTGCCAGGAATTATTTGGAGAGCCACTCGTACCCCGTGTGCGGTCGTTGGGCCCAGTGCGTGTGCTGGGTAGGTGCCAGGTACATTTTGGCGAGCCGTTGGGATCCCATGTGGGGTCGCTGGCCCCGTGTGCGCCCTGGGGAGGGGCCAGGGACCATTTGGCGAGCCCCTGGGACCCCGCGTGCGGTTGCTGGGCCCAGTGCGTGTGCTAGGTAGATACCAGGTACATTTTGGCAAGCCGTTGGGATCCCATGTGGGGTCGCCGGCCCCGTGCGCGCGCTGGGGAGGGGCCAGGAACCATTTGGCGAGCCCCTATGACCCCGAGTGAGGTCGGTGGGCCCCGTGCGTGTGGTGGGGAGGTATCAGGAACCGTTTGGGGTGCCGCTGGGACCCCAAGTGGGGTCGCTGGGCCCAGTGCCCGTGCTGGGGAAGTGCTGTGGACCGTTTGGCGAACTGCTGGGGCCCCACGCAGGCTCACTGAGGCTTGTGCATGTGCTGGGGAGGTGCCAGGGAGTATTTGGCGAGCCGCTGGGATCCCACGTGGGGTAGCTGGGGCTTGTGCGTGATCTGGGGAGGTGCCAGGGACCGTTTAGTGAGCCGCTGGGGCTCCGCTCAGGCTCACTGAGTCCCGTGCGTGTGCTGGGCAGGTGCCAGGGACCATTTGGCGAACTGCTGGGGCACTGCGCATGCTCACTGAGGCCGGTGGCCTCTTGCGCGTGCTGGGGAGGGGCCAGAAAAGATCTGACGAGCAGCTGGGACCCCGCACGGGGTCGCTGGGCCCAGTGCACGTGCTGGGGAGGGTCCAGGGACCTTTTGGCGAACCGCTGTGGCTCCGCTCAAGCTTGCTGAGTCCCGTGCATGTGCTGGGCAGGTGCCAGGGATCATTTGGCGAACTGCTGGGGCACCGTGCATGCTCACTGAGGCCCGTGCGCGTGCTGGGGAGGTGCCAGGGATCATTTGGTGAGCCTCTGGGACCCCGCGTGGGGATGCTGAGGTCTGTGCGTGCACTGGGGAGGGGCCAGGGACCATTTGGCGAGCCCCTGGGACCCCGAGTGGGGTCGGTGGAACCGTGCGTGTGGTGGGGAGGTGCTGGGTACCGTTTGGCGACCTGCTGGGGCCCTGCGCAGGCTCACTGAGGCTCGTGCGCGTGCTGGGGAGGTGCCAGGGACTATCTGACGAGCTGCTGGGAACCCACGTGGGGTCGCTTGGGCTTGTGCGTGCGTTGGGGAGGGGCCAGGGACCATTTGGCGAGCCCCTGGGACCCCGCGTGCGGTTGCTGGGCCCAGTGCGTGTGCTAGGTAGATGCCAGGTACATTTTGGTGAGCCGTTGGGATCCCATGTGGGGTCGCCGGCTCCGTGCACACGCTGGGGAGGTGCCAGGGACCATTTGTTGAGCCGCTAGGACCCCGCACAGGGTCGCTGGGCCCAGTGCGCGTGCTGGGGAGGTGCCAGGGACCGTTTGGCGAGCCGCTGGGACCCCGAGTGGGGTATCTAGTGTCTGTGCGTGTGCTGGGGAGGTGCTAAGGACCATTTGGCTAGCCGCTGGCACCCCGCACTGGGTTGCTGGGGCTCGTGTGCGTGCTGGGGCTGTGCTAGGTACCATTTTGCGAGCAGCTGGGACCCCGTGCGGGGTCAATCGGGCCCATCCGCGCGCTGGGGAGTGGCCAGGGACGGTTTGGCAAGCCGCTGTGACCCCGCGTTGGGTGGCAGTGCCCAGTGCACCCGCTGGGAAGGTGCCAGGGACCGTTTGGCGAGCCGCTGGCACCCCATTTGAGGTCGCTGGTGCCCGTGTGCGTGCGCTGGGGTGGTGCCAGGGACCATTTGTCGAGCCGCTAGGACACCACACGGAGTCTCTGGGGCACGTGCACGTCCTGGGGAGGTGCTAGGGAGCATTTGGCGAGTAGATGGGACCCTGCGTAGGGTCGCTGGTGCCCGCGTACGTGTTGGGGAGGTGCCAGGGAGCATTTGGTGAGCCGCTGGGACCCCGCGCGGGGTCGCTGGCGCCCGTGCGCACACTTGGGAGATGTCAGGGACCATTTTGCGAGCCGCTGGGACACTGCGCAGGTTTATTGGTCCCTGTGCGTGCGTTGGGGAGGTGCTAGGGACCATTTTCAGAGCCCCTGGGAACCCGCATTGGGTCGCTGGGTCCAGTGTGCGCGCTGGGTAGGTGCTAGGGACCATTTGGCGAGCCGTACCATTTGGGGTATAATTCTTCATTTCAAGACTGTTCCAGCTTTTTTCACATTTAAATACTTGTAACTAAACAACTTATGAATTTCCACGGTGCATAAACAGATTATACGATTAATTCTGTTTAAATTGTGTATGATGTAATTATTAACCTATTTTGAATTATTTCATGATAAAATATATGAATGCATTACTAAATGTTTAGTATTATATTTAGAATCTTAATTGCAACTGAATATATAGTTATTTTTTCTTAGACATTCTTTATTATACATTGAAAACAAATTATTACAATCTAATAGAATCTTTTTCTTATTTTTGTAACTTTTAAAATAAAAGTATTTTAACTTTCAACAAAATGTATCTGTTTGTTAAATAAGCACTGACATACATTGAATTGAACCAAAGCTGAATATTGTCTAAAACATAGTCATATGTCACATGAATCATATTTTATAGTCAGAATTATATGATTACATGTAGAATACATGTTCATATGTTCAGTGTAACCTTTGATTCCACTTAAATATGAATGTAGTTTTTATGGTGACATTGAAGGATATTATGAAAAAAGAACCCTACATAATTTATAGTAAAATATTGGCTTGAGATAAATACAGGCATGTCTATAGATGGTATTCAAATGATGTGTACTTGTCTTAAGATAGTGTAATGATTTATGCTGACAATTACTTTATCATAAATTGTATTATTATTATTATTAGTTTATTTAGCAGACACCTTTAACCAAGGCGACTTACAGAGACTAGGGTGTGTGAATTATGCATCAGCTGCAGAGTCACTTACAATTACGTCTCACCCGAAAGACGGAGCACAAAGAGGTGAAGTGACTTGCTCAGGGTCACACAATGAGTCAGTGGCTGAGGTGGGATTTGAACCGGGGACCACCTGGTTACAAGTCTGTTTCTTTAACTACTGGGGACCTCCTGGTTACAAGCCAGATTCTTTAACCACTGGACTACACAGCCCCTCAGTGTATTGTGAGGGTCTGGAACCAGCTCCCCAGGAATGTTGTTGAAGCTGACACCCTGGGATCCTTCAAGAAGCTGCTTGATGAGATTCTGGGATCAATAAGCTTACTAACAACCAAACGAGCAAGATGGGCTGAATGGTCTCCTCTTATTTGTAAACTTTCTTATGTTCTTATGTTCTTAATAATACAGTGTAATAATACTGCACACTGTATCTGAGCCGGAGGTTGAACAGCTGCTGCATTCAAACAAGCCAGGTGACTGGTTCACCACGATGGACCGCAAAGATGCCTATTTCCATATCCCCATGAAACCAGCACACATGAGGTACCTGCAGTTCACCTTTCAGGGAACAGCGTACGAGTTCCGCTGTTTGGCCTCTCTCTAGCTCCCTGTGCATTTTTCGAAGTGCATGGAAGCTACTCTGGCCCCAATGAGACTCAAAGGTATCAGAGTTCTGAATTATTTGGACGACTAGCTCTTGTGCCCAGTCTCCAGCTCAGGAAAAGTTGGGTCTTACGCTGAATCATGCAAAGAGCCAGCTCATGCTATCTTAGACAGCATGCTATCTGGGAGTGTGCTTGGACTACAGGTCCATGCTGTCCACTCTGTCGAATGGAAGAGTGCAGAGAATAGCTACCTGTATAGAGCTTTTTCAGCTCAACAAAGCGCTCACTGGGTCTCTTGGTTCAACATCACCACCTATTGGCAGTGTCTCATCACTCTCTAAAGGCACTCTCTTGGTGTAATCAGCCTGCCCATCTACACCTCGGCGTAACATTGGGCAGTGTCACCAGAAGGGAGGTCGTCTCCATGGACGCATCCTGCCTGGTCTGGGGCACTGTGTGGAATGGCAGGGGGTGCAGGGGGTGTGGAACCCTCCTTGGCGGGGTCTCCACCTCAATATTTTAGAGTTGCAGGCAATTTACTTGGCCTTGCAATAATGTTTGCAGGAGGTTTGAGGGAGATATGTGCTTGTCCGTACAGACACACAACAGTGGTGGCATACATCAACCACCAGGGTGGCCTCAGATCTCCCAGTCTCCATCGCGTGGCCCGCAAGCTTTTGCTCTGGGTGCTCCGCTGTGTCTGGAGAAAATCAGACAGAACCGGGCCAAGGAACTCTTAGTAGCCCTTTATTGGCCCAGGAAACTGGTTTTCAGCTGATACATCTCCTGAGTGGCCAGCTGTGGACACTGCCCAAGCACATCAACCTGCTCAGGCAAGCGTGGGGGACCTTATGGCATCCCAATCCATCAAGCCTGCAGTTCTGGCTCTGGTCCTTGAACGTCTGCCTTTGAGCTGTCTGGGTCTTTCCAATACGATTATTGACACCCTGCAAAATGCCAGAGCAGCATCCACGCGTTCCTAGTACTGATAGAAGTAGGACACCTTTCAGACGTGGTGCCTGCCTCGGGGGTTCGGCCCCATGGTCTGTCCCATGGCAATTATACTGCAATTTGTGCAGAACCTGTTTTACGAGGGGAAATCCCTATTTCAGTTTGCCATGTCAAAATTGACTCAGTCTCCCCAGCTTTGGCTGACTATGAAGGATATTGTTCCTCGCTGGAGACATAACGTGGTGCTTGAAGCACTTATGAAGCCTCCATTTGAGCCCTTGCATTCAGCTGAGCTGAAATTTGTATTGCTAAAGCAGCTTTCTTGCTTGCAATCACTTCTGCAAAGCAGGTGAGTGAGATGCAGGCAATCTCAATTGCAAAAGCCTGCTTAATTTTTGCAGAAGCCACCAAACCAGCTTTTTTGCCCAAAACTATCTCAGCATTTCATATCAACTAGTCTGGAATTGGAGGCTTTCCATCCACCTCCTTTCCAGTCAGACAGAGAGCGGCAGCTCCATACAGTACATTCTGTCTTGTGCGGGCACTAGTGTATTATATTGACAGGACCTGTTTTAAATACCATTATACACAGCTGTAACAATTACTATGTTCATACAATTATTAATTTGAGATTCAGCTTTTACCAGGGAGCTCCACTAAATCCCTTGTTAAGAAAGATACAGGGTATTAAAGCTTGTGACAGAATAGCCGTCTGCCATGTGGGTGCGTGCATTCGCTGCTGAGTGACAGCCAGGTGATCGAGATGGAGTTGAAGTTGATACGCACCCCGCAGGTGAACAGGATTTATTTACATATCAACACACAGCTCATGTGACACTACCATCAATGACAGAGCGCATGGAGCACATACAACACAGTGTACGAAAACTTAGGTAGGATCTACAATATCTAAACTATATACACACACACCATATTTAAATAAATCAATCAATCACTAAATAAATAAATAATTTGAATGTTTTTTTCAGCAGCTACTAAACAGCATCCTGTGTGATGTCATGGACAGTGTGAAGATGGAATCTAACCCAGTTAAAGAGGAGTTCCTTGAACATAAACTTGCCCCTTTTAGAGTGGAGTTCTCTAGACTGGTTTCCCACCCCATTAAACAGGTGCTCTATGAGATGCAAAGTGACTGCAGTCAGCCAGAGGTCTCTGAGATTAAAGCTGAGCACAATGAATTGGAGATCCCACAGACCGAAGAACCCCTTCCTGTTAAACAAGAAGAGGTGATGGAAATTGTGTGTATTAAATCAGGACCCTGAAGTAGAGTTTGACCACATGGAACCAGGGAAGGAAGAATCTGAGGATTTCAAACCAAACATCCCTGAGCTGGAGCCTGTACGCCTGCAGGAGTGTAGTGTGGTGCTGGAGGGAATATGCATGAGAGAGCAAGGAGTTGGAGAGGAAGGCTCTCCCAACAGCATGCAAGGAGATGGAAAGGAAGACAGACGGTCATGTTCAGAATACAGTCTAACCGGTTAGTGACTCCCAGTAGCTGTGACATTTTTGTCGCAGGGCACACTATTATATATAAGTTCCGACTACGTCACTGGGGATTTGCACCCCAGAAATATATTTGAATATCTAAACAATTCAGGCTAAAGAGAGCAACACAGGTTCAATTATATTCTGGAGGGGAGCCACACCACCGACCAACAAACACCCAGGAATGGACAGCACACCAAAAACTGTAATTAGTGGACAGCAGTTTTATACAACAATTGTTAAAACCCACTAACAACAAGAGAAGTGATTAATAAAAAAATAAAAAAACAAAACAGCAAGATAACAAAGGAAAAAAAACTGAACAAAACAAACTATTTAAATCAAACACACAAAACACAACAGGGTTAATACAATAATTAGACACAATATACAGTAAGACCATACAGTCCAAATGATGAAACGTCAGTCACAAGGCAAGGACCATTTGTTAGAAACAGAGAGTCGGCATGTTGCATGGTTCTGCAAGCCAGTGGTTCCAATCCTCTTGAATAGCTGCCGGTTACGTCAGAATCCAAAAGATCTTCTCTGTGCAAACTTGCAATAAACTAACAAATAAAACAAAAGCATGAATAAAAAGAATAAAAACCCAGGCAAGTAATGTTTAAAAAAAATAGTTAAAAACTAAGTTCAGGACAGAATTGTGGTAGTGTATTTATACAACGCTAAAACATTCAGACCAAAAAAGGTAACTAATAGCAGCCAACCAATAAATATATTAACTACAGCATCAATACAATACACATATTCAACTACAGCAGCAAATCTATACATATATTACTACAGCAGCAAATCCATGCATATATGACGACTACAGCAGAGGCGGGACCAGAGTATAAAACTGGGTACGAGAGTAAGTGCACAGCACACTAAAACCAGATGCAGTGGGTATCTAAAATACTAATTCACAGTGGCTTCCATTTTCAGCGTTCCTTTATGGTGCAAAACACCAAAACAAAGGTTAGAAATCTGAGAGGCACTTAACTCTGCGGAAGGGCTAGTCGACACGCCCTTCCTATTGTAGTTTCTCGCCTTCCTCTCA
Source organism: Acipenser ruthenus (assembly GCF_902713425.1). Classification (NCBI taxonomy): domain Eukaryota; kingdom Metazoa; phylum Chordata; class Actinopteri; order Acipenseriformes; family Acipenseridae; genus Acipenser; species Acipenser ruthenus. The sequence continues at coordinate 4,550,795 of NC_081238.1, forward strand.
AATCCGTCTCTTCACCACACACCCTTAAGCAGCAATGACTTCAGCTAAGCATTTCCTGTAACTGTTGGACAGTCTCTAACATCGGTTTTGAGGAATTTTGGCCCATTCCTCCTTACAGAACCGCTTCAACTTGGTGACATTTGAGGGCTTCCTCACATGGACAGCTTGCTTCAGATCCTGCCACAGCATTTCGATGGGGTTTAGGTCCGGACTTTGACTAGGCCATTCTAAAACATGGAATTTCTTCTTCTGCAGCCATTCTTTTGTAGATCTGCTTGTATGTTTAGGATCATTGTCTTGCTGCATGACCCACTTTCGGTTCAGCTTCAGCTCATGGACGGATGGCCTGATATTCTCCTTTAGAATCCTCTGATACAATGCAGAATTCATGGTTGTGTCAATGATGGCAAGCTGTCCAGGTCCTGAGGCAGCAAAGCAGCCCCAAACCATCACACTCCCACTACCATGCTTGATGGTTGGGATGAGGTTCTTGTGTTCGAACGCAGTGTTTGGTTAAGCCAAACATAACGTTTCTCATTGAGGCCAAAAAGTTCTACCTTTGACTCGTCTGTCCAGAGAACATTGTTCCAGAAGTCTTGTGGATCATCTATGTGCTCTTTGGTGAACTTCAGATGGGAAGCAATGTTTTTTTTAGAGAGCAGTGGTTTCCTCCTGGCTATCCTTCCATGAACAACATTCTTGTTCAGTATTTTTCTGATAGTTGAGTCATGAACACTCACATTATCCAATGCAAGAGTGGCCTGCAGATCCTTGGATGTTACTCTGGGGTTCTTTGTGACTTGCTTGATGATTTTCCAGTTTGTTCTTGGAGAGATTTTGGTTGGACGACAGCTCCTGGGTAGAGTGACTCTGGTCTTTAACTTTCTCCATTTGTAGACTATCTGTCTGACAGTGGATTGGTGGAGCCCCAAATCCTTAGAAATTGTTTTATAACCCTTTCTATACTGATGAGCATCAATAACTGTTTATCTGAGGTCCTCAGAGATTTCTTTTGACCGTGATGTGTTTCCACACACCTGTATGATGAAGACCAAACTCACAAGTTTCTGATATAGGATGGGGCATCCCTAACTCACCCCTGAAGATCTACCTATTTATGTAAACACCTGATTCTAATTATCCCCTTAATTGAGCTGGTAAAACCCGGGGATCACTTACTTTTTCACATACCCTGAACCTTAATTACTCATTGTTTGTCTAATTCATACGTCATTTTGTTTAAAAAGACATGGAATTGGTTAATATAAACCCCATTGGATATTTAAGAAGAGACTGGTTTTTATTCAAGAAGGCTACCATGGTACAACTATGGAATTTCCATACTTATCTTTGGGGTTCACAAACTTTTTCTTGGCACTGTAGTCTCTTTTGGGTGGTACTTCAAAGACTGTCCCACCTGTGTATTGAAGAGATGTTTCCATTAACATATAGAGTGGTAGAACCAGACCATGGCTGTCTGGAAAATAGTGTATTCAGGTATGGAGTGAAAAGCCATCTAGTATAACAAGATTGTCTGGAGAGGATGCAAAGTTGCTATGAACTAGTGGAATGGCCAGTTCTGTTTGTTCTCAAACTGTCCAATCATGGACCAGAATTTGTAAGAAACTGCCTACTGTTTTCTAAGGATAGAAAAGGGATTGTTTGACACACATATTCTCTCTCTCCATTCAACATGCTCTTCATTCAACATCGCGCTCCACAATCTCTCCTCTGTTCATCTCTTGCTATCCATACACTGATACGCTGTAAGGGGGAGATCCCTTTGAAAACTACATCATCTGAGTAACTCTTTCTGGAACATCACTACGAGTTTGCAAAAAACACAGCCAGGCATTAATTTCTTTGAGGAAATCACCAGGCACAATAAAACTAAACCGCATTCTTTGCAAAATCATCTTCACCACGAGGAGTCAAAACTTTATTTCGAGACTTTTCAACTTATTTCTATATGGTAAATATCATATTTATTGAATTTCCATGGTGCATAGAAATTATATGAGTAATTTGTAAATGGTGTACAATGAAATGTTAAATTAATCCATTGTTTGAACCGAATATATCTTGATCGAATATATTAATGTTTTTGAATGTTTTAGATGTACTGTATTTAGAATTCTGATCAAATATATGGTTTATTGATTTTCTGAACACACTTAACTAATTACAAAATGAAATAAACAAAAGTAATTTTATTTTTAAACTGAGTTGTCTGTTTTTATTTATGAATGTTATTCAAGCACTGTTAGAAATACCATCTATTAAGTTAATGGGCAATAGTGTTTTAAATATTAAGTTAGCTATATACAGTGAACATAAAGTATATATTGAAGTAAATTAATCTTGGTATTTTAATTGAATTTATTTACATTAACTGATAAGTTAGGTCATATTTTCTTTTGAGATACTTTAATTAATTTATACACTAACCAATGTGGTTTACTTAATTTACCCCAGATAATCAATATTAAGTTAAAATCCGCCAGTGTGCCTTTGCACATTCAAGAATGAACTCCATTAGAAATGAAGTGCCCTAAGATTCAGTGTTTTCTTTCATATTTTCATGTTCCTTTTCAAGTACGAAATGTAACCATTACTGAATGGGATACATCTCATATAGTCTGAATTACCTGAGCACTTCGATCAAAGCTGCTCCTTTAAGAGCCCTGTATGCGTCGGGTGTCATCGGCTCTGCCCCAGGAGATAAACACGAGTAGTGCAGAGGACTCAGCGCCATTTTCCTTTCAGCATGCTTGAGGAGGAGTGAGGAGAAGATATATTCACTTTTCAAATTTGAAATAATTTTGCTTTAATTTTAAGCTTAACCCTTTGCGGTCCATTTATTCAGCGCATCTCAGGCGCGTCAGGTCCAATTTATTTTCACACGCGCCAGTACTGCATCTCCAGCCCCGCCCCACCCCTTGTTCGCTGTATTTTTCACATACCTCTTCATAGTCGTGCATACTGATAAATCATCTCCTGATCACTCGTTTTATCACCAAACTCTCACATGGCCATTGAATAGTTTTCTCAGCTTTTTCCGGAGAAACAATGACTAGAGACCTGTGCTTTACGTCTTTTTGATGATGTCGAACAGGGAACGACATCGGACTGGAAACGAAAAATTGTAATGTCGGATCTGGTCCAACATAAGACCGCAAAGGGTTAATTATAAGTGTATTTTAGCCTAGGTTCTGATTAAGTCCCTTCCACTGCCTTGTGTGCTGCGTGAAGCTGGCAGTTCCCCCTGCCCCTTCCCCGGGATTCAGTCCCTTCTGTGGCTACATTTTGTAGATTATGTTGCAGACAGATGGGTATTTTTAGTAATGAGTTTAAGTCTGTGAATGCTTGGACACTGGCTATCTTATTTATAAAGCACCATTCGCACCAAAGGCTTCTCAAAGGTACTGTACAGAAACGACAATTCAAATACAATCCAAAAAACACAAACAATATACAGGAGAACAATGTTTAAAAAGACAGTACAGGCACTCTAGGATAGAAAGGCCAATGTATAAAAGTAAGACTTAAGTCTAGATTTAAAAGCTGTAACAGTCCCAGCTCCCAGCCTCCCTCACTAAGGTAGGAAGGGCATTCCACACCTGTGGTGCTATGTGTGAGAAAGCCTTTCCACCCATTTTAATTTTACTCACCCTCGGGACAATCAAAAGAACTGCATCCTGTGATCTCAGTGAATGACTGGGTACATATGGGACGAGGAACTATTGTAAATAAAGGGGTGCCAGACCATTCTGGACTTTATAAGTTAAAAGAAAAATCTTAAATCTAAACTCCACCTGAAGCTAATGTAATGAAGCCAGAACAGAGGTAATGTGTTCCCTTTTACTAGTTTTAGTTAGGATCCTAGTGGTGGTTATTTGGACGAGCTGGAGTTGAAATAACACAATTTTTGGAATACCAGAGGAGTGCATTACAGTAACCAATTCTGGATGATATGAATGCATGCATAAGTCTCTCGGCATCACATCTGGAAATTATGTGTCTAATTTTTGCAATATTTTGCAAATGATAGTAGGAAACTTTAGTAACTTCTTGTGACAGAGAAAGAATGAATCTTGGTTATAAATCTCCCTCCCAACCTGTGAGGGCGCTGTATAGAGGGAACAGTGTGCCCCGGACTGGATGGTTTGACAGTTCATTCCAGGGTCAGTCAGAAACCGATCATCCAGGAAGGGGATGGAGTCACAGTACCAGAAGTCATCGCCTTAATGCGGTAGGCGATGTCAGTCATGGATTGGAGGATACGTGATTGCACTCACTACCAAAGTGGGCGTAACGAGGGTATTCAGGGGATGTGATGAATTGATTGGTTCCTTTTGTTATGGTTGTGAATGGAGCGCTGATGAACCATAAACTAACCGTGAGTGATTTGTATTTGTTTTGTGTGTTATTCACCATGTCTGATTTGTACTTATTAGATGGCTAACACCTGGGAGCTGTCGCTGTGAAGCCAGCATTCATCCCGGATTAAAATACTGCATTGAGCACTATTTATTGTGTATTCACCACTGGCACTGGAGCCCCATGAAAAGGATGCAGAGCTGTGCATGTACATTGCTTGTACTTGTTATTATTCCCGGACTGAAACCCAGTATTGTTTAGTTGTGCAAATACACATTGGTGTGTATTTGCCAGCACCATTATTTAATGTCCAGAAGAGCTAAATAAGCTCTATTCAACCGTGAACATTGTTTGGATTGTCTCTATTGTACACTGCATCACCTCTACACCTGCACACTACAGACCAAATTGCCACATTTCTCTAATATGTTTCTCAAATGACAGCAGGGTAAAAAATAACACCTAAGTTTTTTATATCTGATCTAAGACCTGAAGAGAAGTTACTAAGCTCAGGCTCTTGTAATACCACATTATTTATTTGTTTTTTGGAACACACTAGCATAACCACTGTCTTTTCTGAGTCCAGCAACAGAAGATTCAGAGTCATCCAGCACTTAATATCTGCTAGACAGGCCGTAAGTAGCCGCCAGCTCAAGTATATCCTAGCTTACGAACAAACAAACTTGTGTGTTGTCCACATAACAATGGTAATTCACCCTATGTCTATGTATAACATCATCCAGAGGAAGCATATACAGTGCCTTGCGAAAGTATTCGGCCCCCTTGAACTTTGCGACCTTTTGCCACATTTCAGGCTTCAAACATAAAGATATGAAACTGTAATTTTTTGTGAAGAATCAACAACAAGTGGGACACAATCATGAAGTGGAACGAAATTTATTGGATATTTCAAACTTTTTTAACAAATAAAAAACTGAAAAATTGGGCGTGCAAAATTATTCAGCCCCCTTAAGTTAATACTTTGTAGCGCCACCTTTTGCTGCGATTACAGCTGTAAGTCGCTTGGGGTATGTCTCTATCAGTTTTGCACATCGAGAGACTGAAATTTTTGCCCATTCCTCCTTGCAAAACAGCTCGAGCTCAGTGAGGTTGGATGGAGAGCATTTGTGAACAGCAGTTTTCAGTTCTTTCCACAGATTCTCGATTGGATTCAGGTCTGGACTTTGACTTGGCCATTCTAACACCTGGATATGTTTATTTGTGAACCATTCCATTGTAGATTTTGCTTTATGTTTTGGATCATTGTCTTGTTGGAAAACAAATCTCCGTCCCAGTCTCAGGTCTTTTGCAGACTCCATCAGGTTTTCTTCCAGAATGGTCCTGTATTTGGCTCCATCCATCTTCCCATCAATTTTAACCATCTTCCCTGTCCCTGCTGAAGAAAAGCAGGCCCAAACCATGATGCTGCCACCACCATGTTTGACAGTGGGGATGGTGTGTTCAGGGTGATGAGCTGTGTTGCTTTTACGCCAAACATAACGTTTTGCATTGTTGCCAAAAAGTTCGATTTTGGTTTCATCTGACCAGAGCACCTTCTTCCACATGTTTGGTGTGTCTCCCAGGTGGCTTGTGGCAAACTGTAAACGACACTTTTTATGGATATCTTTAAGAAATGGCTTTCTTCTTGCCACTCTTCCATAAAGGCCAGATTTGTGCAGTATACGACTGATTGTTGTCCTATGGACAGAGTCTCCCACCTCAGCTGTAGATCTCTGCAGTTCATCCAGAGTGATCATGGGCCTCTTGGCTGCATCTCTGATCAGTCTTCTCCTTGTATGAGCTGAAAGTTTAGAGGGACGGCCAGGTCTTGGTAGATTTGCAGTGGTCTGATACTCCTTCCATTTCAATATTATCGCTTGCACAGTGCTCCTTGGGATGTTTAAAGCTTGGGAAATCTTTTTGTATCCAAATCCGGCTTTAAACTTCTCCACAACAGTATCTCGGACCTGCCTGGTGTGTTCCTTGTTCTTCATGATGCTCTCTGCGCTTTAAACGGACCTCTGAGACTATCACAGTGCAGGTGCATTTATACGGAGACTTGATTACACACAGGTGGATTCTATTTATCATCATTAGTCATTTAGGTCAACATTGGATCATTCAGAGATCCTCATTGAACTTCTGGAGAGAGTTTGCTGCACTGAAAGTAAAGGGGCTGAATAATTTTGCACGCCCAATTTTTCAGTTTTTTATTTGTTAAAAAAGTTTGAAATATCCAATAAATTTCGTTCCACTTCATGATTGTGTCCCACTTGTTGTTGATTCTTAACAAAAAATTACAGTTTCATATCTTTATGTTTGAAGCCTGAAATGTGGCAAAAGGTCGCAAAGTTCAAGGGGGCCGAATACTTTCGCAAGGCACTGTATAGTGAGAACAACATGTGACCCAAGATAGAGCCCTGTGGGACCCCATATAAGACAGACGTTTCATATATGTCCTCCCCATAAGAGACAAACTGGAATCTGTCTGCAAGATAGGACTTAGACAACGAAAGTTTGTCCCAAAGTTCTTTTGAAAGTGCCTTGGTGCTCATGGTTGAGTTTAAAAAGTTTGCTTACTATATCCTGAAATCATGTGAATCACTACAATTTGGTAGAGACCACACTTAACTTGGTGTGTGATTCTGAAGGTGATTGTTACACCTGAGCTAATTTAGGATTGCTATTACAAGGGGGGGGGGGGGGGGGGGGGGGGGTGGACACTTATCCAGCCAAGCTATTTCAATTTATTTTTAATTAATTTTCCACTAATTTCTAGAATATTTTTTTTCACTTGGAAGTTGTGGGGTAGGATGTGTAGAAAATAAACTATTTTAATGTATTTTAATTCCAGGCTATAAGGCAACAAAAGGTAATAATTTTCAAAGGGGGTGTAGACTTTCTGTAGGCACTGTATATATACAGTGCAGTCTGTTTATAAGAATCACGGATATAAGAATCAACCTCATATAGTGAGAACCAAATCAATCCTATAATAACCAATGCAAAATAATCCACATAAGAATCATTTCGGGGCAATATGGTACTTGATCAAGTGCAATGACATCTACAGCCAATAAAAGATGTTCTTGAATTTAATTGATCACATCTCACATGATTAGGCATGTACGCAGTGTGGATCGTGCAATGATGCAGGAAACACTGCATTGTTTGTAATCAAACGTGACTGCACCACTGCATTGTGCAAGTATGTTTTTTGTGTTTTCTGTCAGTGAAAATGTGTTTCAATAAAGTAAATTCAGATTTATTGAATACATACTGAGTACAGCAGTGTTACTGTGTGATATGCATGTAGAGGGAGTGGGATTGTGACGCGGTACGGTGAGGAGGAGGGCGGATTGCAGAGCTTTGCATCTCTGCTTAATGAAAAACTGTGAGATTTGCACTGCAACAGAAAATAAGTAAGCCATAGTTGCTTAAATGCAGTGGTAGTCCTGACAGTAAAATACTGTACTGTAATGTCATTTTAATTCAAAGGCCATTACACGTAACACCGCACGGCAGTTAAACTAGGCACCTTCACAAGACGATTCTCAAGTATACTGTAGTAAAATAGGATTCTGCAGCCTTGAGTAGAAGCCAGATTAATGGGGAATTTTAACTTCCCCCATATAAAATGGGAAAACCCGGTGGGGGAGCATGACAGACGAAATTGACATGGTGGAAATGACAAACGACTGCTTACTAACGCAATTTGTCAAGGCATCGACTAGAGGTCTTAACTGCAAAGCATATGACATTGTTTATTTAGATTTCCAGAAGGCTTTCGACAAAGTCCTGCATAAAAGATTAATTCTCAAACTGAACACAGTAGGGATTCAAGGAAATGCATGTACATGGATTAGGGAGTGGTAACAGGTAGAAAACAGAAATTACTGATTAGAGGAGAAACCTCAAAATGGAGCGAGGTAACAAGTGGTGTACCACAGGGTTCAGTATTAGGTCCTCTGCTATTCATAACCTACATTAATGACTTCTGGTATAGTAAGCAAACTTGTTAAATTTGCAGATGACACAAAAATAGGAGGAGTGGCAAACACTGATGCAGCAGTAAAGGTCATCCAAAATTATCTAGACAGCATTCAGGACTGGGCAGACACATGGCAAATGACATTTAATAGAGAAAAGTGTAAGGTACGCAGGCAATGAAAGTGTGCATTATAAATATGAATACTGAAATTGAAGAAGGAATCTATGAAAAAGACCTAGGAGTTTATGTTGACTCAGAAATGTCTTCATCTAGACAATGTGGGGAAGCTATAAAAAAAGGCCAACAAGATGCTCAAATATATAGTGAAATGTGTTGAATGTAAATCAAAGGAAGTAATGTTACAATGCATTAGTAAGACCTCACCTAGAATACTGTGTTCAGTTCTGGTCACCTCGCTACAAAAAGGATATTGCTGCTCTAGAAAGAGTGCAAAGAAGAGCGACCAGAATTATTCCGGGTTTAACTGTTGAACCCTAGATTTGTAAAGGTATAACCTGTCAAGTTTCTTGCATTTTTTACTGTTTTTCTAATGTACGCAGTATTTACTAGGCTCCAATTTATTCTGCAAAGACAAAATACAGTCAGCATTCGGATATCCGTTACCCAGATACATGTCAGTCGCGTTTTACCATCCTTATATTAACAATAAAATCAATCCCCATTATATATATATATATGTAACAAATTAATGCACTTACCCGTCACACGCGATTTCTGACACCAGTTTTCTGATACAAAGCCCATCTCTTCAATGTTGCAATTGACTTGTTAAACCGTCACACTCTGCGTTCCTTTATTTTTCTTTTTTTTCTGGCATGACAAATCATCTTTATTGTGCACTGCAGTTACACAGCGCTTCCTCCAAAAACAAAGTGAATGAGACCAGGCACGGAATGTAAAAGTAAATCATTAAACAGTTTAGATACTGTGATGCATTTTTTAAAATCTGTGATCTTTAGTTGCTTTTGTGCACTTTCATTTGCATGTGAACTGTGACATCAGGGCCTTATCAAGCACTATATTCTGCAATTTTGAATACTGACTTTGGATACGGTTTTAATTCTGGAAACTTTTTTTTTTTTTTAAATCTTTTGCTAAATTGCATTTTATGTTTTAAGCAGTTCTATGTATGGGTAACATTTTGATTTCATTTTGCTGTTGGGTTGTTAAAAGGGAATTTTACATACTGCTACAATACGTACTGAATTTAAAAGTATGTACTGTATTACAGTTCACATGTCCAGTCGTCTCTTTAGCAAGTGATAGTTTCAGAATTATATCATTCTGAATTAAAATACTACTTCTGTTGAAAATATAGTGCTGTACCAACAAAACCAACTACAGTACATCTACATGGAAGCCTGCTTATTGTAACAGTCCTTTCAGCTATGTATTTTTGACACTATCTTTTTTGTGTTCCCTGAAGTTTGTCTTTTACTGCTGTGTTATTCCCCCAACTCGTGCACTAACTAATTTCAATAAAAGAATCAACGTCTTGCTGTACAGTTACAACGTGCTCACCTACATACATGTCAAGTCAGGTGAAATAATCTGATATGTGTCACACTTGTTTAACCGTCACTGAAGTCAAAATGTTATAGTGTCAGAAATATACAGACATCTGTATGTATGTATGTATGTATATATATATATATATATATATATATATATATATATATATATATATATATATATATATACAGTACTGTGCAAAAGTTTTAGGCAGGTGTGAAAAAATGTAAGAATGCTTTCAAAAATAGACATGTTAATAGATTATATTTATCAATTAACTAAATGCAAAGTGAGTGAACAGAAGAAAAATCTAAATCAAATCCATAGTTGGTGTGACCACCCTTTGCCTTCAAAACAGCATTAATTCTTCTAGGTACTCTTGCACAAAGTCAGGGATTTTGTAGGCATATAGTCAGGTGTATGATTAAACAATTATACCAAACAGGTGCTAATGATCATCAATTCAATATGTAGGTTGAAACACAATCATTAACTGAAACAGAAACAGCTGTGTAGGAGGAATAAAACTGGGTGAGGAACAGCCAAACTCAGCTAACAAGGTGAGGTTGCTAAAGACAGTTTACTGTCAAAAGTCATACACCATGGCAAGACTGAGCACAGCAACAAGACACAAGGTAGTTATACTGCATCAGCAAGGTCTCTCCCAGGCAGAAATTTCAAGGCAGACAGGGGTTTCCAGATGTGCTGTCCAAGTTCTTTTGAGGAAGCACAAAGAAACGGGCAACGTTGAGGACCGTAGACGCAGTGGTCGGCCAAGGAAACTTACTGCAGCAGATGAAAAACACATCATGCTTACTTCCCTTTGCAATCGGAAGATGTCCAGCAGTGCCATCAGCTCAGAATTGGCAGAAAACAGTGGGACCCTGGTACACCCATCTACTGTCCGGAGAAGTCTGGTCAGAAGTGGCCTTCATGGAAGACTTGCAACCAAAAAGCCATACCTCCGACATGGAAACAAGGCCAAGCGACTCAACTATGCACGAAAACACAGGAACCGGGGTGCAGAAAAATGGCAGCAGGTGCTCTGGACTGATGAGTCAAAATTTGAAATATTTGGCTGTAGCAGAAGGCAGTTTGTTCGCCGAAGGGCTGGAGAGCGGTACACGAATGAGTGTCTGCAGGCAACAGTGAAGCATGGTGGAGGTTCCTTGCAAGTTTGGGGCTGCATTTCTGCAAATGGAGTTGGGGATTTAATGGTCTCCTCAATGCTGAGAAGTACAGGCAGATACTTATCCATCATGCAATACCATCAGGGAGGTCCCAAAATTGGCCCCAAATTTATTCTGCAGCATGACAACGACCCCAAACATACAGCGAAAGTCATTATGAACTGTCTTCAGCGTAAAGAAGAACAAGGAGTCCTGGAAGTGATGGTATGGCCCCCACAGAGCCCTGATCTCAACATCATCAAGTCTGTCTGGGATTACATGAAGAGAGAGAAGCAACTGAGGCTGCTTAAATCCACAGAAGAACTGTGGTTAGCTCTCCAAGATGTTTGGGCCAACCTACCTGCCGAGTTCCTTCAAAAACTGTGTGCAAGTGTACCTAGAAGAATTAATGCTGTTTTGAAGGCAAAGGGTGGTCACACCAAATATTGATTTGATGTAGATTTTTCTTCTGTTCACTCACTTTGCATTTTGTTAATTGATAAATATAAACTATTAACATGTCTATTTTTGAAAGCATTCTTACTTTACAGCACTTTTTCACACCTGCCTAAAACTTTTGCACAGTACTGTGTATATATATATATATATATATATATATATATATATATATATTTTAGCTCAAAGAGCCAGCTGCCCAACGTTTCGATATGTTGTACATATCTTTCTCAAGGGAGCCTGTGTTTGAATCAAAACATTGGAGGTATTTATAGGTTTTTGACGACATGACAACTACTTGTTATTGTTTACATTCAAATCCATGATTTATTCTTACATGATGTAATGGTGTTCTATATATTGTGACATCATTTTTACTTCTATCTTTGAATCTGTATTAATTCTAATTAACACTACTTTATCTAAACTTATATTTTTATTATATCATGCAATGCTGGCTCTGAGGATCAGTCTAGATTTGGCCTCCCCAGCGCATCAGTATGCACTTTTGAATGAATTTTGTTTATTTATTTAAATGTTATATATTTATTGAAGTTAATTAGTTCATTCTTTTCTGTTGAGTCCCGCTGGCATAATCGTGTTCAGCCTATTTATCCATTTACTTTCTTTTATTCTTCTATATGTCGCATTGTCTAATTTGAGCTGTTCTAATACTACAAACTTGACATCATTTATGTCATGTCCCTGACTGGTGAAGTGCTGTACTATTGGTTCATTCATTTTTTTATTTCTAATTAATGAAAGGTGGTTCTGAATTCTTTTATATAAAGTAGTTCCAGTCTCTCCAACATACTTGATTTCATCACATTTTTCACAGGCTATTCCATAAACAACATTGCTATTTTTACAGTAGGTATTAGTTTTTAGTGGATATGTGGTGTTCTTATGTTTAATTATATTTTTTCTTTTGTCTATGTATTTACACACTTCACATTTACTGGTGCACATGTTCGTAGAACCTATTTTGTCAATTATTCTTTTATGTTTACTGTGAACTAAAATATCACCTAAATTAGCTTCTCTTTTGAATGCTACAACTGGGGCCTTAAGAAATACTTTTTTTTAATTTTTCTGAATTATGTAGAATCCGCAAGTGTTTCCAAACTATTTTAGAAATATTGGGCAAAAGTTTAGAGTAAGTCATTATTAATGGGACTCTTTTGACCTTTTTATCTCTATTTTTATAATCTAGTAGATCATCTCTTTTTAGTTTATCCACTTTTCTTAACTCCGTCTCTATAATTCTTTCTTTGTATCCTCTTTTTTTAAGATTTGTTTTTAATACATTTCTTTGTTTTACATAGTAACTTTCTTTTGAGCATATTCTTTGTATTCTTACAAAGAATACAAAGAATATATTCTTGAGCATATTCTTTGTATTCCTAGACCCTTTGGGATTGCCCTTTTAGTGTGTATCGGATGTGCAGAGGACATGTGTAAATACTGGTGCATGTCAGTAGGTTTACAGAAGAGGTCAGTCTCAATTGAACCTTCTTCAAGTTTTACTATGGTATCTAAAAATTATATTTCTTTCCTTGTCCATCGAAGGTCCACCTTAATATTACTGTGTATTTCATTTGCCATTTTATGAAACTGGAAAAGAGATTCTTCTCCATGTGTCCAAACCCCAAAAATATCATCTACAAACCGAATGTATTCTAAAGGTTCTCTTTCCGATTTTCTAAGTAATTGTTCTTCCCATTTCCCCATGTATGTACTGGCAAAATGCATTCCTAATTTAGATCCTATTGCTGTACCATCGTTTTGTTTGTAATTCTTATCAACAAATGTAAATATATATATAAGTGTACAACATTTTACAGCTATTTTTCCTCATCTAACATCTTGTCCAAATGGTGAATAACTGGAACACTGCTGCAGTGACTGATCCTGGTTTCATACCCTGATTTTTTTGTTTATTTGTTTTTTTGGGAGGTCAACATTCTTTCCCTGCACTACTCACTGAAAAATAAATGAATAAATTAATTAACACATAAACACATATTTGTCAATATCCATGTTTTAATAGTTTTGCAAATCAATTGATTGTGCATGTCTAATAAATAACTAATATCACTCTGTTTTTTTTTTAAATATAGGGTTTAAATCTAAAAAAACAAATATGTAAATATGGTAAATACCAAACTAGATTAGCAACACTATAAATCAATTTTTACATTTTTTTTGCCAGGGAAACTTATCTTGAAATGGTTCTAAACAGTAAACTTTACAGGTTTTTTTAAAATCATCCCAACAAGTACATTGACCACGAAGTGTTATAAATTACACAACACGATTTTTTTTCTAATCCGCTAATACTGTAATGTATTAGTGGATTAGGGCAGCAGTGTGGAGTAGTGTTAAGGCTCTTGACTGGAGGGTCGTGGGTTCAATCCTAGGTGGGAATCCCTGCTACTGTACCCTTGAGCAAGGTACTTTACCTAGATTGCTCCAGTAAAAAAAAAGAAAAACTGTATAAATGTGTACTTGTATGTAAAAATAATGTGTACAAAATAATGTAATTGTATCTAAAAATAATGTGATATCTTGTAACAATTGTAAGTCGCCCTGGATAAGGGTGTCTGCTAAGAAATAAATAATAATAATGTTTTGTGAAAATGAAGACAGACGGAGACAGGGATTGCAGGTTTCGAATTCATGGTTTACTATTTACAGGTATTTATTTAGTCACTGCCAGCCGTGACTCACGCCTCCAAAACAATGCACCTTGTTGGTTAATGATGTCCCTCTTTTAAGTTTACTACTGGATTTAACAAACTCTTTTGGCTCCTCTCTCTCAAGAACCAAACCCTTCTGCCGTTTTTACTGTTGCCAGCTCAAGCTCTCTTCTTTGTTTTACTTCAGCAAGGAACATTTTTGTTTATTCTGTTGAGCCATATTTTTGTTGCTTTACACACACGTGAGCCAAAAAGAAATGTCTGCTCTAATCAGCATTTGGGCCGACGGTTCAATCCAGAGAAGCTTGGATGGAAGCGTCAGTAACAAGCTGCTTCTGGGGCATTGATACATGCATTGTTTACTTGCTACTGTCACCCATGTGAACCCTGCTTTATCAAAAGCAGTGTGACATCGCATGTCAGTGTGAAGTCCTAAAGTAAAAATAATTGGACATTCTAAATTTATACAAACATTAAAAAAAAAAAAGCAGTATCACTTATTTGCTAATTTATTAAAAACTTAAATAATACCTTAAGTTTAAAAGATTAGTCTGTGCATTGCCAGAGGCTCTCTTGGCAGCCATTTCTGGGTTTCTTTGTAACCAACAGAAGATCAGCTTCTTCCACAGCTCGCCAATCAGAAGTGATAGGGGTGGTACGTTTGCGCTTTGGTGCTGGACTTCCGCAGTCCAGTTTTCAGAAACTTGCGTGGCTCTCTACAAATATACCTGTAGTGTCTTTCTAGCAAAAGAACGAACATAGGACAAATAAATACATAAAAATTACTTGTCTGACGGACAAAGTAGAACAGTAAAACTTCTTGTCCCTCACACAAATCTTGTTGTCCCGGGCATTGGACAGTAAAATATGTACTGAATACCTAGTGTACAACACAGTGTAAGAGAAGTGCTATGGTAGAATATGTTTGAAACAAACAGAATATATTCTAACACTAATAATTTTAATTTCTAAAACTGAGCACTGTCCTCCCCACCCCCTTGTGTATCGAGGAAGCAGAACTTTAATTTCTTCATTCGCCATCTCAACAGCAGAGCTGTAGAGCGTAAGCTGTATTGAAAGAAATGTCTCGAAACCCTTCTGCTGTTTGGGATTTTTTGTTAAATGCCCAGATGACCAAAAAAGTTGAATGCGAACTGTCCAAGCGACTGTTGATGTATCATGGGGGCACAACCAATCTCCAGGGTCATATTTTTTTTATTTTTAGTAGTAGTAAAATGTGACTGTGACCGATAACCTGCTTGGAATGGTGACTGTTAAATAAAGCTTTGTCAGCTGCAATTATTTTAATTGGCTGCTAAGATGCTGCTGCAATGCAAGCTTACTGTTTATATCGCAAGCAGCATCAGTTACGTATAAATAAACAATGTGCATTCTTATTTGTATTTAAATTATAAAAGCATGATTACTGTTCTATGGAACGTATTTTTAAACTACATGTGAATGTTTTATTCCATTTATATAGATTACTTGTAAAATAACATGATTTTCAATCAAATATGAACAAATATGTAGCTATGGTGACGTCATCAGTCAATTATGCAAATTAGTACCATTGAAGGTTCAAACCTTCGGAAAGTGTGTTCAGAACCTTCAAAGGTCAAAATGTACCCTTCGTTGCAGCCCTATTAATCAATTGTTAAATCAGCACACTTAAGGGTGAATTGTAGAGTCAAGTCTCACAAGAACTCCGATTACACACGTCCTCATTACACAATTTAACAAGGTCTAGCACTGGTATATAGCTATCTGTACTAAAGATAAATAAATCTATTGCAAAATCAATAGACCCCCCACGCGTTTACTTGCCTTTCTATACCTAATATCCATACACATGCTTGCCACATTTGTATTATTTGTGGCAATTTAAAAGCAGGCTAAAATAAAAGCATGGACAATGCACATTGCAAACCTACACGTCACGCAATATTCAGTGATTTGCGTCATAATACAGCCATCAGACACTATCATTTTTCATTTGTTTTAGAAAAGTGAATTTATAAGACAAATCATCCAGGTTGATTGCTCAGTAAGGACGACACAGTCTTGTCTCTGGATGCTATATACCGAAGTCGGGATAATTGTTGATCAGTTCATTTATTTTCAAATTAATCAAATTTAAATTTAAATCCACCGAGTTACTGATTTCTCCCGACTCATATATCAGATAAGTTGCAGAATAGTTTCCTTTCTGTATATTCCTGCTCCCAGGCACTGACTGCATTAACAGCCTGAGTTAAACTAGAGACGTGTCTGCATCAGCGCCCACTTTCTCAAGTGCATCTTTACCATTTAAAATGCCTGCTGTTAAGAGTGATATAAAAAGATTATTATTACGCAGGGACTCATAATGCAAGGTTAATGCCCCCCTCCCCTCCCCCCCTCGAATTAGTGAAAAGTCCCATTGAACATGGTCTTAAGGTTTCTGTCCTCCGTGAATTCGCTGGTGTTTTTTCAGGTTTCCTGAATCTCTGAAACTCTTCCCACAGTCAGAGCAGAGATATGGTTTCTCTCCTGTGTGAATTCGCTGGTGTTTTTTCAGGTCTCCTGAATCTCTGAAACTCTTCCCACAGTCAGAGCAGAGATATGGTTTCTCTCCTGTGTGAATTCGCTGGTGTGAAACAAGGCTGTGCGACTGACTGAAACTCTTCCCACAGTCAGAGCAGCAATATGGTTTCTCTCCTGTGTGAATTCGATGGTGTTTTTGCAGGTCTCCTGAATCTCTGAAACTCTTCCCACAGTCAGAGCAGAGATACGGTTTCTCTCCTGTGTGAATTCGCTGGTGTGTTTTCAGGTGTTGTGACTGTCTGAAATGCTTCCCACAGTCAAAGCAGCAATATGGTTTTTCTCCTCTGTGAATTCGCTGGTGTTTTTTCAGAGTTCTGGAGTCACTGAAACCTTTCCAACAGTCAGGATATTCTCCACCGCCCGCCCTCGCTTTAGCACCTGGACTGGAACCTGGAAAATATAAGCAGGACATAAAAGTAAAATGGACTGCTTGTAGGCTTAGGGCATGTGGCTAGGTGGTGGAGTGGATTAAAGCATGTTCATTTAATCTGTAGAGGCTTGCACTGGGTTACATCAGTTTAAAACACAGTTAAACTTAAATCCTGTAAAAGCAAAGTCAGTAAAGACTGATGCTGATGAAAGTTAGAAGCACTTTTTACACAGCCTACTTTTTTAACAATCCATTGATGTCAGAGCATAACTCCAAACCATGTGCAGTTTATCTGCGCTCCGTCAAAAAGACAATTGTCTTTAAAGCTTAAAATGCATCCACACTGGACAGAGCGGTGCGAGCGAAGTGGCCAAATGTCAATCCACGCCAGACGCAACTTGGAAACAATCCAAAAAGACTGGAAATAAATACATGACACCGCCCATGCATTCCTATTTGACATACTAGAGATGGGCTGTCCCATTACAACAGGTCTCGTTTTGATAAAAGGTTACCACCCTGACCTCTGGCAACTGTTGTAAAATAAAGGTTGGACTTGTAAAATCTATAGATCAGAGTTATTGAACATCTGTATATATCCAACAGTTTTATTGTTATCATATATTAGTAGTAATTGTACAGTTGTACTCGTAGTATTATTATTTTTTTCTTCGTGGTACCAGTAGTAGTAGTAGTCTGATTTGAAGCCCGGTACATCTCCAACTGTCAGCAGATAGCTGGACAATAGCAGTATAGTTGAACTGCTATTTAAAAAAAATTTTTTTTTTATTGTTATACATTTATATATACAACTTACTGCAATCTCAATTGTGTTTCTTTACAAATTCCTTCTTTAATCCTTTTTGTTTATTAACTTTAAGTATTTTAAAGTACAACATTATTATTATGATTACCATTATTATTATTATTATTATTATTAAGCCTTACATAATCACCATCTTCATTATTATTATTATTATTATTATTATAATCAGTGTTGTTATGTGCAGGTCACCACTTACCTTGTATTATTTACTTTTATCAAGTTTTTCCTTTTAAAACAGTCTGGTGAACTTGACAGAAATGCTTTATAAATATGGCTCGTAATCTTCAAAACTATGTATGAGCTTGGTAATGTTGGGATTTGTCACATAGAATACAAACGTACTGCTGTACAATGTATAGAACAGTAGGACCTTGATAATATATTTGTTTGTTTGATAACTTTTCTGTTTTGAGGCGTGATGTGTTTTGAGGTGTGTGTTTAATGTGTGTCAAGGGTGTTAACCTTGCTTCTGACTGGTCAGATTCATTCCAGTTGCGCAACAACAACAACAAAAAAAAATACCTAGTAATCGAACCTCTGAAGCACACTGTGGAGATCTTGCAGCCTAGAACGACAATGTCACAGCTAGTGGGAGTCACTCACCTGCTAGACTGCATTCTGAATATGACCGCCTGTCTTCCTTTCCATCTTGTGTGCTGTTGGTAGAGCCTTCCTCTCTAGCGCCTTGCTCTCTCACGCAGATTCTCTCCAGCACCATGCTACCCTCCCGCAGGCATATAGGTTCCAGCTCAGGGATGTTTGGTTTGAAGTCCTCGGATTCCTCCTTCACTGGTTCCATGTGTTCAAACTCTACTTCAGGGGGCTCCTGTTTAATTTCCAGCACCTCTTCTTGTTTAACAAGAAGCAGTTCTTCTGTCTGGGGGATCTCCAATTCATTGTGCTCAGCTTTAATCTCAGAGACCTCTGGCTGACTGCTGTCACATTCCATTTCACAGAGCTCCTGTTTAATGGGGAGGGAAGCCAGCCCACAGAACTCTACTCTAATGGGGATAAGTTCAGGGAACTCCTCTTTAATTGGGACAGATTCCATCTTCACACTGTCCATGGCATCACACGGGACTCTGTTTAGTGGCTTCTGGGAAAAAAAAAAACACATTCCAACTATTTATTTAGGGATGTATTTATTTAAATACAGTGCTAATAAGGCCATTCAAGGGGCTGAAAAATTCTGACCTTAACAACAGGTGTGGCTTTACTATTGAATGGACACAGGATACTGGATAATTTATAAAAATAATTACATTTTTGTAACGCACATAGTTTGTAACATTATTTAAGTTTATGAACAAAGCTGCACCGAATGCCCTACCTTGCTATTTATAGTATTTCTGCCAAAGACAAGCAGTGGGCGTGTTCTTTTTTTCCTGCTCGTGTTAACTATCATCTGATTTGCTGTCCCATCCTGACAACCAGCAAATCAGTTTTGAAAATGCTTTGTAAGTATTCAATGTGGACACAAAGCCCGATGCCTTGGATGCAGAGCAGGTCTACAGGCTTGTATTCCTGGCAGACATGTAAAGTGTGCATATTGAAGAAAACTGACGGTAAATAGCGTGTGCTTCTTTGGAGTTTCAAAATGAACCGTTAAACCTGGAATAATACTTTGTGTTTTTTTATGATGTATTTTTCAAACCAGGCTGCATGCTCCGTCTGGGTTTCCTGAATGATGACCACAACTAGGCAATGTAAGTACAATCTGACAAAACTGACAAAAAAATTAAAGCCGGTGTCGTAGGAAATAAGTTGACTGGGAAATAAGTTGATCGCGCAAGTGCAGTAAGGCAAAAGCAGACAAAAGTAAGGCGGGGCTATATTTTGATTAAAGGGGAGGTTCACTGCATGGCTTTTTATTTTTATCTGGCCGTTTTATTCACTAGACTGTATATGTTGGTGCGTGTTCGTGCCACTGTCTTTTCGTATGAACTTTAAAATGTGTGATTGATGACTGTTTCTATGGTAAACTGTTTTAAACCTCTGTCTTTTTATGTTTCTATAACATCGATGTCAATCTGATGTAGTTTATGTGTGATCGCGGAGATTTATTTATTTATTAAATTATTTTACACGTCAAAATGTTGTCAATCTTTAATCAAAATTAAAATGTTTCAGAAATATAATCTGATGACATGCTGCATCCATCATATTAGTATGACAAGGTCGTATTTTGCATCCATCATCCATGCTGCATCCATCATATTAGTATGACAAGGTTGTATTTTAATATTAGTACAGCTGTAACTTTACTACAGTTTAGACGTGGCAAAACGTAGGACTACACTGAGAGTTAAAAAAAACGAATAGTATATACAGTACCTTGATTTGTCTGCATGTTTTAAGCATTAACATTTATTGTTACACATACAATTATGTTTATTTAAAAAAGGTTCTATGTTTAGGGTTGTGGTTTTTAAATTGGGATTTAGAGTGAAGAAAATCAACCACAAATAAATAGCCAGACGAAAGTTTTTTTTTTAGTAAGGAATTGTGTCGTATTCTCAGGTTGGGAATTAAAAAAAAATCTCTCATGTTGTTCGCACACAATACATTAACATAAATGCCATATTCTTCGTAAACGTGACAACTGCATTCCTTGCAGTAATATATAATACTACTAAGGGATAAGATTTGTACTATGTTAAAAAAAGGACCCTGTCAAATCCTCTTGATAGGACAAATACAGAAATGAAAAACGTATGCCATGGTAGATATGATTGCTCGTTATGACTTACATGGTTGTTGCACTACAGGAATTTACCATATTTTAAAATCATTCAGATCTACAGTAGCCTACATATACTGTATGATCTCTCTTTCTTACAATAGCTATCTTGGTTGGTATTGAACTACACATATTTACCACGGTTTAGCAGACGTTAACTCTTTAGTTTTTAACTAATTAATGTACTGTTTCTTCCCAAACTTGTAATTGAAATACATGCATGATGATAACCAATCTCCTGTTCATTTTCTGTCCTAATGTATGAAAAAATAAATGAAACAACAAAGTACATAATACTAAATAATAATACTGTATAAGCAACATTTTTCAAGTACATCATGTGATTGATGTGCACCATCGCAGCAGGGAGCTCAATTCTTTCCATGACTGAAACTCATGCTTTAACTTTTGGAAAATCGCTTGTATACCTGTCCATACAGTAGTGCTTCCCAAAACAATAACACCTCCAGAAATGCAAAATAATGTTAAATATGTAACACTTTTAAATTACGTAGTTGTCATACGTGCCAACAGTCCCTATATGGTCAGTCCCAATTTCCTAGCAAATGCGTCCCGATGCACAGGCAGAAAGTCGCGATATTTGATACTGATCACTAACTTAGTCTGAAATGTCCTGATAATTGATTTGTAATCAATTATTCTACCTTTTTAAGTACCTGAAATATACTTTTCTCTTTTTTCTTATATATATATATATATATATATATATATATAAATAATTTTCGTGGAAAACTGTAAAAATGTTTTCAAATGCACTTTGATGCTTCTGACCTTTTATGATTTTTTAACTGTAACTTGATTGAGACTGTAGGTGTTATGCCAAATAGTGTCACCTGGCAGTATTTGGCACTATTAGTGCCAAATACCATCCCCTGCCAAATAGTGTCGCCATCAATTGTGTCTCATTGAAGACTACGACTAAAGTAGCAAGGTGTAACAGATTGTATAACCATCATATCGATTTGATATTTTAATTGTGTTGCATTCTTTGTTTTTGGATCTCAAAGACCAGTTTTTAAACCTTGTTTTTTAGGATTTGTTTATTTTCGTACACTGGGGACATTTTAAATAACTATATTTAGTTTGTTCATATTACCGATAGCCCAGCAGACAGTGAAACACTCATCACTGGTACGTTTATGAGCAGATCATATACAGAATGTTCTTATTAGACTATTCTAATAAGTAGGCTAATACCAATTCTCTGTTTTTGAAACATGATAAGCATACATTTTCATTAAGTTGACAAACTGTTAAAAGAAAAATGATTGACTAATCTGGTGGGTAAAGAAAAGCTGAAGACTAATCTGGTGGGTTCTGTTAGAAAGTTTTCATTGCTGTACTTTGCTACCTTCCAAAGAGAATTAGGGCATTTACCCTCACTTAAAAAAAATGCAAGTGTTTTCTAAAACCAGTTCTTTTGTTTTCATGTACTGATTCCAAATGAAATGCGAGTGACACTTTTTGGCAAAGATGGAGGAAAAAATATTGTAGGCATACGAAAATGAACTGGCATGACTGCACATGTGTACTGACTACAAATGAAACACTATTCTTCCAATGACGGTATTTGGCACAACACCGGTATATATTTTATACCGGGCAGTTTGGGGACTACAAAAAATGATTAATTAAATAATATATGCTAGGTAGTTGTTAGTTTAGTTTGTTTTTATTCTGTATTAAGTAAATTATATCGATATAAAAAGGCATGAGAGAAGCTGATGTTATTTTTAAATTTATATATATATATATATATATATATATATATATATATATATATATATATATATATATATATATATATATATATATTCAGCTCTGGAAAAAATTAAGAGACCACTGCAATATTATCAGTTTCTCTGGTTTTACTAGTTATAGGTATGTGTTTGGGTAAAATGAACATTTTTGTTTTATTCTATAAACTACTGACAACATTTCTCCCAAATTCCAAATAAAAATATTGTCATTTAGAGCATTTATTTGCAGAAAATGACAACTGGTCAAAATAACAAAAAAGATGCAGTATCAGACCTCGAATAATGCAAAGAAAATAAGTTCATATTCATTTTTAAACAACACAATACTAATGTTTTAACTTAGGAAGAGTTCAGAAATCAATATTTGGTGGAATAACCCTGATTTTCAAGCACAGCTTTCATGCATCTTGGCATGCTCTCCACCAGTCTTTCACATTGATGTTGGGTGACTTTATGCCACTCCTGTGTTGCTGCAGGGCCATTATTATTATTATTATTTATTTCTTAGCAGACGCCCTTATCCAAGGCGACTTACAATTGTTACAAGATATCACATTATACATTATTTCACATTATACAGATATCACATCATTTTTACATACAATTACCCATTTATACAGTTGGGTTTTTACTGGAGCAATCTAGGTAAAGTACCTTGCTCAAGGGTACAACAGCAGTGTCCCCCACTGGGGATTGAACCCACAACCCTCCGGTCAAGAGTCAAGAGCCCTAACCACTACTCCACACTGCTGGCCATGAACGGATTTAACTTCAACACCACTCTAAATAAAATGTTGTTACTGTTATTAAGCACTAATCTGAAGCAGCGGTGTTTCAAAGTAACAAAAGCCTGTTTTTACTTTATGAAGTAGGCTAGAATGTTTATTATTATTATTATTATTATTAAAACATGTCATCATTCTTTATTGGAATTCATTTTCAGCTTTCATATTAAGGTTTTTGTGCTCATTCAGTCAAACCAAGTAGGAGTTTGCTTGCATCGTTCAAGTGAAGTAAGCTTATTTGTATATAAAAAACGACAATAGAGTCGCAGTCCTTCTTTCACAGCCAGTGTCATCTTACTTTAAAGGCACCTGAAATCATAAGGTAATTAAACTATTGTTGCTTATATTACTCTCCCTGTCATTCTGCACTGTCAGCCCTTAAAGATATAAAATAATGTACCCAATCCGAAGCAAGTGCAAAACGTGCCCCAATATTTAAAGTAAAATAAATTATATATATATATATATATTATTACTAGCAAGAGATGACTAGCAGCAGTTATATTATTGTTTTAAGTTATTTTATTATGGTTAAACTTTGCCCTCTAACTCAATGGACTACAATGTCTTAGAAAAATAAGACCATACTGTTTATACTGTTAAATGTATACTGTGAAACTTATTCAGCAAAAGAAAATGTTATATATCTATATATATCTATATATATATAAATATCTATATATATATAAATATCTATATATATATATATATATATATATATATATATATATATATATATATATATATATATATATATATCTATATCTATATCTATAGATATAGATATATATAAACCAGTACTTCTGACATGGCAAACATAATGAACTGCCTAGAACGTAGAGAATACTTACGTTCTAAAGAACAGTACTTGCTTGCACTGTGCAGAGATGCCACTAGTACTGGTTGTGCCATTTGGTGCTTCTTGCATGTATTTGTAATTAATGCTCAGTAAGTACATATTGAACATTTTATACTGAAACACGTGCCCAATTTTGTAGGTTTGCAATTATTAAAACTGTTTGCTTGGCTTCTTGGTGTTTCTTAATTGTAAAAAAAATAATAATAATAATAATAATAATAATAATAAAAAAAAACATCCATTTGCCTCTCTACGCTTCGCAGTCAGTCCTTCTGTTTGCAGCACACTTTTTAAACTAAGCACATTAGTGTGAACGTGGTCTAGACGCCTGATTGAGACACACAATTATTGGACAATTGCTTCTGACATTGATTAAAGCACTGAATTGTTTCTTCTGCTTTTAGAGAGTGAAACCGGCATAGGTACCCAAACTGACTCAGTGTTACTGAATAAGAAAGTTTACTGGTCCAGAGTTTATCTACATTCAAAGTGAGTATAATTTAGATTTTTGGTATTATACAGTAAATAAAATAATGCAAAAGCTTTATTTTTACAGTTGGTTATTAGTTATCAACATTGAAAACTGTCGATCCTTAAATTAGGTCTTTGAAAATGGTCAAAATGGTGCGTGAAAAGTCCTTGAAATTTGCATCACAAAAACTGTATGAACCCGTATATAGCTGCTATGCACAAGCTTTTACTTAACAACGATAATAAAATAAGAACGTCTCGGATAGTAGCTATATTTATCCTTTGGCCCATGCGTAAAAAAAGTCGTATTGCACTTTTGTGAAACTCGAATAACTTATTAGTCAACAAGAAATGTAAACACGTTCAAGAAAATCACATTTCACTTGGTCTGGTAAAATAAACTTTTTTTTTTTGGATGTACACAAAGGTTTTAATTATTCAGATGTTTCGGACAGAAGCCCTTTTCTCTGCACTGTGTTTACTTTCTACACAGCTGAAGGGCTAAAAAAAAAAAAAAAAAACTTCATTTTTTTACACTGCAGTTATAGCTCTTTACACACACACACACAAACATTTGCATAATTTTTGATTAATTTCTCCGGCGCCTTTTAGTTTAGTTCATTATAAATTGAATCGGCCTTGTTCGTTTTGTAAACAAAGCCTGCAGCACCGTGCGTCGCAAACAACTAACTTTATTAAAAAAAATATATATGTAACTCACTTTTTTATCGTCCACGCCTAGGAAACTGGTGTGCAACACCATTTAAATAAATAATAATAATAATATTATTAATAATTCCAAATGGATGAGTCGGTTGTGTTTTTCAAATGCCTGCATGCTCCCTTTTAATACGTCACTGCGCTCTCATCATCTGACTCGGTCACATGAGGCTCCCCGGTAAATGTCTGACGCTTGATTCAAATCAGCACCTCCGGTCACTTTTTTTTTGAAGTAACAAAAGCTTTTATTCACTGCCAAACATGAACTGCTTTAGATGTGTAATGACTGCAGTATATGGTATTGATCTTAGGTTAGGGTTTCGGTGTAGGAAGAGGATTATTCATTGTTTTTTTTACAATAATATGATAGCCAGAATCCTGACGGGAGAAATGCCACATATTTCCACAGTTCTGCAGCAAGAGGCAGAAGTTTGCAACCAAGAGCGCCTGTCGGGCAGCCCCGCCTCACAGGCAGATATCAACAAAAGAGCACCACTTTTACCGATGTCACACACATCTAAGCCCGCCCTGCCACTCCTACAGCTACGCCATTTTCTCTCTGTATTGGAGTTTGAAATCCCGCCGGATAGTTTGAAGTTGGGTAGTTAGGAACGGTAAGTAATGGCGCTCTTAAATTTACCAAAAAAAGTTTTGTTTTAAGCCCGGACATATGTACGTGCATACAGTAGGTATTTATAAACGGACGTATGTACGTGCATACAGTAAGTATTTATAAACGAGCATATTTACATTTACATTTTTATTTGTTTTGGTATTTATAAACAAGCATATTTAAAGTTACATTTTTATTTGTTTTGGTATTTATAAACAAGCATATTTAAAGTTCTATTTTTATTTGTTTTTCTATAATAACC
This sequence comes from Acipenser ruthenus, assembly GCF_902713425.1. Lineage (NCBI taxonomy): Eukaryota > Metazoa > Chordata > Actinopteri > Acipenseriformes > Acipenseridae > Acipenser > Acipenser ruthenus. The sequence continues at coordinate 4,577,036 of NC_081238.1, forward strand.
TCTAGCACTGCCTGTATATTAAATTAAACCAATATCGTTGAAATGCATTGTGTTTAGACCAAAACGTTACAAAAGGGTGATTTTCGTGAAATGCACGTTCGTTGTTTTTGTAATTACAGGGTTAAGGCTAAGCAAATTGCGTATAAGATTAAGTACATTGCATAAAAGTCGGTTCTGATGTTGATTCTCATACTGCTACAAAATACTGAGCATAACCCTTCATAAAGAAGTTTGAAGGTTGACTTCAGGGAGCAGATCATTGCATTATATACCGGAGGTTTACATGCAGATTACAGTCAGTGCAGTCTAGCTGCCATCCAGGCAGGTGTCAGTGCAGTCTAGCTGCCTTCCAGGCAGCTGTCAGTCAGTGCAGCCTATAGCTTGCCTGGAAGGCTGGTTTATGTGTTAGCTGCCTGGAAGGAGGGTTTATGTGTTAGCTGCCTGGAAGGAGGGTTTATGTGTTAGCTGCCTGGAAGGAGGGTTTATGTGTTAGCTGCCTGGAAGGAGGGTTTATGTGTTAGCTGCCTGGAAGGAGGGTTTATGTGTTAGCTGTCTGGAAGGAGGGTTTATGTGTTAGCTGTCTGGAAGGAGGGTTTATGTGTTAGCTGCCTGGAAGGAGGGTTTATGTGTTAGCTGTCTGGAAGGCTGGTTTATGTGTTAGCTGCTCGAAGGAGGGTTTATGTGTTAGCTGCCTGGAAGGAGGGTTTATGTGTTAGCTGCCTGGAAGGAGGGTTTATGTGTTAGCTGCCTGGAAGGAGGGTTTATGTGTTAGCTGCCTGGAAGGAGGGTTTATGTGTTAGCTGCCTGGAAGGAGGGTTTATGTGTTAGCTGCCTGGAAGGCCGGTTTATGTGTTCTCTGCCTGGAAGGCCGGTTTATGTGTTAGCTGCCTGGAAGGAGGGTTTATGTGTTAGCTGTCTGGAAGGAGGGTTTATGTGTTAGCTGCCTGGAAGGAGGGTTTATGTGTTAGCTGCCTGGAAGGAGGGTTTATGTGTTAGCTGCCTGGAAGGAGGGTTTATGTGTTAGCTGCCTGGAAGGAGGGTTTATGTGTTAGCTGCCTGGAAGGAGGGTTTATGTGTTAGCTGCCTGGAAGGAGGGTTTATGTGTTAGCTGCCTGGAAGGAGGGTTTATGTGTTAGCTGCCTGGAAGGAGGGTTTATGTGTTAGCTGCCTGGAAGGAGGGTTTATGTGTTAGCTGTCTGGAAGGCGGGTTTATGTGTTAGCTGTCTGGAAGGAGGGTTTATGTGTTAGCTGTCTGGAAGGCTGGTTTATGTGTTAGCTGCCTGGAAGGCTGGTTTATGTGTTAGCTGCCTGGAAGGAGGGTTTATGTGTTAGCTGTCTGGAAGGCTGGTTTATGTGTTAGCTGCCTGGAAGGAGGGTTTATGTGTTATCTGCCTGGAAGGAGGGTTTATGTGTTAGCTGCCTGGAAGGAGGGTTTATGTGTTAGCTGTCTGGAAGGCTGGTTTATGTGTTAGCTGCCTGGAAGGAGGGTTTATGTGTTAGCTGCCTGGAAGGAGGGTTTATGTGTTAGCTGCCTGGAAGGAGGGTTTATGTGTTAGCTGCCTGGAAGGAGGGTTTATGTGTTAGCTGCCTGGAAGGAGGGTTTATGTGTTAGCTGCCTGGAAGGAGGGTTTATGTGTTAGCTGTCTGGAAGGAGGGTTTATGTGTTAGCTGTCTGGAAGGAGGGTTTAGTGTTATCTGCCTGGAAGGTCGGTTTATGTGTTAGCTGTCTGGAAGGAGGGTTTATGTGTTAGCTGCCTGGAAGGAGGGTTTATGTGTTAGCTGCCTGGAAGGAGGGTTTATGTGTTAGCTGCCTGGAAGGCCGGTTTATGTGTTAGCTGCCTGGAAGGAGGGTTTATGTGTTAGCTGCCTGGAAGGAGGGTTTATGTGTTAGCTGCCTGGAAGGAGGGTTTATGTGTTAGCTGTCTGGAAGGCTGGTTTATGTGTTAGCTGCCTGGAAGGCTGGTTTATGTGTTAGCTGTCTGGAAGGAGGGTTTATGTGTTAGCTGTCTGGAAGGCTGGTTTATGTGTTAGCTGCCTGGAAGGAGGGTTTATGTGTTAGCTGCCTGGAAGGAGGGTTTATGTGTTAGCTGCCTGGAAGGAGGGTTTATGTGTTAGCTGCCTGGAAGGAGGGTTTATGTGTTATCTGCCTGGAAGGCCGGTTTATGTGTTATCTGCCTGGAAGGAGGGTTTATGTGTTAGCTGCCTGGAAGGCTGGTTTATGTGTTAGCTGTCTGGAAGGAGGGTTTATGTGTTAGCTGTCTGGAAGGCTGGTTTATGTGTTAGCTGCCTGGAAGGAGGGTTTATGTGTTAGCTGTCTGGAAGGAGGGTTTATGTGTTAGCTGCCTGGAAGGAGGGTTTATGTGTTAGCTGCCTGGAAGGAGGGTTTATGTGTTATCTGCCTGGAAGGTCGGTTTATGTGTTAGCTGTCTGGAAGGAGGGTTTATGTGTTAGCTGCCTGGAAGGAGGGTTTATGTGTTAGCTGCCTGGAAGGCCGGTTTATGTGTTAGCTGCCTGGAAGGAGGGTTTATGTGTTAGCTGCCTGGAAGGCCGGTTTATGTGTTAGCTGCCTGGAAGGAGGGTTTATGTGTTAGCTGCCTGGAAGGTCGGTTTATGTGTTAGCTGCCTGGAAGGCTGGTTTATGTGTTAGCTGCCTGGAAGGAGGGTTTATGTGTTAGCTGCCTGGAAGGCTGGTTTATGTGTTAGCTGCCTGGAAGGAGGGTTTATGTGTTAGCTGCCTGGAAGGAGGGTTTATGTGTTAGCTGCCTGGAAGGCGGGTTTATAAGAACATAAGAAAGTTTACAAACGAGAGGAGGCCATTCAGCCCATCTTGCTCATTTGGTTGTTAGTAGCTTATTGATCCCAGAATCTCATCAAGGAGCTTCTTGAAGGATCCCAGGGTGTCAGCTTCAACAACATTACTGGGGATTTGGTTCCAGACCCTCACAATTCTCTGTGTAAAAAAGTGCCTCCTATTTTCTGTTCTGAATGCCCCTTTATCTAATCTCCATTTGTGACCCCTGGTCCTTGTTTCTTTTTTTAGGTCAAAGTCATCCCCTGGGTCGACATTGTCTATACCTTTTAGGATTTTGAATGTTTGAATCAGATCGCTGCGTAGTCTTCTTTGTTCAAGACTGAATAGATTCAATTCTTTTAGCCTGTCTGCATACGACATGCCTTTTAAACCCGGGATAATTCTGGTTGCTCAGAATTTGCACTCTTTCTAGAGCAGCAATATCATTTTTGTAACGAGGTGACCAGAACTGAACACAATATTCTAGGTGAGGTCTTACTAATGCATTGTAAAGTTTTAACATTACTTCCCTTGATTTTAAATTCAACACTTCTCACTGTATATCCAAGCATCTTGTTGGCCTTTTTTATAGCTTCCCCACATTGTCTAGATGAAGACATTTCTGAGTCAACATAAACTCCTAGGTCTTTTTCATAGTTCCCTTCTTCATTTTCAGTATCTCCCATATGATATTTATAATGCACATTTTTATTGCCTGCATCCAATACTTTACACTTTTCTCTATTAAATTTCATTTGCCATGTTTGTGCCCAATTCTGAATGCTGTCTAGATCATTTTGAATGACCTTTGCTGCTTCAACAGTGTTTGCCACTCCTCCTATTTTTGTGTCGTCTGCAAATTTAACGAGTTTGCTTACTATACCAGAATCTAAATCATTAATGTCGATTAGGAATAGCAGAGGACCTAACACTGATCCCTGTGGTACACCACTGGTTACCTCACTCCATTTTGAGGTTTCTCCTCTAATCAGTACTTTCTGTTTTCTACATGTTAACCACTCCCTAATCCATGTGCATGCATTTCCTTGAATCCCTACTGTGTTCAGTTTGAGAATTAATCTTTTATGCGGGTCTTTGTTACAGATACTCGGGGAGTAGGAATTTAATGTTTTTTTTAATTCTTGGTCAACCTCTTTCAATATACCATTGTGCTATGAACCTTGATGACCTTTTGATTCTTATTGTCAAATGCCAATGCAAATGATAATATTTTTTAAATTAAAAAAACAGTATTAGTATAAAGATTTTATTATGTAGTAAATATAATTTTAAATGCTCTTGTTTTGATACACAAACTCATCTTTTTAAATGCTGTACCTGTAAAAATCAACAACCTTGTTTGAGAGAAGGAGCAACAGCTGATCCAAGCATCTGTTTGCATTGGCACCCATGAACTGATACTTTAAGCTGTGAAAAAATCTAAAACTCAACATATATTTTATGTTACAATAGTATAATAGAATTTGGAAACATACATTGTTTCAAAAGTAAGAGACTGCAAGTACAACAAGATAACTGGCACATTGCATGATAACACCATGTACATGTAGGTGTGCGTGTGTGTGTCGTGTTTTCTCATGTGAATGTTGGTGTTGATTGTTCACGTTTGGAATGTGGGGGTGTTTATTGAGTAATTGAATAACGTCACCATATATTAGGGGAGAAAGGTGCACTGTTAGTGGAGCAAGTGGAGAGCGAGAGTTTGAGTGTTGAGTTTTGTTTCATTGTTTTGTATTGAAAATAAAAAGCATTTAAAAACATCATTTTGCCTCTGCGTCTGTCACAAGGTGATACAGAATGATTCTCAATTAAGTAATGTTTATTTTAATTAAATCAGAGTCCTGGGATAATTAAATTAAAACACCTGATTTTTATATATATATATATATATATATATATATATATATATATATATATAATGTGTGTGTCTCACTATTTCCATGATACATCTGTCGACCAAATTGTGACCACATATTTGCAGTAGGAAGCCAATTTTCCTTCAGGTAGTCACTGACACGTGTGTCCCTTGTCACATCACAGAGATGCTTAAGCAGATTTTCTGCTTCTGTGGAAAACTCTCCCTGCTGAATGAGACATTTCACATCTTGACATCAAAGCAATACTTCAACACTGTACTTACAAGCTGAAAATGAAGCTGTGAAAATGATTTAGGGTTAAACTGTTCTGAATAGCAAAATAAAGATCACTGAGATTTAGATAGATTTATCACATAGGGAGTGGGTGGTGAGGACTATTGTGCTTATTCTTTGTGCTGCAGTAGGGTAATTGCACATTATATATGGTTATGTACACACACACACGCATGCACGTACACACACACAGTTATCAATTCTTTATTCAATTCCAGTCCACAACGTGTTTCTGGTTTTTGTTGCAATCAAGCTGTCTGTTAGTTAATCTGCTAATTATTTGATTATCAGGTACTGCATTTTGAAATAAGGCATCATATAAATAAAATGAAAAATACCCCTAATAAATGTCTCTTAAAACCTTCAATATTTTAAAATGCACAAATAATTAGATCAATCAAGTGATTAAGACCAGGAGTGAAAACCAAAAACACTTTGGCCCTCGAGGACTGAGATTGAATACCCCTACCCTATATGAATGTGGGATTGAATACCCCTACCCTAAATGTTGTGGTTGCCAGTTTAAGATTTTTTTTGTGTGTGTTGAGCACAATTCAAGGAGCATACATTTTGTTAAAATATATGACATGCAATCCATCAACTTACACATATAAATCTTAAAATACTGCAGCTTACAATAAAAACACGCACAGTTCTAAAATAACATACTTACTGTAGTACATTGCTTCAACTTAATCATGGACCTGACGACTTCATTCCTCTGTGAAACATTCAAGTTCCCTCCATCCTTCTGGACCAACCATCTATGGACTGCCTAGAGCATGTCAGTAAATTTATGTGCTCATCTCTCCCTGGGTTTATATTACAGGTAAAAGTCACTAATAGGACTAAAACCTTATGAATACCTGCAATACATGACATTAACAGAGCAGGATGACAGCATTTGGGAAAATATCTCTAACAGCATTAATTTCCTTCATGTCCTTGTCTATCATTATACATCTGTAAGATAATTAGTTCAAATTAGTAATATTAGTATTCCCACTATTTTGTAAGGAAACAACCATTGGCCTAGACCAAATAAAAACTTTTGCAAATTACAAACCCAGTATTAATGGCGGGTTCCCTCTGGGGCAAAAGGAATAACCTTCTGACATCCGCACCAGGTTTCTAATTTGCCTTAGTGCTCAAAGGCATTGAATAACTGAAAGATGAAACATAAAAGTGAGTCACTCTGCATCAGCAGTTGTTGATGTATAGTTCACCCCTAATCGCTTGGATAATAGCACCTGATAAATGACTAATTAAAAACAATTACCTTGGTGTGAACTCATTTAGGGCATCTTTCACCTTCTGAAGACACAATCCAAGATTCTGACTGTTTTCTTCATTTAAAATAAAGAATGCAACAGGTACACCATGACCTGCTTCACTCCTAACAATTAGGGCATACAATGCAAATGCATATGCAGTCACGCCTTTATATGTAGCATCTAAAAAATAATGTCTTTCCCATTCTCTGTAGCTGTTGAAGCTGCCGTGGATAGCACGATCATGAGTGGTTGTGAAACACTGCGAGCTAAAGGGTGATAGAACAGCACGTGTTCTTTAAGATCTGTTTTGAGAAGTTTATCTACGCTAGAAGAATCATCATTATCCAGATATAGACTAGCGATATACTGTTCTTTAATCACTTTCACATCGTGGGGTGTGACAAAATATCTATGCTGAGTGTTTTGCCCACTCTGCTGCCCTAACAGCTATATCAGTTGGTAGAAGATGTTGGGCCAAATATGCTTCAATTAACCTGAGAATTTCAGGATGTATTTTGTTGACTTTTTGCTGACAAGGGTCTTTAAGATCATGCCCATTATGAATGGGCTGAATACGAACAACACATCCTTTGAAAGCAGAGTCACTTATAAAATTAAAACTAACAGATGCCCTACAACCGTTGGCTCTTGTTTTCCAGGGAATTCCAAGTGATTTTCCTTTTGGTTTATTTGCTCTTTCACATCTATAATATACTGAGTTTTTAGCTTGATGTCTTGCTGTAAAGAATCCATCTTCATTGCAACTAAGTTCTTCCAAGACTTCATGGATGAAATCTTCTCCAGATTTGGTTTTAAGCAGGTTCACTCTTTGGATGATGTTTGGGTCCACCTCTCTCTTTAGCGAATCTTCAATGGATTTAATCCAATATTGGTCCATCTGTATAAAATACAATTTGATATTATTTGTTTTGGTAATGTATAATTTTACAAAATTAATGATATTAAGAAGAGCAGATAAACACAAAACTGTACCTGCCTTCCAGGCAGATAACACATAAACCTGCCTTCCAGGAAGCGACATTGTGGGAGAAGTATGAGTTGACAAGTACAACACAGCTAGAAGCAGAAAGGAGGAATTACAACTTTAAATTAAATCTGGAGTTGCTTTAAATCAGAAAACATTGCACCTTAAAGCCTTACATCTGCGTGTATTTTTCTGATAACAAGCTGAAACTCTGAGCAGCTGATTCAAATTCCGTGGCGTTCTGAGACATGGGGGAGGGGCGGAGCCCGCAGCACAGACAAACAAAAGGCAGGCAACCTTCCCAGCGACAGCGTGTGGGAGCGACATCGTGGAAGAAGTACGAGTGGACAATTACAACGCAGTTAGTAGCAGTTTGAAAGCAGGTTGACAGCTGCAGAAGCTAAACTAAACTTAAAAAAAGGTATTCAAGCCAGTAATCTGTGACAACTGCATGATGTGGGAAATCCGAGAAAACCCATCAGAGCTCAACCAAGTGTGTGTAAAGTGCCTCACGATTTAGGACTTGCTCCAACGAATCTGCAAGAAAAGGAGTTGGAGGAAATGAGACAGCAACAGGAGCTTGAGGAGCTGACACACCCACAATTCATGGAAGTCTGCACCCCTAGCAGACTGAAAGCCACCACGGAGATGGAAGAGAGTCGAAACAGCTGGGTTCAGATAGGCAGAAGCAGGGAAAAAAAGAAACTTAATCTAACACAACCACCAGAAATCCAAACATCCAACAAATTTGACCCACTTCAACATTTAGATGACCAAAACCAACATCAAGAGAATGAAAGAAACAACATCCAGGAACCTATAAACAGTGCTGGCCAGGCAGCAAAAAGAAGGGAGGTCATGATTGTTAGGGACTCCATATTGAGAAACACAGCAAGTTCAGTTCGCAGTTTGGACCCCCTTACTACAACAGTGTGCTGCCTTCCAGGAGCCTCAGTCAAGCACATCACTGAGAATGTGGACAGGCTCCTAGAACGAACAGATGACCCAGTACTAGTCATCCACATCGGTACAAACAACATTGGAAGAGACAGGCCAAGATTCCTGCAAAACAAATTCAGAGAGCTAGGAAGGAAATTAAAAGACAAGACCAAAACTGTGGTATTTTCTGGGATACTGCCGGCACCTTGCAAAGGACCATATGGACAGCTGGAAATACAAAATCAAAATGCATGGCTGAAATCGTGGTGCACACAGGAAGGCTTCAACTTTCCTGAACATTGGAGCACATTCTACAACAAGGACTATCTATATAGGTGGGACGGACTGCACTTGAACAGAAAGGGAACCAATCTACTTGGAGAAAGGATCCCGGAGGAGGTCCAGAAGCATTTAAACTAGAAAGGAAGGGGGGAGAAAACAAAAAACAGAAGGGAGACCACATCAAAACTTCTACTATATGTAAGCTTATGGAAAGTATAATAAGATCCAAAATGGAAAATTACCTATATGGCAACAATATCCTGGGAGACAGTCAGCATGGTTTTAGAAAAGGGAGATTGTGTCTAACTAACCTATTTGACTTTTTTGAGGATGCAACATTGAAAATGGATAACTGCAAAGCATACGACATGGTTTATTTAGATTTCCAGAAAGCTTTTGACAAAGTCCTGCATAAAAGATTAATTCTCAAACTGAACGCAGTAGGGATTCAAGGAAATGCATGCATATTGATTAGGGAGTGGTTAACATGTAGAAAACAGAAAGTACTGATTAGAGGAGAAACCTAAAAATGGAGTGAGGTAACCAGTGGTGTACCACATGGATCAGTTTTAGGTCCTCTGCTATTCCTAATCAACATTAATGATTTAGATTCTGGTATAGTAAACAAACTCGTTAAATTTACAGACGACACAAAAATAGGAGGAGTGGCAAACACTGTTGAAGCAGCAAAGGTCATTCAAAATGATCTAGACAGCATTCAGAATTGGGCCGACACATGGCAAATGAAATTTAATAGAGAAAAGTGTAAAGTATTGCATGCGGGCAATAAAAATGTGCATTATAAATATCATATGGGAGATACTGAAATTGAAGAAGGGAACTATGAAAAAGAATCTGGAATCTGGAACCAACTCCCTAGTAATGTTGTTGAAGCTGACACCCTGGGATCATTCAAGAAGCTCCTTGATGAGATTTGGGGATCAATAAGCTACTAACAACCAAATGAGCAAGATGGGCCGAATGGCCTCCTCTCGTTTGTAAACTTTCTTATGTTATAATAAAAAATGATCTCCCCGTTGTGGAATTGAATCCAGTCTCCCACATGAAAAGCGGGGATACTGACCAATATACTAATGAGGAAGTCTTACAGATGAGGAAAATATAACAAAACATTATAGTTGCAAACGGTCAAGATTATTTTCTTATTAACTGCCTTAATCAGATGGTTGACCTGCTCCATTTCCGACTTTGGCCTGTTCACCCCTCGTTAGGCGATTCATGAGCTCTCCAGAAATGCCATTCTTAGTGCAGACTCCCGATCGGCACAGCCCGTGGCTGCACAAGAGCTCCTGAGCTCAAGCGGTCCGCCAGCCTCAACTTTCCAGCAGCTGGGATTGCAGGCCACTGCGCCCAACATGAGTGAGAGCAGTTTTGCAGGCAACCCAACGCCCCATGTCTGTAATCAGAGCGAGAGTACGTGTGCAGTCCTCCATTGATGTGGCAGCTTTTAATGCCGATTGCCTAGTGGGCGACTTGCAGGGTCCTATTGGAGTGTTTAAAGAGATTGACCAGATGAAGGAATTGAAAGAGTTTTAAGTGAAACACATGTGAATCCCAATTTCCTTTTGTGGCTGGTAAATAAGAGGTTCTTAAGAATGCCATAAAAAGGGAGGTTGCATTGCCCGGGAATCAAACCCGGGCCTCCAGCGTGGCAGGCAAGAATTCTGCACTGAACCACCAATGCTTTCGTCATATGACGCTCTATCATAAGCACTAGTCACTGTATTAATGCCTATTGAGTAGAGGGAAGACGGACCTGTCCCAGCGAGGTCCCCGAGACTTCAAAATTGGTACGGCTGGAAAGGACACCAATTTAGACTTTTTTTGCCAACCCGGAGCTCAAAAGGTATTGGCTATCCAATCTTGACACCCCATTATGCTGAAAATGACATTTGAAAACGTGTGGCTCCCTGTGAAAGAGAGTCCCCAGCCATGACCGCAGGAAGTTCAACACGGGTTCTAGGCCCTGGGGTCATGGAGATATGACCCAGAGAAGGGTCGTTTTTGGACATTTTTGATGGGGCGTATCTCACAGTTGTCTCTAGGTGCCAGCACGGCTCAGCAAAGTGATTGTTTTCATCATGACTCGAGTATTTGTGTGAACCACCGCGGTGGCTTGGGGTGCTGCCCTGAGTCTAGATCACTTCGGATGGTCATTCTAGGTGCTCGGGTTCGAGAGATATGCCTGAAAATCTGTTTTTTTACCCCTGCCATACATATGAATGGGGCTGAGCACCCTAATTTTTTTGTAAAGAATTGGTACAAGTCTAGAACAACCGTGGTTCTAGGTGCTTCTGTTGCAGAAATAGACTCCCTTTTGTGAAACAAACTAGACAAGGTCTTATATAGGCACTTTTTTCAATTTCGATGCAAAAAAACATTCCAATATACTCAGGCTGATACTGTGATCGCAAAACACTTTGAACAGAGTGTCTGTGTGGTTGCATTGTCACCAGGACGTCACAGATCACATCCAACAATTGTAGCCGACTACGCCAAATGGTGGTTTTGGGCACCAGGACCCAATATAACTATTATGTTTACCAATTTTTACTTTACACAGGCTTTACTTTACACAGGATGCAGATCAGAGACCAGCACACCCAGGGACAGACAGCACAAACGTTTACAGTTTAAAACAAATGTTTAAAAGCAAAAGATCACCACCCACCTTGACAAGGGTGGAAAAGTAGCAAATCAAAACTACACCAACTACTTGGAGGGGATTCGTGTCAGGGTGGTTCTTCCAGGACCATGGAGGGGATTCGTGTCAGGGTGGTTCTTCCAGGACCATGGAGGGGATTCGTGTCAGGGTGGTTCTTACAGGACCATGGAGGAAATTCGTGTCAGGGTGGTTCTTCCAGGACCATGGAGGGGATTCGTGTCACGGTGGTTCTTCCAGGACCATGGAGGGGATTCGTGTCAGGGTGGTTCTTCCAGGACCATGGAGGGGATTCGTGTCAGGGTGGTTCTGCAGCAGCCTGGACTGGTCCTGCGTGGCAAGAGTAAAAGTGTTCAATGCAGTTTAAAAAAAAACAATGAACTTGCCTACCTTCCCTTTCCCTTTAAAACACAAAGCTTAACCATTTGCTACAATATAGATAAAAAGGACATGTGAAAAATAAACAAATCATTACTAAAAACAGCACTAACATTCTATTGGCTTCTAATTAAAAAGCAGGAGATCCTTATCAAACTAAATCAAAAGCAAAAATACAAAGTGCACCAAAACCAGGGAGAGCACTGTGGGATAAAAGCTGCATAAATAACCAAAAACAGGGGTGATTAACAAAGTCTGTGTGACAGGGGGCTTTATTTTGAACTTTAAACTGTCTCTGAGCCTCAACCTCAGTCATCCTTGTCACATTTGGTGCTCAGAAGTGGGACAACGCTACCTAGAGGCTCAGGGCAGTATTTTTTTTGTTTGTTCATTTAGGCCATGTTGTACTTGGCACAAGGAGGGGGATATGTGACGGGGGACTGCCCCGTCTTTATGAACGTGGTTGGGACTGGCAGGGAGGGGGTTAAATTCCTCCATACCAGGAAAACATGTGAGAATGTGGCTGGAGCCCTAATTGAATAATCAGCAATTATTGATTAATTGGGCTCCAGCCACAGGGGATAAAAGCCAGGGGAAAGGCCCTGGCTAGGGAGAGAGAGTTTCAGAAGGAGAGGAAGCAACTGTTTGTCTGTGTGTGCTGTTTTGTAAGTTTTTGAATCCAGTGAAGGCAACGCCCAGCCTGGAAGCCTTATTGTTGTAAGTTTTGTTTTGTGTATTTTGTGTTTAGAAACCTTTTTGTTTGGCCCTTGTGGTGATTTATTTTGTTTTTTTGTTTATTAAAGAAACTTTATTTTGAACTTTAAACTGTCTCTGAGCCTCAACCTCAGTCATCCTTGTCACATTTGGTGCTCAGAAGTGGGACAACGCTACCTAGAGGCTCAGGGCAGTATTTTTTTTGTTTGTTTTTTTAATTTTGAGGAGTTTTTTTTTTTTGGAAAAAAAAAGAAATGGGGAAGAAGAGCAGACAGCGGCAAAGGCAAGAGATGCAGCAGCCGAAGAAATGTAAGCTGCTGCAACAACAGCCACCACTGGAGGACCCGGCCAGCCTCTTCCCCTGGTGTTCCTGGTGCGGGAAGGTGGACCACTGCTGGAGGTCCTGCCCAGAAGTGCCACCGACAGACTGGTGTGGCTGTTGTGAGGAGGACGGCCACAACTGGGCAGGATGCCCCTACAATAAGGCCCAGGAAGAGGTGCAGTTTTCACCCCGGGCATCAGGGGCCACCCCACTACCTCCAGTGCCACCACCTTCTCCACCATCCCAGGAAATATGTGACTGGTTGATGCACCCTGAGGCGGACCTCTTCCACGACCTCCCCATAGTTATCAACACGCTGTGGCGTCGAGGGGGGGAGGTGGGAAAAGTGGGAGGAACAGCATCACCTGGCGTCCTTCGCAGAGCTTGCCCTGATGGTCATTAACTACCTGGCGGTAGATATGGGAGAGGCCCCTGTCATTCAAACAAAGAAGGTGGAACTGTCGTCTCGAGAGCCAGAGAGGGGTGAGCTGTCGTCCCGAGAGCCAGAGAGGGGGAGCCGCTGCCGTCGCCCAGAGAGGGGGAGCCTGAAAGTCCACAGCCCAGAGAGGGGGAGCCGCTGCCGTCGCCCAGAGAGGGGGAGCCGCTGCCGTCGCCCAGAGAGGGGGAGCCGCTGCCGTCGCCCAGAGAGGGGGAGCCGCTGCCGTCGCCCAGAGAGGGGGAGCCGCTGCCGTCGCCCAGAGAGGGGGAGCCTGAACGTCCACAGCCCGAGAGGGAGGAGCCCGAACGTCCACAGCCCGAGAGGGAGGAGCCCGAGCGGGAGGAGTTGGTGCGTCCACGGCCCGAGCGGGAGGAGTCGGTGCGTCCACGGCCCGAGCGGGAGGAGTCGGTGCGACCACGGCCTGAGAAGGGGAAGCCCACAGGTCCAGGGCTGAAGGGACCCGCAGGGGAAGAATACAGGCTGTTTCCACCTCCACCGCCAGCAGAGGGGGAACAGCCGGAGCTGTCTCTCCCTCCACCGCCAGCAGAGGGGGAACAGCCGGAACTGTCTCTCCCTCCATCGCCTGGGGTTGCCTGCCTGTCCGCATCGCCTGGGGTTGCCTGCCTGTCCGCATCGCTTGGGGTTGCCTGCCTGTCCGCGCCGCCAGGGCGTCCAGAGGGTCCAGCGTCGCCAGAGGATCCAGCGCCGCTGGAAGGACCAGCGTCGCCGTTCCTGCCTCCGCCACCAGAGGGAGCCGGGCCGCCGTTCCCGCCTCCGCCACAAGAGGGAGCCGGGCCGCCGTTCCCACCTCCCGAGGGTCCGCTGCTGCTGCCTCCGCCTCCCTTTTGTGTTTAGAAACCTTTTTGTTTGGCCCTTGTGCTGATTTATTTTGTATTTTTGTTTATTAAAAAAACTTTATTTTGAACTTTAAACTGTCTCTGAGCCTCAACCTCGGTCATCCTTGTCACAGTCTGATACACGAAAAACAACAAAAAAAAGAGTAATAACTTCCCTAAATTTCTGTCAAGCTCGCCTGGTTCGCATTACTCTGCAGCTATTACTGTGTTTTGTTCCAGACTCGGATCCACGCCGCTCTGGTCTCTGTTGCTACTGCTGTAATTGATTCCAAATACAGATCCACACCGCTCACATCCCGAGGTTGCTTCACTTTCACTTTCTTTTCTATGTCCGTGTCTCCCTGTTCCTCTGCGCATCTCCTCCCCGCTCTCCCTTTACATTTCTTTTTCTGCGCTTAGTCTGCTGGTAAGTAATGTCAGCAAAACTACACCTCCCAGAAGCCTCGCTCTTACCACATCTAGCCCAACTCGTACAGCCATGCCTAAACAAAACAATCCTCTTCGTGACAAAGCAAAACGTGTAAAATCAAAAGTGCAAATAATAATAAAACATACAATTATAAAAACGTGCTCCAATATAGTATAAATCAAAAAGTGAGAAAAAACACATATATTGTCTAGAAACATGCTCAAAATAAAAGTGCTTATAAAAGGGCTGCATGAGTGGCATTTCACTCACCCTGTGACAGCATGGCTGAAAAACAATTAAGAAGTGACATTTTCAAGTACAGCGCAATACAGTGAAATGCGGCACCTAAGGCAAGGTGCTTCATCGGAACGAAAAGGCCTAGTAACTTGTGCTTCTGGATTGATTATCTGCATGTACTACAAGTACTCTCTAGCAATATTTAGCCTCCTACCACATTCACAGCCTGTTTGATAGCTTAACATAGATGGTCGGTTGTGCATAATACACTTAAAGCAGTGTTTGCCTCTTTTTTTCCTTATAAATCAGTTTATGCAGTAATCAGTTTATGCAGGGAACACTGGGATCAGTTAGAGACTACCTGTCTGATACCAGATAATTTTTAATGGACTTCATAGTTGGTTCTGTTGCTGAAAAACACTTAAAAAACTGCTATTTACAAGTATAGCGCAAGAGTGCATTTCTGTCAGTCTAAGACAAGCCGCTCCATGGGAACAAAAAGGCCCACTTGTGCTTCTGGATTTATTATCTGCATGTAATACGGATACTCTGTAGCAACTTTCAGGCTCCTAGCCCATTCACAGCTTGTTTGACACCCTATTGTGTTGCCCATTTGTGCATATAATGCAGAATGCTGTTTGTCAATCTTTTTTTTTCTTATAAATCAATCTTTGCAGGAATCATTCCATAAACACTGGGACCAGTTACAGACTACATGTCTGATACCACAGCCATTTAATTGAAGTTTCTAGTGGTTGCATGGCTGAGAAACAATTCAAAAGGGGCTTTTTGTAGAATACTGCAATATAATGGTCTGCGTCCGTCTAAGGCAAGCTGCTGCATGGGAAGCAAAAGAGCCAGACACTTGTGCTTCTGGATTGGATCAGCATGTACTACAGGTACTCTGTAGCAATTTTCAGCCTTGTAACAGGGCGAGGTGCCCTGTACATTCATTTGTTTATTTATTTTCAGAACGGGGGTTCCCCCTTCGCCCTTGTGTTAGTTTGTGTTTGTTTATTATGATTTATTGTATTTATATGACGGTGAAGCGCTGGTTGTTTTGTATTTAGGACGGCGTAGCCGAATGTGTGTGGTATTATTTAGTAGCATGGATGGGAAGCCCCATCCACACAGGATTTTAGGAAACTCGTGCAGAAGGTGGCCATCTCCCGAATTAATTAAGTGATTTAATTTGTTGCTAATCGGGAGATGGTCACCTGTTATAAAAAGCCTGCAGTTCTCTAGCTCGAGGTGGGAGTTCAGAGGAGGAACGAGAGAGCAGAGAGACGGCGAGTAAAAACGAAAACGAAACTTAATAAAAGAAACATAGGAACAGTGAAGGCAATCTGCCCAGCCTGACCTTTGTTTATGTATTTTTGTGTTCGTGATTTTGTTTTGTTTAAACCTTTTATTTTCACTCTGTGAGCAAGTGTTTCTATTTAAATATTTTATTTGTTTTTTTATTTGCTTAATAAAAACGGCAAACGCCGCCTTAACTGCAGTACTTCCCTGGTGTCAGTTTCCTTCCTGCTTCTGCCATGACGTCACCACTCATCATTCCTGTCACAAGCCTCCTATCACTTTCACAGCCAGAAATACACCATACAAACTGCTATTTTACATATAGGGTGATATGAAACAAAGCACGTTTTCAGGCCTTTTTCTGGAACCGTGGCACTTAGACGCTCCATTCAAAGTGTTTTGTGATCAGAGGAGCAGCCTGAGTTTGCATGCCCAATTTCAGAGCAATCCTTTACAAAAAGTTTTTTGTATGTCACTTTAAATAAACAAACGCGCACGCAGACGCTCAACCGTGGGCTCTATGGATAGCTAAGACCAGCGGGCCCCTAAAGAGACCCCCTTGCACCAGTGGTTGCAGGGTTAGGGGCCAAATAAGAGCTCACCCCCCATGCATGTCTATGGCAAAAAAAAAAAAGATTAAAGTTGAAAATTCCACGTTTTTAAGCATATATCTCTAACCGTGGCACGTAAACACCCCATTTAAAGAGCGCTGGCATCGCAAGAACAGCGCTAGCGCACCCACTCCAAAAAAAGAATATTTCTGTGTGTTTCACTTGAAATGAACATGCCAATGCACGCTCTATTCGTGACGTCCCAAACATGGCGGCCGTATTAGCTGAAAAGCTGAAGAAAATGTGTTTTTTTTTCCTCACAAGAAAGGGGATATTTTAAAAAGTACAAAAGCTAGAAGGCTCAAAATTTTATTTTTAATACATGTATCAGTGTTTTGGCACCAATAACATTTGGGGAAAGTGACGGCCTTGGATCAAGTTTCGAATTTTGTAACTTTGATGGCCTTTTTTGAAAAAGCCCCTCAAAAGGCCGTCAAATTTACAAAGGCCGTTGCACTTTTCAGAGGCCGTCAAAAAAACTTGTTGCAAAAAATATTTTTGTTTTGAAAAGTGACTCGATTTTTGTAACTTTGACGGCCTTTTTTGCAATCTTCATCAACACTGTTTCAAAATATCCCTTGTATGAACAAGACAGGGTCTCCCCTAATAATGAATAAATCAATGAAAGATAAAAAGTAAAATGCCTCGTGTAAAATGCTTTTCTGGGTTTCCATTCGTTCAATTTATTTTACTTGAGTAAACCAGGCTTTTCACTCGACGTCATGCAAATGAATGGGAAAGGTGGGGGTTGATATGTAAATTAGCTATGCGTAAAGTACTTGTGCTGTTTTAGAAGATTACTAGTGACATTTTGTGAAAATATGGTTTACATGCGCAGAGACCTGCTACACGAGTGAATCTAAGCTGCTGTAATAAAGCAAAATACCTCGTGCCTGGCTGGGTAATAATGTGTTTTACTACTCGAGCCCAAATTGTTTTTCAAATGTCAGTAGTGGGGTGTCATGTCATAGTAGTGAATACTGTTTCAACTAATGTATCTTATGACTCATTAATTAAAAATAAACTCAGAGGTATAAAATAAAACTGACCAACAGGTATTGCAGAGCACCATGGCTGAAAACCGGCAGAGACGTTTTATATATACAGTGCCTTGCAAAAGTATTCAGACCCCTGACCAATTCTCTCATATTACTGAATTACAAATGGTACATTGAAATTTCGTTCTGTTTGATATTTTATTTTAAAACACTGAAATTCAAAATAAATTATTGTAAGGTGACATTGGTTTTATGTTGGGAAATATTTTTAAGAAAAATAAAAAACTGAAATATCTTGCTTGCATAAGTATTCAACCCCCACACATTAATATTTTGGTAGAGTATATTTCGTTGCAATAACAGCTTTAAGTCTTTTGGGGTAAGTATGTACCAGCTTTGCACACAGTGTTGGAGTGATTCTGGCCCATTCTTCTTGGCAGATTTGCTCCAGGTTGTTCAGGTTGGTTGGCCGACGCTTGTGGACCACAATTTTCAAATAGTGCCACAGATTCTCAATGGGATTGAGATCAGGACTTTGACTGGGCCACTGTAGGACATTCACCTTTTTGTTCTTGAGCCACTCCAATGTTGCTTTGGCCTTGTGCAGTATTTCCCTGTATTTTGCTCCATCCATTCTTCCTTCAATTTTAACAAGATGCCCAGTCCCTGCTGATGAGAAGCATCCCCACAGCATGATGCTGCCACCACCATACTTCACTGTAGGGATTGTGTGTCTTGAGGCATGGGCAGTGTTAGGTTTGCGCCACACATAGCGCTTTGAGTTTTGGCCAAAAAGCTCTATCTTGGTCTCATCTGACCACAAAACCTTTTCCCACATCGCAGCTGGCTCACTGTCATACTTTCTGGCAAACTCCAGACGTGCTTTCAGATGTTACTTTTTGAGTAACAGCTTCTTTCTTGCCACCCTCCCATACAGGCCAGAGCTCTTGATATGGTTGACTGGCGCACCTTCACAATTCTCTGTGTAAAAAAGTGCCTCCTATTTTCTGTTCTGAATGCCCCTTTATCTAATCTCCATTTGTGACCCCTGGTCCTTGTTTCTTTTTTCAGGTCAAAAAAGTCCCCTGGGTCGACATTATCTATACATTTTAAGATAGATAGGATATTGCTGCTCTAGAAAGAGTGCAAAGAAGAGCAACCAGAATTATCCCGGGTTTAAAAGGCAAGTCGTATGCAGACAGGCTAAAAGAATTGAATCTATTCAGTCTTGAACAAAGAAAACTACGCGGTGATCTGATTCAAACATTCAAAATCCTAAAAGGTATAGACAATGTCGACCCAGGGGACTTCTTTGACCTGAAAAAAGAAACAATAGGGGTCACAAATGGAGATTAGATAAAGGGGCATTCAGAACAGAAAACAGGAGGCACTTTTTTACACAGAGAATTGTGAGGGTCTGGAACCAACTCCCCAGTAATGATGTTGAAGCTGACACCCTGGGATCCTTCAAGAAGCTGCTTGATATGATTCTGGGATCAATAATCTACTAATAACCAAACGAGCAAGATGGGCTGAATGGTCTCCTCTCGTTTGTAAACTTTCTTATGCTCTTATGTTCTTATTGAAACGTCACTGCTACATGCAACTAACACTTTGTGGTCCAGTGGTTAAAGAAAAGGGCTTGTAACCTGGAGGTCCCCGGTTCAAATCCCACCTCAGCCACTGACTCATTGTGTGACCCTGAGCAAGTCACTTAACCTCCTTGTGCTCCGTCTTGCGGGTGAGACGTAATTGTAAGTGGCTCTGCAGCTGATGCATAGTTCACACACCCTAGTCTCTGTAAGTCGCCTTGGATAAAGGCGTCTGCTAAATAAACAAATAATAATAATAATAATAATAATAATAATAATAATTTACGTGTGCAGATACACTGATGGACTAAATGTACTAACAAATTTCTCCAATAATAATAATAATAATAATAATAATAATAATAATAATAATAATAATAATAATATATCCTTTACATCTTTACCGGGGGGGGGGGGGGGGGGGGTTGATCCACACATCGGCTGGGAGCTTGTAGGGGCAGTTATCGATGTTTGCAGCTGATAATTTGGCTGCATATCTTTCTTTTGCAACATGACATAGGCTCCACGTAATTGTACATTATTCCATAGCGAGAAAAAAAAATCCCTACCGCTAGAATAAGGGTATTATTATGAATTAGCAATACATAAGCAACACTCCCATAGGCTATAATGTAAGAACACACACTATTTTCACCCCAGCCGCTGGTTGGTTAAGCGGAAGTGATGCGGCACCGACCATGCGAATAACGCTTTCTTTTTGCTCCATCGCGGAAGCTGCATTTGCTTCCAATGACATTACTCTCGTAGCCTACTTTTAATATGTATTTATTTATTTAGCGAGGCAGTTAATTGATCAGGGCGGTTATGTGACGTCGGATATGCAACGTTCCACTGTACATGAAAAGTACTATATCTATGAATCGTTGTATCGGGGAGGGGGAAGGCGTTGCCATCGCGCAAGAAAAACACAGATCGCAGCTAAACATTACACTGCACAGGACTGTCAGCAGAAAAACAATATTGATATAAGAAATAAAATCACTAATCATTCGTACCCAGAGTTGGCTTCATCTGAAGGAAATACGTTACAGATTGGTTTCTTCGTTTCATCTTTCAGTATGTACAGTACCTAACCATCCTCTAAATAATATACAGGACTACCTGCTGCTCCAGGGGCTGGTTGCACTAACAAGAACAAAAAATGGGATGTTGGATCCAATTCTGGAGCTACACGCGGCGTAACTAGGGAAACTGACCAATAAGAACGAGAAATGTCTGTTTGGCGTGAAGTTTCAATACCCCGGTGGTCAAATTTTTATACAGCCTAAGATCACAATAATGTTATGAAGAAATGGCAAATAAAAAATAATAATAATATGAAGACATGTCGATTATACGCCAGTCTTAAAAAGTGTAAGTGGGCAGTATTTAATTTTTTTTTTTAAATGTTCCGAGTTGATTTTTACTGAGGCGGCTGCCTTGGCTGCCTCAATGTACGCTACGCCTCTGCACTAACTTACTCATAGTTTTGCTGTTACGGGTTACCCCAGAGTGGTTAAACAGTAGGCGTATAACTGTGCTGCTCTGGACCTCGGAGCTTGTGTGAGTTATCAGGTCCCAAAATCTGTTTTATTAAGGTAATAGGACGGTAAGGTAACATGTGGTGCATAGATCAGGGAAGTCCAGTGCAAAGAACGAGGGGCAGATCAAAAGATCTATAAGTGCAGTCTAAACAGGTGGGTCTTGAGAAGGCAGTGGAAGGCACTGAGAGAAGAGAAGGAGTGGGCACAGGAGGATGGAGAGTGGAGGGAGGGCATAACAGGTCGGACAGTAAAGGAAGAGTGGAGAGGGGGTGTAGGGAGACACGAGGGATTGGAGGTAGGAGGGGCAGTGTGGTGAAGAGAGTGGTAGGCAAGAACAAGGGTCTTGAATTGAATGGGAGTAGAGATAGGTATCCAGTGAAGGGTGCAAAGCAGAGAGTTAGCATGAGAGTAGAGGTTGGGAGAAATCAAGATGAGTAGCAGAATTTTGAATGAGCTGAAGGGGTGGATTGCAGGGAGACCAGCAAGGAGACAGCTACAGTGGTACAATCTGGAGAGTACAAGATTTTGGAGCAGGAGTTGGGTGGAATACGTACCGAGAGGACGGATTCAGTAGATGTTGCTAAGAAAGAAGCGGCAAGTGTGTGTCAGGGAAGAGAGTTGAGAGAAAGAGAGGGAGGAGTTGAGAATAACACCTTGGTTTTTAGCAGAAGGGGATGGAGAGTGATAGAATCAAGGGATACTGAAATAGAGAGGTCAGAGGAGGGAAAGGTTGAGTTTGAGGTGGTGAGAATGTGTCCAAGTTGAGATAGCCAAGAGGCATTCTGAGATACAAGAGGAGATATGGAAGTCATAAGCAGGGTGGGAGGTGTAAGACAGAAGTCAAAGAGTGTATTTATTTGCATTGATATAGTGCTTTTTATACAACAGTATCTGGAAAGCACTGTACAGTACATAACAGAAAAGCAAACCACTATACATTTTGTATAGCATATTACACACACATCTGCCACAATCATCTCTCTCTCTCATTCTCTCTCTCTCTCTATATACTATATATATATATATATATATATATATATATAGAGAGAGAGAGAGAGAGAGAGAGAGAGAGAGAGAGATACACACATACATACTTTCTTCTGAAAGAGGAACAAATTCACCTTCCACACACCTCCTTCCTTGTGCCATATTTTTTCTGTTATAAACCAAGTTTAAAGTAATGAACTCATAATTGGAAATGCTGTATTTTACATTAAAAAATTTCACTCCTGTAAATCAAAATCATCGGGGTTTGTTACGTTACAAATTCAGATCATATAAAATGCATAGAATAAATAAGTGTGTTTCCAAACAAAAAAAAATACAATTCACATGCAAATACTGTATGCTATGTAAAGATACCAGATGGCTATATGATGGATTTGATCATATGCCTATTTTTTTAAATCTTATTTTAGAATACAGGTACATTTGGATGTTCCTTGCTCTTTATTGTAGTATGCATTTTTTATATAAAATTCGGACCGGATGTTCATTAGTATGCGTTTTTTATATTAAAAATATAATTCTTGATAATGGAAAATTTGAATTATATTTTTGGTATTAACTATTCAATTTTCAATATCATCACTTCTATTTTAGTTTTAACAACAGTTAATTTTGTGATGGATTTTCCTCTGTCGAAATTATTTTTTTGTTCGCAAATCTTCCATGTTATTTTCCAAGAACACTTAACAGTACTGTAATTTGTTGTTGCTATGCATGAAATCACATTTAGTCAATTCAAATGTATTTTAAGTTTCCTCCAGAAATCTTATCTTACCATCAATAAATGAATCTTGAATTGTCTTTATGCTTTGCATTTCATGTTTTCTTTATTATCCATTGCATTTAAGTTTATTCATTTGAAGTTAACATCGCATTGTCTTTCTGCTGTCCAGCTTGTTTAGTTTTCTACAATACAAAGAACTGAACTCCATCCAGTAGGTGGGGCAAGTCTTTAAAGACTCCATTTAAATCTAAAAAGAAGGAAACGGAAGTGCTTGAAATCCAAATCAGGTGATTACTTACTGCAAACGGATTAATTGAGAGTCTTACAGTTTGTAAGTTTTTTTTCTTATTTTTATATAATAACGAGGTTATAATACGACCTTGTGTGGGTTTGGCATGATAGGGGCCTGTGTACAGTGTAAGTTGTTGGTTATATATATTTATATATAGTAACCAGGAAGAGTTTTTTTGTGTTTTATTTACTGCATTTATCAGTGAAGCGCTGCTCCGAGTTACCCGAGTCAGGATTTTAAAACGGCAAGTTACCGTCTCTGCCGGAGACAAAGGCTGAAACCAATTCACGAGTCTGAAGAGGTTTGTTCTCCTCTGAAATAGAAGCGACAATGGATCTCCGGATCTCCGTGTCCCATTTTAAAGGCGAGCTCGTCCCTACCATTGAACAAGCAGTGAAAGCGGCTGTGGACGTCGTTGTGTGTGAACTTGCAAAGCTGATCGACAGCAAACTTGTTGATTTCCAAATTGAAATGGAAAAAGAAAACGCAAGTCTGAAGATGAGATTAGAAATGTCAGATAACGAAGTGAATGTAATGCGTGGATATTTGAATACTGCAGGCATTTCTCTCTTAAACTCCAACTGTAATAAACAGACCTCTCGAAAGAACAACAACGAGATATTTGCTCTACCTGGGAGGGGCAGCGGCAATATCACCGCAGACTCGTGCGTTCCATTGTTCAATGACAAAGTTAACACTGCTGTAGGCGAGAGCAGTATCGGGTTTCCTCGCTGTCTGTCCACCACAAAGCGGGATTGTATAAGTAACCCAGTCCCGTCAATAGAAATACGGGACCCAGTGCATGCAATAAATCGAGACTGCCGGGCTAAACAGCAAGACATTGCACAGTCAGAACAAGAGTTGCTGATTAGAGTGCATGACTATGAACCAGTAAGTGACACGTGGATACCCGAGTGGGGCAGAACTGTTAAAGGTAAGTTTTCTGATGGTTATTACAGAACACAAATAAATGCATGTTTAATGATAAATAATTGTAAATTCTACATGTTGTGATTTTAAAATAGCAGGTATCGTATTGTTTCAAACCGTATGTACATTTGAATTTCGTGAGAAGTACGGTACGTTTACTAAAATAATCACAATTGTTTAATTTATGTTTTCATTTTCTCAGTTTGTAAAAATGAGTAGGAGTCGGCATTGAGAAGGCATTATTCCATTCACAATGTATGCAGTTGAAGTGAAATGTCACCTCTTATGAGGGAAGTTGGTGTCTATTCATTGGAGCTCATACAAAAATGTTATATAAGAATTCTACAGAAATAATTTCTATAACATTTTTATAGAAAAGTGCTGTAGAAATTATGGACAAACAGGCCAATTTTCTATAATAACTTTGAGTATTATATAGATTTCTGTAAGAACTCTATAGAATATTCTTTTGTACAGCATTCTTTAAAACCTGCATAGATATGTCATAGATGTTCTCAAGCATGTCCAGTAAATATCCTATAACTATGCATTATAGTATGAGAGATTAGTACTGTATTTTACTGTAGATATTAAGTATCAAGTGTTTTACCTTTTTATAGTATTGTTTTTTTTTTTAAATTGTGAAGCCAGCAGTAACAAAAGTAACCATTTAAGCAAGTTACTTGTGCATTATAGATATTTGTACATTTCAAACTTGCCATAACATTATCAATAATAACACTTCACAGATTATCCAGAAATGATTGATTTCAGTAGTACTTCAATACATCAAATACAAATAATTTAAATGCAGGGAGGAGGACATATACCAGGAAGACTAGAAGTTAACACCTGAGTAAGAAGATGAGCTGGAGGTTGGGACAAAATTACTTTTAGCCTCCAAAAATAACCGTGATAATTATATATTGTGATTATATCATGATAATTGTCTATTGTGATTATTACGATAATTGACATTCAGGTTTTGTTTTACATGTTGCTGAAAATATCTAGTTTAAATGTTCTGTAAGAATTATATAGAAATAATTGATATCATATTTCTATATCAAAGTGCTATAGAAATTGTATAGTAAAATGGGCCAATTTTCTATAACTGCAATATTCTATAAAACCTCTGTAGAATATTTTGTAGATGTTCTGTAGCATGTCCAGTAAATATCCTATAACTATATAGTATACATTGTGGCAAACACTGTTGCAGCAGCAAAGGTCATTTAAAATGATCTAGACAGCATTCAGAACTGGGCAGACACATGGCAAATAACATTTAATAGAGAAGTGTAAAGTATTGCACGCAGGCAATAAAAATGTGCATTATAAATATCATATGGGAGATACTGAAATTGAAGAAGGGATCTATGAAATAGACCTAGGAGTTTATGTTGACTCAGAAATGTCTTCATCTAGACAACATGGGGAAGCTATAAAAAAGGCCAACAAGATGCTCGGGTATATTTTTAGAAGTGTTGAATTTAAATCAAGGGAAGTAATGTTAAAACTCTACAATGCATTAGTAAGACCTCACCTAGAATATTGTGTTCAGTTCTGGTCACCTCGTTACAAAAAGGATATTGCTGATCTAGAAAGAGTGCAAATTCTGAGCAACCAGAATTATCCCGGGTTTAAAAGGCATGTCCTATGCAGACAGGCTAAAAGAATTGAATCTGTTGAGTCTTGAACAAAGAAGACTACGTGGCGATCTGATTCAAGCATTCAAAACCCTGAAAGGTATAGACAATGTCGACCCAGGGGACTTTTTTGACCTGAAAAAAGAAACAAGGACCAGGGGTCACAAATGGAGATTAGATAAAGGGGCATTCAGAACAGAAATAGGAGGCACTTTTTTGCACAGCGAATTGTGAGGGTCTGGAACCAACTCCCCAGTAATGTTGTTGAAGCTGACACCCTGGGATCCTTCAAGAAGCTGCTTGATGAGATTCTGGGATCAATAAGCTACTAACAACCAAACGAGCAAGATGGGCTGAATGGCCTCCTCTCGTTTGTAAACTTTCTTATGTTCTTATAATATGATAGATTTTTCTGAAGAAAAATAGAGAAGATTAAAATAAATTGCTATGTTTGGCTCTAAGCAACACAACAGCATCACAATTAACAATTTAAGCAAGTTACTAGAGCTAAAGTGCATTTTAAATCTTGGTACAGGGTCATTCGGTGTCAATTCAGCCAGCCATGTCACCACCCATCTCAGAAACTCTGTACATAATTAGGTAATGCAAGTTATGAAGAAATTTGAAGTTTTACTCTCCGCTCCAAATAGTTTCTGAATGGTAGATCATAACATGGGGATTTTTGCCCCATTTTCACCTCCCGAGGTTGTGAAAAATCAAACACATTGCAGTAAAAAGCTAATCACTTTTGAAATATTTATGACAGGACTACAAAACTTTCCATGTCAGTTATGCATTTCACAGCTAAATTAAGCACCAAAGGTCATCAAGGTGTTTTTTTGGAAGTGAGGTAGTCCCACACATGTGCATAAATGAAGATGTGGCATAGCTGAGATTTACACAAGGGAGTCCTAATAGGGGTCTGTCTAACTGGCAAGAAATTCATTTAGGGATATTTCTCTTTTCTGAGATATTAAGAATTATAGAAAAAGGAATTGCATTTTCAGGGCATAGTCAATTCCAGTTAGGGTAAAAAAGCAAGTTCTTCATAAAAATGTCAATATGTCTTTTAAACAGACTGTATGACTTTTGCTGTGTTTAAAATATTCCTTATGATGTGGGGTTTCAGGGCCTGTCTAGGGTTAAGAAAAGCTTCACGTTTTCTGTGTGTTCTCTCCATTGCTTACACACTCTCTTGCCCAAAACATTTTGCTATATAAACTCTACTGGGTCTCGCAGGTAAAAAGTTAAACATTGTAACCATTCCTAACCCCTAGCTTAGGTTTTAAAATCCAGTGACTTCTTTAAGTTCACAATCATGTTCACTACACTCAAATTAGTGTGCAGTTGAAGGTAGAACAGTAAAGACTTTTTCCCATGTTGGTCCACATTCATGCAAGAACTCCAATTAACATGTGATGTACATACACAATTACAGTAAAGGAAAAAACAGCTGTATTGAATAAAGTATTTTACAGGTAATGGAGCTCAATTAAATTTAGCTTGAAGGAATGATTCACATTTTGTTAGCTTTTTCTGTTTGTGTTTTCTCAAGTTTGTACTGACTCCCATTGCTACCAACCAGAGTAGGAATAGGAAAACAACACAGGATGTGATCGAAAGGCACATGGCATTCATCCAGCTGAGCTGGCCATGACGGCATGCCTGAGGGTTTGTGTTGGCACATGAGCTTCACCAGCACATCACCGTGCTCATCAGACCTTTCTGTGATCACACCCACACAGCATTCTGTGTCATACATGGTAGCCACATACTGTCCAGGCTGCAGACTGTTGGTATCATTTGCTGCTGGAGCCTTTTGGGAGACTGTTACCTGCCCACGGGTACTAAAGTCATCTTTAGAAAGGTGAAACATTTCCAATCCTCTTGAGTCAGAGGCACACACTTGTGATGGCTGCCGGCAGGTATTGTTGAATAGCGTCAGTGAAAATGTGAAAGGATTGCACTGCCCTGATATTTTGCTCGTCCCATGATGGTGACAGTTTCACAAAATGTTGGTTCATTTGACATGGAATGACCTTATGGTTTAAACTTGCCATAACATTATCAATAATAACACTACAGATTATACAGAAAATATTGATTTCCATAGTACTTCAATAAAATTGAATTCAATGCAGAGACGGGACATATATATGAGGGACACTAGAAAAGCGATCTACCTGAGCAAGAAGGAGATGAGCTGGAGGGGAGACTCCTTCACTGCTGTTCTGTATAATGCCTCGTATTTGATGAGGATCTAGCAGACAAGATCTTGGTTCTCAACTCAGAAAGATAATAATTCGGTTCACCATTCAGAAAGATGTATTTGTAATGATTGTTTCACCCCATTAAACCACGTCTCAAATCAGTAGTGGCATTTTTTCTTTCACCTCCTGCAACACCTTTAACCAGTAGTTTTTCCATGGTAGATTTTTGACCTTTAAAAGACCAAAAACTGATATAATTATACCAGTCTGGTTCGTTGGTAAAAATGTATTGTTTAATCAAGATGATTTAAAAATGCACTTACCAAGAGCAGGAAGTTTAGTCTGGATGTTTAGTCTTTCCAGACAGTCTGTAATATTTTTGATGCAGTCCTGGTTAATGCCAGAAAAGGCTTTGCTGGCATTCAGCACATCCCATTGTGGAGGGTCTTCGATCCACTGAATTAACAGGTACCTCCTGCCTGTCTTCACTGACTGTTTACTTACAGTATGTGATGTTTGAATTGATCACTGACTCGAGTCAACCTTGTACCTGTGACATCAACCAGACAAGAATGCTGGTGATGTGAAAAACTAGTTCCTATTAAAAACTGTTAATCTATCATTTCTAAAATGTATTACAGTATTGTGATGTCCTAAAATCGTTTATTAGGGTTTATACATATTTTTATACATGTAACTTATCTAGCATCGCAGCCGTTGTGTGTGCTGATGCGCCAGGGAGGCAAAATAAGCTGATCCCAGCATTACACTTCAGCCATTAACACCAGACAGAAGGATATCTACATCATCATATGGAAGGAAGCGCAAATAGATGGCTCGCATTAGTTTACTGTAAAGCTACGTCTTAGTTGGTGCTTATCTTTGCGAGAGCCGAGTTCAAATCAGCATGAAGTTTTAACATCTACTCTCGTGTAATGGAAATCATTTTTATGTATGTCGTGTTTGTCATAAGAGCGATTTAAGGGAATTTCTTTTTAAGCTGACTGGTGTATGAATACATTTAAAGTGAAAAGGCATGAAAAAACTAGGATTTCTATAAAAATGTTTTACAGAACCACCACATGACTATCAAACTTTTATAGAATGTTTGTTTTCTATAAAAGTTGTATTCAACTTTATAAATCTTTACAAAACTTTCGTATGGGGTGTTTAGAAAATGTAATGTATACAGTGTGATAAAACAGTTTTATAGGACAGACCTTGTAGTTGGGTACATATGTTCAAGTTATCTTAATCGGCACTCGAGATACACCCGTTTTAATGTCATTAGGTAAGGTCCAGTCCACCTGATTTTAATAAATGACACAAGTCATGCCCCTTTTTAAATTGTTTTCAGGCAGCTGATTTAGCTGGACAGGGCGAAAGCTTCAGACATTAGCTAGGATATTACCCGGTAAGGGTAGTGGAGGCGGATAAAATGACTCCCATACTGTAACAAGACTTTTGTGTTGCATTTAAAATGGAAAATATGCTGGACTGTGTGTACTTCAGAAGAAATAAAATTACATGAATTGTGATGCCTGCAATACTGTGTGTGTGTGTGTGGTGTTTACAGATCGCATTACTTTGTGTGTGTGTGAAGTGTTTACAGATCACAGTATTATTATTATTATTATTATTATTATTATTATTATTATTATTGTTTATTTCTTAGCAGACGCCCTTATCCAGGGCGATTTACAATTGTTACAAGATATCACATTAATTCACATATACATTATACAGATATCACATTATTTTTTTACATACAATTACCCATTTATACAGTTGTGTTTTTACTGGAGCAATCTAGGTAAAGTACCTTGCTGAAGGGTACAGCAGCGGTGTCCCCCACCTGGGATTGAACCCACGACCCTCCGGTCAAGACAGCAATACTGTGTGTGTGTGTGTGAAGTGTTTACAGATCGCAATACTGTGTGAAGTGTTTACAGATCGCAATACTGTGTGTGTGTGAAGTGTTTACAGATCGCAATACTGTGTGTGTGAAGTGTTTACAGATCGCAATACTGTGTGTGTGAAGTGTTTACAGATTGCAATACTGTGTGTGTGAAGTGTTTACAGATCGCAATACTGTGTGTGAAGTGTTTACAGATCGCAATACTGTGTGTGAAGTGTTTACAGATCGCAATACTGTGTGTGTGAAGTGTTTACAGATCGCAGTACAGTGTGTGAAGTGTTTACAGATCGCAGTACTGTGTGTGTGTGAAGTGTTTACAGATCGCAATATTGTGTGAAGTATTTACAGATCGCAATACTGTGTGTGTGAAGTGTTTACAGATCGCAATAGTGTGTGAAGTGTTTACAGATCGCAATTAGTATTATTATTTGTTTATTTTAGCAGACGCCTTTATCCAAGGCGACTTACAGAGACTAGGGTGTGTGAACTATGCATCAGCTGCAGAGTCACTTACAATTACGTCTCACCTGAAAGACGGAGCACAAGGAGGTTAAGTGACTTGCTCAGTGTCACACAGTGAGTCAGTGGTTGAGGTGGGATTTGAACCGGGGACCTCCTGGTTACAAGCCCTTTTCTTTAACCACTGGACCACACAGCCTCCAATACTGTGTGTGTGAAATGTTTAAAGATTACAATACTGTGTGTGTGAAGTATTTACAGATCACAATACTGTGTGTGTGTGTGAAGTGTTTACAGATCGCAATACTGTGTGAAGTGTTTACAGATCACAATACTGTGTGTGTGTGTGAAGTGTTTACAGATTGCAATACTGTGTGTGTGAAGTATTTACAGATCACAGTACTCTGTGTGTGAAGTGTTTACAGATCGCAATTCAGTGTGTGAAGTGTTTACAGATCGCAATGCAGTGTGTGTGTGAAGTGTTTATAGATCGCAGTACAGTGTGTGTGAAGTGTTTACAGATCGCAATACTGTGTGTGTGAAGTGTTTACAGATCGCAATACTGTGTGTGTGAAGTGTTTACAGATCGCAATACTGTGTGTGTGAAGTGTTTACAGATCGCAATACTGTGTGTGTGAAGTGTTTACAGATCGCAATACTGTGTGTGTGAAGTGTTTACAGATCGCAATACTGTGTGTGTGAAGTGTTTACAGATTGCAATACTGTGTGTGAAGTGTTTACAGATCGCAATACAGTGTGTGTGTGTGAAGTGTTTATAGATCGCAATACAGTGTGTGTGAAGTGTTTACAGATCGCAATACAGTGTGTGTGAAGTGTTTACAGATCGCAATACAGTGTGTGTGAAGTGTTTACAGATCGCAATACTGTGTGTGTGTGAAGTGTTTACAGATTGCAATACAGTGTGTGTGTGTGAAGTGTTTATAGATCGCAATACAGTGTGTGTGAAGTGTTTACAGATCGCAATACAGTGTGTGTGAAGTGTTTACAGATTGCAATACTGTGTGTGTGAAGTGTTTACAGATTGCAATAGTGTGTGAAGTGTTTACAGATTGCAATACTGTGTGTGAAGTGTTTACAGATCGCAATACTGTGTGTGTGAAGTTCAAGCAAAGTGTTACACTCATAACAAAATGTGTTGTGCTTGGGCAATTACATTGCTATAGCATATCCTTATTATGTAAGTAGGAACTATACACTTGTATCTATTTCTACAAATATATAGCTTTGTGACTAAGTTAAATATCCTGACTGTTTTTTTTTTAATTTAGTCAAAAAAAAAGATAAGGTACTTGTTAACTCTTAATTGTAGGATCATAAGACTGATATACTGTAGATTGAATCTAGGCATATAAGTTAAATTAAGGAATTAAAACAAGCCTGTATCACCTAATACCCAATATAGAGGATATTGAATGAATGTTCGTGGTGTGCAGTTTTTATTCTCCCATAACATGCTTACCGGGACTAGTTTCAAAAGTGTCTTTGCTTGCATTTCAATCCAGTGGTGTGCTGCTGAAATTCAGGACAGAACTGCGCTTCGGCATTTCAGACGATACTGCAACTTATACATGTTTAATAACAACTTTAAAATATGCATAGGTGCAGAAAGACAGGTCCCGCTCTTTAACCTGGTGCAGAAACACAGGCCAATGTAAAACGACCACATTCTTTTGAACATATGAAACGTGAGCTGTTGCTTGTTGTTTTATTTATTACATTTTATATAGAGTTTTTTTTTACATAGGTATGGCAAAACACACTACAGTACATAGCAAAAAAAATAAAAATAAATAACAAACCACAATACATTTGTACAGCATGTAAAATCAATTCTATACTGCACAGGGAGCCAGTGTAAAGAGGCCAAAACAAGCGTAATATGTTCATTTTTCCTGGTTTTAGTCCGAATTATAGCAGCGGTATTCTGAAAAAGCTGCAAGCGGGATACCACACGTTTTGGGACACCAGAAAAAAGTGCATTACAATAATCAATTCTAGATGAAAGGCATGCATTAGTGTCTCGCCATCAGATCAGGAAATAATTGGTCTAAGTTTGGCTATATTTCTCAAATGGTAAAAATATATGTTAGTAACTTCCCTAATATGAGTCTGTGAACCCACTAGCATAACCTATGTTTTATCTGAATTCATCTGACATCCAGTACTTGATGTGTATCATCAGTATAGCAATGGAAGTTCTCGAGACCATGGCATTGTACCACACCACTTCGTGTATCCACCTGTGTGTCTTTGTAGTCTCCATCAATACAGTGAAGGTTTTGTTGGTGAGTGAGATTGCTGCTGAAACTAAAGGTAATACCACCCCACTCCCCAACTACTGTAAAGCCATGAATATTTGCAAGCCTTTTATATGGGTTTTTCGTGTATGAAAAAAAAATGCAAACATTTTTGGCACGAATTCAAATTCCACTAACAATACATACTTTGTATATTACAACAGGGCGCAACATTTCTGCAGCAAAATAGGTTTTCTGGGGGGGGGGGGGGGGGTATTTTTGGCTTTACAGTACATTGCGCATAAATAATTCTTCTATGGTTCCAACCTTAACACTAATGTGAAGGTAGGTGTGTGTTGGAATTAAGAATTGATTTAAATCATAAACTCATTATTCAAATGCTTTCAGCTGGCCTGTAGCTGAAAAGCCTTGCCTGTCTTTCTACACTTATGCCTTAAAATGTCTGAAATAATTTCAGATTTCTGTTGTTTTAATTTGGATCGATTTTCTTTGAATGGGTTTAGTCAAGAAATGCCAGTTACCCATCTGCCTGCATCTGGCTTATCTTAGCAGCCTGCAGCACCTTCATTAAAACCGGTAGTATAGGTAGGAAACAGAGAGGATGCAAACTGACAGACTGAGCTTAAGGAGCTATCTAAAGACGGTTACGAAGAGGCCATAAACAGGGTTCGAAATGAATCCGTCTGTTGATAATAAGTAAACATGTGCCAGGTAAAATAATCCCTTAATTCATGATTTAATAAAAAAATATACACATTTCATTTTAATAATATACTTATGGTATAAACAGAATACCTAATGATCGTTTGTGGTATACAGTTTTTATTCCCTTCAGGAGTATGTCCTTACATAAATTGTCAGGGCTTGTAATTTACTGGAACATGCTCCTGCGGTGAATAAAAACCGTATACCACAAACGATCATTCTATAGGTTTTAAAGGAGGTTTAACCACAGTGTACAAAAATGAAAAGGTTGGTCGCTACCATATTCGACTGCTTTAATACAACAGCTTGCTAAAACGCTGACGTGAAAGTTTTTGCCTCATTCTGCTGAATGGTTAATCTATGCAGCTGATGGCTGCAATGAGCTTGTTTGTATTTGATGTTTTGCACGTGTTGTGTATGGAATTGTGGAGCACACCTCTGTGTGCAGTTGTAATACAGGTAATAGCATGCTGCAGATTTCATGCTCAGTGTTTGTTACTTAGTGAAGTCCTGATCTGAGAACATGTAACACTGACAGCTCTTAAGTTTACATCTTCCTGCTTTATTTTTCAGTATAAACTAGTTTTAAGTTTCAGTGAGTACATTCTGTTATTTATAATATTAAGCTGAGGGAACATGGAGTCACTTTCTTGGGAACAGTGGCTTGAAACCTGGTTCCGGGAGACATAGTTTGAGGCAAATTTGCTGACCCCAAGTCTCCTCTGGTGTGCTATGCAGTGTCCTGAAACCTAGTCTTCTGAAAGCAAGTTTGGCTTCATGTTCCCCCAGCAAT
This sequence comes from Acipenser ruthenus, assembly GCF_902713425.1. Lineage (NCBI taxonomy): Eukaryota > Metazoa > Chordata > Actinopteri > Acipenseriformes > Acipenseridae > Acipenser > Acipenser ruthenus. The sequence continues at coordinate 4,610,531 of NC_081238.1, forward strand.
AAATAAACCACAAGAAGCACATTTGTCATATTTTTTGATATTCTCAAACCATTCTTTTTCATTAGCACAATCTGAGAGCTAACTTTAGTGAATTTTCTATACATCTCATTTTCATTTCTCAAAATATTTTTTTCAGCAGTACTCTTCCTATTTACAGACCTTCACTGTTCTTAAAATGGTCAGTGATATGAGCTAAATTTTCCCTACAACAGCTGACCCTGCTTAAGTAAAAAAAAAAAATTGCTGTTTTTTTTTATTATTATTGTAACATCTTAAAATGAGTGTGGCTACTTCTTTGGCTGAAGAGATATTGTCAGCTCATCATCAAACTAGGGAAGCTGCTGTGCAATTAACTGAAACTGTTATATATGGGATAGATGCAGCTGCTAAAGAGGATGCAACAGACAGAAAAAAATCTGTTTGTGCTGACTCGTAACTTTATTTCTGCACCCTGCGATGTGACTGGCGAAGGACAACATTGGTTTATTGGAGAGCAGAAATACATTTTTTTTCAGCTTGATATGATAACCTTTTCACTTCCTTTTTTATTAATAATAACTTTTAATTTGACATAGCACCCTTCGCACTCTCTTAGGGTGCTGCACAATATGGAAAGTACAGAGCAGTTAGAAGCAGTAAGGAGAAATTACATCTTTAATTGCTTTAATAAAAAAAAGGCCAAAAGAGAGGTAGAAATGGACACTGCTCAGGGGGCTAAAACCAATTCCAAAATGTTTTTCCAATATTATAACATCAAGACTTTTCAAAGAGGAGGTTAAATGTCTAAGAGACACAAATGGCAAAATCACAGACAAAGAAATAAAAATAGCAAATATTTTAAATGATTACTTTTCACAAGTTTTTACAAAAGAGGACACGGACAACATGCCCCACATGTCGACCTGTTCCTATCCAGTTTTAAAGAACTTTAGCATAACCGAGGCAGAAGTGTTAAAGGGACTAGGAGCTCTTAAAATAAACAAATCCCCTGGGCCGGATGAGATCCTCCCAATAGTACTCAAAGAAATGAAAGAAGTGATTTACAAACCGCTAACCAAGATCATGCAACAGTCTCTTGACACAGGGGTTGTACCGACAGCCTGGAAAATTGCAAACGTAATACCGATCCACAAAAAGGGAAACAAAACCTGAACCAGGTAACTACAGAAAAAATAAGCCTGACTTCTATTATATGTAAGCTTATGGAAACTAAGATCCAGAAAGGAAAATTACCTATATGGTAACAGTATCCTGGGAGACAGTCAGCATGGTTTTAGGAAACGGAGATCGTGTATAACTAACCTGCTTGATTTTTTTGAGGGTGCAACATCGACAATGGGTAATTGCAAAGCATACGACATGGTTTATTTAGATTTCCAGAAAGCTTTTGACAAAGTCCCGCATAATAGATTAATTCTCAAACTGAACGCAGTAGGGATTCAAGGAAATGTATGCACATTGATTAGGGAGTGGTTAACATGTAGAAAACAGAAAGTACTGATTAGAGGAGAAACCTCAAAATGAAGCGAGGTAACCAGTGGTGTACCACAGGGATCAGTATTAGGTCCTCTGCTATTCCTAATCTACATCAATGATTTAGATTCTGGTATAGTAAGCAAACTCATTAAATTTGCAGATGACACAAAAATAGGAGGAGTGGCAAACAGTGTTGAAGCAGCAAAGGTCATTCAAAATGATCTAGACAGCATTCAGAACTGGGCAGACACATGACAAATTACATTTAATAGAGAAAAGTGAAGTATTGCATGCAGGAAATAAAAATGTGCATTAGAAATATCATATGGGAGATAGTGAAATTGAAGAAGGAATCTATGAAAAAGACCTAGGTGTTTATGTTGACTTAGAAATGTCTTCATCTAGACAATGTGGGGAAGTTATGAAAAAGGCCAACAAGATGCTCGGATATATTGTGAGAAGTGTTGAATTTAAATCAAGGGAAGTAATGTTAAAACTTTACAATGTATTTCGTAAGACCTCACCTAGAATATTGTTTTCAGACTACGCGGTGATCTGATTCAAGCATTCAAAATCTTAAAAGTTATAGACAATGTCGACCCAGGGGACTTTTTTTCACAAATGGAGATTAGATAAAGGGGTATTCAGAACAGAAAATAGGAGGCACTTTTTTACACAGCGAATTGTGAGGGTCTGGAATCAACTCCCCAGTAATGTTGTTGAAGCTGACACCCTGGGATCCTTCACGAAGCTGCTTGATGAGATTCTGGGATCAATAAGCTACTAACAACCAAATGTTTGTAAACACCTCTCGTTTGTAAACTTTCTTGTGTTCAAAGTCAGGAACATAGTAATAACCATAAAACAAAGCAAACAATAAACAGTCCAATCAAAAATATATTCAAAACAGGTAAAATACAAATGAAAACTAATTCCTAAGATCATAAAAACAATAATTACAAAAGAAACATCAAAAGTTTTACGAACAAGTCCACAGGGTCACTAAAAAGGCTGCCGAGAACAAATGTGTCTTAAGAGTGGATTTCAAATTCAACAGTGATGTGGCGTCTCAATGACGTTTTGACCGTTTTATTATTTTTATTTATTGATTGATTTGTCACATACAATAAGAAGTGCCATTTATATAACACAAGATGCATTGTATTTTCAATTTAGCCGATTGTTACAATTTTATTTTGTTTATTTCCTTTCAGTGCATTTTATTAATTAGGCCTCCAACACGGTGTATTATTTGAGTTTTTCTTTGTCTTTGTCTTAAATTTCTTGAATGAAACTGTACATTTTAAGCTTAATTTTTACACAAAAGTACTTGCACACATTTTTATATTTGGTCACCATCACTCCTGTTGCATGAATCTGGGGTTCCTGTATTCTGCTGGTGTTAATACAGCACCTCTCTGGACTTCCAGGCATTGGCATTTGATCATGTCACCATCCTGCTTGCACTTCAGTTTAAAACAGGTGCAGTTTTTTTTTCCTTTACATAAATATAAATATTGATGTATGTTTTTAAAGGGAGAGCCAGCATGTTTCTGTGTTGCAGGCACCAATAGTGTCTAACCCCCAAAAAATAGTTGCTAAGATTTTTTTGTTGTTGCATTGGCAACCATTTTAGTCACAGTCTGGAGCCCTGCTAATAAAATATACATGTTCTCCTTAAACTCTCTGTTTTTAATCCCCAGCACCATACGTCGTCTGTCATACAATGTTAAGCATCTTAGACAAATCTGTTTGTATTGTTCTGAGCAGTGCTGGAAGATAGTGCCTGGTGCTACTGTTCTGACATGGACTGTCTGGCTGTATTGCTCTAAGCAGTGCTGGAAGTGAGCGCCTGGTGCTGAGTGGTTTTGTTCTGTTCTGAAATGGACTGTCTGCTGTCTGGCTGTATTGCTCAGAGCAGTGCTGGAAGCAGAGTTACTGAATGGATCCGGTGTTGATAATTTGATAATTTGATCGCGCAAGCGCAGTAAGGCAAAAGTAGACAAAAGTAATGCGGGGCTACATTTTGATTAAAGGGCAGGTTCACTGCATGGCTTTTTATTTTTATCTGGCCGTTTTATTTACTAGACTGTGTATGTTGGTGCGTGTTCCTGCCACTGTCTTTTCGTATGAACTTTACAATGTGTGATCGACGGCTCTTTATATGGTAAAATGTTTTAAATCCCTGTCTTTTTATGTTTCTATAACATCGTTGCCAATCAGATGTAGTTTGTGTGATCGCTGAGATTCATTTATATATTACATTTTTTACACATCAAAATGTTGTCAATCTAATCAAAATTAAAATGTTTCAGTAATATAATCTGATGACATGCTGCATCCATCATCAGGTTTAGGGTTGTGGTTTTTAAATTGGGATAGGGTGAAGAAAATGAACCACAAATAGCCAGACAAGTTTTTTTTAGAAAGGAATTGTGTCGTGTAGTCGGGTTGGGAATTTAAAAAAAAATCTCATGTTGTTTGCACACAATACATTAACATAAATGCCATATTTTTCGTAAAAGTGACAATTGTATTCCTTGCAGTAATATATAGTGTCGTGGTAGATATGATTGCTAGTTATGTGTTACATGGTTGTTGCACTACAGGAATTTATAATGAAGAATAGAGATATATAAAAAAGACCTATATAATGAGGAAGAGAGATACCATATATATGTGTATCTACATGAGTGATAATTCACTTTAATTCAATATACTGTATCTCTTTCTCGTTATATGTCTTATTGGTTGTTGCACTACAGGGATTTACCATTTTAAAATTATGCTGTTATAGAGTAGCCTACATATGCTGTATGATCTCTCTCACAACACAAAATCTTGGTTGGTATTGAACTACAGGTATTTACCATGGTTTAGCAAAGACGTTAACTCTTTAGTTTTTAATTAATGAATGTATTGTTTCTTCCCACACTTGTAATTGAAATACATGCACTATGATAACCAGTCTACTGTTCGTTTTCTGTCCTAATTATACAAAGTACTGTGTGAAAAATAAATGAAAGAACAAATATACAGTAATAATACTGTATAAGCAACGTTTTTCAAGTACATCATGTGATTTGATGTGCACCGTGGCCTAGTTAGTAATCGCAGCATGGAGCTTAATTTTTTCCATGATTGAAACTCATGCTTTAACTTTTGGTCAATCGCTCGCATACCTGCTGTCCATACTGTAGTGCTTCCCAAAACAACACCTCCAGAAATGCAAAATAACGTCAATACATAACACATTTTGCAAGTTAATGTTTGTTACACAACCAGAAATACACAATCAGAAATGTACAATCATACAGTTCATTTTTATTTGCTGCTAATATATATTACAGCGATATTCACATTCCCTTATCTAGTGTAATTCTGTCGAAATATATCCGATCTACATGTTAATGTAAATTGTATGTACAAAAGTCATTTTAAATTATGCATTTGTTAGGCTAATATATCGGATCTAAAGCGATATTCACATCATCTTATCTAGCAGCATACTGCCGAATAAATCCGATCTACTAATTGATATAAATTATACTTGCAACATTTCATTTTAAATTATTTATTGTTCATTAATATATCCGATCTACTTATTTCCTGGCTCGATCTACTTATTTCCTGGCCTAGGCTCATTTACATTAGAAACAATGGAATCTCCCCTTTAAATTCTAGAGCTTGATCAACTTATTTCCTGATCTACTTATTTCCTGGGACACCGGTACCAAAGTAAGACTGCCAGTGTTATACCAGCCAAATCACTGCAGTTGGAGGGTATGAAATCATTTAGTTTCTATCAAAAACATATATGTTTATTTTATTTTTATTTTTAACAACACTGAATGGGGAAATATCAAATAATTATGTGGCTGATTGATATGAAATTGTTGCCAGATAAAACTTAATTTTATCTGGCAACAATGTAGGATTGAAATACGTAATGCAGAACTAGAACAGGCCCACCACGACAAAGACCTTGATGTTGTAATGGACTAACTGCTGTCAGAAACAAGACACTAGAGCAGCACAGGGCTAAAGTAGAAGTATTATGGGGGGCTTGATTTGAAGTTTTCAATCTTGAAATCTCTAGTAATCCTCTAGTGTCCTCTAGCAATCGCCAATTATATTATTATTTAATCCCAATTTGGTATATCCAATTATTTTTAAGCTCAGCTCACCACTACCACACCAGCGCTGACTCGGGAGCAGTGAAGACGAGCACACGCTGTCCTCCGAAGCGTGTGCCGTCAGCCAACCGCTTTTTTCACACTGCAGACTCACCATGCAGCCACCGCAGAGCTACAGTCGGAGGACAACGCAGCTTACAGGCAAGCCTGCAGGCACCCGGCCAGACCACAGGGGTCACTGGTGCACGGTGAGCCGAGGACACCAGGGCCGACTTAGAACAGAGGGTAGGAGACATGTCTGAGTGCAGGGAATGGGTTACCTAACCATGTTAATGCTGAATCACTGGGATCCTCGTTGGGAGTTCTGAGATCAATCAGCTACTTGGAACTGGATGAGCATTGATAGGCCAGGTGGCCTCTCGTTGGTAAATGTTCTTATGTTCTACGATCTATTAATGATCATTTTAATTTCACACAGGTACTGAAGATGAAACATGTCTCCCTGATACTGAGAACAAGGCAAAGACAGAATCTGTCCAGATCATTGAGGTGACAGTGGGGGGGGAGCTCACTGAGCTGGTCTCTGAAGTGGAGCCAGGCTGCATTAAACAGGAGGCCCTAGAGCAGCAATCTGGCTCTGAAGAGACATGCTCTATTATTGAGGAGGGGACTGATCTGGGGACCATCCTGGGCAGGCCTCACTCCACTCGGCTGCATACAAGCACAGGAAACTGCAGATCCACGCCGGCTCTCGCAGACTCGCCCGTGGAACTGAGCCACAGCAATGAGGGAGAGCGGAGAATGCCTTCCACTAGCAGGACAGCATGTAAGTAGAGCTCAGGACAGCAAAGATGTACAAACTGCTTTGGTTCTTGTTTGTTTTTTTTGATGATCACAAAGCTTTGTTGTGCTACTACATTCACTACAAAAAAATAATGCTCCTGAATATAAAAAATCGTGTTGATTTTAGGTGATAAAATATAAACAATTGGACATGAAAACAAAGCGGGAGTTCAATAGTTTTAAAATGAAATCAGTTGTTTCTGAAAACCTATTTTAATAAATACGGTAAATAGAAAACATATTACTGTTTATTTGGTTTAAGTATTTATAAAGTGTTTTAGTAACAGTTTTAAATTGCAGTACAGTCAGCACTTGGATGTCCGCTACCCAGATACACATCATTCGCGTTTTAGCGTCCTTTTATTAAGAATAAAATCAATCCCCATTTGTATGTATGTATGTATGTACTGTGTGTGTGTGTGTGTGTGTGTGTAATATATATATATATATATATATATATATATATAAAAATGAATTATACAGTGGTCGAAGTGGGCAGGTATACTACGGTATGCCGTACCTTCTCAGAAAACCAACAATGAAACGGAGAGATTGGGTTTCCTTGCGATGCAAAGTGACAGAGAAACATGCAAGTGCGGTTGCACAGTATTCATGCATTATTCTAGCGCGCTCTACCTTTCATGTATTGAACGAGCATGAAAACTACATCCAGATTTCTATTTGTAATAACTGTTGGTCCCCCGCTTAAACTTTTCAAACCGTAAAGCTACATTCGATCTTGGTTGGGAAAGGGACGCCACCATGCAGACTTCACCACTTGTCACTCAAAGCAGACAGACAAGGAGAAATCAAACAATCCAGCAGGCATGAAGTGTGTCTGGGAGCTACTAGGATGATTTACTAAAGGTGTAGCCGAATTGTAGTTCAAAGTTATGGTTATGAAAATGAATGTTCGTAGTCTTATTCTCGTTCATGTGGAAAACTGATCATTTGTTCTGTTATTCATTATGGTAAAAGCGCAGCAGTGTTGGTTTATTCTACTGTCTCTGTCGCCATCTAGTGATAGTTATCACATATTGGACTACTTTAAGGACCTTTCCGGAGGTGAAAGGCAGAATCAAATGTGCTTTTGATGAAGGAAAGACTTGGTTGCTTGTACTCTGGGAGCATATACAGTTTTTTTATCTATTGTGTTATTGTTATGAAACTTTTGACATTCATCTTCTTGTCTCATATATGAATTTCCTCCTGATGATTCCACTGGAAGAAGGTAAATAACAACTTGTTTACTAAACAACCGGGACTTCTAAATTTCCATTTGACCACAGTGTGTGTGTGTGTGTGTGTATGTATGTATGTATGTATGTATGTATGTATGTATGAAATGAATGCACTTACCCGTCACATGCAATTTCCGTCACCAGTTTTCTGATACAAAGCCCATCTCTTCAGTGACTTGACTTGTTTAACCGTCACAGCCTGCATTTCTTTATTTTTATTTTTTCTGGCATGACAAATCGTCTTTATTGTGCACTGCAGTTACACAGCGCTTCCTCCAAAAACAAAGTGAATGAGACAAGGCACGGAATGTAAAAGTAAATCATTAAACAGTTTAGATACTGTGATGCATTTTTTAAATCTGTGATCTTTAGTTGCATTTGTGCATTTTCATTTGCATGTGAACTGTGACATTAGGGCCTTGACATTGGATACAGTTTTAATTCTGGAACCTTTTTTTTTTAAATCTTTTGCTAAATTGCATTTGTTTTAAGCCGTTCTGTGTATGGGTAACATTTTGATTTCATTTTGCTGTTGGGTTGTTAAAAGGGAATTTTACATACTGCTACAATACGTACCAAATTAAAAAATATGTACTGTATTGCAGTTCACGTGTCCAGTCATCTCTTTGGCAAGTGATGTTTTCAGAATCATTGTTCTGAATTAAAATACTACTTCTGTTGAAAATATAGTACTTTACCAACAAAACCAACTACAGTACATCTACATGGAAGCCTGCTTATTTTTTAAAAGTCTTTCAGCTGTATTTTTGACATTTGTATTTGTTTGTGTTCCTTGAAAAAAACTGACAAGTTTTTGTATTTTACTGCTGTGTTACTGCTGTGTTACTGCAACTCGTGCGCTTACAGATTTCAATCAAAGAATTGGCGTACAGTTCCTCAAACCCAAGTCATATTTTTTCTTTCCGTACAAAGTGTTTGTGTGTGCAGGGCAGGGGGTTGTTTGGGTGGTAGGGGTCAGGTTACAACGTGCTCACCTACATACACGACAAATCAGATGAAATAATCAGATATGCATCACACTCATTTAACCGTCACTGAAGTGAAAATGTTATAGGTCAGATATGTGAGTGCTGACTGTAGTTTGTTTATGTACGGCTGTTGAATTGTATTCTTCTGCACAAAATGACCCCAACTTTGTTTGATTTAACCTCCATCTGAAATGCATATGGTGAACAACTTTGCTACATATGTTTTATGTGTAGAGTTTAAGAGGTTTCTGATATTTAATTCACTATGATGCTAAACAACTTATATTCACAGAATTCTTAAGGGGTTTCGAGGCATTACTGCATGGATTTGTGGTAGAATCCAAAATGGCCACTGTGGGCTGAATGAATTAAATCAGGGGGGGCCAAAGTGGTCCCTTCCACTCCTGGTCTTTGTTCCAACCCTGTTCTAAAGTAGTTCCAACCCTGAAGTAGTTATTTATCTCATTGGACGTGTTAAACCTAGAGTGGAATGGCCCTCCAGGACAGTTGTTGGACAGCCCTGAGTTAAATGCTGCATTTAATGAGCTAAATGAGCAGCCATTTTACAAAGAGCTTTGAATAAGACTTTTAAAGTTATAAGTGTAAAAAGTTGTGATTTGTTGACAATGAAAAGAAAAATTAGAGGCAAGTTATTTAAACAGTTGTCGCAACACATGGGGATGTACAACACTATGTTTTTTCAGAACCCTGCTACTTAACCTAAAGCCCCTTTCACACTGGCATGCTCAACCCAGGTCAGAACCTACCCTCACGATCTTGTGTCATGCGGGTTGGCAGGTTGTCAAAGCAGGGTTGACCTGGGTGACTGAAGCAATACACAACGCAAGTATAAATGCCCCGGAAGCAGCTTGTTACGGATGCTTCCATCCAAGCTTCTCCGGATTGAACCGGCAGTCCAAATGTTGATTAGAGCAAATGTTTCTTCACCCCATGCTGTCTCTCAATCAACAAAAATATGGCTGAACTGAATAAGCAAAAGTTCCTTGCGGAAGTGAAACCTTCACACAGGCATGGCTGTTTGTTATTTCATCGCCTTACGTACAGCCATCATGCATTTTGTGTTGCTAGACCCAGGTCAAAGCGTGTCGACCCTAGGTACGTTTTTCTTTTCATTGTTAACACTGACAACTTTTTACAGTTATAACTCCTTCAAGAAGCTGCTTGATGAGATTCTGGGATCAATAAGCTACTAACAACCAAACAAGCAAGATGGGCTGAATGGCCTCCTTTCGTTTTGTAAACTTCCTTATTTTGTTATGCTTCACACTACACCGGATTGTGACCCGGGTAGCCAGGAACCGGGTAGGGGTGCCACTGTGAAAGGGGCTTAAGTTACTGTAGGTTAGTTCCTGCACTTGCTTTTTTTCTGCTGAGGGAAGAAACATTCTAAAGAAATTGACATAAATATATTAACTCCTCTCTCTCTCTCTCTCTCTCTCTCATATATGCTTCTGAAGTGGATACAAAAGAACAACATGGCTCTTGCATATTGTCTCACCACAACCTCTCATACAAACAGCAGCAAGGTATGCAAGTGGGGAAAACACATCAAGAAGAGTATTGGCAAAGCATGAGAACTGAGACTGTTAGGTTTCAGAATTCTTCTTTACCACAACTTGATCTGCCCTTTGTAAAAGGAACCACTCAACGAATGTGCAGTTTGGAAACCCCTGAGACCTCAAGTGGAAAAAAATCAAGTCAACTAGAAAACCTGAGTAGACACCTTGGAACTCAAGCAGGAAAGAGATGGTTTTGTAATGTTTGTAGGAAAAGTTTCCGTCACTTAGTGGCCTATAGACAACACCAGCGTGTTCACGTGAGAGAGACCCCTCATCGTTGCAATGAATGTGGAATAAGCTTTGCTCGGGTAGAAAATCTTAAAGTGCACCAGCAAATCCACACAGGAGGGAAACTGTATCATTGCATTGAATGTGGGCAAAGTTTCAGTCTTTTCGAGTCCTATAAGCAGCACCAGCGAGTCCACACAGGAGAGACTAATCGCTGTTCTGTTTGTGGAAAAAGTTTCAGTCGCTCGGCAAACCTGAAAAGACACCAGCTGATTCACACCGGAGAGAAACCATTCCGTTGTACACAATGTGGACAAATGTTCCGTCACTCTGGAGCCTTTAAACGACACCAGCGACTTCACACCTGACTGAGCTGTGAGACTGAGACTGAGCCACTGCCAGACATATGAGGTGTGACTTTATTAACATGTTTAACTGAGGTGTCTTGAAGACGGCACACAGGTTTGCATCTGCCACTGACAGAGCAGATCGCAAGCACAATGGTTTGTGACCAGATGATGTATTAATTTAGTATTTTAATATTGTGTTCTCACATTTCCAAGCAGACAGGTTCTGTATGTATAAACTCTAAATACATAAACACTGTGTTTTCATTTATAAAGAACAGCAGCTGTGTCTTGCATTTACAACAATGAAAAATGTTGTACATACTGCGCTAACCAATGCGCTTAAATTTTACGATAACTGTTTGGAAGCCTTTATAGTTGCTAGCAACTCTAGTTATTATTATTATTATGATTATTATTATTAGGCTTCCAAGCCAAAGGCTGGGAAGCCTATCGTTATTGCTGTGTTTATTATTCTTCCCAAACATCATCGCAGAGTTATGGAAACGCATATGTAAGTAGATGCCTATGGCTGGACAACCAGACTGGCATCCCCGAATGAAAGTCACATGGTTCGACCACCATATTGGGTCTCGTGGAAAATTTGGGAATTTTTCAAAACTCTTGCCGTTAAAAACAACTTAAGGTGGAACTATGACAATGGCAGCAGATCGTGCAGCAATGGCCTATAAAAACCATATGTTCAATCGAGGTCGATTGAACAATTACTTTGCCCGCTACGCTGGATTGGCGCCAAATATTCAACAATGTTCTTGTCTGAAACCGTAACGTCAATCGACACCTAAATTGGCCCGCATGTTCATAACCAGGTCCTTTCTACCGTTGTAAAATCCACGCTTTTTCATTAGAAAACATGGCCGTGGCGTGCAAATAACCATTTCACGACGGCTCTATTTTTAAAGTACTGGTGATATGAAAATGACACATTTTGGTCACATGGTTTGGCAGCCATATTGATAATTGTAAAAAAAATTGCAACCCATAACAAGAACACCATTGCACTTATGCTCTTCAATGTCAACACAATTGCACAGACCATTGGAAAGTAATAACTGCTGAAGATTGAAACCAATTGCTCATACGGCGCGGCGGCCATTTTGGAATTTACGTTGAAATTTTAACTTCTAGGGCGTGCCGACAGGGTCATAGTTATAATGGAACACGTATAGGAAGTCATATGTGCTCTATGAAAAAATGCCATCGCCCGTGACCTCTGACCTCTCCTAAAGGTCAAACGTGATGCATTATATCAACATACGCAACTGGCTATAAAACTGCCTGTAACTTATCGGCTGAACCAAAACGCACAAAATTTGACACGGATGTAGAGGACTATGGGATGTTGTGCCATGGTCAATGTGGCGGCCTTTGGTCACATGGTGTGGCAGCCATCTTGGATTTAATGAAAAATGTGGGCAATTTTCAAGTCTTCTCATATTTGTGCCAAAATTGACACAGTTGTGATGATAACGTTTCATGCACTTAAATTTCACGATAACTGCTTTTAAGCCTTTATAGTTGCTAGCAACTCTAGTTACATTTTGTTGTTGTAACTGAACTCTCACCATGACAATATTTTTAAAAACACGTCTGTTCATCGACATTTTCCATTTACCACAAGTGTGCTGATGTTTTGATAATTGGAACAGATATGTGCTGATGTTTTTATAATTAGAACAGATGTGTTCACGTGACAGAATTACCTTCCCCAAGAGCTAGTTTATTTTGTATTTATTAAAAGATATTGCCAATAAAGTTTTGTGCTTTGATGTGGAACAAGAACAATATCCATTTTCATTAGTGCTGGGACAAATATCTTAATATTCAAATGAATTGACATAAATACAAATTTATACAGATACAAAAATCAGATGCAACGTTGTGCTGCTTTAGAGAGTCAGAATCTCATGGGACAAAGGCAAGCATGTCTTACTGAAATGCCTCGGTTAAACAGTGCCTAACTTGCTGGAAATGTCATGTGGTGGTTTTAATATAGATTGTATATATTTAAGGCTACTGATTTTTGGTTTTAAACAATAAAATAATACGGAGGATATAAAACAGAATTGTGGCGAAAGGTTAAAAAAATGCCTACACACAAAAACCCCAGAAAATGTGCCCTTGTCCATAGGGATTTTGTTGTGGAAGACCGCAAAGGAAAGAAGGTACAACTTAAGTGTGGAAGTACTGTCAAGTTACTACTATACATATTTTGACAGGAAAAAAAGCTCAAGCACTCAACCAACAACACTAATTTCATACAGTATATCAAAAACGAAAGCCCCGAAAAAAAACGATTTACTTAAAACTCAAATAGTTCAAAATAAGCAACGACAAATTCAATTAAAAAACTGAAAAACAGAAGGCCTGACAAGTAACTACGATGTTATAGGTGTTACAGAAACTTCGTTGTCTGAGAGTGATGGAGAGGAATATAATATTAGTGGGTACACACTGTATAGGAAAGACAGGCATGACAGAAGAGGCGGTGGGGTAGCGCTATACATAAGAAATAGTCTTGAAGCCCAGGTGTTAAATCTGGACAAAGAAAACAACACCAAATCAGTATGGGTCAGAATAATGGACAACAATTCAAAGGGCATAATGATAGGAGCATGCTATAGACCACCAAATTCAGACTTTGAGCAAAATAATCCGTTATACAATGACATTAGAAATGTGTGTAGAAAAGGAGAAGCCATACTAATGGGGGATTTCAACTTCCTCCATATAAAATGGGAAAACCCGGGGGGGAGCACAACTGACGAAATTTAAATGGTGGAAATGACAAATGACTGCTTCGTAATGCAGTTTGTCAAGGCACCGACTAGAGGGGAGACATGCCTTTATTTAGTTTTTTCAAATAACAGACAGACTAAAACAGAGGTCAGAGCGCCATTGGCAAACTCAGACCACAACATGGTCTCATTTGAAGTGATTTTTAAAACCCAAAAAGTAATGAATAAATCTAAGATTTACAATTTTAGAAAAGCAAACTGAAGGTATGAAACAGAGACTAACAGAAGTAGATTTGAGTAAAATAGAAAAAAACATCCACAGAACAAGGATGGCTGTTTTTTTTAATGTAGTACTAGAGGTGCAAAACAATTACATCCCAAAAGTAGACAAATCTAAATCTAAAACAAAATGGCCAAAATGGTTTAATTGATCAATTAAAAAAATATTCAGTGAAAAAAGGCACTTTATAGAGCGTTTAAAAGGGACCAAAAAAAAGTACACAGAAAGCGTACTTGGAACTGCAAACACGAGTCAAAAAGGAAGTTAGAAAGGCCAAGAGAGAGATAGAAGTCAATATTGCTAAGAAGGCAAAAACCAATTCCAAAGTGTGTTCCAATATTATAAAAACAAGAGACAATTCAAAGAGGAGGTTAAATGTCTAAGAGACACAAATGGCAAAATCATAGACTAAGAAAAAAATAGCAAATATATTAAATGATTGCTTTTCACAGGTTTTTACAAAGGAGTACATGGACAACATGTCCCGCATGTCGACCTGTTCCTATCCAGTTTTAAATAACTTTAGCATAACAGAGGCAGAAGTGTTAAAGGGACTAGGAGTTCTTAAAATAAATAAATCCCCTGGTCCGGATGAGATCCTCTCAATAGTACTCAAAGAAATGAAAGAAGTTATTTACAAACCGCTAACCAAGATCATGCAACAATCTCTTGACACGGATTGTACCGACTGGAAAATTGCAAACGTAATACTGATCTACAAAAAGGGAGACAAAACTGAACCAGGTAACTACAGACCAATAAGCCTGACTTCTATTATATGTAAGCTTATGGAAACTCTAATAAGATCCAAAATGGAGAATGACCTATATGGTAACAATATCCTGGGAAACAGCATTGTTTTAGCAAAGGGAGATTGTGTCTAACTAACCTGCTTGATTTTTTTATTGAGTATGCAACATCGACAATGGATAATTGCAAAGCATACGACATGGTTTATTTAGATTTCCAGAAAGCTTTTGACAAAGTCCTGCATAAAAGATTAATTCTCAAACTGAATGCAGGAGAGATTCAAGGAAATGCATGCACATGGATTAGGGAGTGGTTAACATGTAGAAAACAGAAAGTACTGATTAGAGGAGAAACCTCAAAATGGAGCGAGGTAACCAGTGGAGTACCACAGGGATCAGTATTAGGTCCTCTGCTATTCCTAATCTACATTAATGATTTAGATTCTGGTATAGTAAGCAAACTTGTTAAATTTGCAGACGACACAAAAATAGGAGGAGTGGCAAAAACTGTTGCAGCAGCAAAGGTCATTCAAAATTATCTAGACAGCATTCAGAACTGGGCAGACACATGGCAAATGAAATTTAATAGAGAAAAGTGTAAGGTACTTCACGCTGGCAATAAAAATGTGCGTTATAAATATCATATGGGAGATAATGAAATTGAAGAAGGAATCTATGAAAAAGACCTAGGAGTTTATGTTGGCTCAGAAATGTCTTCATGTAGACAATGTGTGGAAGCTATAAAAAAGGCCAACAAGATGCTTGGATATATTGTGAGAAGTGTTGAATTTAAACCAAGAGAAGTAATGTTAAAACTTTACAATGCATTAGTAAGACTTCACCTAAAATATTGTGTTCAGTTCTGGTCACCTCGTTACAAAACGCTGAGCAAAATAATCTGTTGTACAATGACATTCGAAATGCGTGTAGAAAAGGAGAAGCCATACTAATGGGGGATTTCAACTTCCCCCATATAAAATGGGAAAACCCGATCGGGGGCACGACGGACGAAATTGAAATGGTGGAAATGACAAATGACTGCTTCCTAACGCAATTTGTCAAGGCACCGACTAGAGGGGAGGCATGCCTTGACTTTAGTCTTTTCAAATAATGAAGACAGAATAACTAAAACAGAGGTCAGAGAGCCATTGGCAAACTCAGACCACAACATGGTCTCATTTGAAATATTTTTTAAAACCTCAAAAGTAATGACTAAAGCTAAGGCTTACAATTTTAGAAAAGCAAACTACGAAGGTTTGAAACAGAGACTAACAGAAGTAGATTGGAGTAAAATAGAGAAAACATCCACAGAAAAAGGATGGCTGTTTTTTAAAAATGTAGTACTAGAGGCACAAAACAATTACATCCCAAAAGTAGACAAATCTAAATCTAAAACAAAATGGCCAAAATGGTTTAATAGATCAATTAAAAAAAATATTCAGCGAAAAAAGACACTTTACAGAGCGTTTACAGGGACCAAAAACAAAGTACACAGAAAGAGTACTTGGAACTGCAAACACGAGTCAAAAAGGAAGTTAGAAATGCCAAGAGAGAGATAGAAATCAATATTTCTAAGGGGGCTAAAACCAATTCCAAAATATTTTTCCAATATTATAACAGCAAGAAAACATTCAAAGAGGAGGTTAAATGTCTAAGAGACACAAATGGCAAAATCACAGATGAAGAAAAAAATAGCAAATATATTAAATGATTACTTTTCACAGGTTTTTACAAAGGAGGATACAGACAACTTGCCCCACATGTCGACCTGTTCCTATCCAATTTTAAATAACTTTAGCATAACAGAGGCAGAAGTGTTAAAGGGACTAGGAGCTCTTAAAACAAACCGATCCCCTGGGCCAGATGAGATCCTCCCAATAGTACTCAAAGAAATGAAAGAAGTTATTTACAAACCGCTAACCAAGATCATGCAACAGTCTCTTGACACAGGGGTTGTACCGACAGACTGGAAAATAGCAAACGTAATACCGATCTACAAAAAGGGAGACAAAACCGAACCAGGCAACTACAGACCAATAAGCCTGACTTCTATTATATGTAAACTTATGGAAACTGTAATAAGATCCAAAATGGAAAATTACCTATATGGTAACAATATCCTGGGAGACAGCCAGCATGGTTTTAGGAAAGGGAGATCGTGTCTAACTAACCTACTTGACTTTTTTGAGGACGCAACATTGAAAATGGATAACTGCAAAGCATATGACATGGTCTATTTAGATTTCCAGAAAGCTTTTGACAAAGTCCCGCATAAAAGATTAATTCTCAAACTGAACGCAGTAGGGATTCAAGGAAATGCATGCACATGGATTAGGGAGTGGTTAACAGGGAGAAAACAGAAAGTACTGATTAGAGGAGAAACCTCAAAATGGAGCGAGGTAACCAGTGGTGTACCACAGGGATCAGTATTTGGTCCTCTGCTATTCCTAATCTACATTAATGATTTAGATTCTGGTATAGTAAGTAAACTCGTTAAATTTGCAGACAACACAAAAATAGGAGGAGTGGCAAACACTGTTGAAGCAGCAAAGGTCATTCAAAATGATCTAGACCGCATTCAGAATTGGGCAGACACATGGCAAATGAAATTTAATAGAGAAAAGTGTAAAGTATTGCATGCGGGCAATAAAAATGTGTGTTATAAATATCATATGGGAGATAGTGAAATTGAAGAAGGGAACTGTGAAAAAGACCTAGGAGTTTATGTCGACTCAGAAATGTCTTCATCTAGACAATGTGGGGAAGCTATAAAAAAGGCTAACAAGATTCTCGGATATATTGTGAGGAGTGTTGAATTTAAATCAAGGGAAGTAATGTTAAAACTTTACAGTGCATTAGTAAGACTTCACCTAGAATATTGTGTGCAGTTCTGGTCACCTTGTTACAAAAAGGATATTGCTGTTCTAGAAAGAGTGCAAAGAAAAGCTACCAGAATTATCCCGGGTTTAAAAGGCATGTCGTATGCAGACAGGGTAAAAGAATTGAATCTATTCAGTCATGAACAAAGAAGACTATGTGGCGATCTGTTTCAAACATTCAAAATCCTAAAAGGTATAGACAATGTCAAACCGAGGGACTTCTTTGACTTGAAAAAAGAAACAAGGACCAGGGGTCATAAATGGAGATTAGATAAAGGGGCATTCAGAACAGAAAATAGGAGGCACTTTTTTACACAGAGAATTGTGAGGGTCTGGAACCAACTCCCCAGTAATGTTGTTGAAGCTGACACCCTGGGATCCTTCAAGAAGCTGCTTGATGAGATTCTGGGGTCATTAAGCTACTAACAATGAAACAAGCAAGATGGGCTGAATGGCCTCCTCTCGTTTGTAAACGTTCTTATGTTCTTATATATATATTACACACACACAGTACTGTGCAAAAGTTTTAGGCAGGTGTGAAAAAATGCTGTAAAGTAAGAATGCTTTCAAAAATAGACAAGTTAATAGTTTATATTTATCAATTAACAAAATGCAAAGTGAGTGAACAGAAGAAAGATCTACATCAAATCAATATTTGGTGTGACCACCCTTTGCCTTCAAAACAGCATCAATTCTTCCAGGTACACTTGGACCCAGTTTTTGAAGGAACTCGGCAGGTAGGTTGGCCCAAACATCTTGGAGAACTAACCACATTTCTTCTGTGGATTTAGGCAGCCTCAGTTGCTTCTCTCTCTTCATATAATCCCAGACAGACTCGATGATGTTGAGATCAGGGCTCTGTGGGGGCCATACCATCACTTCCAGAAATCCTTCTTGTTCTTTACGCTGAAGATAGTTCTTAATGACTTTCGCTGTATGTTTGGGGTCGTTGTCATGCTGCAGAATAAATTTGGGGCCAATCAGATGCCTCCCTGATGGTATTGCATGATGGATAAGTATCTGCCTGTACTTCTCAGCATTGAGGAGACCATTAATTGTGACCAAATCCCCAACTCCATTTGCAGAAATGCAGCCCCAAACTTGCAAGGAACCTACACCATGCTTCACTGTTGCCTGCAGACACTCATTCGTGTACCGCTGTCCAGCCCTTCGGTGAACAAACTGCCTTCTCCTACAGACATATACTTCAAATTTTAACTCATCAGTCCAGAGCACCTGCTGCCATTTTTCTGCACCCCAGTTCCTGTATTTTCGTGCATAGTTGAGTCGCTTGGCCTTGTTTCCACGTCGGAGGTATGGCTTTTTGGCAACAAGTCTTCAATGAAGGCCACTTCTGACCAGACTTCTCCGGACAGTAGATGGGTGTACCAGGGTCCCACTGTTTTCTGCCAATTCTGAGCTGATGGCACTGCTGGACATCTTCCGATTAAGAAGGGACGTAAGCATGATGTGTCTTTCATCTGCTGCAGTAAGTTTCCTTGGCCGACCACTGCGTCTACGGTCCTCAACGTTGCCCGTTTCTTTGTGCTTCTTCAAAAGAGCTTGGACAGCACATCTGGAAACCCCTGTCTCCCTTGAAATTTCTGCCTGGGAGAGACCTTGCTGATGCAGTATAACTACCTTGTGTCTTGTTGCTGTGCTCAGTCTTGCCATGGTGTATGACTTTTGACAGTAAACTGTCTTCAGCAACCTCACCTTGTTAGCTGAGTTTGGCTGTTCCTCGGCCAGTTTTATTCCTCCTACACAGCTGTTTCTGTTTCATTTAATGATTGTGTTTCAACCTACATATTGAATTGATGACCATTAGCACCTGATTGGTATAATTGTTTAATCTTACACCTGACTATATGCCTACAAAATCCCTGACTTTGTGTAAGTGTACCTAGAAGAATTTATGCTGTTTTGAAGGCAAAGGGTGGTCACACCAAATATGGATTTGATTTAGATTTTTCTTCTGTTCACTCACTTTGCATTTAGTTAATTGATAAATATAATCTATTAACATGTCTATTTTTGAAAGCATTCTTACTTTACAGCATTTTTTCACACCTGCCTAAAACTTTTGCACAGTACTGTATATGTAATAAACAAGAACCAAAACGGTGAGTTTTTTCCCCTTTACAACACCATTTCCACATTTGTTTTATTTAAAGTGTTTACAGTTACATCAAACAATCTCCAGTGCTTCCCTGACGGTAATGCATCTCTGCAAATAAAACAAACACAAAAAAGTCTCAGTCCAAACAAAAGAACACAAAACAAACAAACAAAAAAAGAATATTCCAAAATAATAAACAGAGTATAATAGTTTTGATACTCGAAAACCAATAAAAACAGCAACCCAGCCTTGCTGCCTTAGTGAACACTTACCAGCTCAATTCTACCTGCAGCGCAATCAGGCTGAATCGGATCACCACATAGTCTTCTTTGTTCTAGACTGAATAGATTCAATTATTTTAGCCTGTCTGCATATGTTATGTCTTTTAATGCCTGGATAATTATGGTTGCTCTTCTTTGCACTCTTTCTAGAGCAGCAATATCCTTTTTGATGATTATTCTCCCCAATAATTATTATTTGTTTATTTAGCAGACGCCTTTATCCAAGGCGATTTACAGAGACTAGGGTGTGTGAACTATGCATCAGCTGCAGAGTCACTTAAAATTACGTCTCACCCGAAAGATGGAGCACAAGGAGGTTATGTGACTTGCTCAGGGTCACACAATGAGTTACTGGCTGAGGTGGGATTTGAACGAGGGACCTTGTGGTTTCAAGCCCCTTTTCTTTAAACACTGGACCACACAGCCTCCTATAAGCCCTGAAAAATCACTGTAACACTGTGACAAAGAGAGAGTGAATTCTTGTTTTAGATCTCCCTTCCGACCGGTGAGGGCACTGGGGAGGAGGAGCAGGCAGAGCCACGGTGCGCAACGTCACAGACCCGGTCGGGAAGCGCAGTGGCAATCGCGCATTCGTCGACGGCGGTTGCCCTCGCTGACCAATGGGGACGGGACGGGGCGTACAAAAGGGGGCGTGGCCCGGGGTTCTGTTCCTTCTGGCAAGGTACAGTGCGTGTGAGACAGTGAGAGAGAGAGAGAGAAACGAGCAGGGAAACAGAGGAAGGGTTTTTGAAGACGGGTCGTCTTGCTGTGTGGACTTTTGCTAACCCATCTGTTCTTTGTATTTTAGAGCACTAACGGGACGCTCCGGGATTACGACGGCGGAGCGACTACCCGGAAGTGCTGGTTTTGTTACCCCCCGTGTTTTCCCGTTCCTGGATTACAAAAGGAAGACAGACTGTTTTTGTTGTTTGTTTATTTGGGACTGCAACCCCGTTTCTCTTTATGTTGTCGGGTTACACATCGTTGTGTACCCCGGCGGCCCTATTGTTTATTTGTCCCTATTATTTTTGAGTGCGTTTGGTAACCGGTTTTTAAGGAAATAAAACCCAAGCGCTTAATTGGAAAAGGACTGGAGTCTGTCATTTTGCACCACACCATCGGTCAACTCTGTCACACGTGGACCGATGGTGTGGTGCAAAATGACAGACTCCAGTCCTTTTCCAATTAAGCGCTTGGGTTTTATTTCCTTAAAAACCGGTTACCAAACGCACTCAAAAATAATAGGGACAAATAAACAATAGGGCCGCCGGGGTACACAACGATGTGTAACCCGACAACATAAAGAGAAACGGGGTTGCAGTCCCAAATAAACAAACAACAAAAACAGTCTGTCTTCCTTTTGTAATCCAGGAACGGGAAAACACGGGGGGTAACAAAACCAGCACTTCCGGGTAGTCGCTCCGCCGTCGTAATCCCGGAGCGTCCCGTTAGTGCTCTAAAATACAAAGAACAGATGGGTTAGCAAAAGTCCACACAGCAAAGACGACCCGTCTTCAAAAACCCTTCCTCTGTTTCCCTGCTCGTTTCTCTCTCTCTCTCTCACTGTCTCACACGCACTGTACCTTGCCAGAAGGAACAGAACCCCGGGCCACGCCCCCTTTTGTACGCCCCGTCCCGTCCCCATTGGTCAGCGAGGGCAACCGCCGTCGACCAATGCGCGATTGCCACTGCGCTTCCCGACCGGGTCTGTGACGTTGCGCACCGTGGCTCTGCCTGCTCCTCCTCCCCAGTGCCCTCACCGGTCGGAAGGGAGATCTAAAACAAGAATTCACTCTCTCTTTGTCACAAACACCTATTCCCATTCTATATAATTAGCGAATAAACAGGCTCTTAAAGGGTCATAGAAAAATGAAATAGAAAATGCAGAGAATACTTAACACGTAAGAACGCACCTGGACACAATAGCCAAGCGCTGTTCTAATTCAACAAGTCAATTGGAGAGAGTCTCCATTGGACGCATCAATGAAATAATTACCCACCCATTCAATTCCATAGTTATTAAATTATACTGTCACACAGTATATACTGTATGATACTGTCACACAGGTGACAGTATCATACAAGATTCCCATTCTTGCGCCCTGGGTTCAATTCCCAGGTGGCGCAACCTGAGAAGGCAGTGTTTGTTTTTTCAATTCAATCATTATGTTATGATTTTACAATAAGTTGTTCTAGTTGAATTGTGTTAGTGACGTATAGTATGAAACCTGGGGGGCTGCCAGCCTGCAGCGTGGTAGTGTGGCCGAGCGGCCTAGCAGTGTATAGTATGGAACCTGGGTGGGTAAGTGTTAGTGTTGTGGTAGCGTGGCCGAGCGGTCTAAGGCGCTGGATTAAGGCTCCATTCTCTCTGGAGGCGTGGATTCAAATCCCACCGCTGCCATCTTGTTTTCTTTTCACCCCCACTTCGGTCTTTTGAACTGCTGTAAAAGAAAATGTTCCGTTCCATGGAATATTTGCATGCATGCGTGCATGTCAGCGCCAATGGTGTAGTGGTATCATACAAGATTCTCATTCTTGTGACCTGGGTTCTATTCCCAGTTAGTGCAACCAGAGAAAGTAGTGTTTGGTTTTTCAATCCAATCATTATGTTAAGATTTTACAACTACAAGATAAGAAGTTGTTGTTGTTGCTGTTGAATTGCATTAGCGGTGTATAGTATGAAACACTTGAGAATTATTGTATTTCTTGTTCTTATTGTATGACTTATATTGTAACACTTGAATGTATTTGCTTGCGATTGTAAGTCGCCCTGGATAAGGGCGTCTGCTAAGAAATAAATAATAATAATAATAATAATGAAACGTGAGGGGGTCTGGCAAATTCTGGTGTGGTAGTGTGGCCGAGCGGTCTAAGGTTCTATATTTAGGCTCCACTTGCTCTGGAGGTGTGAGTTTCAATCCCACTGCTGCCATCTGGAGGTTTTTTCACCCCCACCTCGGTCTTTTGAACTGCTGTAAAAGAAAATGTTCCGTTCCATGGAATATTTGCTTGCTTGTGTAGCCAGCTAGTTTAACAAGTTAGCAAAAGAACTACAAACTGGTAGGGAATTCTGGGACACCTATTGTTTTCCCTGGCAGGAAGGATGTCTTTCTTTTCCATGTGGGTAGTTTACATTAGCATACTGCAGTTAGTTCGTAATATCGTTTCAGCTGTGCAACAGTGTGCTGATGTCAATCTGTGTGGTCGTGGTTAAAGAAAAGTGCTTGTAACCAGGAGGTTCCTGGTTCAAATCTCACCTCAGCCACTGATTCATTGTGTGACCCTGAGCAAGTCATTTAACCATCTTGTGCTCTGTCTTTCGGGTGAGACATAGTTGTAGGTGACTCTGCAGCTGATGCATGGTTCACACACCCTGTCTCTGTAAGTCGCCTTGGATAAAGGCATCTGCTAAATAAACAAATAATAATAATAATCTGACATACTTGGTTTCGTTTGCAGGTGAGCTGCACTCTTAATGTTCAAATGAATAATTATCTGTTTATTTTTTTATTTTTTTTTACTTTGAAATGTAATGATTTCCATTACACAAGAGTAGATGTTAAAACTTCATGCTGATTTGAACTCGGCTCTCGCCAAGATAAGCACCAACTAAGACGTAGCTTTACAGTAAACTAATGTGATCCATATGTGTCTCCATCCATTTACGTGTTTCTTCCATATGATAATGTAGATATCCTTCTGTCTGGTGTTAATGGCTGAAGTGTAATACTGGCTCCAGGGATCTGCTTATTTTGCCTCCCTGGCGCATCAGCACACACAACGGCTGCGATGCTGGCTCCGGGGATCAACCACAGTGCGGACTCCCCAGTGCATCAGCATGACAACCGTCTGGATTGAGCTAAGTAGGGTACATCTCTGGGGTCTTCAAGTGGGCACCTTCCATCCTCAGTGTTTCGTCGACTAGCTCATGACACCTCAAGAGGGCTCGACGGTGATTCTGGCATCCCAGCATCACCCCCCTCCGTCCCCCACTCAACTCAGCCCAGCTTACTTACCTGTACATCAGCGTATCTTTCTTTCTATTGTGCTTGAGATCCCCAGCCAGAATCTTTCCGTCTCAACCACAGCCAGTTGCTGCTCCTCTCTGCTGCTTCAGATAAGTTCTTCACTGTGCGATGCAACTCTTGGCCACTGAATCCGACGTCTCTGAGAAACCGGGTTGTAGAGTGTGCCACAAATCCTTGACAACCCACTTCCACTGGGTAAACCCGGACTCTCTATCCTTGCTGTTCCGCTTCAGTGGCTAGTTGAGCATACCGCAGTTTCTTCCTCTCATACGCCTCATCTACAGCATCCTCCCATGGCACTGTTAACTCTACCAGGTGAACAAGGCGTGCTGATCCAGACCACAAGACAATATCTGGTCGAAGGTTAGTGGTGGCAAACTCAGGTGGAAAAATAAGCTGTTGACCAACATCTGCCAGCATTTTCCAGTCCTAGCAGCTTCCAGTTGTCCTGGGCGAGGATTGGTTTTAACACCTTTTCTTGGTGGTTGCTCTCCTGGGCGGAGGAATGTTGGCTTTTGTGTGTAATGTTTTGATGGAACAGGTGGCAACTTATTGGTCATCTTACGCTTGTCTTCCAATGCTAAGGCCAAACATCGCAGCACCTGGTCATGGCGCCAAGTAAACCATCCTTGGCTAAGAGCCACCTTACACCCTGTCAAAATGTGCCTTAATGTTGCAGGTGATGAACACAAAGGACATGAGGGATCCTCTCCTACCCAGAGGTTTAGGGTCTGTGGTGATGGGAGAACATCATATGTTGACCTGATGAGGAAACTGATCCTGCTCTGTTCCATTGACCATAGGTTTTGCCAGCCAATCCTGCATTGTTCCACACTCTCCCATCTCATCCATTCTCCCTGCTTGGCCTGGGAAATGGCCTTTATACACCTCATCCTCTCCTCCTGCTTTTGTACCTCATTGACTACCAGCTTCCTCCTTTAAGCTGGGGCTGCATTGTGCCATGTAGGAGGAGCTGAACTGAGACCAAGATCCCCTCTTCCATGCTGAACTTGCCCCATGATATCACCAATTCGAAGGGCAGCCTTTGCATCTTCCACAGCTTTATTTGCCGCCCACTTTCTTCCAGTTTTCAACACAGGTGCTGGCTCCCTTACGCATTTGTCGCGTGACTCTACTAATGTCATTTCCAGTCTGACCTTGGTGCACTTAAACTCCTCGGTTAGAGAGGAGACTGGTAGCTTCAGTATTCCTTTACCATAAAGTCCCACTCTGCTGAGGCAGCGTGGAACTCCCAACCATTTCCTGATGTATGAACTGATTAAAGCTTCCAGCTTCTCTACTGTTGTCAAAGAAACCTCATACACAGTCAGTGGCTACAGCAGCCTCGGCAGTAGACCAAACTGAAAGCACCAGAGTTTTAGTTTGCCTGGTTAAGCACTGCTGTCTATGATCTTCAACCCTTCCACTGCTTGTTGTCTAACTTCTCCCACACGAACTGTGTCCTTTAGATCCCCGTCGTACCATCTCCCAAGACTCTTCACTGGCTTCTCAGACACTGTTGCTATTGCCTCACCATTAATGAAGAATGTTTTATCTACTACTTTGCCTTTAATTATAGAGATGCTCCTTGATTTAGTGGGTTTGAATTGCATTCGTGCCTATTCAATGTTATTGGTTTATTTGCCCAATAACCGATTAGTGCAGGCTACTGTTGTAGTCATGGTTGTCATGTCATCCATGTATGCTCGAATTGGTGGTAGTCGCATTCCAGAAGCCAAGCGCTGTCCTCCTACTACCCATTTTGATGCCCTAATGATTACTTCCATTGCCATGGTAAAAGCCAGTGGAGAAATGGTGCATCCTGCCATTATTCCAACTTCTAGGCATTGCCATGTAGTGCTGAATTCTGAAGTTGAAAAACTAAATTGCAAATCTCCAAAGTAGGCTTTCACTAAATTTGTTATTGTCATCGGTACACTGAAAAAATCAAATGCTGCCCAAAGAAGTTCATGTGGCACTGAACCATATGCATTAGCCAAATTCAGGAATGTCACATGGAGCTCCTTCTCCTTTTTAGCTGATTGAATTTGTTGCCAGATCACATTGATGTGTTCTAAGCATCCTGGGAAACCTGGAATGCCCGCTTTTTGTATTGAAGTGTCAATGAAGCAGTTCTTTAATAGGTAAGTTGACAATCTCTGAGCAATAATGCTGAAGAAAATCTTGCCTTCTACGTTTAATAGGGAAATAGGACGAAACTGACTGATGCTTGTAGAATCTTTTTCTTTAGGTATAAAGACTCCACCTGCTCGGCGACATGCTCTTGGTACAACCTGTTTTTCCCATGCCACTTTCATCAATTTCCACAGAATTCGTAGAACTCCTGAAGCACTCTTGTACACTCTGTACGGAACTCCATTAGGCCCTGGAGATGATGAAGCCCTTGCTTTTTTCACAGCTTGCTCTACTTCTACTTCTTTCCACTTAGGTGCACAGTCCTCCATTTGGTATTCTGGTGGATTGATAGGTAGGATGTCTGACGGAATTGACATAGGCTCCTGCCTTTTTGAATCTGTATGTGTTTCCTCCAAATATCTCTCCAGCTCAACCTTAGATGCTTTTAGTGTGCCATTCTTCTCACTGGTGAATAACTTCTTTACAAATTTGAATGGGTCTTTATAAAAGTTAGCTCTCGCACACTCCTTCTTTCTGTAGCGTTTCCGTAGGCGCTCAGCTCTGCACAATGTTGCAAGCTTATCTTTTATGACCCTTTGTAAGAGATTGAGTCCCTCCTTCTGACTTTGTTCTGCTCTTCTCCATTGCTTCCTCAGATGTCTCCTTTCTCTAACTAAGCGTTCAATCTCCTGCTGCCGTCTAGACTTTCCAGGAATAGTTTGTACTTTTTCCTTCCTTTTTTCAACTCCAAACCTCTCACTTCCATATGCGTAGATGATGTCCCCAAATTTATCCAGCAGCTTTTCAACTGTTCCACTTAATCTTTCCAATGCAAAGCAGAGATCTGTGTTTACTGTGTCCCATGCAGTTTTCTCACAAGCTCTTGGCCATTTAACTCCAGGCTTGTGCCCGTTGAGGTTCTTTTCTCTCTTATGCTGGTTTGTCTGACTGGGTTCACAAGGATCATTAGGTTCATCACTAACTGTGTCCATGCAAGTCCTCCTCACGTCTATGACAAGGGTGCTGATATCCTGCGAACTGTGGTTTGCTTCCTGTCGCTGGATTTAATTCGACTGACTAGACTGACTTTGTAAGAAGTACTGATCAATGCAAGGCCCTTGTCCCTTCTCCCTCAAGCATTTCATTCTCCCTTGATGAATCTTCAAACCCCTGACCGTTGTCACCTTGCTCCAGCCGCAGACACAAACCTGGAGTTCCATGTCTTTGCTAACTGCAGATCTTGAATTAGTCTTTTGTGAAGTACTCTCCATACTCATATCCATTTCCGTTCCTAAGTCGTTAACCGTGTTGTCCAACGTTGAGTCATCTTCCGCCCCCACTCTCGCAGACTCTAGGGGTATTTTTCTCTTTAATTTCTTAGAAGCCTTGGGCAGGTGTCTCCAGCATCCTATAAACACAGAGCTGGATACTGCCCGTCAAGGGTAGCTAACCCTTACCAGTCCCAATGGGGTCTCTTTCCTCCTGTCATCTGTCTCTCCAGGCTGTCACAAGGTCTTTCCCTTGTTGCCAGCTGCACTATTCACAGCAGTCGCTGGACGTATCCAGATCTTCATGATTTCCATTACACGAGAGTAGATGTTAAAACTTCATGCTGATTTGAACTCGGCTCTCGCCAAGATAAGCACCAACTAAGACGTAGCTTTACAGTAAACTAATGTGATCCATATGTGTCTCCATCCATTTACGTTTCCTTCCATATGATGATGTAGATATCCTTCTGTCTGGTGTTAATGGCTGAAGTGTAAGGCTGGCTCCAGGGATCAGCTTATTTTGCCTCCCTGGCGCATCAGCACACACAATGGCTGTGATGCTGGCTCCGGGGATCAACCACAGTGTGGCCTCCCCAGCGCATCAGCATGACAACCGTCTGGATTGAGCTAAGTAGGGTACATCTCTGGGGTCTTCAAGTGGGCACCTTCCATCCTCAGTGTTTCGTTGACTAGCTCACGACACCTCAAGAGGGCTCGACGATGATTCTGGCGTCCCCCACTCAACTCAGCCCAGCTTACTTACCTGTACATCAGCGTATCTTTCTTTCTATTGTGCTTGAGATCCCCAGCCAGAATCTTTCTGTCTCAACCACAGCCAGTTGCTGCTCCTCTCTGCTGCTTCAGATAAGTTCTCCACTGTGCGACGCGACTCTTGGCCACTGAATCCGACGTCTCTGTTGTAGAGAAAAAATATTTAGAGAAACATAACTTGAAATTACTTTTGGAATGTTTATCTCTGCTGTATCCTGTGTTGACTGTTTCTTAAAATGGAGCCTGTTACTATTATATAGCCAGCTAATGCAAGTCTGTTCAACTAGCTGCTAATGTTATTTCAGAGCCTGAGCATGTTAAGAGTGAAATTTTTGTAATAAATAGCCTAAATGGCCACCCCCCCCCTTAAACTCCCAAAGTTCAGGTGGGTAGAAGAGAATGTTCACTGTCCCCTCCTGGGACCCTCCTAGGCTTCTTGCTGCTGGCCTCTCTGCAGCGGCAGCACTGGTTGTTGTGGTGCTGCCAACTCCTCCAGCAGCAGTGGTAGCAGTGATACTCCTCCCTCTCTGGCTCACGGGATTGCAGCAATGGCTTCTCCATCTGGCATGCGGGTTGGCAGCGATAGCTCCTCCCCTTCTGGCTCTCGAACAAGGTAGCGGGACATTGGGTGGTCGCCCTCCCCACAGTCAAGACACCACCATCTTGGCTCCTCTGGCACGCAGGACGGCAGCAATAGCTCCTCCCCCTCTGGCACGCGGGGTGGCAGCGATAGGTCACCCCTCTGGCAGGCGGGTCAGCAGCGATAGCTCCTCCCCCTTTGGCTCTCGAACAGGGCAGCAGGACGTTGGGTGGTCACCCTCCCCACAGTCAAGACACCACCATCTTGGCTCCTCCTCTGACTGGTGGTATGGCAGCTCTTTGTTCCTGTAGGGGAAGAGGTGGTCTGGTACTATGTGCCAGGACTTCCTGACGTTAAAACACCACTCCTCTCCCTTGAGGCAGGTGAGGCAGATCTCAGCCTCTTTTCCCTTTGGGCCATGTATCGGCAGCGATTGCTCCTCTCCCTCTGGTTCACAGAAAGGCAGCAATGGCTCCTTCCTCTTGGGCCCTCGGGATGGTAGCGACAGCTCCGCCGCCTCTGGCTCCCCGTTTTCCTCAAGGAGTGGACAACTGGCAACTTCATGGCCATATTCCCGGCACAGCAGACATCCTGTGACTTCCACAAAGACGTCAAGGTCGTCCTCCCATAGGGCCTGCAAGGCATCTGGGCTCAACAAGACCTGGGTCCCCCTTGTGGTTGCTGAGGTTGCTGCTGTCCTTCTTCGCTTGTTCTTCCCATTTTTTATTTGTTGTTTTTTTCCTATTCCTGCCTGTGGTCTTCTTCCAGTGCAGCAGGGGCCGCTACTTCCCACTTCTGATACCATATGTCTTGTGGTCGTGGTGTAGCGTAAACCCGGAAGAGAAACACACAGACAAATGTGTTTAAGCACTATGGCGCATATTTAATAAACACAGAAATAAATAAATCAATAAACAAACAGGAACAAAGGAATGAGTGTGATGGCCAAAACAAAAGGTAAAGATTTAAATGGACTACTTTCGCTGTTTCGCTCGCTCTTACTCTTACTCTTACTCCTTCTCCCTCTCCCTCTCCCTCTCCCTCTCTCTCTCTCTCTTGATCTCCTAACTTCCTCTCTCTGAACAGCTGAGCCATGCCATTTTTATATGCAATTAATCATTCAATTGAAACTCGACCGCATTCTCACGAGAAATAATTTACAATACAAATAAAACAATAATTAAATAATATACAAAATACACGCCATAGTGTGCAGCAACTAATGCCCACACCATGACACAATTCAGACATTAGAAGCTTAATCTGCTTTCACTGTGAAGGACTCTCTATTTAGGCTGTCTTGTCTTCAGCTTCTATGATATGTAATACATTTATCCATGGGTATGTAGTCTGCTGCATGCTTTCCTCTTCCAGTTACTACTGAACTTTTAAAAGACATAGCCTGTGCATTTTAAGTATTAGAAATCCCTCACTTTTTGTGAATGAAGGATGGCACTGTTTCATCAGAAAAACAGTTTAGACTCCAGTGTTGTTTATAATGCAGAGCTAGAGAAGACAGCAATTTGTATATCATATATAAACTGTAACTGTAAGTCTCATTCTCCTTTTTCATGTGGCCATTGAGCTTGGTATGAAACTATGACCAGATACTCAGTAATGCCAATAGATTGCTATTTGGAATGATGTTTTCTCCATCTTGATTGGAGATGGAACTAATGACCAAACCATGCTCTAGATCAAGAGTGTGTTGGATCTTATGGTTTTAATTCCACACAATTTCTTCATTATCTAACATTACTAATTATTGTCTAAATTGGATCATTTCAATAATTTCCCCCAGCTCTCAAGCTGTAGATGATTTATAGAAGCATTTAAACCTGCTGGACAAGTTTTATTTTCTCCATTTGTCAGTTTCAGCCTGAACTTGAGCAAAACATCAATTGCTGTGTAGAGAAGCTGATCTTAAATATTTCTCATTCTTCTTTGGTTTCCTTTGTACTGCTGCAGTCAGACTGTATGCAAATAAGTCCCTAAGAGGCAATAACTTCCCCAAAAGCAGAGCATATATAAAAGACCTGACGTTCTGTTACAAACATATCAGTGCTTCGAAAATAAGGAATTACACTGGGGTGAGTTTATTATGATTATGATTATGATTGCATTAACTGCATTAGAAAGGAACTGAACTGTAATACTAACAAAGTACATGTGGCTTTGACAGCTAGTATGAATCACCTCCTATATTGCTTCTTGGAGAGACATTTAGGTGGAGAGTTACACTTCCTATTTTGTTTGAACAAATTCTGTCATAAAAATTAAAACCAAAACTTGAATTTCTGCTCTTGTTTCTATTCAGTTAATCAACAGAGAGACACTGCCAACATGTCTAAGGAAAGAACGCTAAGTTGAAATATACAAGTATCCACATCTTTGTCTCCAACTTTTTGTTTATGTTGTTTAGCTCTACAGTGGCCACACAATGCATTATCCACAGTTTGTATTCAGAGTGTCTTGTCTTCTCTCATAACCATGTCTGTTGTTTATTTTTTTCCCCAGAAATTTAATGTGAGAGACATAATCTCCTTTAGCCGTGGACTCTATCATCACTGGAGGGGTTATTATGGACAAGAAAATGGAAACGATTACA
Organism: Acipenser ruthenus; assembly: GCF_902713425.1. Lineage (NCBI taxonomy): Eukaryota > Metazoa > Chordata > Actinopteri > Acipenseriformes > Acipenseridae > Acipenser > Acipenser ruthenus. Next base: position 4,641,832 of record NC_081238.1, read on the forward strand.
TTGTCCTCGTTTCAGGAGGTATAACGTGTGTTTTATTTTGTTTGTCTTCAGCTATCGGATCTAAATAGCAGTATGCTGTGTTTTGAATTGATTTTTCTCATTTCTTTTATGGCATAATTTATATATTTGTTAAACTTACATGTTTTAAACTTGTTGTGAATCATTATAACTTTTCTTCTCATAATTTTCAATGACCAACATTACAATTATTATATAGGGTAGTCCAACAACAAGCTTTTGGCCATTACTTCTGAATTGTTGAAGGAAGAACTTAACTAGATGGCTGGAAAAAGTGACTACTCTGTGTACAGAGAACTGGACAAACATAAGAACCAAGACGTCCTGAGCAGGTGAAAGCAGACATGGACAAAATGATTGGTACCACTCCCTAATCCATGTGCATGCATTTCATTGAATACCTACTGCGTTCAGTTTGAGAATTAATCTTTTATGCTGATAGCGAAATGGTAAAATCTATGATTTTGCTGTTTGTATCTCTTAGACATTTAACCTCCTCTTTGAGTGTTCTCTTGCTGTTATAATATTGGAAAAACATTTTGGAATTGGTTTTAGCCCCCTTAGCAGTGTTCATTTCTATCTCTCTCTTGGCCTTTCTAACTTCCTTTTTAACTTGCGTTTGCAGTTCAAAGTACTCTTTCTGTGTACTTTTGTTTTTGGTCCCTGTAAACGCTCTGTAAAATGCCTTTTTTTGCTGAATATATATATATATATATATAAATTGGTCTATTAAACCATTTTGGCAATTTTGTTTTAGATTTAGATTTGTCTACTTTTGGGATGTAGTTGTTTTGCGCCTTTTGCTGTGGATATTTTCTCTATTTTACTCCAATCTATTTCTGTTAGTCTCTGTTTCATACCTTCATAGTTTGCTTTTTTTAAATTGTAAACCTTGGCGTTAGTCATTACTTTTGGGGTTTTAAAAATCACTTCAAATGAGACCATGTTGTGGTCTGAGTTTGCCAATGGTACTCTGACCACTGTTTTAGTTATTCTGTCTTCGTTATTTGAAAAACTAAATCAAGGCATGCCTTCCCTCTAGTCGGTGTCTTGACAAATTCTGTTAGGAAGCAGTAATTTGTCATTTCCATCATTTCAATTTTGTTCGGCATGCTCCCCACCGGGTTTTGCCATATTATATGGGGGAAGTTGAAATCCCCCATTAGTATGGCTTCTCCTTTTCTACAATTTGTATATGTGTATAAGAACATAAGAACATAAGAAGATAAGAACATAAGAACATAAGAAAGCTTACAAAAGAGAGGAGGCCATTCAGCCCATCTTGCTCGTTTGGTTGTTAGTAGCTTATTGATCCCATAATCTCATCAAGCAGCTTCTTGAAGGATTCCAGGGTGTCAGCTTCAACAACATTACTGGGGAGTTGGTTCCAGACCCTCAAGTCTCTGTGTAAAAAAGTGCCTCCTATTTTCTGTTCTGAATGCCCCTTTATCTAATCTCCATTTGTGACCCCTGGTGCTTGTTTCTTTTTTCAGGTCAAAGTCATCCCCTGTTTCGACATTGTCTATACCTTTTAGGATTTTGAATGTTTGAATCAGATCGCCACGTAGTCTTCTTTGTTCAAGACTGAATAGATTCAATTCTTTTAGCCTGTCTGCATATGACATGCCTTTTAAACCCGGGATAATTCTGGTAGCTCTTCTTTGCACTCTTTCTAGAGCAGCAATATCCTTTTTGTAACGAGGTGACCAGAACTGCACACAATATTCTAGGTGAGGTCTTAATAATGCATTGTAGAGTTTTAACATTACTTTCCTTGATTTAAATTCAACACTTCTCACAATATATCTGAGCATCTTGTTAGCCTTTTTTATAGCTTCCCCACATTGTCTAGATGAAGACATTTCTGAGTCAACATAAACTCCTAGGTCTTTTTCATAGATCCCTTCTTCAATTCACTATCTCCCATATGATATTTATAATGCATATAATATATATATATATATATATATATATATATATATATATATGAGTAATATGGCACGGGTAGGATAATTGATGGACGTTATATTGCTTCACCTTTCTTGTCATTAGTATCCAGCTTTAACAAGCTCAACAAGGGACAGGTGCCACGAATCGGCACACCGGTATAAAATGCTCTCTGACCAGCAATCTGGGACAGTGTAGTGGAGGAGAAAAGACTTGGAGGACAGCGGGCTTAGAGCGAGGGAGAGAAAGAAAAGATAAAGAAAACAAACAAAAAGGATTACTTGGCAACGACTTTGGAACGGAATTGGACCCCGATTAGTGGACTGAATGAGAACCCGGTAAAAACGACCCTTTTCTGTACCTGAACCACGAGACTGCCAATGATTGATTGTTTTGTTACTTTTACGTATTGAAGAGTTTTTATGTTCTGTTTATTTTCTTTTTGATTAAAAGAAGTATAAATGGTTGCTTTATTGGAAGGCTACAACAACCTGAAAACAATTAAACATACAGACACTGTGCTGTTTGAACTCATATACGATCTCTCCGTGTCTGGTATTTTGCATCTTACCACCTGTCTATTGCAATCAATAAGTTTCCTGCACCATATTACAATATATATATATATATATATATATATATATATATATATATATATATATATATATATAAATGTCTGCTAAGAAATAAATAATAATAATAATAAATGTCGCTATTTGTATATAAAGACCTGCTACACTTCAATACTACTGCCGCTACTCGGACACCACACACGGAATCATTGTAAACACACCGCCATAGCACAGGCTGCCGACCAGCCATACCGCCGCCGTCACGAGAGCCTCCCGTTCCCTTACATACTGCTTCCTATTCCGCTCCCCCTTGTCTTTAAAACCAGCCTTTGAAATAACATTGGAATAAAGCGTAATACATTCCCCAACTAATTTGCCTTACTGGTTAATAGTCTTAAAAGCATAACTTTGAAAGTATCACTGTGAGTTATAATGATCTGTGAGGTGATATTAGTCACTACATTAAGCCCCATCAAACGAATGTGTTCATTTGGAATCATGCATTGATAATGCGTTGTCGGGAAAACTGCAAATATGTATGGAAGCGTGAGTTGAATGATTAATCACATTCTAAGGATTGATATGGTCCTGTTGTTCGTCCTGCCACATAACAATGGCGTTGCAGTTACATGCGCTGCAAAATCAAATATTTAAAATTAAACAACCATCTGATAAAACTTACTGCAGCCGGATTGTTTTAGACACACATGAGCGCATGAAAAACATCAAACATATGTTACCAAAATAGTCATTGCTGTATGATGTACAGCAACTGTGAAATGAATGGTTTTATAATCTGTTATGTGAGACTTCTGTTGAATTTTTAAGCATTTGATTCCCTGTGTACACAAAGATGGCAGTCCTGATTTAACGAGTGGGCAAGCAGAGCTCTCGGTGACTGATTTTTCAGTCTTTTTCAGTCACGTGATTGAGCGCCTTCCCGGCAATGCATCGTAATTAGAAAAGAGTAATGCAAGATATTGAACACGGACACATCCGGGATTTGAACCCGGGAACTCGCGCACCCGAAGCAAGAATCATACCCCTAGATTAAACAGCCAAATGCTGGCGGCGATTTGGTTCCACGAGCTTCCAAAGAAGCGTAGACCTAGATGCTCTGTATTGAGGAATTTGTGTCACCTTGCTGTGTGCCTGTTAGGGGCAGTCTGATTTGCTTTACCTGGCGGCTAGCATTTCTATGGGCATCGAGAGGTGGTCGCTATAAATGAGGAAACTTGTTAAGATAGGATTTAGTTTCGATATGCATACATACACATAAAAAATAAACAAAACAAAACTGTGTTTCGTTGTTTTGCAAAGGGATGCACTGCAATTTGTTATATTTTATTTTATTCTTGCGAGCACGCAGCTGTTTTATATATTCATTTTAAATAGATTGGGGGAAATTGGTACTGTGTACTTTACAAATGTAATCTAGATTGTAACGAGACCATTCAAGTGCTGACGTTGTTGTCTACTTTGTATGTACCACAAAAAGAACAGATTTGCTGAACTGGTTAATTAACCTTACTATAAAAAACTGATAGATCCAAGTATTTTATATAAACTGCAATACTATAATATGTGGTAACTAGTTGAATTAACTTCACTATAAGAAACTGCTAGATTAAGAGTTTGTTTAATTGTATCATCTCTATATGTATCTACTAGACAATTGTTAGATGGTGAAGTGAAAGTGGAATTGTCATATTGTTTACATTGTTGTTAATGTGCTTGAGATTTTGAAAACAATTATTAATTAAAACTTGTAAAGATTATTTTTGGAGTATGATTGCTTGATTTCTCCTGGATAAAAGAGTTTGTGCGGGAACCAACCACTCGAGGTCCTTGTCCTCAATAAACACACGGTGGCGTAGTGAAAATAACATAAATTTCGCTATCTGTATATAAAGACCTGCTACACTTCAATACTACTGCCGCTACTCGGACACCACACACGGAATCATTGTAAACACACCGCCATAGCACAGGCTGCCGACCAGCCATACCGCCGCCGTCACGAGAGCCTCCCGTTCCCTTACATCCTGCTTCCTATTCCGCTCCCCCTTGTCTTTAAAACCAGCCTTTGAAATGAGCCAGGTAAAGGGGAATCATCCTCTGATTGGCGCAGGGAAAGAAACGAAAGATTCTAAAAATGAAAGTAGCCTAATTAAAACAATAAAACAAAACACATAGCAGCGACCTGCGGCAATTGTCCTGCCGTGTGTGTAGCACGGAGTGCCCAGCTGACAAAACAAACACGAGCTTCTCGGTAGTTCGCCGTGATCGTATAGTGGTTAGTACTTTTCGTTGTGGCCGCAACAACCCCGGTTCGAATCCGGGTCACGGCAGGTGCAATCCTCACACGGCAGAGAAGCTTGTTCTTTTTTTTCACACGCCATCTTCATGGCATGCACCTTTTTGAAAGAAAATAGAATACAATAATTGCTTCATCGTGTTAGTACAGGCATGATGCACACCAGCCTGCTGTGTATGAAATAATAATTACAGAAATAATCAATCTATAAACACCATAAAAATCTCCCACAAACACCAGTCGCTGTATTAACGCTTATCGAGTAGAGGCAAGACGGGACCTGTCCCAGCAGCCAACGTTACAGTGGCTTAATTCAATCTTTGAAGGTGATTTTGAGAACGGAGGCGTTGGTGGTATAGTGGTGAGCATAGCTGCCTTCCAAGCAGTTGACCCGGGTTCGATTCCCGGCCAACGCAAGTCTTTTTTGAACTTTTTCATTTAACATTGGAATAAAGCGTAATACATTCCCCAACTAATTTGCCTTACTGGTTAATAGTCTTAAAAGCATAACTTTGAAAGTATCACTGTGAGTTATAATGATCTGTGAGGTGATATTAGTCACTACATTAAGCCCCATCAAACGAATGTGTTCATTTGGAATCATGCATTGATAATGCGTTGTCGGGAAAACTGCAAATATGTATGGAAGCGTGAGTTGAATGATTAATCACATTCTAAGGATTGATATGGTCCTGTTGTTCGTCCTGCCACATAACAATGGCGTTGCAGTTACATGCGCTGCAAAATCAAATATTTAAAATTAAACAACCATCTGATAAAACTTACTGCAGCCGGATTGTTTTAGACACACATGAGCGCATGAAAAACATCAAACATATGTTACCAAAATAGTCATTGCTGTATGATGTACAGCAACTGTGAAATGAATGGTTTTATAATCTGTTATGTGAGACTTCTGTTGAATTTTTAAGCATTTGATTCCCTGTGTACACAAAGATGGCAGTCCTGATTTAACGAGTGGGCAAGCAGAGCTCTCGGTGACTGATTTTTCAGTCTTTTTCAGTCACGTGATTGAGCGCCTTCCCGGCAATGCATCGTAATTAGAAAAGAGTAATGCAAGATATTGAACAGGGACACATCCGTGATTTGAACCCTGGAACTCGCGCACCCGAAGCAAGAATCATACCCCTAGATTAAACAGCCAAATGCTGGCGGCGATTTGGTTCCACGAGCTTCCACGAGCTTCCAAAGAAGCGTAGACCTAGATGCTCTGTATTGAGGAATTTGTGTCACCTTGCTGTGTGCCTGTTAGGGGCAGTCTGATTTGCTTTACCTGGCGGCTAGCATTTCTATGGGCATCGAGAGGTGGTCGCTATAAATGAGGAAACTTGTTAAGATAGGATTTAGTTTCGATATGCATACATACACATAAAAAATAAACAAAACAAAACTGTGTTTCGTTGTTTTGCAAAGGGATGCACTGCAATTTGTTATATTTTATTTTATTCTTGCGAGCACGCAGCTGTTTTATATATTCATTTTAAATAGATTGGGGGAAATTGGTACTGTGTACTTTACAAATGTAATCTAGATTGTAACGAGACCATTCAAGTGCTGACGTTGTTGTCTACTTTGTATGTACCACAAAAAGAACAGATTTGCTGAACTGGTTAATTAACCTTACTATAAAAAACTGATAGATCCAAGTATTTTATATAAACTGCAATACTATAATATGTGGTAACTAGTTGAATTAACTTCACTATAAGAAACTGCTAGATTAAGAGTTTGTTTAATTGTATCATCTCTATATGTATCTACTAGACAATTGTTAGATGGTGAAGTGAAAGTGGAATTGTCATATTGTTTACATTGTTGTTAATGTGCTTGAGATTTTGAAAACAATTATTAATTAAAACTTGTAAAGATTATTTTTGGAGTATGATTGCTTGATTTCTCCTGGATAAAAGAGTTTGTGCGGGAACCAACCACTCGAGGTCCTTGTCCTCAATAAACACACGGTGGCGTAGTGAAAATAACATAAATTTCGCTATCTGTATATAAAGACCTGCTACACTTCAATACTACTGCCGCTACTCGGACACCACACACGGAATCATTGTAAACACACCGCCATAGCACAGGCTGCCGACCAGCCATACCGCCGCCGTCACGAGAGCCTCCCGTTCCCTTACATCCTGCTTCCTATTCCGCTCCCCCTTGTCTTTAAAACCAGCCTTTGAAATGAGCCAGGTAAAGGGGAATCATCCTCTGATTGGCGCAGGGAAAGAAACGAAAGATTCTAAAAATGAAAGTAGCCTAATTAAAACAATAAAACAAAACACATAGCAGCGACCTGCGGCAATTGTCCTGCCGTGTGTGTAGCACGGAGTGCCCAGCTGACAAAACAAACACGAGCTTCTCGGTAGTTCGCCGTGATCGTATAGTGGTTAGTACTTTTCGTTGTGGCCGCAACAACCCCGGTTCGAATCCGGGTCACGGCAGGTGCAATCCTCACACGGCAGAGAAGCTTGTTCTTTTTTTTCACACGCCATCTTCATGGCATGCACCTTTTTGAAAGAAAATAGAATACAATAATTGCTTCATCGTGTTAGTACAGGCATGATGCACACCAGCCTGCTGTGTATGAAATAATAATTACAGAAATAATCAATCTATAAACACCATAAAAATCTCCCACAAACACCAGTCGCTGTATTAACGCTTATCGAGTAGAGGCAAGACGGGACCTGTCCCAGCAGCCAACGTTACAGTGGCTTAATTCAATCTTTGAAGGTGATTTTGAGAACGGAGGCGTTGGTGGTATAGTGGTGAGCATAGCTGCCTTCCAAGCAGTTGACCCGGGTTCGATTCCCGGCCAACGCAAGTCTTTTTTGAACTTTTTCATTTAACATTGGAATAAAGCGTAATACATTCCCCAACTAATTTGCCTTACTGGTTAATAGTCTTAAAAGCATAACTTTGAAAGTATCACTGTGAGTTATAATGATCTGTGAGGTGATATTAGTCACTACATTAAGCCCCATCAAACGAATGTGTTCATTTGGAATCATGCATTGATAATGCGTTGTCGGGAAAACTGCAAATATGTATGGAAGCGTGAGTTGAATGATTAATCACATTCTAAGGATTGATATGGTCCTGTTGTTCGTCCTGCCACATAACAATGGCGTTGCAGTTACATGCGCTGCAAAATCAAATATTTAAAATTAAACAACCATCTGATAAAACTTACTGCAGCCGGATTGTTTTAGACACACATGAGCGCATGAAAAACATCAAACATATGTTACCAAAATAGTCATTGCTGTATGATGTACAGCAACTGTGAAATGAATGGTTTTATAATCTGTTATGTGAGACTTCTGTTGAATTTTTAAGCATTTGATTCCCTGTGTACACAAAGATGGCAGTCCTGATTTAACGAGTGGGCAAGCAGAGCTCTCGGTGACTGATTTTTCAGTCTTTTTCAGTCACGTGATTGAGCGCCTTCCCGGCAATGCATCGTAATTAGAAAAGAGTAATGCAAGATATTGAACAGGGACACATCCGTGATTTGAACCCTGGAACTCGCGCACCCGAAGCAAGAATCATACCCCTAGATTAAACAGCCAAATGCTGGCGGCGATTTGGTTCCACGAGCTTCCACGAGCTTCCAAAGAAGCGTAGACCTAGATGCTCTGTATTGAGGAATTTGTGTCACCTTGCTGTGTGCCTGTTAGGGGCAGTCTGATTTGCTTTACCTGGCGGCTAGCATTTCTATGGGCATCGAGAGGTGGTCGCTATAAATGAGGAAACTTGTTAAGATAGGATTTAGTTTCGATATGCATACATACACATAAAAAATAAACAAAACAAAACTGTGTTTCGTTGTTTTGCAAAGGGATGCACTGCAATTTGTTATATTTTATTTTATTCTTGCGAGCACGCAGCTGTTTTATATATTCATTTTAAATAGATTGGGGGAAATTGGTACTGTGTACTTTACAAATGTAATCTAGATTGTAACGAGACCATTCAAGTGCTGACGTTGTTGTCTACTTTGTATGTACCACAAAAAGAACAGATTTGCTGAACTGGTTAATTAACCTTACTATAAAAAACTGATAGATCCAAGTATTTTATATAAACTGCAATACTATAATATGTGGTAACTAGTTGAATTAACTTCACTATAAGAAACTGCTAGATTAAGAGTTTGTTTAATTGTATCATCTCTATATGTATCTACTAGACAATTGTTAGATGGTGAAGTGAAAGTGGAATTGTCATATTGTTTACATTGTTGTTAATGTGCTTGAGATTTTGAAAACAATTATTAATTAAAACTTGTAAAGATTATTTTTGGAGTATGATTGCTTGATTTCTCCTGGATAAAAGAGTTTGTGCGGGAACCAACCACTCGAGGTCCTTGTCCTCAATAAACACACGGTGGCGTAGTGAAAATAACATAAATTTCGCTATCTGTATATAAAGACCTGCTACACTTCAATACTACTGCCGCTACTCGGACACCACACACGGAATCATTGTAAACACACCGCCATAGCACAGGCTGCCGACCAGCCATACCGCCGCCGTCACGAGAGCCTCCCGTTCCCTTACATCCTGCTTCCTATTCCGCTCCCCCTTGTCTTTAAAACCAGCCTTTGAAATGAGCCAGGTAAAGGGGAATCATCCTCTGATTGGCGCAGGGAAAGAAACGAAAGATTCTAAAAATGAAAGTAGCCTAATTAAAACAATAAAACAAAACACATAGCAGCGACCTGCTGCAATTGTTCTGCCGTGTGTGTAGCACGGAGTGCCCAGCTGACAAAACAAACACGAGCTTCTCGGTAGTTCGCCGTGATCGTATAGTGGTTAGTACTTTGCGTTGTGGCCGCAACAACCCCGGTTCGAATCCGGGTCACGGCAGGTGCAATCCTCACACGGCAGAGAAGCTTGTTCTTTTTTTTCACACGCCATCTTCATGGCATGCACCTTTTTGAAAGAAAATAGAATACAATAATTGCTTCATCGTGTTAGTACAGGCATGATGCACACCAGCCTGCTGTGTATGAAATAATAATTACAGAAATAATCAATCTATAAACACCATAAAAATCTCCCACAAACACCAGTCGCTGTATTAACGCTTATCGAGTAGAGGCAAGACGGGACCTGTCCCAGCAGCCAACGTTACAGTGGCTTAATTCAATCTTTGAAGGTGATTTTGAGAACGGAGGCGTTGGTGGTATAGTGGTGAGCATAGCTGCCTTCCAAGCAGTTGACCCGGGTTCGATTCCCGGCCAACGCAAGTCTTTTTTGAACTTTTTCATTTAACATTGGAATAAAGCGTAATACATTCCCCAACTAATTTGCCTTACTGGTTAATAGTCTTAAAAGCATAACTTTGAAAGTATCACTGTGAGTTATAATGATCTGTGAGGTGATATTAGTCACTACATTAAGCCCCATCAAACGAATGTGTTCATTTGGAATCATGCATTGATAATGCGTTGTCGGGAAAACTGCAAATATGTATGGAAGCGTGAGTTGAATGATTAATCACATTCTAAGGATTGATATGGTCCTGTTGTTCGTCCTGCCACATAACAATGGCGTTGCAGTTACATGCGCTGCAAAATCAAATATTTAAAATTAAACAACCATCTGATAAAACTTACTGCAGCCGGATTGTTTTAGACACACATGGGCGCATGAAAAAAATCAAACATATGTTACCAAAATAGTCATTGCTGTAGATGTACAGCAACTGTGAAATGAATGGTTTTATAATCTGTTATGTGAGACTTCTGTTGAATTTTTAAGCATTTGATTCCCTGTGTACACAAAGATGGCAGTCCTGATTTAACGAGTGGGCAAGCAGAGCTCTCGGTGACTGATTTGTCAGTCTTTTTCAGTCACGTGATTGAGCGCCTTCCCGGCAATGCATCGTAATTAGAAAAGAGTAATGCAAGATATTGAACACGGACACATCCGGGATTTGAACCCGGGAACTCGCGCACCCGAAGCAAGAATCATACCCCTAGATTAAACAGCCAAATGCTAGCAGCGATTTGGTTCCACGAGCTTCCAAAGAAGCGTAGACCTAGATGCTCTGTATTGAGGAATTTGTGTCACCTTGCTGTGTGCCTGTTAGGGGCAGTCTGATTTGCTTTACCTGGCGGCTAGCATTTCTATGGGCATCGAGAGGTGGTCGCTATAAATGAGGAAACTTGTTAAGATAGGATTTAGTTTCGATATGCATACATACACATAAAAAATAAACAAAACAAAACTGTGTTTCGTTGTTTTGCAAAGGGATGCACTGCAATTTGTTATATTTTATTTTATTCTTGCGAGCACGCAGCTGTTTTATATATTCATTTTAAATAGATTGGGGGAAATTGGTACTGTGTACTTTACAAATGTAATCTAGATTGTAACGAGACCATTCAAGTGCTGACGTTGTTGTCTACTTTGTATGTACCACAAGAAGAACAGATTTGCTGAACTGGTTAATTAACCTTACTATAAGAAACTGATAGATCCAAGTATTTTATATAAACTGCAGTACTATAATATGTGGTAACTAGTTGAATTAACTTCACTATAAGAAACTGCTAGATTAAGAGTTTGTTTAATTGTATCATCTCTATATGTATCTACTAGACAATTGTTAGATGGTGAAGTGAAAGTGGAATTGTCATATTGTTTACATTGTTGTTAATGTGCTTGAGATTTTGAAAACAATTATTAATTAAAACTTGTAAAGATTATTTTTGGAGTATGATTGCTTGATTTCTCCTGGATAAAAGAGTTTGTGCGGGAACCAACCACTCGAGGTCCTTGTCCTCAATAAACACACGGTGGCGTAGTGAAAATAACATAAATTTCGCTATCTGTATATAAAGACCTGCTACACTTCAATACTACTGCCGCTACTCGGACACCACACACGGAATCATTGTAAACACACCGCCATAGCACAGGCTGCCGACCAGCCATACCGCCGCCGTCACGAGAGCCTCCCGTTCCCTTACATCCTGCTTCCTATTCCGCTCCCCCTTGTCTTTAAAACCAGCCTTTGAAATGAGCCAGGTAAAGGGGAATCATCCTCTGATTGGCGCAGGGAAAGAAACGAAAGATTCTAAAAATGAAAGTAGCCTAATTAAAACAATAAAACAAAACACATAGCAGCGACCTGCGGCAATTGTCCTGCCGTGTGTGTAGCACGGAGTGCCCAGCTGACAAAACAAACACGAGCTTCTCGGTAGTTCGCCGTGATCGTATAGTGGTTAGTACTTTTCGTTGTGGCCGCAACAACCCCGGTTCGAATCCGGGTCACGGCAGTGCAATCCTCACACGGCAGAGAAGCTTGTTCTTTTTTTTCACACGCCATCTTCATGGCATGCACCTTTTTGAAAGAAAATAGAATACAATAATTGCTTCATCGTGTTAGTACAGGCATGATGCACACCAGCCTGCTGTGTATGAAATAATAATTACAGAAATAATCAATCTATAAACACCATAAAAATCTCCCACAAACACCAGTCGCTGTATTAACGCTTATCGAGTAGAGGCAAGACGGGACCTGTCCCAGCAGCCAACGTTACAGTGGCTTAATTCAATCTTTGAAGGTGATTTTGAGAACGGAGGCGTTGGTGGTATAGTGGTGAGCATAGCTGCCTTCCAAGCAGTTGACCCGGGTTCGATTCCCGGCCAACGCAAGTCTTTTTTGAACTTTTTCATTTAACATTGGAATAAAGCGTAATACATTCCCCAACTAATTTGCCTTACTGGTTAATAGTCTTAAAAGCATAACTTTGAAAGTATCACTGTGAGTTATAATGATCTGTGAGGTGATATTAGTCACTACATTAAGCCCCATCAAACGAATGTGTTCATTTGGAATCATGCATTGATAATGCGTTGTCGGGAAAACTGCAAATATGTATGGAAGCGTGAGTTGAATGATTAATCACATTCTAAGGATTGATATGGTCCTGTTGTTCGTCCTGCCACATAACAATGGCGTTGCAGTTACATGCGCTGCAAAATCAAATATTTAAAATTAAACAACCATCTGATAAAACTTACTGCAGCCGGATTGTTTTAGACACACATGAGCGCATGAAAAACATCAAACATATGTTACCAAAATAGTCATTGCTGTATGATGTACAGCAACTGTGAAATGAATGGTTTTATAATCTGTTATGTGAGACTTCTGTTGAATTTTTAAGCATTTGATTCCCTGTGTACACAAAGATGGCAGTCCTGATTTAACGAGTGGGCAAGCAGAGCTCTCGGTGACTGATTTTTCAGTCTTTTTCAGTCACGTGATTGAGCGCCTTCCCGGCAATGCATCGTAATTAGAAAAGAGTAATGCAAGATATTGAACAGGGACACATCCGTGATTTGAACCCTGGAACTCGCGCACCCGAAGCAAGAATCATACCCCTAGATTAAACAGCCAAATGCTGGCGGCGATTTGGTTCCACGAGCTTCCACGAGCTTCCAAAGAAGCGTAGACCTAGATGCTCTGTATTGAGGAATTTGTGTCACCTTGCTGTGTGCCTGTTAGGGGCAGTCTGATTTGCTTTACCTGGCGGCTAGCATTTCTATGGGCATCGAGAGGTGGTCGCTATAAATGAGGAAACTTGTTAAGATAGGATTTAGTTTCGATATGCATACATACACATAAAAAATAAACAAAACAAAACTGTGTTTCGTTGTTTTGCAAAGGGATGCACTGCAATTTGTTATATTTTATTTTATTCTTGCGAGCACGCAGCTGTTTTATATATTCATTTTAAATAGATTGGGGGAAATTGGTACTGTGTACTTTACAAATGTAATCTAGATTGTAACGAGACCATTCAAGTGCTGACGTTGTTGTCTACTTTGTATGTACCACAAAAAGAACAGATTTGCTGAACTGGTTAATTAACCTTACTATAAAAAACTGATAGATCCAAGTATTTTATATAAACTGCAATACTATAATATGTGGTAACTAGTTGAATTAACTTCACTATAAGAAACTGCTAGATTAAGAGTTTGTTTAATTGTATCATCTCTATATGTATCTACTAGACAATTGTTAGATGGTGAAGTGAAAGTGGAATTGTCATATTGTTTACATTGTTGTTAATGTGCTTGAGATTTTGAAAACAATTATTAATTAAAACTTGTAAAGATTATTTTTGGAGTATGATTGCTTGATTTCTCCTGGATAAAAGAGTTTGTGCGGGAACCAACCACTCGAGGTCCTTGTCCTCAATAAACACACGGTGGCGTAGTGAAAATAACATAAATTTCGCTATCTGTATATAAAGACCTGCTACACTTCAATACTACTGCCGCTACTCGGACACCACACACGGAATCATTGTAAACACACCGCCATAGCACAGGCTGCCGACCAGCCATACCGCCGCCGTCACGAGAGCCTCCCGTTCCCTTACATCCTGCTTCCTATTCCGCTCCCCCTTGTCTTTAAAACCAGCCTTTGAAATGAGCCAGGTAAAGGGGAATCATCCTCTGATTGGCGCAGGGAAAGAAACGAAAGATTCTAAAAATGAAAGTAGCCTAATTAAAACAATAAAACAAAACACATAGCAGCGACCTGCGGCAATTGTCCTGCCGTGTGTGTAGCACGGAGTGCCCAGCTGACAAAACAAACACGAGCTTCTCGGTAGTTCGCCGTGATCGTATAGTGGTTAGTACTTTTCGTTGTGGCCGCAACAACCCCGGTTCGAATCCGGGTCACGGCAGGTGCAATCCTCACACGGCAGAGAAGCTTGTTCTTTTTTTTCACACGCCATCTTCATGGCATGCACCTTTTTGAAAGAAAATAGAATACAATAATTGCTTCATCGTGTTAGTACAGGCATGATGCACACCAGCCTGCTGTGTATGAAATAATAATTACAGAAATAATCAATCTATAAACACCATAAAAATCTCCCACAAACACCAGTCGCTGTATTAACGCTTATCGAGTAGAGGCAAGACGGGACCTGTCCCAGCAGCCAACGTTACAGTGGCTTAATTCAATCTTTGAAGGTGATTTTGAGAACGGAGGCGTTGGTGGTATAGTGGTGAGCATAGCTGCCTTCCAAGCAGTTGACCCGGGTTCGATTCCCGGCCAACGCAAGTCTTTTTTGAACTTTTTCATTTAACATTGGAATAAAGCGTAATACATTCCCCAACTAATTTGCCTTACTGGTTAATAGTCTTAAAAGCATAACTTTGAAAGTATCACTGTGAGTTATAATGATCTGTGAGGTGATATTAGTCACTACATTAAGCCCCATCAAACGAATGTGTTCATTTGGAATCATGCATTGATAATGCGTTGTCGGGAAAACTGCAAATATGTATGGAAGCGTGAGTTGAATGATTAATCACATTCTAAGGATTGATATGGTCCTGTTGTTCGTCCTGCCACATAACAATGGCGTTGCAGTTACATGCGCTGCAAAATCAAATATTTAAAATTAAACAACCATCTGATAAAACTTACTGCAGCCGGATTGTTTTAGACACACATGAGCGCATGAAAAACATCAAACATATGTTACCAAAATAGTCATTGCTGTATGATGTACAGCAACTGTGAAATGAATGGTTTTATAATCTGTTATGTGAGACTTCTGTTGAATTTTTAAGCATTTGATTCCCTGTGTACACAAAGATGGCAGTCCTGATTTAACGAGTGGGCAAGCAGAGCTCTCGGTGACTGATTTTTCAGTCTTTTTCAGTCACGTGATTGAGCGCCTTCCCGGCAATGCATCGTAATTAGAAAAGAGTAATGCAAGATATTGAACAGGGACACATCCGTGATTTGAACCCTGGAACTCGCGCACCCGAAGCAAGAATCATACCCCTAGATTAAACAGCCAAATGCTGGCGGCGATTTGGTTCCACGAGCTTCCACGAGCTTCCAAAGAAGCGTAGACCTAGATGCTCTGTATTGAGGAATTTGTGTCACCTTGCTGTGTGCCTGTTAGGGGCAGTCTGATTTGCTTTACCTGGCGGCTAGCATTTCTATGGGCATCGAGAGGTGGTCGCTATAAATGAGGAAACTTGTTAAGATAGGATTTAGTTTCGATATGCATACATACACATAAAAAATAAACAAAACAAAACTGTGTTTCGTTGTTTTGCAAAGGGATGCACTGCAATTTGTTATATTTTATTTTATTCTTGCGAGCACGCAGCTGTTTTATATATTCATTTTAAATAGATTGGGGGAAATTGGTACTGTGTACTTTACAAATGTAATCTAGATTGTAACGAGACCATTCAAGTGCTGACGTTGTTGTCTACTTTGTATGTACCACAAAAAGAACAGATTTGCTGAACTGGTTAATTAACCTTACTATAAAAAACTGATAGATCCAAGTATTTTATATAAACTGCAATACTATAATATGTGGTAACTAGTTGAATTAACTTCACTATAAGAAACTGCTAGATTAAGAGTTTGTTTAATTGTATCATCTCTATATGTATCTACTAGACAATTGTTAGATGGTGAAGTGAAAGTGGAATTGTCATATTGTTTACATTGTTGTTAATGTGCTTGAGATTTTGAAAACAATTATTAATTAAAACTTGTAAAGATTATTTTTGGAGTATGATTGCTTGATTTCTCCTGGATAAAAGAGTTTGTGCGGGAACCAACCACTCGAGGTCCTTGTCCTCAATAAACACACGGTGGCGTAGTGAAAATAACATAAATTTCGCTATCTGTATATAAAGACCTGCTACACTTCAATACTACTGCCGCTACTCGGACACCACACACGGAATCATTGTAAACACACCGCCATAGCACAGGCTGCCGACCAGCCATACCGCCGCCGTCACGAGAGCCTCCCGTTCCCTTACATCCTGCTTCCTATTCCGCTCCCCCTTGTCTTTAAAACCAGCCTTTGAAATGAGCCAGGTAAAGGGGAATCATCCTCTGATTGGCGCAGGGAAAGAAACGAAAGATTCTAAAAATGAAAGTAGCCTAATTAAAACAATAAAACAAAACACATAGCAGCGACCTGCTGCAATTGTTCTGCCGTGTGTGTAGCACGGAGTGCCCAGCTGACAAAACAAACACGAGCTTCTCGGTAGTTCGCCGTGATCGTATAGTGGTTAGTACTTTGCGTTGTGGCCGCAACAACCCCGGTTCGAATCCGGGTCACGGCAGGTGCAATCCTCACACGGCAGAGAAGCTTGTTCTTTTTTTTCACACGCCATCTTCATGGCATGCACCTTTTTGAAAGAAAATAGAATACAATAATTGCTTCATCGTGTTAGTACAGGCATGATGCACACCAGCCTGCTGTGTATGAAATAATAATTACAGAAATAATCAATCTATAAACACCATAAAAATCTCCCACAAACACCAGTCGCTGTATTAACGCTTATCGAGTAGAGGCAAGACGGGACCTGTCCCAGCAGCCAACGTTACAGTGGCTTAATTCAATCTTTGAAGGTGATTTTGAGAACGGAGGCGTTGGTGGTATAGTGGTGAGCATAGCTGCCTTCCAAGCAGTTGACCCGGGTTCGATTCCCGGCCAACGCAAGTCTTTTTTGAACTTTTTCATTTAACATTGGAATAAAGCGTAATACATTCCCCAACTAATTTGCCTTACTGGTTAATAGTCTTAAAAGCATAACTTTGAAAGCACTGTGAGTTATAATGATCTGTGAGGTGATATTAGTCACTACATTAAGCCCCATCAAACGAATGTGTTCATTTGGAATCATGCATTGATAATGCGTTGTCGGGAAAACTGCAAATATGTATGGAAGCGTGAGTTGAATGATTAATCACATTCTAAGGATTGATATGGTCCTGTTGTTCGTCCTGCCACATAACAATGGCGTTGCAGTTACATGCGCTGCAAAATCAAATATTTAAAATTAAACAACCATCTGATAAAACTTACTGCAGCCGGATTGTTTTAGACACACATGGGCGCATGAAAAAAATCAAACATATGTTACCAAAATAGTCATTGCTGTAGATGTACAGCAACTGTGAAATGAATGGTTTTATAATCTGTTATGTGAGACTTCTGTTGAATTTTTAAGCATTTGATTCCCTGTGTACACAAAGATGGCAGTCCTGATTTAACGAGTGGGCAAGCAGAGCTCTCGGTGACTGATTTGTCAGTCTTTTTCAGTCACGTGATTGAGCGCCTTCCCGGCAATGCATCGTAATTAGAAAAGAGTAATGCAAGATATTGAACACGGACACATCCGGGATTTGAACCCGGGAACTCGCGCACCCGAAGCAAGAATCATACCCCTAGATTAAACAGCCAAATGCTAGCGGCGATTTGGTTCCACGAGCTTCCAAAGAAGCGTAGACCTAGATGCTCTGTATTGAGGAATTAGTGTCACCTTGCTGTGTGCCTGTTAGGGGCAGTCTGATTTGCTTTACCTGGCGGCTAGCATTTCTATGGGCATCGAGAGGTGGTCGCTATAAATGAGGAAACTTGTTAAGATAGGATTTAGTTTCGATATGCATACATACACATAAAAAATAAACAAAACAAAACTGTGTTTCGTTGTTTTGCAAAGGGATGCACTGCAATTTGTTATATTTTATTTTATTCTTGCGAGCACGCAGCTGTTTTATATATTCATTTTAAATAGATTGGGGGAAATTGGTACTGTGTACTTTACAAATGTAATCTAGATTGTAACGAGACCATTCAAGTGCTGACGTTGTTGTCTACTTTGTATGTACCACAAGAAGAACAGATTTGCTGAACTGGTTAATTAACCTTACTATAAGAAACTGATAGATCCAAGTATTTTATATAAACTGCAGTACTATAATATGTGGTAACTAGTTGAATTAACTTCACTATAAGAAACTGCTAGATTAAGAGTTTGTTTAATTGTATCATCTCTATATGTATCTACTAGACAATTGTTAGATGGTGAAGTGAAAGTGGAATTGTCATATTGTTTACATTGTTGTTAATGTGCTTGAGATTTTGAAAACAATTATTAATTAAAACTTGTAAAGATTATTTTTGGAGTATGATTGCTTGATTTCTCCTGGATAAAAGAGTTTGTGCGGGAACCAACCACTCGAGGTCCTTGTCCTCAATAAACACACGGTGGCGTAGTGAAAATAACATAAATTTCGCTATCTGTATATAAAGACCTGCTACACTTCAATACTACTGCCGCTACTCGGACACCACACACGGAATCATTGTAAACACACCGCCATAGCACAGGCTGCCGACCAGCCATACCGCCGCCGTCACGAGAGCCTCCCGTTCCCTTACATCCTGCTTCCTATTCCGCTCCCCCTTGTCTTTAAAACCAGCCTTTGAAATGAGCCAGGTAAAGGGGAATCATCCTCTGATTGGCGCAGGGAAAGAAACGAAAGATTCTAAAAATGAAAGTAGCCTAATTAAAACAATAAAACAAAACACATAGCAGCGACCTGCGGCAATTGTCCTGCCGTGTGTGTAGCACGGAGTGCCCAGCTGACAAAACAAACACGAGCTTCTCGGTAGTTCGCCGTGATCGTATAGTGGTTAGTACTTTGCGTTGTGGCCGCAACAACCCCGGTTCGAATCCGGGTCACGGCAGGTGCAATCCTCACACGGCAGAGAAGCTTGTTCTTTTTTTTCACACGCCATCTTCATGGCATGCACCTTTTTGAAAGAAAATAGAATACAATAATTGCTTCATCGTGTTAGTACAGGCATGATGCACACCAGCCTGCTGTGTATGAAATAATAATTACAGAAATAATCAATCTATAAACACCATAAAAATCTCCCACAAACACCAGTCGCTGTATTAACGCTTATCGAGTAGAGGCAAGACGGGACCTGTCCCAGCAGCCAACGTTACAGTGGCTTAATTCAATCTTTGAAGGTGATTTTGAGAACGGAGGCGTTGATGGTATAGTGGTGAGCATAGCTGCCTTCCAAGCAGTTGACCCGGGTTCGATTCCCGGCCAACGCAAGTCTTTTTTGAACTTTTTCATTTAACATTGGAATAAAGCGTAATACATTCCCCAACTAATTTGCCTTACTGGTTAATAGTCTTAAAAGCATAACTTTGAAAGTATCACTGTGAGTTATAATGATCTGTGAGGTGATATTAGTCACTACATTAAGCCCCATCAAACGAATGTGTTCATTTGGAATCATGCATTGATAATGCGTTGTCGGGAAAACTGCAAATATGTATGGAAGCGTGAGTTGAATGATTAATCACATTCTAAGGATTGATATGGTCCTGTTGTTCGTCCTGCCACATAACAATGGCGTTGCAGTTACATGCGCTGCAAAATCAAATATTTAAAATTAAACAACCATCTGATAAAACTTACTGCAGCCGGATTGTTTTAGACACACATGGGCGCATGAAAAAAATCAAACATATGTTACCAAAATAGTCATTGCTGTAGATGTACAGCAACTGTGAAATGAATGGTTTTATAATCTGTTATGTGAGACTTCTGTTGAATTTTTAAGCATTTGATTCCCTGTGTACACAAAGATGGCAGTCCTGATTTAACGAGTGGGCAAGCAGAGCTCTCGGTGACTGATTTGTCAGTCTTTTTCAGTCACGTGATTGAGCGCCTTCCCGGCAATGCATCGTAATTAGAAAAGAGTAATGCAAGATATTGAACACGGACACATCCGGGATTTGAACCCGGGAACTCGCGCACCCGAAGCAAGAATCATACCCCTAGATTAAACAGCCAAATGCTAGCGGCGATTTGGTTCCACGAGCTTCCAAAGAAGCGTAGACCTAGATGCTCTGTATTGAGGAATTAGTGTCACCTTGCTGTGTGCCTGTTAGGGGCAGTCTGATTTGCTTTACCTGGCGGCTAGCATTTCTATGGGCATCGAGAGGTGGTCGCTATAAATGAGGAAACTTGTTAAGATAGGATTTAGTTTCGATATGCATACATACACATAAAAAATAAACAAAACAAAACTGTGTTTCGTTGTTTTGCAAAGGGATGCACTGCAATTTGTTATATTTTATTTTATTCTTGCGAGCACGCAGCTGTTTTATATATTCATTTTAAATAGATTGGGGGGAAATTGGTACTGTGTACTTTACAAATGTAATCTAGATTGTAACGAGACCATTCAAGTGCTGACGTTGTTGTCTACTTTGTATGTACCACAAAAAGAACAGATTTGCTGAACTGGTTAATTAACCTTACTATAAAAAAACTGATAGATCCAAGTATTTTATATAAACTGCAATACTATAATATGTGGTAACTAGTTGAATTAACTTCACTATAAGAAACTGCTAGATTAAGAGTTTGTTTAATTGTATCATCTCTATATGTATCTACTAGACAATTGTTAGATGGTGAAGTGAAAGTGGAATTGTCATATTGTTTACATTGTTGTTAATGTGCTTGAGATTTTGAAAACAATTATTAATTAAAACTTGTAAAGATTATTTTTGGAGTATGATTGCTTGATTTCTCCTGGATAAAAGAGTTTGTGCGGGAACCAACCACTCGAGGTCCTTGTCCTCAATAAACACACGGTGGCGTAGTGAAAATAACATAAATTTCGCTATCTGTATATAAAGACCTGCTACACTTCAATACTACTGCCGCTACTCGGACACCACACACGGAATCATTGTAAACACACCGCCATAGCACAGGCTGCCGACCAGCCATACCGCCGCCGTCACGAGAGCCTCCCGTTCCCTTACATCCTGCTTCCTATTCCGCTCCCCCTTGTCTTTAAAACCAGCCTTTGAAATGAGCCAGGTAAAGGGGAATCATCCTCTGATTGGCGCAGGGAAAGAAACGAAAGATTCTAAAAATGAAAGTAGCCTAATTAAAACAATAAAACAAAACACATAGCAGCGACCTGCGGCAATTGTCCTGCCGTGTGTGTAGCACGGAGTGCCCAGCTGACAAAACAAACACGAGCTTCTCGGTAGTTCGCCGTGATCGTATAGTGGTTAGTACTTTTCGTTGTGGCCGCAACAACCCCGGTTCGAATCCGGGTCACGGTAGGTGCAATCCTCACACGGCAGAGAAGCTTGTTCTTTTTTTTCACACGCCATCTTCATGGCATGCACCTTTTTGAAAGAAAATAGAATACAATAATTGCTTCATCGTGTTAGTACAGGCATGATGCACACCAGCCTGCTGTGTATGAAATAATAATTACAGAAATAATCAATCTATAAACACCATAAAAATCTCCCACAAACACCAGTCGCTGTATTAACGCTTATCGAGTAGAGGCAAGACGGGACCTGTCCCAGCAGCCAACGTTACAGTGGCTTAATTCAATCTTTGAAGGTGATTTTGAGAACGGAGGCGTTGGTGGTATAGTGATGAGCATAGCTGCCTTCCAAGCAGTTGACCCGGGTTCGATTCCCGGCCAACGCAAGTCTTTTTTGAACTTTTTCATTTAACATTGGAATAAAGCGTAATACATTCCCCAACTAATTTGCCTTACTGGTTAATAGTCTTAAAAGCATAACTTTGAAAGTATCACTGTGAGTTATAATGATCTGTGAGGTGATATTAGTCACTACATTAAGCCCCATCAAACGAATGTGTTCATTTGGAATCATGCATTGATAATGCGTTGTCGGGAAAACTGCAAATATGTATGGAAGCGTGAGTTGAATGATTAATCACATTCTAAGGATTGATATGGTCCTGTTGTTCGTCCTGCCACATAACAATGGCGTTGCAGTTACATGCGCTGCAAAATCAAATATTTAAAATTAAACAACCATCTGATAAAACTTACTGCAGCCGGATTGTTTTAGACACACATGAGCGCATGAAAAACATCAAACATATGTTACCAAAATAGTCATTGCTGTATGATGTACAGCAACTGTGAAATGAATGGTTTTATAATCTGTTATGTGAGACTTCTGTTGAATTTTTAAGCATTTGATTCCCTGTGTACACAAAGATGGCAGTCCTGATTTAACGAGTGGGCAAGCAGAGCTCTCGGTGACTGATTTTTCAGTCTTTTTCAGTCACGTGATTGAGCGCCTTCCCGGCAATGCATCGTAATTAGAAAAGAGTAATGCAAGATATTGAACACGGACACATCCGGGATTTGAACCCGGGAACTCGCGCACCCGAAGCAAGAATCATACCCCTAGATTAAACAGCCAAATGCTGGCGGCGATTTGGTTCCACGAGCTTCCAAAGAAGCGTAGACCTAGATGCTCTGTATTGAGGAATTTGTGTCACCTTGCTGTGTGCCTGTTAGGGGCAGTCTGATTTGCTTTACCTGGCGGCTAGCATTTCTATGGGCATCGAGAGGTGGTCGCTATAAATGAGGAAACTTGTTAAGATAGGATTTAGTTTCGATATGCATACATACACATAAAAAATAAACAAAACAAAACTGTGTTTCGTTGTTTTGCAAAGGGATGCACTGCAATTTGTTATATTTTATTTTATTCTTGCGAGCACGCAGCTGTTTTATATATTCATTTTAAATAGATTGGGGGAAATTGGTACTGTGTACTTTACAAATGTAATCTAGATTGTAACGAGACCATTCAAGTGCTGACGTTGTTGTCTACTTTGTATGTACCACAAAAAGAACAGATTTGCTGAACTGGTTAATTAACCTTACTATAAAAAACTGATAGATCCAAGTATTTTATATAAACTGCAATACTATAATATGTGGTAACTAGTTGAATTAACTTCACTATAAGAAACTGCTAGATTAAGAGTTTGTTTAATTGTATCATCTCTATATGTATCTACTAGACAATTGTTAGATGGTGAAGTGAAAGTGGAATTGTCATATTGTTTACATTGTTGTTAATGTGCTTGAGATTTTGAAAACAATTATTAATTAAAACTTGTAAAGATTATTTTTGGAGTATGATTGCTTGATTTCTCCTGGATAAAAGAGTTTGTGCGGGAACCAACCACTCGAGGTCCTTGTCCTCAATAAACACACGGTGGCGTAGTGAAAATAACATAAATTTCGCTATCTGTATATAAAGACCTGCTACACTTCAATACTACTGCCGCTACTCGGACACCACACACGGAATCATTGTAAACACACCGCCATAGCACAGGCTGCCGACCAGCCATACCGCCGCCGTCACGAGAGCCTCCCGTTCCCTTACATCCTGCTTCCTATTCCGCTCCCCCTTGTCTTTAAAACCAGCCTTTGAAATGAGCCAGGTAAAGGGGAATCATCCTCTGATTGGCGCAGGGAAAGAAACGAAAGATTCTAAAAATGAAAGTAGCCTAATTAAAACAATAAAACAAAACACATAGCAGCGACCTGCTGCAATTGTTCTGCCGTGTGTGTAGCACGGAGTGCCCAGCTGACAAAACAAACACGAGCTTCTCGGTAGTTCGCCGTGATCGTATAGTGGTTAGTACTTTGCGTTGTGGCCGCAACAACCCCGGTTCGAATCCGGGTCACGGCAGGTGCAATCCTCACACGGCAGAGAAGCTTGTTCTTTTTTTTCACACGCCATCTTCATGGCATGCACCTTTTTGAAAGAAAATAGAATACAATAATTGCTTCATCGTGTTAGTACAGGCATGATGCACACCAGCCTGCTGTGTATGAAATAATAATTACAGAAATAATCAATCTATAAACACCATAAAAATCTCCCACAAACACCAGTCGCTGTATTAACGCTTATCGAGTAGAGGCAAGACGGGACCTGTCCCAGCAGCCAACGTTACAGTGGCTTAATTCAATCTTTGAAGGTGATTTTGAGAACGGAGGCGTTGGTGGTATAGTGGTGAGCATAGCTGCCTTCCAAGCAGTTGACCCGGGTTCGATTCCCGGCCAACGCAAGTCTTTTTTGAACTTTTTCATTTAACATTGGAATAAAGCGTAATACATTCCCCAACTAATTTGCCTTACTGGTTAATAGTCTTAAAAGCATAACTTTGAAAGTATCACTGTGAGTTATAATGATCTGTGAGGTGATATTAGTCACTACATTAAGCCCCATCAAACGAATGTGTTCATTTGGAATCATGCATTGATAATGCGTTGTCGGGAAAACTGCAAATATGTATGGAAGCGTGAGTTGAATGATTAATCACATTCTAAGGATTGATATGGTCCTGTTGTTCGTCCTGCCACATAACAATGGCGTTGCAGTTACATGCGCTGCAAAATCAAATATTTAAAATTAAACAACCATCTGATAAAACTTACTGCAGCCGGATTGTTTTAGACACACATGGGCGCATGAAAAAAATCAAACATATGTTACCAAAATAGTCATTGCTGTATGATGTACAGCAACTGTGAAATGAATGGTTTTATAATCTGTTATGTGAGACTTCTGTTGAATTTTTAAGCATTTGATTCCCTGTGTACACAAAGATGGCAGTCCTGATTTAACGAGTGGGCAAGCAGAGCTCTCGGTGACTGATTTGTCAGTCTTTTTCAGTCACGTGATTGAGCGCCTTCCCGGCAATGCATCGTAATTAGAAAAGAGTAATGCAAGATATTGAACACGGACACATTCGGGATTTGAACCCGGGAACTCGCGCACCCGAAGCAAGAATCATACCCCTAGATTAAACAGCCAAATGCTGGCGGCGATTTGGTTCCACGAGCTTCCACGAGCTTCCAAAGAAGCGTAGACCTAGATGCTCTGTATTGAGGAATTTGTGTCACCTTGCTGTGTGCCTGTTAGGGGCAGTCTGATTTGCTTTACCTGGCGGCTAGCATTTCTATGGGCATCGAGAGGTGGTCGCTATAAATGAGGAAACTTGTTAAGATAGGATTTAGTTTCGATATGCATACATACACATAAAAAATAAACAAAACAAAACTGTGTTTCGTTGTTTTGCAAAGGGATGCACTGCAATTTGTTATATTTTATTTTATTCTTGCGAGCACGCAGCTGTTTTATATATTCATTTTAAATAGATTGGGGGAAATTGGTACTGTGTACTTTACAAATGTAATCTAGATTGTAACGAGACCATTCAAGTGCTGACGTTGTTGTCTACTTTGTATGTACCACAAAAAGAACAGATTTGCTGAACTGGTTAATTAACCTTACTATAAAAAACTGATAGATCCAAGTATTTTATATAAACTGCAATACTATAATATGTGGTAACTAGTTGAATTAACTTCACTATAAGAAACTGCTAGATTAAGAGTTTGTTTAATTGTATCATCCTATATGTATCTACTAGACAATTGTTAGATGGTGAAGTGAAAGTGGAATTGTCATATTGTTTACATTGTTGTTAATGTGCTTGAGATTTTGAAAACAATTATTAATTAAAACTTGTAAAGATTATTTTTGGAGTATGATTGCTTGATTTCTCCTGGATAAAAGAGTTTGTGCGGGAACCAACCACTCGAGGTCCTTGTCCTCAATAAACACACGGTGGCGTAGTGAAAATAACATAAATTTCGCTATCTGTATATAAAGACCTGCTACACTTCAATACTACTGCCGCTACTCGGACACCACACACGGAATCATTGTAAACACACCGCCATAGCACAGGCTGCCGACCAGCCATACCGCCGCCGTCACGAGAGCCTCCCGTTCCCTTACATCCTGCTTCCTATTCCGCTCCCCCTTGTCTTTAAAACCAGCCTTTGAAATGAGCCAGGTAAAGGGGAATCATCCTCTGATTGGCGCAGGGAAAGAAACGAAAGATTCTAAAAATGAAAGTAGCCTAATTAAAACAATAAAACAAAACACATAGCAGCGACCTGCTGCAATTGTTCTGCCGTGTGTGTAGCACGGAGTGCCCAGCTGACAAAACAAACACGAGCTTCTCGGTAGTTCGCCGTGATCGTATAGTGGTTAGTACTTTGCGTTGTGGCCGCAACAACCCCGGTTCGAATCCGGGTCACGGCAGGTGCAATCCTCACACGGCAGAGAAGCTTGTTCTTTTTTTTCACACGCCATCTTCATGGCATGCACCTTTTTGAAAGAAAATAGAATACAATAATTGCTTCATCGTGTTAGTACAGGCATGATGCACACCAGCCTGCTGTGTATGAAATAATAATTACAGAAATAATCAATCTATAAACACCATAAAAATCTCCCACAAACACCAGTCGCTGTATTAACGCTTATCGAGTAGAGGCAAGACGGGACCTGTCCCAGCAGCCAACGTTACAGTGGCTTAATTCAATCTTTGAAGGTGATTTTGCGAACGGAGGCGTTGGTGGTATAGTGGTGAGCATAGCTGCCTTCCAAGCAGTTGACCCGGGTTCGATTCCCGGCCAACGCAAGTCTTTTTTGAACTTTTTCATTTAACATTGGAATAAAGCGTAATACATTCCCCAACTAATTTGCCTTACTGGTTAATAGTCTTAAAAGCATAACTTTGAAAGTATCACTGTGAGTTATAATGATCTGTGAGGTGATATTAGTCACTACATTAAGCCCCATCAAACGAATGTGTTCATTTGGAATCATGCATTGATAATGCGTTGTCGGGAAAACTGCAAATATGTATGGAAGCGTGAGTTGAATGATTAATCACATTCTAAGGATTGATATGGTCCTGTTGTTCGTCCTGCCACATAACAATGGCGTTGCAGTTACATGCGCTGCAAAATCAAATATTTAAAATTAAACAACCATCTGATAAAACTTACTGCAGCCGGATTGTTTTAGACACACATGGGCGCATGAAAAAAATCAAACATATGTTACCAAAATAGTCATTGCTGTATGATGTACAGCAACTGTGAAATGAATGGTTTTATAATCTGTTATGTGAGACTTCTGTTGAATTTTTAAGCATTTGATTCCCTGTGTACACAAAGATGGCAGTCCTGATTTAACGAGTGGGCAAGCAGAGCTCTCGGTGACTGATTTGTCAGTCTTTTTCAGTCACGTGATTGAGCGCCTTCCCGGCAATGCATCGTAATTAGAAAAGAGTAATGCAAGATATTGAACACGGACACATCCGGGATTTGAACCCGGGAACTCGCGCACCCGAAGCAAGAATCATACCCCTAGATTAAACAGCCAAATGCTAGCGGCGATTTGGTTCCACGAGCTTCCAAAGAAGCGTAGACCTAGATGCTCTGTATTGAGGAATTAGTGTCACCTTGCTGTGTGCCTGTTAGGGGCAGTCTGATTTGCTTTACCTGGCGGCTAGCATTTCTATGGGCATCGAGAGGTGGTCGCTATAAATGAGGAAACTTGTTAAGATAGGATTTAGTTTCGATATGCATACATACACATAAAAAATAAACAAAACAAAACTGTGTTTCGTTGTTTTGCAAAGGGATGCACTGCAATTTGTTATATTTTATTTTATTCTTGCGAGCACGCAGCTGTTTTATATATTCATTTTAAATAGATTGGGGGAAATTGGTACTGTGTACTTTACAAATGTAATCTAGATTGTAACGAGACCATTCAAGTGCTGACGTTGTTGTCTACTTTGTATGTACCACAAGAAGAACAGATTTGCTGAACTGGTTAATTAACCTTACTATAAGAAACTGATAGATCCAAGTATTTTATATAAACTGCAGTACTATAATATGTGGTAACTAGTTGAATTAACTTCACTATAAGAAACTGCTAGATTAAGAGTTTGTTTAATTGTATCATCTCTATATGTATCTACTAGACAATTGTTAGATGGTGAAGTGAAAGTGGAATTGTCATATTGTTTACATTGTTGTTAATGTGCTTGAGATTTTGAAAACAATTATTAATTAAAACTTGTAAAGATTATTTTTGGAGTATGATTGCTTGATTTCTCCTGGATAAAAGAGTTTGTGCGGGAACCAACCACTCGAGGTCCTTGTCCTCAATAAACACACGGTGGCGTAGTGAAAATAACATAAATTTCGCTATCTGTATATAAAGACCTGCTACACTTCAATACTACTGCCGCTACTCGGACACCACACACGGAATCATTGTAAACACACCGCCATAGCACAGGCTGCCGACCAGCCATACCGCCGCCGTCACGAGAGCCTCCCGTTCCCTTACATCCTGCTTCCTATTCCGCTCCCCCTTGTCTTTAAAACCAGCCTTTGAAATGAGCCAGGTAAAGGGGAATCATCCTCTGATTGGCGCAGGGAAAGAAACGAAAGATTCTAAAAATGAAAGTAGCCTAATTAAAACAATAAAACAAAACACATAGCAGCGACCTGCTGCAATTGTTCTGCCGTGTGTGTAGCACGGAGTGCCCAGCTGACAAAACAAACACGAGCTTCTCGGTAGTTCGCCGTGATCGTATAGTGGTTAGTACTTTGCGTTGTGGCCGCAACAACCCCGGTTCGAATCCGGGTCACGGCAGGTGCAATCCTCACACGGCAGAGAAGCTTGTTCTTTTTTTTCACACGCCATCTTCATGGCATGCACCTTTTTGAAAGAAAATAGAATACAATAATTGCTTCATCGTGTTAGTACAGGCATGATGCACACCAGCCTGCTGTGTATGAAATAATAATTACAGAAATAATCAATCTATAAACACCATAAAAATCTCCCACAAACACCAGTCGCTGTATTAACGCTTATCGAGTAGAGGCAAGACGGGACCTGTCCCAGCAGCCAACGTTACAGTGGCTTAATTCAATCTTTGAAGGTGATTTTGCGAACGGAGGCGTTGGTGGTATAGTGGTGAGCATAGCTGCCTTCCAAGCAGTTGACCCGGGTTCGATTCCCGGCCAACGCAAGTCTTTTTTGAACTTTTTCATTTAACATTGGAATAAAGCGTAATACATTCCCCAACTAATTTGCCTTACTGGTTAATAGTCTTAAAAGCATAACTTTGAAAGTATCACTGTGAGTTATAATGATCTGTGAGGTGATATTAGTCACTACATTAAGCCCCATCAAACGAATGTGTTCATTTGGAATCATGCATTGATAATGCGTTGTCGGGAAAACTGCAAATATGTATGGAAGCGTGAGTTGAATGATTAATCACATTCTAAGGATTGATATGGTCCTGTTGTTCGTCCTGCCACATAACAATGGCGTTGCAGTTACATGCGCTGCAAAATCAAATATTTAAAATTAAACAACCATCTGATAAAACTTACTGCAGCCGGATTGTTTTAGACACACATGGGCGCATGAAAAAAATCAAACATATGTTACCAAAATAGTCATTGCTGTATGATGTACAGCAACTGTGAAATGAATGGTTTTATAATCTGTTATGTGAGACTTCTGTTGAATTTTTAAGCATTTGATTCCCTGTGTACACAAAGATGGCAGTCCTGATTTAACGAGTGGGCAAGCAGAGCTCTCGGTGACTGATTTGTCAGTCTTTTTCAGTCACGTGATTGAGCGCCTTCCCGGCAATGCATCGTAATTAGAAAAGAGTAATGCAAGATATTGAACACGGACACATCCGGGATTTGAACCCGGGAACTCGCGCACCCGAAGCAAGAATCATACCCCTAGATTAAACAGCCAAATGCTGGCGGCGATTTGGTTCCACGAGCTTCCAAAGAAGCGTAGACCTAGATGCTCTGTATTGAGGAATTTGTGTCACCTTGCTGTGTGCCTGTTAGGGGCAGTCTGATTTGCTTTACCTGGCGGCTAGCATTTCTATGGGCATCGAGAGGTGGTCGCTATAAATGAGGAAACTTGTTAAGATAGGATTTAGTTTCGATATGCATACATACACATAAAAAATAAACAAAACAAAACTGTGTTTCGTTGTTTTGCAAAGGGATGCACTGCAATTTGTTATATTTTATTTTATTCTTGCGAGCACGCAGCTGTTTTATATATTCATTTTAAATAGATTGGGGGAAATTGGTACTGTGTACTTTACAAATGTAATCTAGATTGTAACGAGACCATTCAAGTGCTGACGTTGTTGTCTACTTTGTATGTACCACAAAAAGAACAGATTTGCTGAACTGGTTAATTAACCTTACTATAAAAAACTGATAGATCCAAGTATTTTATATAAACTGCAATACTATAATATGTGGTAACTAGTTGAATTAACTTCACTATAAGAAACTGCTAGATTAAGAGTTTGTTTAATTGTATCATCTCTATATGTATCTACTAGACAATTGTTAGATGGTGAAGTGAAAGTGGAATTGTCATATTGTTTACATTGTTGTTAATGTGCTTGAGATTTTGAAAACAATTATTAATTAAAACTTGTAAAGATTATTTTTGGAGTATGATTGCTTGATTTCTCCTGGATAAAAGAGTTTGTGCGGGAACCAACCACTCGAGGTCCTTGTCCTCAATAAACACACGGTGGCGTAGTGAAAATAACATAAATTTCGCTATCTGTATATAAAGACCTGCTACACTTCAATACTACTGCCGCTACTCGGACACCACACACGGAATCATTGTAAACACACCGCCATAGCACAGGCTGCCGACCAGCCATACCGCCGCCGTCACGAGAGCCTCCCGTTCCCTTACATCCTGCTTCCTATTCCGCTCCCCCTTGTCTTTAAAACCAGCCTTTGAAATGAGCCAGGTAAAGGGGAATCATCCTCTGATTGGCGCAGGGAAAGAAACGAAAGATTCTAAAAATGAAAGTAGCCTAATTAAAACAATAAAACAAAACACATAGCAGCGACCTGCTGCAATTGTTCTGCCGTGTGTGTAGCACGGAGTGCCCAGCTGACAAAACAAACACGAGCTTCTCGGTAGTTCGCCGTGATCGTATAGTGGTTAGTACTTTGCGTTGTGGCCGCAACAACCCCGGTTCGAATCCGGGTCACGGCAGGTGCAATCCTCACACGGCAGAGAAGCTTGTTCTTTTTTTTCACACGCCATCTTCATGGCATGCACCTTTTTGAAAGAAAATAGAATACAATAATTGCTTCATCGTGTTAGTACAGGCATGATGCACACCAGCCTGCTGTGTATGAAATAATAATTACAGAAATAATCAATCTATAAACACCATAAAAATCTCCCACAAACACCAGTCGCTGTATTAACGCTTATCGAGTAGAGGCAAGACGGGACCTGTCCCAGCAGCCAACGTTACAGTGGCTTAATTCAATCTTTGAAGGTGATTTTGAGAACGGAGGCGTTGGTGGTATAGTGGTGAGCATAGCTGCCTTCCAAGCAGTTGACCCGGGTTCGATTCCCGGCCAACGCAAGTCTTTTTTGAACTTTTTCATTTAACATTGGAATAAAGCGTAATACATTCCCCAACTAATTTGCCTTACTGGTTAATAGTCTTAAAAGCATAACTTTGAAAGTATCACTGTGAGTTATAATGATCTGTGAGGTGATATTAGTCACTACATTAAGCCCCATCAAACGAATGTGTTCATTTGGAATCATGCATTGATAATGCGTTGTCGGGAAAACTGCAAATATGTATGGAAGCGTGAGTTGAATGATTAATCACATTCTAAGGATTGATATGGTCCTGTTGTTCGTCCTGCCACATAACAATGGCGTTGCAGTTACATGCGCTGCAAAATCAAATATTTAAAATTAAACAACCATCTGATAAAACTTACTGCAGCCGGATTGTTTTAGACACACATGGGCGCATGAAAAAAATCAAACATATGTTACCAAAATAGTCATTGCTGTATGATGTACAGCAACTGTGAAATGAATGGTTTTATAATCTGTTATGTGAGACTTCTGTTGAATTTTTAAGCATTTGATTCCCTGTGTACACAAAGATGGCAGTCCTGATTTAACGAGTGGGCAAGCAGAGCTCTCGGTGACTGATTTGTCAGTCTTTTTCAGTCACGTGATTGAGCGCCTTCCCGGCAATGCATCGTAATTAGAAAAGAGTAATGCAAGATATTGAACACGGACACATCCGGGATTTGAACCCGGGAACTCGCGCACCCGAAGCAAGAATCATACCCCTAGATTAAACAGCCAAATGCTAGCGGCGATTTGGTTCCACGAGCTTCCAAAGAAGCGTAGACCTAGATGCTCTGTATTGAGGAATTAGTGTCACCTTGCTGTGTGCCTGTTAGGGGCAGTCTGATTTGCTTTACCTGGCGGCTAGCATTTCTATGGGCATCGAGAGGTGGTCGCTATAAATGAGGAAACTTGTTAAGATAGGATTTAGTTTCGATATGCATACATACACATAAAAAATAAACAAAACAAAACTGTGTTTCGTTGTTTTGCAAAGGGATGCACTGCAATTTGTTATATTTTATTTTATTCTTGCGAGCACGCAGCTGTTTTATATATTCATTTTAAATAGATTGGGGGAAATTGGTACTGTGTACTTTACAAATGTAATCTAGATTGTAACGAGACCATTCAAGTGCTGACGTTGTTGTCTACTTTGTATGTACCACAAGAAGAACAGATTTGCTGAACTGGTTAATTAACCTTACTATAAGAAACTGATAGATCCAAGTATTTTATATAAACTGCAGTACTATAATATGTGGTAACTAGTTGAATTAACTTCACTATAAGAAACTGCTAGATTAAGAGTTTGTTTAATTGTATCATCTCTATATGTATCTACTAGACAATTGTTAGATGGTGAAGTGAAAGTGGAATTGTCATATTGTTTACATTGTTGTTAATGTGCTTGAGATTTTGAAAACAATTATTAATTAAAACTTGTAAAGATTATTTTTGGAGTATGATTGCTTGATTTCTCCTGGATAAAAGAGTTTGTGCGGGAACCAACCACTCGAGGTCCTTGTCCTCAATAAACACACGGTGGCGTAGTGAAAATAACATAAATTTCGCTATCTGTATATAAAGACCTGCTACACTTCAATACTACTGCCGCTACTCGGACACCACACACGGAATCATTGTAAACACACCGCCATAGCACAGGCTGCCGACCAGCCATACCGCCGCCGTCACGAGAGCCTCCCGTTCCCTTACATCCTGCTTCCTATTCCGCTCCCCCTTGTCTTTAAAACCAGCCTTTGAAATGAGCCAGGTAAAGGGGAATCATCCTCTGATTGGCGCAGGGAAAGAAACGAAAGATTCTAAAAATGAAAGTAGCCTAATTAAAACAATAAAACAAAACACATAGCAGCGACCTGCGGCAATTGTCCTGCCGTGTGTGTAGCACGGAGTGCCCAGCTGACAAAACAAACACGAGCTTCTCGGTAGTTCGCCGTGATCGTATAGTGGTTAGTACTTTTCGTTGTGGCCGCAACAACCCCGGTTCGAATCCGGGTCACGGCAGGTGCAATCCTCACACGGCAGAGAAGCTTGTTCTTTTTTTTCACACGCCATCTTCATGGCATGCACCTTTTTGAAAGAAAATAGAATACAATAATTGCTTCATCGTGTTAGTACAGGCATGATGCACACCAGCCTGCTGTGTATGAAATAATAATTACAGAAATAATCAATCTATAAACACCATAAAAATCTCCCACAAACACCAGTCGCTGTATTAACGCTTATCGAGTAGAGGCAAGACGGGACCTGTCCCAGCAGCCAACGTTACAGTGGCTTAATTCAATCTTTGAAGGTGATTTTGAGAACGGAGGCGTTGGTGGTATAGTGGTGAGCATAGCTGCCTTCCAAGCAGTTGACCCGGGTTCGATTCCCGGCCAACGCAAGTCTTTTTTGAACTTTTTCATTTAACATTGGAATAAAGCGTAATACATTCCCCAACTAATTTGCCTTACTGGTTAATAGTCTTAAAAGCATAACTTTGAAAGTATCACTGTGAGTTATAATGATCTGTGAGGTGATATTAGTCACTACATTAAGCCCCATCAAACGAATGTGTTCATTTGGAATCATGCATTGATAATGCGTTGTCGGGAAAACTGCAAATATGTATGGAAGCGTGAGTTGAATGATTAATCACATTCTAAGGATTGATATGGTCCTGTTGTTCGTCCTGCCACATAACAATGGCGTTGCAGTTACATGCGCTGCAAAATCAAATATTTAAAATTAAACAACCATCTGATAAAACTTACTGCAGCCGGATTGTTTTAGACACACATGAGCGCATGAAAAACATCAAACATATGTTACCAAAATAGTCATTGCTGTATGATGTACAGCAACTGTGAAATGAATGGTTTTATAATCTGTTATGTGAGACTTCTGTTGAATTTTTAAGCATTTGATTCCCTGTGTACACAAAGATGGCAGTCCTGATTTAACGAGTGGGCAAGCAGAGCTCTCGGTGACTGATTTTTCAGTCTTTTTCAGTCACGTGATTGAGCGCCTTCCCGGCAATGCATCGTAATTAGAAAAGAGTAATGCAAGATATTGAACACGGACACATCCGTGATTTGAACCCTGGAACTCGCGCACCCGAAGCAAGAATCATACCCCTAGATTAAACAGCCAAATGCTGGCGGCGATTTGGTTCCACGAGCTTCCACGAGCTTCCAAAGAAGCGTAGACCTAGATGCTCTGTATTGAGGAATTTGTGTCACCTTGCTGTGTGCCTGTTAGGGGCAGTCTGATTTGCTTTACCTGGCGGCTAGCATTTCTATGGGCATCGAGAGGTGGTCGCTATAAATGAGGAAACTTATTAAGATAGGATTTAGTTTCGATATGCATACATACACATAAAAAATAAACAAAACAAAACTGTGTTTCGTTGTTTTGCAAAGGGATGCACTGCAATTTGTTATATTTTATTTTATTCTTGCGAGCACGCAGCTGTTTTATATATTCATTTTAAATAGATTGGGGGAAATTGGTACTGTGTACTTTACAAATGTAATCTAGATTGTAACGAGACCATTCAAGTGCTGACGTTGTTGTCTACTTTGTATGTACCACAAAAAGAACAGATTTGCTGAACTGGTTAATTAACCTTACTATAAAAAACTGATAGATCCAAGTATTTTATATAAACTGCAATACTATAATATGTGGTAACTAGTTGAATTAACTTCACTATAAGAAACTGCTAGATTAAGAGTTTGTTTAATTGTATCATCTCTATATGTATCTACTAGACAATTGTTAGATGGTGAAGTGAAAGTGGAATTGTCATATTGTTTACATTGTTGTTAATGTGCTTGAGATTTTGAAAACAATTATTAATTAAAACTTGTAAAGATTATTTTTGGAGTATGATTGCTTGATTTCTCCTGGATAAAAGAGTTTGTGCGGGAACCAACCACTCGAGGTCCTTGTCCTCAATAAACACACGGTGGCGTAGTGAAAATAACATAAATTTCGCTATCTGTATATAAAGACCTGCTACACTTCAATACTACTGCCGCTACTCGGACACCACACACGGAATCATTGTAAACACACCGCCATAGCACAGGCTGCCGACCAGCCATACCGCCGCCGTCACGAGAGCCTCCCGTTCCCTTACATCCTGCTTCCTATTCCGCTCCCCCTTGTCTTTAAAACCAGCCTTTGAAATGAGCCAGGTAAAGGGGAATCATCCTCTGATTGGCGCAGGGAAAGAAACGAAAGATTCTAAAAATGAAAGTAGCCTAATTAAAACAATAAAACAAAACACATAGCAGCGACCTGCGGCAATTGTCCTGCCGTGTGTGTAGCACGGAGTGCCCAGCTGACAAAACAAACACGAGCTTCTCGGTAGTTCGCCGTGATCGTATAGTGGTTAGTACTTTTCGTTGTGGCCGCAACAACCCCGGTTCGAATCCGGGTCACGGTAGGTGCAATCCTCACACGGCAGAGAAGCTTGTTCTTTTTTTTCACACGCCATCTTCATGGCATGCACCTTTTTGAAAGAAAATAGAATACAATAATTGCTTCATCGTGTTAGTACAGGCATGATGCACACCAGCCTGCTGTGTATGAAATAATAATTACAGAAATAATCAATCTATAAACACCATAAAAATCTCCCACAAACACCAGTCGCTGTATTAACGCTTATCGAGTAGAGGCAAGACGGGACCTGTCCCAGCAGCCAACGTTACAGTGGCTTAATTCAATCTTTGAAGGTGATTTTGAGAACGGAGGCGTTGGTGGTATAGTGGTGAGCATAGCTGCCTTCCAAGCAGTTGACCCGGGTTCGATTCCCGGCCAACGCAAGTCTTTTTTGAACTTTTTCATTTAACATTGGAATAAAGCGTAATACATTCCCCAACTAATTTGCCTTACTGGTTAATAGTCTTAAAAGCATAACTTTGAAAGTATCACTGTGAGTTATAATGATCTGTGAGGTGATATTAGTCACTACATTAAGCCCCATCAAACGAATGTGTTCATTTGGAATCATGCATTGATAATGCGTTGTCGGGAAAACTGCAAATATGTATGGAAGCGTGAGTTGAATGATTAATCACATTCTAAGGATTGATATGGTCCTGTTGTTCGTCCTGCCACATAACAATGGCGTTGCAGTTACATGCGCTGCAAAATCAAATATTTAAAATTAAACAACCATCTGATAAAACTTACTGCAGCCGGATTGTTTTAGACACACATGAGCGCATGAAAAACATCAAACATATGTTACCAAAATAGTCATTGCTGTATGATGTACAGCAACTGTGAAATGAATGGTTTTATAATCTGTTATGTGAGACTTCTGTTGAATTTTTAAGCATTTGATTCCCTGTGTACACAAAGATGGCAGTCCTGATTTAACGAGTGGGCAAGCAGAGCTCTCGGTGACTGATTTTTCAGTCTTTTTCAGTCACGTGATTGAGCGCCTTCCCGGCAATGCATCGTAATTAGAAAAGAGTAATGCAAGATATTGAACACGGACACATCCGTGATTTGAACCCTGGAACTCGCGCACCCGAAGCAAGAATCATACCCCTAGATTAAACAGCCAAATGCTGGCGGCGATTTGGTTCCACGAGCTTCCACGAGCTTCCAAAGAAGCTTAGACCTAGATGCTCTGTATTGAGGAATTTGTGTCACCTTGCTGTGTGCCTGTTAGGGGCAGTCTGATTTGCTTTACCTGGCGGCTAGCATTTCTATGGGCATCGAGAAGTGGTCGCTATAAATGAGGAAACTTGTTAAGATAGGATTTAGTTTCGATATGCATACATACACATAAAAAATAAACAAAACAAAACTGTGTTTCGTTGTTTTGCAAAGGGATGCACTGCAATTTGTTATATTTTATTTTATTCTTGCGAGCACGCAGCTGTTTTATATATTCATTTTAAATAAATTGGGGGAAATTGGTACTGTGTACTTTACAAATGTAATCTAGATTGTAACGAGACCATTCAAGTGCTGACGTTGTTGTCTACTTTGTATGTACCACAAAAAGAACAGATTTGCTGAACTGGTTAATTAACCTTACTATAAAAAACTGATAGATCCAAGTATTTTATATAAACTGCAATACTATAATATGTGGTAACTAGTTGAATTAACTTCACTATAAGAAACTGCTAGATTAAGAGTTTGTTTAATTGTATCATCTCTATATGTATCTACTAGACAATTGTTAGATGGTGAAGTGAAAGTGGAATTGTCATATTGTTTACATTGTTGTTAATGTGCTTGAGATTTTGAAAACAATTATTAATTAAAACTTGTAAAGATTATTTTTGGAGTATGATTGCTTGATTTCTCCTGGATAAAAGAGTTTGTGCGGGAACCAACCACTCGAGGTCCTTGTCCTCAATAAACACACGGTGGCGTAGTGAAAATAACATAAATTTCGCTATCTGTATATAAAGACCTGCTACACTTCAATACTACTGCCGCTACTCGGACACCACACACGGAATCATTGTAAACACACCGCCATAGCACAGGCTGCCGACCAGCCATACCGCCGCCGTCACGAGAGCCTCCCGTTCCCTTACATCCTGCTTCCTATTCCGCTCCCCCTTGTCTTTAAAACCAGCCTTTGAAATGAGCCAGGTAAAGGGGAATCATCCTCTGATTGGCGCAGGGAAAGAAACGAAAGATTCTAAAAATGAAAGTAGCCTAATTAAAACAATAAAACAAAACACATAGCAGCGACCTGCTGCAATTGTTCTGCCGTGTGTGTAGCACGGAGTGCCCAGCTGACAAAACAAACACGAGCTTCTCGGTAGTTCGCCGTGATCGTATAGTGGTTAGTACTTTGCGTTGTGGCCGCAACAACCCCGGTTCGAATCCGGGTCACGGCAGGTGCAATCCTCACACGGCAGAGAAGCTTGTTCTTTTTTTTCACACGCCATCTTCATGGCATGCACCTTTTTGAAAGAAAATAGAATACAATAATTGCTTCATCGTGTTAGTACAGGCATGATGCACACCAGCCTGCTGTGTATGAAATAATAATTACAGAAATAATCAATCTATAAACACCATAAAAATCTCCCACAAACACCAGTCGCTGTATTAACGCTTATCGAGTAGAGGCAAGACGGGACCTGTCCCAGCAGCCAACGTTACAGTGGCTTAATTCAATCTTTGAAGGTGATTTTGAGAACGGAGGCGTTGGTGGTATAGTGGTGAGCATAGCTGCCTTCCAAGCAGTTGACCCGGGTTCGATTCCCGGCCAACGCAAGTCTTTTTTGAACTTTTTCATTTAACATTGGAATAAAGCGTAATACATTCCCCAACTAATTTGCCTTACTGGTTAATAGTCTTAAAAGCATAACTTTGAAAGTATCACTGTGAGTTATAATGATCTGTGAGGTGATATTAGTCACTACATTAAGCCCCATCAAACGAATGTGTTCATTTGGAATCATGCATTGATAATGCGTTGTCGGGAAAACTGCAAATATGTATGGAAGCGTGAGTTGAATGATTAATCACATTCTAAGGATTGATATGGTCCTGTTGTTCGTCCTGCCACATAACAATGGCGTTGCAGTTACATGCGCTGCAAAATCAAATATTTAAAATTAAACAACCATCTGATAAAACTTACTGCAGCCGGATTGTTTTAGACACACATGAGCGCATGAAAAACATCAAACATATGTTACCAAAATAGTCATTGCTGTATGATGTACAGCAACTGTGAAATGAATGGTTTTATAATCTGTTATGTGAGACTTCTGTTGAATTTTTAAGCATTTGATTCCCTGTGTACACAAAGATGGCAGTCCTGATTTAACGAGTGGGCAAGCAGAGCTCTCGGTGACTGATTTTTCAGTCTTTTTCAGTCACGTGATTGAGCGCCTTCCCGGCAATGCATCGTAATTAGAAAAGAGTAATGCAAGATATTGAACAGGGACACATCCGTGATTTGAACCCTGGAACTCGCGCACCCGAAGCAAGAATCATACCCCTAGATTAAACAGCCAAATGCTGGCGGCGATTTGGTTCCACGAGCTTCCACGAGCTTCCAAAGAAGCGTAGACCTAGATGCTCTGTAGAGGAATTTGTGTCACCTTGCTGTGTGCCTGTTAGGGGCAGTCTGATTTGCTTTACCTGGCGGCTAGCATTTCTATGGGCATCGAGAGGTGGTCGCTATAAATGAGGAAACTTGTTAAGATAGGATTTAGTTTCGATATGCATACATACACATAAAAAATAAACAAAACAAAACTGTGTTTCGTTGTTTTGCAAAGGGATGCACTGCAATTTGTTATATTTTATTTTATTCTTGCGAGCACGCAGCTGTTTTATATATTCATTTTAAATAGATTGGGGGAAATTGGTACTGTGTACTTTACAAATGTAATCTAGATTGTAACGAGACCATTCAAGTGCTGACGTTGTTGTCTACTTTGTATGTACCACAAGAAGAACAGATTTGCTGAACTGGTTAATTAACCTTACTATAAGAAACTGATAGATCCAAGTATTTTATATAAACTGCAGTACTATAATATGTGGTAACTAGTTGAATTAACTTCACTATAAGAAACTGCTAGATTAAGAGTTTGTTTAATTGTATCATCTCTATATGTATCTACTAGACAATTGTTAGATGGTGAAGTGAAAGTGGAATTGTCATATTGTTTACATTGTTGTTAATGTGCTTGAGATTTTGAAAACAATTATTAATTAAAACTTGTAAAGATTATTTTTGGAGTATGATTGCTTGATTTCTCCTGGATAAAAGAGTTTGTGCGGGAACCAACCACTCGAGGTCCTTGTCCTCAATAAACACACGGTGGCGTAGTGAAAATAACATAAATTTCGCTATCTGTATATAAAGACCTGCTACACTTCAATACTACTGCCGCTACTCGGACACCACACACGGAATCATTGTAAACACACCGCCATAGCACAGGCTGCCGACCAGCCATACCGCCGCAGTCACGAGAGCCTCCCGTTCCCTTACATCCTGCTTCCTATTCCGCTCCCCCTTGTCTTTAAAACCAGCCTTTGAAATGAGCCAGGTAAAGGGGAATCATCCTCTGATTGGCGCAGGGAAAGAAACGAAAGATTCTAAAAATGAAAGTAGCCTAATTAAAACAATAAAACAAAACACATAGCAGCGACCTGCGGCAATTGTCCTGCCGTGTGTGTAGCACGGAGTGCCCAGCTGACAAAACAAACACGAGCTTCTCGGTAGTTCGCCGTGATCGTATAGTGGTTAGTACTTTTCGTTGTGGCCGCAACAACCCCGGTTCGAATCCGGGTCACGGCAGGTGCAATCCTCACACGGCAGAGAAGCTTGTTCTTTTTTTTCACACGCCATCTTCATGGCATGCACCTTTTTGAAAGAAAATAGAATACAATAATTGCTTCATCGTGTTAGTACAGGCATGATGCACACCAGCCTGCTGTGTATGAAATAATAATTACAGAAATAATCAATCTATAAACACCATAAAAATCTCCCACAAACACCAGTCGCTGTATTAACGCTTATCGAGTAGAGGCAAGACGGGACCTGTCCCAGCAGCCAACGTTACAGTGGCTTAATTCAATCTTTGAAGGTGATTTTGAGAACGGAGGCGTTGGTGGTATAGTGGTGAGCATAGCTGCCTTCCAAGCAGTTGACCCGGGTTCGATTCCCGGCCAACGCAAGTCTTTTTTGAACTTTTTCATTTAACATTGGAATAAAGCGTAATACATTCCCCAACTAATTTGCCTTACTGGTTAATAGTCTTAAAAGCATAACTTTGAAAGTATCACTGTGAGTTATAATGATCTGTGAGGTGATATTAGTCACTACATTAAGCCCCATCAAACGAATGTGTTCATTTGGAATCATGCATTGATAATGCGTTGTCGGGAAAACTGCAAATATGTATGGAAGCGTGAGTTGAATGATTAATCACATTCTAAGGATTGATATGGTCCTGTTGTTCGTCCTGCCACATAACAATGGCGTTGCAGTTACATGCGCTGCAAAATCAAATATTTAAAATTAAACAACCATCTGATAAAACTTACTGCAGCCGGATTGTTTTAGACACACATGAGCGCATGAAAAACATCAAACATATGTTACCAAAATAGTCATTGCTGTATGATGTACAGCAACTGTGAAATGAATGGTTTTATAATCTGTTATGTGAGACTTCTGTTGAATTTTTAAGCATTTGATTCCCTGTGTACACAAAGATGGCAGTCCTGATTTAACGAGTGGGCAAGCAGAGCTCTCGGTGACTGATTTGTCAGTCTTTTTCAGTCACGTGATTGAGCGCCTTCCCGGCAATGCATCGTAATTAGAAAAGAGTAATGCAAGATATTGAACACGGACACATCCGTGATTTGAACCCTGGAACTCGCGCACCCGAAGCAAGAATCATACCCCTAGATTAAACAGCCAAATGCTGGCGGCGATTTGGTTCCACGAGCTTCCACGAGCTTCCAAAGAAGCGTAGACCTAGATGCTCTGTATTGAGGAATTTGTGTCACCTTGCTGTGTGCCTGTTAGGGGCAGTCTGATTTGCTTTACCTGGCGGCTAGCATTTCTATGGGCATCGAGAGGTGGTCGCTATAAATGAGGAAACTTGTTAAGATAGGATTTAGTTTCGATATGCATACATACACATAAAAAATAAACAAAACAAAACTGTGTTTCGTTGTTTTGCAAAGGGATGCACTGCAATTTGTTATATTTTATTTTATTCTTGCGAGCACGCAGCTGTTTTATATATTCATTTTAAATAGATTGGGGGAAATTGGTACTGTGTACTTTACAAATGTAATCTAGATTGTAACGAGACCATTCAAGTGCTGACGTTGTTGTCTACTTTGTATGTACCACAAAAAGAACAGATTTGCTGAACTGGTTAATTAACCTTACTATAAAAAACTGATAGATCCAAGTATTTTATATAAACTGCAATACTATAATATGTGGTAACTAGTTGAATTAACTTCACTATAAGAAACTGCTAGATTAAGAGTTTGTTTAATTGTATCATCTCTATATGTATCTACTAGACAATTGTTAGATGGTGAAGTGAAAGTGGAATTGTCATATTGTTTACATTGTTGTTAATGTGCTTGAGATTTTGAAAACAATTATTAATTAAAACTTGTAAAGATTATTTTTGGAGTATGATTGCTTGATTTCTCCTGGATAAAAGAGTTTGTGCGGGAACCAACCACTCGAGGTCCTTGTCCTCAATAAACACACGGTGGCGTAGTGAAAATAACATAAATTTCGCTATCTGTATATAAAGACCT
This sequence comes from Acipenser ruthenus, assembly GCF_902713425.1. Classification (NCBI taxonomy): domain Eukaryota; kingdom Metazoa; phylum Chordata; class Actinopteri; order Acipenseriformes; family Acipenseridae; genus Acipenser; species Acipenser ruthenus. Next base: position 4,685,104 of record NC_081238.1, read on the forward strand.
GCTACACTTCAATACTACTGCCGCTACTCGGACACCACACACGGAATCATTGTAAACACACCGCCATAGCACAGGCTGCCGACCAGCCATACCGCCGCCGTCACGAGAGCCTCCCGTTCCCTTACATCCTGCTTCCTATTCCGCTCCCCCTTGTCTTTAAAACCAGCCTTTGAAATGAGCCAGGTAAAGGGGAATCATCCTCTGATTGGCGCAGGGAAAGAAACGAAAGATTCTAAAAATGAAAGTAGCCTAATTAAAACAATAAAACAAAACACATAGCAGCGACCTGCGGCAATTGTCCTGCCGTGTGTGTAGCACGGAGTGCCCAGCTGACAAAACAAACACGAGCTTCTCGGTAGTTCGCCGTGATCGTATAGTGGTTAGTACTTTTCGTTGTGGCCGCAACAACCCCGGTTCGAATCCGGGTCACGGTAGGTGCAATCCTCACACGGCAGAGAAGCTTGTTCTTTTTTTTCACACGCCATCTTCATGGCATGCACCTTTTTGAAAGAAAATAGAATACAATAATTGCTTCATCGTGTTAGTACAGGCATGATGCACACCAGCCTGCTGTGTATGAAATAATAATTACAGAAATAATCAATCTATAAACACCATAAAAATCTCCCACAAACACCAGTCGCTGTATTAACGCTTATCGAGTAGAGGCAAGACGGGACCTGTCCCAGCAGCCAACGTTACAGTGGCTTAATTCAATCTTTGAAGGTGATTTTGAGAACGGAGGCGTTGGTGGTATAGTGGTGAGCATAGCTGCCTTCCAAGCAGTTGACCCGGGTTCGATTCCCGGCCAACGCAAGTCTTTTTTGAACTTTTTCATTTAACATTGGAATAAAGCGTAATACATTCCCCAACTAATTTGCCTTACTGGTTAATAGTCTTAAAAGCATAACTTTGAAAGTATCACTGTGAGTTATAATGATCTGTGAGGTGATATTAGTCACTACATTAAGCCCCATCAAACGAATGTGTTCATTTGGAATCATGCATTGATAATGCGTTGTCGGGAAAACTGCAAATATGTATGGAAGCGTGAGTTGAATGATTAATCACATTCTAAGGATTGATATGGTCCTGTTGTTCGTCCTGCCACATAACAATGGCGTTGCAGTTACATGCGCTGCAAAATCAAATATTTAAAATTAAACAACCATCTGATAAAACTTACTGCAGCCGGATTGTTTTAGACACACATGAGCGCATGAAAAACATCAAACATATGTTACCAAAATAGTCATTGCTGTATGATGTACAGCAACTGTGAAATGAATGGTTTTATAATCTGTTATGTGAGACTTCTGTTGAATTTTTAAGCATTTGATTCCCTGTGTACACAAAGATGGCAGTCCTGATTTAACGAGTGGGCAAGCAGAGCTCTCGGTGACTGATTTTTCAGTCTTTTTCAGTCACGTGATTGAGCGCCTTCCCGGCAATGCATCGTAATTAGAAAAGAGTAATGCAAGATATTGAACACGGACACATCCGTGATTTGAACCCTGGAACTCGCGCACCCGAAGCAAGAATCATACCCCTAGATTAAACAGCCAAATGCTGGCGGCGATTTGGTTCCACGAGCTTCCACGAGCTTCCAAAGAAGCGTAGACCTAGATGCTCTGTATTGAGGAATTTGTGTCACCTTGCTGTGTGCCTGTTAGGGGCAGTCTGATTTGCTTTACCTGGCGGCTAGCATTTCTATGGGCATCGAGAGGTGGTCGCTATAAATGAGGAAACTTGTTAAGATAGGATTTAGTTTCGATATGCATACATACACATAAAAAATAAACAAAACAAAACTGTGTTTCGTTGTTTTGCAAAGGGATGCACTGCAATTTGTTATATTTTATTTTATTCTTGCGAGCACGCAGCTGTTTTATATATTCATTTTAAATAGATTGGGGGAAATTGGTACTGTGTACTTTACAAATGTAATCTAGATTGTAACGAGACCATTCAAGTGCTGACGTTGTTGTCTACTTTGTATGTACCACAAAAAGAACAGATTTGCTGAACTGGTTAATTAACCTTACTATAAAAAACTGATAGATCCAAGTATTTTATATAAACTGCAATACTATAATATGTGGTAACTAGTTGAATTAACTTCACTATAAGAAACTGCTAGATTAAGAGTTTGTTTAATTGTATCATCTCTATATGTATCTACTAGACAATTGTTAGATGGTGAAGTGAAAGTGGAATTGTCATATTGTTTACATTGTTGTTAATGTGCTTGAGATTTTGAAAACAATTATTAATTAAAACTTGTAAAGATTATTTTTGGAGTATGATTGCTTGATTTCTCCTGGATAAAAGAGTTTGTGCGGGAACCAACCACTCGAGGTCCTTGTCCTCAATAAACACACGGTGGCGTAGTGAAAATAACATAAATTTCGCTATCTGTATATAAAGACCTGCTACACTTCAATACTACTGCCGCTACTCGGACACCACACACGGAATCATTGTAAACACACCGCCATAGCACAGGCTGCCGACCAGCCATACCGCCGCCGTCACGAGAGCCTCCCGTTCCCTTACATCCTGCTTCCTATTCCGCTCCCCCTTGTCTTTAAAACCAGCCTTTGAAATGAGCCAGGTAAAGGGGAATCATCCTCTGATTGGCGCAGGGAAAGAAACGAAAGATTCTAAAAATGAAAGTAGCCTAATTAAAACAATAAAACAAAACACATAGCAGCGACCTGCGGCAATTGTCCTGCCGTGTGTGTAGCACGGAGTGCCCAGCTGACAAAACAAACACGAGCTTCTCGGTAGTTCGCCGTGATCGTATAGTGGTTAGTACTTTTCGTTGTGGCCGCAACAACCCCGGTTCGAATCCGGGTCACGGCAGGTGCAATCCTCACACGGCAGAGAAGCTTGTTCTTTTTTTTCACACGCCATCTTCATGGCATGCACCTTTTTGAAAGAAAATAGAATACAATAATTGCTTCATCGTGTTAGTACAGGCATGATGCACACCAGCCTGCTGTGTATGAAATAATAATTACAGAAATAATCAATCTATAAACACCATAAAAATCTCCCACAAACACCAGTCGCTGTATTAACGCTTATCGAGTAGAGGCAAGACGGGACCTGTCCCAGCAGCCAACGTTACAGTGGCTTAATTCAATCTTTGAAGGTGATTTTGAGAACGGAGGCGTTGGTGGTATAGTGGTGAGCATAGCTGCCTTCCAAGCAGTTGACCCGGGTTCGATTCCCGGCCAACGCAAGTCTTTTTTGAACTTTTTCATTTAACATTGGAATAAAGCGTAATACATTCCCCAACTAATTTGCCTTACTGGTTAATAGTCTTAAAAGCATAACTTTGAAAGTATCACTGTGAGTTATAATGATCTGTGAGGTGATATTAGTCACTACATTAAGCCCCATCAAACGAATGTGTTCATTTGGAATCATGCATTGATAATGCGTTGTCGGGAAAACTGCAAATATGTATGGAAGCGTGAGTTGAATGATTAATCACATTCTAAGGATTGATATGGTCCTGTTGTTCGTCCTGCCACATAACAATGGCGTTGCAGTTACATGCGCTGCAAAATCAAATATTTAAAATTAAACAACCATCTGATAAAACTTACTGCAGCCGGATTGTTTTAGACACACATGAGCGCATGAAAAACATCAAACATATGTTACCAAAATAGTCATTGCTGTATGATGTACAGCAACTGTGAAATGAATGGTTTTATAATCTGTTATGTGAGACTTCTGTTGAATTTTTAAGCATTTGATTCCCTGTGTACACAAAGATGGCAGTCCTGATTTAACGAGTGGGCAAGCAGAGCTCTCGGTGACTGATTTGTCAGTCTTTTTCAGTCACGTGATTGAGCGCCTTCCCGGCAATGCATCGTAATTAGAAAAGAGTAATGCAAGATATTGAACACGGACACATCCGGGATTTGAACCCGGGAACTCGCGCACCCGAAGCAAGAATCATACCCCTAGATTAAACAGCCAAATGCTGGCGGCGATTTGGTTCCACGAGCTTCCACGAGCTTCCAAAGAAGCGTAGACCTAGATGCTCTGTATTGAGGAATTTGTGTCACCATGCTGTGTGCCTGTTAGGGGCAGTCTGATTTGCTTTACCTGGCGGCTAGCATTTCTATGGGCATCGAGAGGTGGTCGCTATAAATGAGGAAACTTGTTAAGATAGGATTTAGTTTTGATATGCATACATACACATAAAAAATAAACAAAACAAAACTGTGTTTCGTTGTTTTGCAAAGGGATGCACTGCAATTTGTTATATTTTATTTTATTCTTGCGAGCACGCAGCTGTTTTATATATTCATTTTAAATAGATTGGGGGAAATTGGTACTGTGTACTTTACAAATGTAATCTAGATTGTAACGAGACCATTCAAGTGCTGACGTTGTTGTCTACTTTGTATGTACCACAAAAAGAACAGATTTGCTGAACTGGTTAATTAACCTTACTATAAAAAACTGATAGATCCAAGTATTTTATATAAACTGCAATACTATAATATGTGGTAACTAGTTGAATTAACTTCACTATAAGAAACTGCTAGATTAAGAGTTTGTTTAATTGTATCATCTCTATATGTATCTACTAGACAATTGTTAGATGGTGAAGTGAAAGTGGAATTGTCATATTGTTTACATTGTTGTTAATGTGCTTGAGATTTTGAAAACAATTATTAATTAAAACTTGTAAAGATTATTTTTGGAGTATGATTGCTTGATTTCTCCTGGATAAAAGAGTTTGTGCGGGAACCAACCACTCGAGGTCCTTGTCCTCAATAAACACACGGTGGCGTAGTGAAAATAACATAAATTTCGCTATCTGTATATAAAGACCTGCTACACTTCAATACTACTGCCGCTACTCGGACACCACACACGGAATCATTGTAAACACACCGCCATAGCACGGCTGCCGACCAGCCATACCGCCGCCGTCACGAGAGCCTCCCGTTCCCTTACATCCTGCTTCCTATTCCGCTCCCCCTTGTCTTTAAAACCAGCCTTTGAAATGAGCCAGGTAAAGGGGAATCATCCTCTGATTGGCGCAGGGAAAGAAACGAAAGATTCTAAAAATGAAAGTAGCCTAATTAAAACAATAAAACAAAACACATAGCAGCGACCTGCGGCAATTGTCCTGCCGTGTGTGTAGCACGGAGTGCCCAGCTGACAAAACAAACACGAGCTTCTCGGTAGTTCGCCGTGATCGTATAGTGGTTAGTACTTTTCGTTGTGGCCGCAACAACCCCGGTTCGAATCCGGGTCACGGTAGGTGCAATCCTCACACGGCAGAGAAGCTTGTTCTTTTTTTTCACACGCCATCTTCATGGCATGCACCTTTTTGAAAGAAAATAGAATACAATAATTGCTTCATCATGTTAGTACAGGCATGATGCACACCAGCCTGCTGTGTATGAAATAATAATTACAGAAATAATCAATCTATAAACACCATAAAAATCTCCCACAAACACCAGTCGCTGTATTAACGCTTATCGAGTAGAGGCAAGACGGGACCTGTCCCAGCAGCCAACGTTACAGTGGCTTAATTCAATCTTTGAAGGTGATTTTGAGAACGGAGGCGTTGGTGGTATAGTGGTGAGCATAGCTGCCTTCCAAGCAGTTGACCCGGGTTCGATTCCCGGCCAACGCAAGTCTTTTTTGAACTTTTTCATTTAACATTGGAATAAAGCGTAATACATTCCCCAACTAATTTGCCTTACTGGTTAATAGTCTTAAAAGCATAACTTTGAAAGTATCACTGTGAGTTATAATGATCTGTGAGGTGATATTAGTCACTACATTAAGCCCCATCAAACGAATGTGTTCATTTGGAATCATGCATTGATAATGCGTTGTCGGGAAAACTGCAAATATGTATGGAAGCGTGAGTTGAATGATTAATCACATTCTAAGGATTGATATGGTCCTGTTGTTCGTCCTGCCACATAACAATGGCGTTGCAGTTACATGCGCTGCAAAATCAAATATTTAAAATTAAACAACCATCTGATAAAACTTACTGCAGCCGGATTGTTTTAGACACACATGGGCGCATGAAAAAAATCAAACATATGTTACCAAAATAGTCATTGCTGTATGATGTACAGCAACTGTGAAATGAATGGTTTATAATCTGTTATGTGAGACTTCTGTTGAATTTTTAAGCATTTGATTCCCTGTGTACACAAAGATGGCAGTCCTGATTTAACGAGTGGGCAAGCAGAGCTCTCGGTGACTGATTTGTCAGTCTTTTTCAGTCACGTGATTGAGCGCCTTCCCGGCAATGCATCGTAATTAGAAAAGAGTAATGCAAGATATTGAACACGGACACATCCGGGATTTGAACCCGGGAACTCGCGCACCCGAAGCAAGAATCATACCCCTAGATTAAACAGCCCAATGCTAGCAGCGATTTGGTTCCACGAGCTTCCAAAGAAGCGTGACCTAGATGCTCTGTATTGAGGAATTAGTGTCACCTTGCTGTGTGCCTGTTAGGGGCAGTCTGATTTGCTTTACCTGGCGGCTAGCATTTCTATGGGCATCGAGAGGTGGTCGCTATAAATGAGGAAACTTGTTAAGATAGGATTTAGTTTCGATATGCATACATACACATAAAAAATAAACAAAACAAAACTGTGTTTCGTTGTTTTGCAAAGGGATGCACTGCAATTTGTTATATTTTATTTTATTCTTGCGAGCACGCAGCTGTTTTATATATTCATTTTAAATAGATTGGGGGAAATTGGTACTGTGTACTTTACAAATGTAATCTAGATTGTAACGAGACCATTCAAGTGCTGACGTTGTTGTCTACTTTGTATGTACCACAAAAAGAACAGATTTGCTGAACTGGTTAATTAACCTTACTATAAAAAACTGATAGATCCAAGTATTTTATATAAACTGCAATACTATAATATGTGGTAACTAGTTGAATTAACTTCACTATAAGAAACTGCTAGATTAAGAGTTTGTTTAATTGTATCATCTCTATATGTATCTACTAGACAATTGTTAGATGGTGAAGTGAAAGTGGAATTGTCATATTGTTTACATTGTTGTTAATGTGCTTGAGATTTTGAAAACAATTATTAATTAAAACTTGTAAAGATTATTTTTGGAGTATGATTGCTTGATTTCTCCTGGATAAAAGAGTTTGTGCGGGAACCAACCACTCGAGGTCCTTGTCCTCAATAAACACACGGTGGCGTAGTGAAAATAACATAAATTTCGCTATCTGTATATAAAGACCTGCTACACTTCAATACTACTGCCGCTACTCGGACACCACACACGGAATCATTGTAAACACACCGCCATAGCACAGGCTGCCGACCAGCCATACCGCCGCCGTCACGAGAGCCTCCCGTTCCCTTACATCCTGCTTCCTATTCCGCTCCCCCTTGTCTTTAAAACCAGCCTTTGAAATGAGCCAGGTAAAGGGGAATCATCCTCTGATTGGCGCAGGGAAAGAAACGAAAGATTCTAAAAATGAAAGTAGCCTAATTAAAACAATAAAACAAAACACATAGCAGCGACCTGCGGCAATTGTCCTGCCGTGTGTGTAGCACGGAGTGCCCAGCTGACAAAACAAACACGAGCTTCTCGGTAGTTCGCCGTGATCGTATAGTGGTTAGTACTTTTCGTTGTGGCCGCAACAACCCCGGTTCGAATCCGGGTCACGGCAGGTGCAATCCTCACACGGCAGAGAAGCTTGTTCTTTTTTTTCACACGCCATCTTCATGGCATGCACCTTTTTGAAAGAAAATAGAATACAATAATTGCTTCATCGTGTTAGTACAGGCATGATGCACACCAGCCTGCTGTGTATGAAATAATAATTACAGAAATAATCAATCTATAAACACCATAAAAATCTCCCACAAACACCAGTCGCTGTATTAACGCTTATCGAGTAGAGGCAAGACGGGACCTGTCCCAGCAGCCAACGTTACAGTGGCTTAATTCAATCTTTGAAGGTGATTTTGAGAACGGAGGCGTTGGTGGTATAGTGGTGAGCATAGCTGCCTTCCAAGCAGTTGACCCGGGTTCGATTCCCGGCCAACGCAAGTCTTTTTTGAACTTTTTCATTTAACATTGGAATAAAGCGTAATACATTCCCCAACTAATTTGCCTTACTGGTTAATAGTCTTAAAAGCATAACTTTGAAAGTATCACTGTGAGTTATAATGATCTGTGAGGTGATATTAGTCACTACATTAAGCCCCATCAAACGAATGTGTTCATTTGGAATCATGCATTGATAATGCGTTGTCGGGAAAACTGCAAATATGTATGGAAGCGTGAGTTGAATGATTAATCACATTCTAAGGATTGATATGGTCCTGTTGTTCGTCCTGCCACATAACAATGGCGTTGCAGTTACATGCGCTGCAAAATCAAATATTTAAAATTAAACAACCATCTGATAAAACTTACTGCAGCCGGATTGTTTTAGACACACATGAGCGCATGAAAAACATCAAACATATGTTACCAAAATAGTCATTGCTGTATGATGTACAGCAACTGTGAAATGAATGGTTTTATAATCTGTTATGTGAGACTTCTGTTGAATTTTTAAGCATTTGATTCCCTGTGTACACAAAGATGGCAGTCCTGATTTAACGAGTGGGCAAGCAGAGCTCTCGGTGACTGATTTGTCAGTCTTTTTCAGTCACGTGATTGAGCGCCTTCCCGGCAATGCATCGTAATTAGAAAAGAGTAATGCAAGATATTGAACACGGACACATCCGTGATTTGAACCCTGGAACTCGCGCACCCGAAGCAAGAATCATACCCCTAGATTAAACAGCCAAATGCTGGCGGCGATTTGGTTCCACGAGCTTCCACGAGCTTCCAAAGAAGCGTAGACCTAGATGCTCTGTATTGAGGAATTTGTGTCACCATGCTGTGTGCCTGTTAGGGGCAGTCTGATTTGCTTTACCTGGCGGCTAGCATTTCTATGGGCATCGAGAGGTGGTCGCTATAAATGAGGAAACTTGTTAAGATAGGATTTAGTTTTGATATGCATACATACACATAAAAAATAAACAAAACAAAACTGTGTTTCGTTGTTTTGCAAAGGGATGCACTGCAATTTGTTATATTTTATTTTATTCTTGCGAGCACGCAGCTGTTTTATATATTCATTTTAAATAGATTGGGGGAAATTGGTACTGTGTACTTTACAAATGTAATCTAGATTGTAACGAGACCATTCAAGTGCTGACGTTGTTGTCTACTTTGTATGTACCACAAAAAGAACAGATTTGCTGAACTGGTTAATTAACCTTACTATAAAAAACTGATAGATCCAAGTATTTTATATAAACTGCAATACTATAATATGTGGTAACTAGTTGAATTAACTTCACTATAAGAAACTGCTAGATTAAGAGTTTGTTTAATTGTATCATCTCTATATGTATCTACTAGACAATTGTTAGATGGTGAAGTGAAAGTGGAATTGTCATATTGTTTACATTGTTGTTAATGTGCTTGAGATTTTGAAAACAATTATTAATTAAAACTTGTAAAGATTATTTTTGGAGTATGATTGCTTGATTTCTCCTGGATAAAAGAGTTTGTGCGGGAACCAACCACTCGAGGTCCTTGTCCTCAATAAACACACGGTGGCGTAGTGAAAATAACATAAATTTCGCTATCTGTATATAAAGACCTGCTACACTTCAATACTACTGCCGCTACTCGGACACCACACACGGAATCATTGTAAACACACCGCCATAGCACGGCTGCCGACCAGCCATACCGCCGCCGTCACGAGAGCCTCCCGTTCCCTTACATCCTGCTTCCTATTCCGCTCCCCCTTGTCTTTAAAACCAGCCTTTGAAATGAGCCAGGTAAAGGGGAATCATCCTCTGATTGGCGCAGGGAAAGAAACGAAAGATTCTAAAAATGAAAGTAGCCTAATTAAAACAATAAAACAAAACACATAGCAGCGACCTGCGGCAATTGTCCTGCCGTGTGTGTAGCACGGAGTGCCCAGCTGACAAAACAAACACGAGCTTCTCGGTAGTGCGCCGTGATCGTATAGTGGTTAGTACTTTTCGTTGTGGCCGCAACAACCCCGGTTCGAATCCGGGTCACGGTAGGTGCAATCCTCACACGGCAGAGAAGCTTGTTCTTTTTTTTCACACGCCATCTTCATGGCATGCACCTTTTTGAAAGAAAATAGAATACAATAATTGCTTCATCATGTTAGTACAGGCATGATGCACACCAGCCTGCTGTGTATGAAATAATAATTACAGAAATAATCAATCTATAAACACCATAAAAATCTCCCACAAACACCAGTCGCTGTATTAACGCTTATCGAGTAGAGGCAAGACGGGACCTGTCCCAGCAGCCAACGTTACAGTGGCTTAATTCAATCTTTGAAGGTGATTTTGAGAACGGAGGCGTTGGTGGTATAGTGGTGAGCATAGCTGCCTTCCAAGCAGTTGACCCGGGTTCGATTCCCGGCCAACGCAAGTCTTTTTTGAACTTTTTCATTTAACATTGGAATAAAGCGTAATACATTCCCCAACTAATTTGCCTTACTGGTTAATAGTCTTAAAAGCATAACTTTGAAAGTATCACTGTGAGTTATAATGATCTGTGAGGTGATATTAGTCACTACATTAAGCCCCATCAAACGAATGTGTTCATTTGGAATCATGCATTGATAATGCGTTGTCGGGAAAACTGCAAATATGTATGGAAGCGTGAGTTGAATGATTAATCACATTCTAAGGATTGATATGGTCCTGTTGTTCGTCCTGCCACATAACAATGGCGTTGCAGTTACATGCGCTGCAAAATCAAATATTTAAAATTAAACAACCATCTGATAAAACTTACTGCAGCCGGATTGTTTTAGACACACATGGGCGCATGAAAAAAATCAAACATATGTTACCAAAATAGTCATTGCTGTATGATGTACAGCAACTGTGAAATGAATGGTTTATAATCTGTTATGTGAGACTTCTGTTGAATTTTTAAGCATTTGATTCCCTGTGTACACAAAGATGGCAGTCCTGATTTAACGAGTGGGCAAGCAGAGCTCTCGGTGACTGATTTGTCAGTCTTTTTCAGTCACGTGATTGAGCGCCTTCCCGGCAATGCATCGTAATTAGAAAAGAGTAATGCAAGATATTGAACACGGACACATCCGGGATTTGAACCCGGGAACTCGCGCACCCGAAGCAAGAATCATACCCCTAGATTAAACAGCCCAATGCTAGCAGCGATTTGGTTCCACGAGCTTCCAAAGAAGCGTAGACCTAGATGCTCTGTATTGAGGAATTAGTGTCACCTTGCTGTGTGCCTGTTAGGGGCAGTCTGATTTGCTTTACCTGGCGGCTAGCATTTCTATGGGCATCGAGAGGTGGTCGCTATAAATGAGGAAACTTGTTAAGATAGGATTTAGTTTCGATATGCATACATACACATAAAAAATAAACAAAACAAAACTGTGTTTCGTTGTTTTGCAAAGGGATGCACTGCAATTTGTTATATTTTATTTTATTCTTGCGAGCACGCAGCTGTTTTATATATTCATTTTAAATAGATTGGGGGAAATTGGTACTGTGTACTTTACAAATGTAATCTAGATTGTAACGAGACCATTCAAGTGCTGACGTTGTTGTCTACTTTGTATGTACCACAAAAAGAACAGATTTGCTGAACTGGTTAATTAACCTTACTATAAAAAACTGATAGATCCAAGTATTTTATATAAACTGCAATACTATAATATGTGGTAACTAGTTGAATTAACTTCACTATAAGAAACTGCTAGATTAAGAGTTTGTTTAATTGTATCATCTCTATATGTATCTACTAGACAATTGTTAGATGGTGAAGTGAAAGTGGAATTGTCATATTGTTTACATTGTTGTTAATGTGCTTGAGATTTTGAAAACAATTATTAATTAAAACTTGTAAAGATTATTTTTGGAGTATGATTGCTTGATTTCTCCTGGATAAAAGAGTTTGTGCGGGAACCAACCACTCGAGGTCCTTGTCCTCAATAAACACACGGTGGCGTAGTGAAAATAACATAAATTTCGCTATCTGTATATAAAGACCTGCTACACTTCAATACTACTGCCGCTACTCGGACACCACACACGGAATCATTGTAAACACACCGCCATAGCACAGGCTGCCGACCAGCCATACCGCCGCCGTCACGAGAGCCTCCCGTTCCCTTACATCCTGCTTCCTATTCCGCTCCCCCTTGTCTTTAAAACCAGCCTTTGAAATGAGCCAGGTAAAGGGGAATCATCCTCTGATTGGCGCAGGGAAAGAAACGAAAGATTCTAAAAATGAAAGTAGCCTAATTAAAACAATAAAACAAAACACATAGCAGCGACCTGCGGCAATTGTCCTGCCGTGTGTGTAGCACGGAGTGCCCAGCTGACAAAACAAACACGAGCTTCTCGGTAGTTCGCCGTGATCGTATAGTGGTTAGTACTTTTCGTTGTGGCCGCAACAACCCCGGTTCGAATCCGGGTCACGGCAGGTGCAATCCTCACACGGCAGAGAAGCTTGTTCTTTTTTTTCACACGCCATCTTCATGGCATGCACCTTTTTGAAAGAAAATAGAATACAATAATTGCTTCATCGTGTTAGTACAGGCATGATGCACACCAGCCTGCTGTGTATGAAATAATAATTACAGAAATAATCAATCTATAAACACCATAAAAATCTCCCACAAACACCAGTCGCTGTATTAACGATTATCGAGTAGAGGCAAGACGGGACCTGTCCCAGCAGCCAACGTTACAGTGGCTTAATTCAATCTTTGAAGGTGATTTTGAGAACGGAGGCGTTGGTGGTATAGTGGTGAGCATAGCTGCCTTCCAAGCAGTTGACCCGGGTTCGATTCCCGGCCAACGCAAGTCTTTTTTGAACTTTTTCATTTAACATTGGAATAAAGCGTAATACATTCCCCAACTAATTTGCCTTACTGGTTAATAGTCTTAAAAGCATAACTTTGAAAGTATCACTGTGAGTTATAATGATCTGTGAGGTGATATTAGTCACTACATTAAGCCCCATCAAACGAATGTGTTCATTTGGAATCATGCATTGATAATGCGTTGTCGGGAAAACTGCAAATATGTATGGAAGCGTGAGTTGAATGATTAATCACATTCTAAGGATTGATATGGTCCTGTTGTTCGTCCTGCCACATAACAATGGCGTTGCAGTTACATGCGCTGCAAAATCAAATATTTAAAATTAAACAACCATCTGATAAAACTTACTGCAGCCGGATTGTTTTAGACACACATGAGCGCATGAAAAACATCAAACATATGTTACCAAAATAGTCATTGCTGTATGATGTACAGCAACTGTGAAATGAATGGTTTTATAATCTGTTATGTGAGACTTCTGTTGAATTTTTAAGCATTTGATTCCCTGTGTACACAAAGATGGCAGTCCTGATTTAACGAGTGGGCAAGCAGAGCTCTCGGTGACTGATTTGTCAGTCTTTTTCAGTCACGTGATTGAGCGCCTTCCCGGCAATGCATCGTAATTAGAAAAGAGTAATGCAAGATATTGAACACGGACACATCCGTGATTTGAACCCTGGAACTCGCGCACCCGAAGCAAGAATCATACCCCTAGATTAAACAGCCAAATGCTGGCGGCGATTTGGTTCCACGAGCTTCCACGAGCTTCCAAAGAAGCGTAGACCTAGATGCTCTGTATTGAGGAATTTGTGTCACCTTGCTGTGTGCCTGTTAGGGGCAGTCTGATTTGCTTTACCTGGCGGCTAGCATTTCTATGGGCATCGAGAGGTGGTCGCTATAAATGAGGAAACTTGTTAAGATAGGATTTAGTTTCGATATGCATACATACACATAAAAAATAAACAAAACAAAACTGTGTTTCGTTGTTTTGCAAAGGGATGCACTGCAATTTGTTATATTTTATTTTATTCTTGCGAGCACGCAGCTGTTTTATATATTCATTTTAAATAGATTGGGGGAAATTGGTACTGTGTACTTTACAAATGTAATCTAGATTGTAACGAGACCATTCAAGTGCTGACGTTGTTGTCTACTTTGTATGTACCACAAAAAGAACAGATTTGCTGAACTGGTTAATTAACCTTACTATAAAAAACTGATAGATCCAAGTATTTTATATAAACTGCAATACTATAATATGTGGTAACTAGTTGAATTAACTTCACTATAAGAAACTGCTAGATTAAGAGTTTGTTTAATTGTATCATCTCTATATGTATCTACTAGACAATTGTTAGATGGTGAAGTGAAAGTGGAATTGTCATATTGTTTACATTGTTGTTAATGTGCTTGAGATTTTGAAAACAATTATTAATTAAAACTTGTAAAGATTATTTTTGGAGTATGATTGCTTGATTTCTCCTGGATAAAAGAGTTTGTGCGGGAACCAACCACTCGAGGTCCTTGTCCTCAATAAACACACGGTGGCGTAGTGAAAATAACATAAATTTCGCTATCTGTATATAAAGACCTGCTACACTTCAATACTACTGCCGCTACTCGGACACCACACACGGAATCATTGTAAACACACCGCCATAGCACAGGCTGCCGACCAGCCATACCGCCGCCGTCACGAGAGCCTCCCGTTCCCTTACATCCTGCTTCCTATTCCGCTCCCCCTTGTCTTTAAAACCAGCCTTTGAAATGAGCCAGGTAAAGGGGAATCATCCTCTGATTGGCGCAGGGAAAGAAACGAAAGATTCTAAAAATGAAAGTAGCCTAATTAAAACAATAAAACAAAACACATAGCAGCGACCTGCGGCAATTGTCCTGCCGTGTGTGTAGCACGGAGTGCCCAGCTGACAAAACAAACACGAGCTTCTCGGTAGTTCGCCGTGATCGTATAGTGGTTAGTACTTTTCGTTGTGGCCGCAACAACCCCGGTTCGAATCCGGGTCACGGTAGGTGCAATCCTCACACGGCAGAGAAGCTTGTTCTTTTTTTTCACACGCCATCTTCATGGCATGCACCTTTTTGAAAGAAAATAGAATACAATAATTGCTTCATCGTGTTAGTACAGGCATGATGCACACCAGCCTGCTGTGTATGAAATAATAATTACAGAAATAATCAATCTATAAACACCATAAAAATCTCCCACAAACACCAGTCGCTGTATTAACGCTTATCGAGTAGAGGCAAGACGGGACCTGTCCCAGCAGCCAACGTTACAGTGGCTTAATTCAATCTTTGAAGGTGATTTTGAGAACGGAGGCGTTGGTGGTATAGTGGTGAGCATAGCTGCCTTCCAAGCAGTTGACCCGGGTTCGATTCCCGGCCAACGCAAGTCTTTTTTGAACTTTTTCATTTAACATTGGAATAAAGCGTAATACATTCCCCAACTAATTTGCCTTACTGGTTAATAGTCTTAAAAGCATAACTTTGAAAGTATCACTGTGAGTTATAATGATCTGTGAGGTGATATTAGTCACTACATTAAGCCCCATCAAACGAATGTGTTCATTTGGAATCATGCATTGATAATGCGTTGTCGGGAAAACTGCAAATATGTATGGAAGCGTGAGTTGAATGATTAATCACATTCTAAGGATTGATATGGTCCTGTTGTTCGTCCTGCCACATAACAATGGCGTTGCAGTTACATGCGCTGCAAAATCAAATATTTAAAATTAAACAACCATCTGATAAAACTTACTGCAGCCGGATTGTTTTAGACACACATGGGCGCATGAAAAAAATCAAACATATGTTACCAAAATAGTCATTGCTGTATGATGTACAGCAACTGTGAAATGAATGGTTTTATAATCTGTTATGTGAGACTTCTGTTGAATTTTTAAGCATTTGATTCCCTGTGTACACAAAGATGGCAGTCCTGATTTAACGAGTGGGCAAGCAGAGCTCTCGGTGACTGATTTGTCAGTCTTTTTCAGTCACGTGATTGAGCGCCTTCCCGGCAATGCATCGTAATTAGAAAAGAGTAATGCAAGATATTGAACACGGACACATCCGGGATTTGAACCCGGGAACTCGCGCACCCGAAGCAAGAATCATACCCCTAGATTAAACAGCCAAATGCTAGCGGCGATTTGGTTCCACGAGCTTCCAAAGAAGCGTAGACCTAGATGCTCTGTATTGAGGATTAGTGTCACCTTGCTGTGTGCCTGTTAGGGGCAGTCTGATTTGCTTTACCTGGCGGCTAGCATTTCTATGGGCATCGAGAGGTGGTCGCTATAAATGAGGAAACTTGTTAAGATAGGATTTAGTTTCGATATGCATACATACACATAAAAAATAAACAAAACAAAACTGTGTTTCGTTGTTTTGCAAAGGGATGCACTGCAATTTGTTATATTTTATTTTATTCTTGCGAGCACGCAGCTGTTTTATATATTCATTTTAAATAGATTGGGGAAAATTGGTACTGTGTACTTTACAAATGTAATCTAGATTGTAACGAGACCATTCAAGTGCTGACGTTGTTGTCTACTTTGTATGTACCACAAAAAGAACAGATTTGCTGAACTGGTTAATTAACCTTACTATAAAAAACTGATAGATCCAAGTATTTTATATAAACTGCAATACTATAATATGTGGTAACTAGTTGAATTAACTTCACTATAAGAAACTGCTAGATTAAGAGTTTGTTTAATTGTATCATCTCTATATGTATCTACTAGACAATTGTTAGATGGTGAAGTGAAAGTGGAATTGTCATATTGTTTACATTGTTGTTAATGTGCTTGAGATTTTGAAAACAATTATTAATTAAAACTTGTAAAGATTATTTTTGGAGTATGATTGCTTGATTTCTCCTGGATAAAAGAGTTTGTGCGGGAACCAACCACTCGAGGTCCTTGTCCTCAATAAACACACGGTGGCGTAGTGAAAATAACATAAATTTCGCTATCTGTATATAAAGACCTGCTACACTTCAATACTACTGCCGCTACTCGGACACCACACACGGAATCATTGTAAACACACCGCCATAGCACAGGCTGCCGACCAGCCATACCGCCGCCGTCACGAGAGCCTCCCGTTCCCTTACATCCTGCTTCCTATTCCGCTCCCCCTTGTCTTTAAAACCAGCCTTTGAAATGAGCCAGGTAAAGGGGAATCATCCTCTGATTGGCGCAGGGAAAGAAACGAAAGATTCTAAAAATGAAAGTAGCCTAATTAAAACAATAAAACAAAACACATAGCAGCGACCTGCGGCAATTGTCCTGCCGTGTGTGTAGCACGGAGTGCCCAGCTGACAAAACAAACACGAGCTTCTCGGTAGTTCGCCGTGATCGTATAGTGGTTAGTACTTTTCGTTGTGGCCGCAACAACCCCGGTTCGAATCCGGGTCACGGCAGGTGCAATCCTCACACGGCAGAGAAGCTTGTTCTTTTTTTTCACACGCCATCTTCATGGCATGCACCTTTTTGAAAGAAAATAGAATACAATAATTGCTTCATCGTGTTAGTACAGGCATGATGCACACCAGCCTGCTGTGTATGAAATAATAATTACAGAAATAATCAATCTATAAACACCATAAAAATCTCCCACAAACACCAGTCGCTGTATTAACGCTTATCGAGTAGAGGCAAGACGGGACCTGTCCCAGCAGCCAACGTTACAGTGGCTTAATTCAATCTTTGAAGGTGATTTTGAGAACGGAGGCGTTGGTGGTATAGTGGTGAGCATAGCTGCCTTCCAAGCAGTTGACCCGGGTTCGATTCCCGGCCAACGCAAGTCTTTTTTGAACTTTTTCATTTAACATTGGAATAAAGCGTAATACATTCCCCAACTAATTTGCCTTACTGGTTAATAGTCTTAAAAGCATAACTTTGAAAGTATCACTGTGAGTTATAATGATCTGTGAGGTGATATTAGTCACTACATTAAGCCCCATCAAACGAATGTGTTCATTTGGAATCATGCATTGATAATGCGTTGTCGGGAAAACTGCAAATATGTATGGAAGCGTGAGTTGAATGATTAATCACATTCTAAGGATTGATATGGTCCTGTTGTTCGTCCTGCCACATAACAATGGCGTTGCAGTTACATGCGCTGCAAAATCAAATATTTAAAATTAAACAACCATCTGATAAAACTTACTGCAGCCGGATTGTTTTAGACACACATGGGCGCATGAAAAAAATCAAACATATGTTACCAAAATAGTCATTGCTGTATGATGTACAGCAACTGTGAAATGAATGGTTTTATAATCTGTTATGTGAGACTTCTGTTGAATTTTTAAGCATTTGATTCCCTGTGTACACAAAGATGGCAGTCCTGATTTAACGAGTGGGCAAGCAGAGCTCTCGGTGACTGATTTGTCAGTCTTTTTCAGTCACGTGATTGAGCGCCTTCCCGGCAATGCATCGTAATTAGAAAAGAGTAATGCAAGATATTGAACACGGACACATCCGGGATTTGAACCCGGGAACTCGCGCACCCGAAGCAAGAATCATACCCCTAGATTAAACAGCCAAATGCTAGCGGCGATTTGGTTCCACGAGCTTCCAAAGAAGCGTAGACCTAGATGCTCTGTATTGAGGAATTAGTGTCACCTTGCTGTGTGCCTGTTAGGGGCAGTCTGATTTGCTTTACCTGGCGGCTAGCATTTCTATGGGCATCGAGAGGTGGTCGCTATAAATGAGGAAACTTGTTAAGATAGGATTTAGTTTCGATATGCATACATACACATAAAAAATAAACAAAACAAAACTGTGTTTCGTTGTTTTGCAAAGGGATGCACTGCAATTTGTTATATTTTATTTTATTCTTGCGAGCACGCAGCTGTTTTATATATTCATTTTAAATAGATTGGGGGAAATTGGTACTGTGTACTTTACAAATGTAATCTAGATTGTAACGAGACCATTCAAGTGCTGACGTTGTTGTCTACTTTGTATGTACCACAAAAAGAACAGATTTGCTGAACTGGTTAATTAACCTTACTATAAAAAACGGATAGATCCAAGTATTTTATATAAACTGCAATACTATAATATGTGGTAACTAGTTGAATTAACTTCACTATAAGAAACTGCTAGATTAAGAGTTTGTTTAATTGTATCATCTCTATATGTATCTACTAGACAATTGTTAGATGGTGAAGTGAAAGTGGAATTGTCATATTGTTTACATTGTTGTTAATGTGCTTGAGATTTTGAAAACAATTATTAATTAAAACTTGTAAAGATTATTTTTGGAGTATGATTGCTTGATTTCTCCTGGATAAAAGAGTTTGTGCGGGAACCAACCACTCGAGGTCCTTGTCCTCAATAAACACACGGTGGCGTAGTGAAAATAACATAAATTTCGCTATCTGTATATAAAGACCTGCTACACTTCAATACTACTGCCGCTACTCGGACACCACACACGGAATCATTGTAAACACACCGCCATAGCACAGGCTGCCGACCAGCCATACCGCCGCCGTCACGAGAGCCTCCCGTTCCCTTACATCCTGCTTCCTATTCCGCTCCCCCTTGTCTTTAAAACCAGCCTTTGAAATGAGCCAGGTAAAGGGGAATCATCCTCTGATTGGCGCAGGGAAAGAAACGAAAGATTCTAAAAATGAAAGTAGCCTAATTAAAACAATAAAACAAAACACATAGCAGCGACCTGCGGCAATTGTCCTGCCGTGTGTGTAGCACGGAGTGCCCAGCTGACAAAACAAACACGAGCTTCTCGGTAGTTCGCCGTGATCGTATAGTGGTTAGTACTTTTCGTTGTGGCCGCAACAACCCCGGTTCGAATCCGGGTCACGGCAGGTGCAATCCTCACACGGCAGAGAAGCTTGTTCTTTTTTTTCACACGCCATCTTCATGGCATGCACCTTTTTGAAAGAAAATAGAATACAATAATTGCTTCATCGTGTTAGTACAGGCATGATGCACACCAGCCTGCTGTGTATGAAATAATAATTACAGAAATAATCAATCTATAAACACCATAAAAATCTCCCACAAACACCAGTCGCTGTATTAACGCTTATCGAGTAGAGGCAAGACGGGACCTGTCCCAGCAGCCAACGTTACAGTGGCTTAATTCAATCTTTGAAGGTGATTTTGAGAACGGAGGCGTTGGTGGTATAGTGGTGAGCATAGCTGCCTTCCAAGCAGTTGACCCGGGTTCGATTCCCGGCCAACGCAAGTCTTTTTTGAACTTTTTCATTTAACATTGGAATAAAGCGTAATACATTCCCCAACTAATTTGCCTTACTGGTTAATAGTCTTAAAAGCATAACTTTGAAAGTATCACTGTGAGTTATAATGATCTGTGAGGTGATATTAGTCACTACATTAAGCCCCATCAAACGAATGTGTTCATTTGGAATCATGCATTGATAATGCGTTGTCGGGAAAACTGCAAATATGTATGGAAGCGTGAGTTGAATGATTAATCACATTCTAAGGATTGATATGGTCCTGTTGTTCGTCCTGCCACATAACAATGGCGTTGCAGTTACATGCGCTGCAAAATCAAATATTTAAAATTAAACAACCATCTGATAAAACTTACTGCAGCCGGATTGTTTTAGACACACATGAGCGCATGAAAAACATCAAACATATGTTACCAAAATAGTCATTGCTGTATGATGTACAGCAACTGTGAAATGAATGGTTTTATAATCTGTTATGTGAGACTTCTGTTGAATTTTTAAGCATTTGATTCCCTGTGTACACAAAGATGGCAGTCCTGATTTAACGAGTGGGCAAGCAGAGCTCTCGGTGACTGATTTGTCAGTCTTTTTCAGTCACGTGATTGAGCGCCTTCCCGGCAATGCATCGTAATTAGAAAAGAGTAATGCAAGATATTGAACACGGACACATCCGTGATTTGAACCCTGGAACTCGCGCACCCGAAGCAAGAATCATACCCCTAGATTAAACAGCCAAATGCTGGCGGCGATTTGGTTCCACGAGCTTCCACGAGCTTCCAAAGAAGCGTAGACCTAGATGCTCTGTATTGAGGAATTTGTGTCACCTTGCTGTGTGCCTGTTAGGGGCAGTCTGATTTGCTTTACCTGGCGGCTAGCATTTCTATGGGCATCGAGAGGTGGTCGCTATAAATGAGGAAACTTGTTAAGATAGGATTTAGTTTCGATATGCATACATACACATAAAAAATAAACAAAACAAAACTGTGTTTCGTTGTTTTGCAAAGGGATGCACTGCAATTTGTTATATTTTATTTTATTCTTGCGAGCACGCAGCTGTTTTATATATTCATTTTAAATAGATTGGGGGAAATTGGTACTGTGTACTTTACAAATGTAATCTAGATTGTAACGAGACCATTCAAGTGCTGACGTTGTTGTCTACTTTGTATGTACCACAAAAAGAACAGATTTGCTGAACTGGTTAATTAACCTTACTATAAAAAACTGATAGATCCAAGTATTTTATATAAACTGCAATACTATAATATGTGGTAACTAGTTGAATTAACTTCACTATAAGAAACTGCTAGATTAAGAGTTTGTTTAATTGTATCATCTCTATATGTATCTACTAGACAATTGTTAGATGGTGAAGTGAAAGTGGAATTGTCATATTGTTTACATTGTTGTTAATGTGCTTGAGATTTTGAAAACAATTATTAATTAAAACTTGTAAAGATTATTTTTGGAGTATGATTGCTTGATTTCTCCTGGATAAAAGAGTTTGTGCGGGAACCAACCACTCGAGGTCCTTGTCCTCAATAAACACACGGTGGCGTAGTGAAAATAACATAAATTTCGCTATCTGTATATAAAGACCTGCTACACTTCAATACTACTGCCGCTACTCGGACACCACACACGGAATCATTGTAAACACACCGCCATAGCACAGGCTGCCGACCAGCCATACCGCCGCCGTCACGAGAGCCTCCCGTTCCCTTACATCCTGCTTCCTATTCCGCTCCCCCTTGTCTTTAAAACCAGCCTTTGAAATGAGCCAGGTAAAGGGGAATCATCCTCTGATTGGCGCAGGGAAAGAAACGAAAGATTCTAAAAATGAAAGTAGCCTAATTAAAACAATAAAACAAAACACATAGCAGCGACCTGCGGCAATTGTCCTGCCGTGTGTGTAGCACGGAGTGCCCAGCTGACAAAACAAACACGAGCTTCTCGGTAGTTCGCCGTGATCGTATAGTGGTTAGTACTTTTCGTTGTGGCCGCAACAACCCCGGTTCGAATCCGGGTCACGGTAGGTGCAATCCTCACACGGCAGAGAAGCTTGTTCTTTTTTTTCACACGCCATCTTCATGGCATGCACCTTTTTGAAAGAAAATAGAATACAATAATTGCTTCATCGTGTTAGTACAGGCATGATGCACACCAGCCTGCTGTGTATGAAATAATAATTACAGAAATAATCAATCTATAAACACCATAAAAATCTCCCACAAACACCAGTCGCTGTATTAACGCTTATCGAGTAGAGGCAAGACGGGACCTGTCCCAGCAGCCAACGTTACAGTGGCTTAATTCAATCTTTGAAGGTGATTTTGAGAACGGAGGCGTTGGTGGTATAGTGGTGAGCATAGCTGCCTTCCAAGCAGTTGACCCGGGTTCGATTCCCGGCCAACGCAAGTCTTTTTTGAACTTTTTCATTTAACATTGGAATAAAGCGTAATACATTCCCCAACTAATTTGCCTTACTGGTTAATAGTCTTAAAAGCATAACTTTGAAAGTATCACTGTGAGTTATAATGATCTGTGAGGTGATATTAGTCACTACATTAAGCCCCATCAAACGAATGTGTTCATTTGGAATCATGCATTGATAATGCGTTGTCGGGAAAACTGCAAATATGTATGGAAGCGTGAGTTGAATGATTAATCACATTCTAAGGATTGATATGGTCCTGTTGTTCGTCCTGCCACATAACAATGGCGTTGCAGTTACATGCGCTGCAAAATCAAATATTTAAAATTAAACAACCATCTGATAAAACTTACTGCAGCCGGATTGTTTTAGACACACATGAGCGCATGAAAAACATCAAACATATGTTACCAAAATAGTCATTGCTGTATGATGTACAGCAACTGTGAAATGAATGGTTTTATAATCTGTTATGTGAGACTTCTGTTGAATTTTTAAGCATTTGATTCCCTGTGTACACAAAGATGGCAGTCCTGATTTAACGAGTGGGCAAGCAGAGCTCTCGGTGACTGATTTGTCAGTCTTTTTCAGTCACGTGATTGAGCGCCTTCCCGGCAATGCATCGTAATTAGAAAAGAGTAATGCAAGATATTGAACACGGACACATCCGTGATTTGAACCCTGGAACTCGCGCACCCGAAGCAAGAATCATACCCCTAGATTAAACAGCCAAATGCTGGCGGCGATTTGGTTCCACGAGCTTCCACGAGCTTCCAAAGAAGCGTAGACCTAGATGCTCTGTATTGAGGAATTTGTGTCACCTTGCTGTGTGCCTGTTAGGGGCAGTCTGATTTGCTTTACCTGGCGGCTAGCATTTCTATGGGCATCGAGAGGTGGTCGCTATAAATGAGGAAACTTGTTAAGATAGGATTTAGTTTCGATATGCATACATACACATAAAAAATAAACAAAACAAAACTGTGTTTCGTTGTTTTGCAAAGGGATGCACTGCAATTTGTTATATTTTATTTTATTCTTGCGAGCACGCAGCTGTTTTATATATTCATTTTAAATAGATTGGGGGAAATTGGTACTGTGTACTTTACAAATGTAATCTAGATTGTAACGAGACCATTCAAGTGCTGACGTTGTTGTCTACTTTGTATGTACCACAAGAAGAACAGATTTGCTGAACTGGTTAATTAACCTTACTATAAGAAACTGATAGATCCAAGTATTTTATATAAACTGCAATACTATAATATGTGGTAACTAGTTGAATTAACTTCACTATAAGAAACTGCTAGATTAAGAGTTTGTTTAATTGTATCATCTCTATATGTATCTACTAGACAATTGTTAGATGGTGAAGTGAAAGTGGAATTGTCATATTGTTTACATTGTTGTTAATGTGCTTGAGATTTTGAAAACAATTATTAATTAAAACTTGTAAAGATTATTTTTGGAGTATGATTGCTTGATTTCTCCTGGATAAAAGAGTTTGTGCGGGAACCAACCACTCGAGGTCCTTGTCCTCAATAAACACACGGTGGCGTAGTGAAAATAACATAAATTTCGCTATCTGTATATAAAGACCTGCTACACTTCAATACTACTGCCGCTACTCGGACACCACACACGGAATCATTGTAAACACACCGCCATAGCACAGGCTGCCGACCAGCCATACCGCCGCCGTCACGAGAGCCTCCCGTTCCCTTACATCCTGCTTCCTATTCCGCTCCCCCTTGTCTTTAAAACCAGCCTTTGAAATGAGCCAGGTAAAGGGGAATCATCCTCTGATTGGCGCAGGGAAAGAAACGAAAGATTCTAAAAATGAAAGTAGCCTAATTAAAACAATAAAACAAAACACATAGCAGCGACCTGCGGCAATTGTCCTGCCGTGTGTGTAGCACGGAGTGCCCAGCTGACAAAACAAACACGAGCTTCTCGGTAGTTCGCCGTGATCGTATAGTGGTTAGTACTTTTCGTTGTGGCCGCAACAACCCCGGTTCGAATCCGGGTCACGGCAGGTGCAATCCTCACACGGCAGAGAAGCTTGTTCTTTTTTTTCACACGCCATCTTCATGGCATGCACCTTTTTGAAAGAAAATAGAATACAATAATTGCTTCATCGTGTTAGTACAGGCATGATGCACACCAGCCTGCTGTGTATGAAATAATAATTACAGAAATAATCAATCTATAAACACCATAAAAATCTCCCACAAACACCAGTCGCTGTATTAACGCTTATCGAGTAGAGGCAAGACGGGACCTGTCCCAGCAGCCAACGTTACAGTGGCTTAATTCAATCTTTGAAGGTGATTTTGAGAACGGAGGCGTTGGTGGTATAGTGGTGAGCATAGCTGCCTTCCAAGCAGTTGACCCGGGTTCGATTCCCGGCCAACGCAAGTCTTTTTTGAACTTTTTCATTTAACATTGGAATAAAGCGTAATACATTCCCCAACTAATTTGCCTTACTGGTTAATAGTCTTAAAAGCATAACTTTGAAAGTATCACTGTGAGTTATAATGATCTGTGAGGTGATATTAGTCACTACATTAAGCCCCATCAAACGAATGTGTTCATTTGGAATCATGCATTGATAATGCGTTGTCGGGAAAACTGCAAATATGTATGGAAGCGTGAGTTGAATGATTAATCACATTCTAAGGATTGATATGGTCCTGTTGTTCGTCCTGCCACATAACAATGGCGTTGCAGTTACATGCGCTGCAAAATCAAATATTTAAAATTAAACAACCATCTGATAAAACTTACTGCAGCCGGATTGTTTTAGACACACATGAGCGCATGAAAAACATCAAACATATGTTACCAAAATAGTCATTGCTGTATGATGTACAGCAACTGTGAAATGAATGGTTTTATAATCTGTTATGTGAGACTTCTGTTGAATTTTTAAGCATTTGATTCCCTGTGTACACAAAGATGGCAGTCCTGATTTAACGAGTGGGCAAGCAGAGCTCTCGGTGACTGATTTGTCAGTCTTTTTCAGTCACGTGATTGAGCGCCTTCCCGGCAATGCATCGTAATTAGAAAAGAGTAATGCAAGATATTGAACACGGACACATCCGTGATTTGAACCCTGGAACTCGCGCACCCGAAGCAAGAATCATACCCCTAGATTAAACAGCCAAATGCTGGCGGCGATTTGGTTCCACGAGCTTCCACGAGCTTCCAAAGAAGCGTAGACCTAGATGCTCTGTATTGAGGAATTTGTGTCACCTTGCTGTGTGCCTGTTAGGGGCAGTCTGATTTGCTTTACCTGGCGGCTAGCATTTCTATGGGCATCGAGAGGTGGTCGCTATAAATGAGGAAACTTGTTAAGATAGGATTTAGTTTCGATATGCATACATACACATAAAAAATAAACAAAACAAAACTGTGTTTCGTTGTTTTGCAAAGGGATGCACTGCAATTTGTTATATTTTATTTTATTCTTGCGAGCACGCAGCTGTTTTATATATTCATTTTAAATAGATTGGGGGAAATTGGTACTGTGTACTTTACAAATGTAATCTAGATTGTAACGAGACCATTCAAGTGCTGACGTTGTTGTCTACTTTGTATGTACCACAAAAAGAACAGATTTGCTGAACTGGTTAATTAACCTTACTATAAAAAACTGATAGATCCAAGTATTTTATATAAACTGCAATACTATAATATGTGGTAACTAGTTGAATTAACTTCACTATAAGAAACTGCTAGATTAAGAGTTTGTTTAATTGTATCATCTCTATATGTATCTACTAGACAATTGTTAGATGGTGAAGTGAAAGTGGAATTGTCATATTGTTTACATTGTTGTTAATGTGCTTGAGATTTTGAAAACAATTATTAATTAAAACTTGTAAAGATTATTTTTGGAGTATGATTGCTTGATTTCTCCTGGATAAAAGAGTTTGTGCGGGAACCAACCACTCGAGGTCCTTGTCCTCAATAAACACACGGTGGCGTAGTGAAAATAACATAAATTTCGCTATCTGTATATAAAGACCTGCTACACTTCAATACTACTGCCGCTACTCGGACACCACACACGGAATCATTGTAAACACACCGCCATAGCACAGGCTGCCGACCAGCCATACCGCCGCCGTCACGAGAGCCTCCCGTTCCCTTACATCCTGCTTCCTATTCCGCTCCCCCTTGTCTTTAAAACCAGCCTTTGAAATGAGCCAGGTAAAGGGGAATCATCCTCTGATTGGCGCAGGGAAAGAAACGAAAGATTCTAAAAATGAAAGTAGCCTAATTAAAACAATAAAACAAAACACATAGCAGCGACCTGCGGCAATTGTCCTGCCGTGTGTGTAGCACGGAGTGCCCAGCTGACAAAACAAACACGAGCTTCTCGGTAGTTCGCCGTGATCGTATAGTGGTTAGTACTTTTCGTTGTGGCCGCAACAACCCCGGTTCGAATCCGGGTCACGGTAGGTGCAATCCTCACACGGCAGAGAAGCTTGTTCTTTTTTTTCACACGCCATCTTCATGGCATGCACCTTTTTGAAAGAAAATAGAATACAATAATTGCTTCATCGTGTTAGTACAGGCATGATGCACACCAGCCTGCTGTGTATGAAATAATAATTACAGAAATAATCAATCTATAAACACCATAAAAATCTCCCACAAACACCAGTCGCTGTATTAACGCTTATCGAGTAGAGGCAAGACGGGACCTGTCCCAGCAGCCAACGTTACAGTGGCTTAATTCAATCTTTGAAGGTGATTTTGAGAACGGAGGCGTTGGTGGTATAGTGGTGAGCATAGCTGCCTTCCAAGCAGTTGACCCGGGTTCGATTCCCGGCCAACGCAAGTCTTTTTTGAACTTTTTCATTTAACATTGGAATAAAGCGTAATACATTCCCCAACTAATTTGCCTTACTGGTTAATAGTCTTAAAAGCATAACTTTGAAAGTATCACTGTGAGTTATAATGATCTGTGAGGTGATATTAGTCACTACATTAAGCCCCATCAAACGAATGTGTTCATTTGGAATCATGCATTGATAATGCGTTGTCGGGAAAACTGCAAATATGTATGGAAGCGTGAGTTGAATGATTAATCACATTCTAAGGATTGATATGGTCCTGTTGTTCGTCCTGCCACATAACAATGGCGTTGCAGTTACATGCGCTGCAAAATCAAATATTTAAAATTAAACAACCATCTGATAAAACTTACTGCAGCCGGATTGTTTTAGACACACATGAGCGCATGAAAAACATCAAACATATGTTACCAAAATAGTCATTGCTGTATGATGTACAGCAACTGTGAAATGAATGGTTTTATAATCTGTTATGTGAGACTTCTGTTGAATTTTTAAGCATTTGATTCCCTGTGTACACAAAGATGGCAGTCCTGATTTAACGAGTGGGCAAGCAGAGCTCTCGGTGACTGATTTTTCAGTCTTTTTCAGTCACGTGATTGAGCGCCTTCCCGGCAATGCATCGTAATTAGAAAAGAGTAATGCAAGATATTGAACACGGACACATCCGGGATTTGAACCCGGGAACTCGCGCACCCGAAGCAAGAATCATACCCCTAGATTAAACAGCCAAATGCTGGCGGCGATTTGGTTCCACGAGCTTCCAAAGAAGCGTAGACCTAGATGCTCTGTATTGAGGAATTTGTGTCACCTTGCTGTGTGCCTGTTAGGGGCAGTCTGATTTGCTTTACCTGGCGGCTAGCATTTCTATGGGCATCGAGAGGTGGTCGCTATAAATGAGGAAACTTGTTAAGATAGGATTTAGTTTCGATATGCATACATACACATAAAAAATAAACAAAACAAAACTGTGTTTCGTTGTTTTGCAAAGGGATGCACTGCAATTTGTTATATTTTATTTTATTCTTGCGAGCACGCAGCTGTTTTATATATTCATTTTAAATAGATTGGGGGAAATTGGTACTGTGTACTTTACAAATGTAATCTAGATTGTAACGAGACCATTCAAGTGCTGACGTTGTTGTCTACTTTGTATGTACCACAAAAAGAACAGATTTGCTGAACTGGTTAATTAACCTTACTATAAAAAACTGATAGATCCAAGTATTTTATATAAACTGCAATACTATAATATGTGGTAACTAGTTGAATTAACTTCACTATAAGAAACTGCTAGATTAAGAGTTTGTTTAATTGTATCATCTCTATATGTATCTACTAGACAATTGTTAGATGGTGAAGTGAAAGTGGAATTGTCATATTGTTTACATTGTTGTTAATGTGCTTGAGATTTTGAAAACAATTATTAATTAAAACTTGTAAAGATTATTTTTGGAGTATGATTGCTTGATTTCTCCTGGATAAAAGAGTTTGTGCGGGAACCAACCACTCGAGGTCCTTGTCCTCAATAAACACACGGTGGCGTAGTGAAAATAACATAAATTTCGCTATCTGTATATAAAGACCTGCTACACTTCAATACTACTGCCGCTACTCGGACACCACACACGGAATCATTGTAAACACACCGCCATAGCACAGGCTGCCGACCAGCCATACCGCCGCCGTCACGAGAGCCTCCCGTTCCCTTACATCCTGCTTCCTATTCCGCTCCCCCTTGTCTTTAAAACCAGCCTTTGAAATGAGCCAGGTAAAGGGGAATCATCCTCTGATTGGCGCAGGGAAAGAAACGAAAGATTCTAAAAATGAAAGTAGCCTAATTAAAACAATAAAACAAAACACATAGCAGCGACCTGCGGCAATTGTCCTGCCGTGTGTGTAGCACGGAGTGCCCAGCTGACAAAACAAACACGAGCTTCTCGGTAGTTCGCCGTGATCGTATAGTGGTTAGTACTTTTCGTTGTGGCCGCAACAACCCCGGTTCGAATCCGGGTCACGGTAGGTGCAATCCTCACACGGCAGAGAAGCTTGTTCTTTTTTTTCACACGCCATCTTCATGGCATGCACCTTTTTGAAAGAAAATAGAATACAATAATTGCTTCATCGTGTTAGTACAGGCATGATGCACACCAGCCTGCTGTGTATGAAATAATAATTACAGAAATAATCAATCTATAAACACCATAAAAATCTCCCACAAACACCAGTCGCTGTATTAACG
This sequence comes from Acipenser ruthenus, assembly GCF_902713425.1. Taxonomy (NCBI): domain Eukaryota; kingdom Metazoa; phylum Chordata; class Actinopteri; order Acipenseriformes; family Acipenseridae; genus Acipenser; species Acipenser ruthenus. Next base: position 4,714,874 of record NC_081238.1, read on the forward strand.
CTTATCGAGTAGAGGCAAGACGGGACCTGTCCCAGCAGCCAACGTTACAGTGGCTTAATTCAATCTTTGAAGGTGATTTTGAGAACGGAGGCGTTGGTGGTATAGTGGTGAGCATAGCTGCCTTCCAAGCAGTTGACCCGGGTTCGATTCCCGGCCAACGCAAGTCTTTTTTGAACTTTTTCATTTAACATTGGAATAAAGCGTAATACATTCCCCAACTAATTTGCCTTACTGGTTAATAGTCTTAAAAGCATAACTTTGAAAGTATCACTGTGAGTTATAATGATCTGTGAGGTGATATTAGTCACTACATTAAGCCCCATCAAACGAATGTGTTCATTTGGAATCATGCATTGATAATGCGTTGTCGGGAAAACTGCAAATATGTATGGAAGCGTGAGTTGAATGATTAATCACATTCTAAGGATTGATATGGTCCTGTTGTTCGTCCTGCCACATAACAATGGCGTTGCAGTTACATGCGCTGCAAAATCAAATATTTAAAATTAAACAACCATCTGATAAAACTTACTGCAGCCGGATTGTTTTAGACACACATGAGCGCATGAAAAACATCAAACATATGTTACCAAAATAGTCATTGCTGTATGATGTACAGCAACTGTGAAATGAATGGTTTTATAATCTGTTATGTGAGACTTCTGTTGAATTTTTAAGCATTTGATTCCCTGTGTACACAAAGATGGCAGTCCTGATTTAACGAGTGGGCAAGCAGAGCTCTCGGTGACTGATTTGTCAGTCTTTTTCAGTCACGTGATTGAGCGCCTTCCCGGCAATGCATCGTAATTAGAAAAGAGTAATGCAAGATATTGAACACGGACACATCCGTGATTTGAACCCTGGAACTCGCGCACCCGAAGCAAGAATCATACCCCTAGATTAAACAGCCAAATGCTGGCGGCGATTTGGTTCCACGAGCTTCCACGAGCTTCCAAAGAAGCGTAGACCTAGATGCTCTGTATTGAGGAATTTGTGTCACCTTGCTGTGTGCCTGTTAGGGGCAGTCTGATTTGCTTTACCTGGCGGCTAGCATTTCTATGGGCATCGAGAGGTGGTCGCTATAAATGAGGAAACTTGTTAAGATAGGATTTAGTTTCGATATGCATACATACACATAAAAAATAAACAAAACAAAACTGTGTTTCGTTGTTTTGCAAAGGGATGCACTGCAATTTGTTATATTTTATTTTATTCTTGCGAGCACGCAGCTGTTTTATATATTCATTTTAAATAGATTGGGGGAAATTGGTACTGTGTACTTTACAAATGTAATCTAGATTGTAACGAGACCATTCAAGTGCTGACGTTGTTGTCTACTTTGTATGTACCACAAAAAGAACAGATTTGCTGAACTGGTTAATTAACCTTACTATAAAAAACTGATAGATCCAAGTATTTTATATAAACTGCAATACTATAATATGTGGTAACTAGTTGAATTAACTTCACTATAAGAAACTGCTAGATTAAGAGTTTGTTTAATTGTATCATCTCTATATGTATCTACTAGACAATTGTTAGATGGTGAAGTGAAAGTGGAATTGTCATATTGTTTACATTGTTGTTAATGTGCTTGAGATTTTGAAAACAATTATTAATTAAAACTTGTAAAGATTATTTTTGGAGTATGATTGCTTGATTTCTCCTGGATAAAAGAGTTTGTGCGGGAACCAACCACTCGAGGTCCTTGTCCTCAATAAACACACGGTGGCGTAGTGAAAATAACATAAATTTCGCTATCTGTATATAAAGACCTGCTACACTTCAATACTACTGCCGCTACTCGGACACCACACACGGAATCATTGTAAACACACCGCCATAGCACAGGCTGCCGACCAGCCATACCGCCGCCGTCACGAGAGCCTCCCGTTCCCTTACATCCTGCTTCCTATTCCGCTCCCCCTTGTCTTTAAAACCAGCCTTTGAAATGAGCCAGGTAAAGGGGAATCATCCTCTGATTGGCGCAGGGAAAGAAACGAAAGATTCTAAAAATGAAAGTAGCCTAATTAAAACAATAAAACAAAACACATAGCAGCGACCTGCGGCAATTGTCCTGCCGTGTGTGTAGCACGGAGTGCCCAGCTGACAAAACAAACACGAGCTTCTCGGTAGTTCGCCGTGATCGTATAGTGGTTAGTACTTTTCGTTGTGGCCGCAACAACCCCGGTTCGAATCCGGGTCACGGTAGGTGCAATCCTCACACGGCAGAGAAGCTTGTTCTTTTTTTTCACACGCCATCTTCATGGCATGCACCTTTTTGAAAGAAAATAGAATACAATAATTGCTTCATCGTGTTAGTACAGGCATGATGCACACCAGCCTGCTGTGTATGAAATAATAATTACAGAAATAATCAATCTATAAACACCATAAAAATCTCCCACAAACACCAGTCGCTGTATTAACGCTTATCGAGTAGAGGCAAGACGGGACCTGTCCCAGCAGCCAACGTTACAGTGGCTTAATTCAATCTTTGAAGGTGATTTTGAGAACGGAGGCGTTGGTGGTATAGTGGTGAGCATAGCTGCCTTCCAAGCAGTTGACCCGGGTTCGATTCCCGGCCAACGCAAGTCTTTTTTGAACTTTTTCATTTAACATTGGAATAAAGCGTAATACATTCCCCAACTAATTTGCCTTACTGGTTAATAGTCTTAAAAGCATAACTTTGAAAGTATCACTGTGAGTTATAATGATCTGTGAGGTGATATTAGTCACTACATTAAGCCCCATCAAACGAATGTGTTCATTTGGAATCATGCATTGATAATGCGTTGTCGGGAAAACTGCAAATATGTATGGAAGCGTGAGTTGAATGATTAATCACATTCTAAGGATTGATATGGTCCTGTTGTTCGTCCTGCCACATAACAATGGCGTTGCAGTTACATGCGCTGCAAAATCAAATATTTAAAATTAAACAACCATCTGATAAAACTTACTGCAGCCGGATTGTTTTAGACACACATGAGCGCATGAAAAACATCAAACATATGTTACCAAAATAGTCATTGCTGTATGATGTACAGCAACTGTGAAATGAATGGTTTTATAATCTGTTATGTGAGACTTCTGTTGAATTTTTAAGCATTTGATTCCCTGTGTACACAAAGATGGCAGTCCTGATTTAACGAGTGGGCAAGCAGAGCTCTCGGTGACTGATTTTTCAGTCTTTTTCAGTCACGTGATTGAGCGCCTTCCCGGCAATGCATCGTAATTAGAAAAGAGTAATGCAAGATATTGAACACGGACACATCCGGGATTTGAACCCGGGAACTCGCGCACCCGAAGCAAGAATCATACCCCTAGATTAAACAGCCAAATGCTGGCGGCGATTTGGTTCCACGAGCTTCCAAAGAAGCGTAGACCTAGATGCTCTGTATTGAGGAATTTGTGTCACCTTGCTGTGTGCCTGTTAGGGGCAGTCTGATTTGCTTTACCTGGCGGCTAGCATTTCTATGGGCATCGAGAGGTGGTCGCTATAAATGAGGAAACTTGTTAAGATAGGATTTAGTTTCGATATGCATACATACACATAAAAAATAAACAAAACAAAACTGTGTTTCGTTGTTTTGCAAAGGGATGCACTGCAATTTGTTATATTTTATTTTATTCTTGCGAGCACGCAGCTGTTTTATATATTCATTTTAAATAGATTGGGGGAAATTGGTACTGTGTACTTTACAAATGTAATCTAGATTGTAACGAGACCATTCAAGTGCTGACGTTGTTGTCTACTTTGTATGTACCACAAAAAGAACAGATTTGCTGAACTGGTTAATTAACCTTACTATAAAAAACTGATAGATCCAAGTATTTTATATAAACTGCAATACTATAATATGTGGTAACTAGTTGAATTAACTTCACTATAAGAAACTGCTAGATTAAGAGTTTGTTTAATTGTATCATCTCTATATGTATCTACTAGACAATTGTTAGATGGTGAAGTGAAAGTGGAATTGTCATATTGTTTACATTGTTGTTAATGTGCTTGAGATTTTGAAAACAATTATTAATTAAAACTTGTAAAGATTATTTTTGGAGTATGATTGCTTGATTTCTCCTGGATAAAAGAGTTTGTGCGGGAACCAACCACTCGAGGTCCTTGTCCTCAATAAACACACGGTGGCGTAGTGAAAATAACATAAATTTCGCTATCTGTATATAAAGACCTGCTACACTTCAATACTACTGCCGCTACTCGGACACCACACACGGAATCATTGTAAACACACCGCCATAGCACAGGCTGCCGACCAGCCATACCGCCGCCGTCACGAGAGCCTCCCGTTCCCTTACATCCTGCTTCCTATTCCGCTCCCCCTTGTCTTTAAAACCAGCCTTTGAAATGAGCCAGGTAAAGGGGAATCATCCTCTGATTGGCGCAGGGAAAGAAACGAAAGATTCTAAAAATGAAAGTAGCCTAATTAAAACAATAAAACAAAACACATAGCAGCGACCTGCGGCAATTGTCCTGCCGTGTGTGTAGCACGGAGTGCCCAGCTGACAAAACAAACACGAGCTTCTCGGTAGTTCGCCGTGATCGTATAGTGGTTAGTACTTTTCGTTGTGGCCGCAACAACCCCGGTTCGAATCCGGGTCACGGTAGGTGCAATCCTCACACGGCAGAGAAGCTTGTTCTTTTTTTTCACACGCCATCTTCATGGCATGCACCTTTTTGAAAGAAAATAGAATACAATAATTGCTTCATCGTGTTAGTACAGGCATGATGCACACCAGCCTGCTGTGTATGAAATAATAATTACAGAAATAATCAATCTATAAACACCATAAAAATCTCCCACAAACACCAGTCGCTGTATTAACGCTTATCGAGTAGAGGCAAGACGGGACCTGTCCCAGCAGCCAACGTTACAGTGGCTTAATTCAATCTTTGAAGGTGATTTTGAGAACGGAGGCGTTGGTGGTATAGTGGTGAGCATAGCTGCCTTCCAAGCAGTTGACCCGGGTTCGATTCCCGGCCAACGCAAGTCTTTTTTGAACTTTTTCATTTAACATTGGAATAAAGCGTAATACATTCCCCAACTAATTTGCCTTACTGGTTAATAGTCTTAAAAGCATAACTTTGAAAGTATCACTGTGAGTTATAATGATCTGTGAGGTGATATTAGTCACTACATTAAGCCCCATCAAACGAATGTGTTCATTTGGAATCATGCATTGATAATGCGTTGTCGGGAAAACTGCAAATATGTATGGAAGCGTGAGTTGAATGATTAATCACATTCTAAGGATTGATATGGTCCTGTTGTTCGTCCTGCCACATAACAATGGCGTTGCAGTTACATGCGCTGCAAAATCAAATATTTAAAATTAAACAACCATCTGATAAAACTTACTGCAGCCGGATTGTTTTAGACACACATGAGCGCATGAAAAACATCAAACATATGTTACCAAAATAGTCATTGCTGTATGATGTACAGCAACTGTGAAATGAATGGTTTTATAATCTGTTATGTGAGACTTCTGTTGAATTTTTAAGCATTTGATTCCCTGTGTACACAAAGATGGCAGTCCTGATTTAACGAGTGGGCAAGCAGAGCTCTCGGTGACTGATTTTTCAGTCTTTTTCAGTCACGTGATTGAGCGCCTTCCGGCAATGCATCGTAATTAGAAAAGAGTAATGCAAGATATTGAACACGGACACATCCGGGATTTGAACCCGGGAACTCGCGCACCCGAAGCAAGAATCATACCCCTAGATTAAACAGCCAAATGCTGGCGGCGATTTGGTTCCACGAGCTTCCAAAGAAGCGTAGACCTAGATGCTCTGTATTGAGGAATTTGTGTCACCTTGCTGTGTGCCTGTTAGGGGCAGTCTGATTTGCTTTACCTGGCGGCTAGCATTTCTATGGGCATCGAGAGGTGGTCGCTATAAATGAGGAAACTTGTTAAGATAGGATTTAGTTTCGATATGCATACATACACATAAAAAATAAACAAAACAAAACTGTGTTTCGTTGTTTTGCAAAGGGATGCACTGCAATTTGTTATATTTTATTTTATTCTTGCGAGCACGCAGCTGTTTTATATATTCATTTTAAATAGATTGGGGGAAATTGGTACTGTGTACTTTACAAATGTAATCTAGATTGTAACGAGACCATTCAAGTGCTGACGTTGTTGTCTACTTTGTATGTACCACAAAAGAACAGATTTGCTGAACTGGTTAATTAACCTTACTATAAAAAACTGATAGATCCAAGTATTTTATATAAACTGCAATACTATAATATGTGGTAACTAGTTGAATTAACTTCACTATAAGAAACTGCTAGATTAAGAGTTTGTTTAATTGTATCATCTCTATATGTATCTACTAGACAATTGTTAGATGGTGAAGTGAAAGTGGAATTGTCATATTGTTTACATTGTTGTTAATGTGCTTGAGATTTTGAAAACAATTATTAATTAAAACTTGTAAAGATTATTTTTGGAGTATGATTGCTTGATTTCTCCTGGATAAAAGAGTTTGTGCGGGAACCAACCACTCGAGGTC